>NC_090325.1:153222803-153822803 GCF_035084215.1 Heptranchias perlo | reverse complement strand
GGTCACCAGGGGAACTCCCCTCCTCTTCTTTGACTAGTGCTATGGAATCTTTTACATCCACTTGAAAGATCAGATAGGGCCTCGATTAATGTCTCATCAGGAAGGCGGCATGTCTAACAGTGCAGCACTCCCTGAGTACTGCACTGAACTGTCAGCCTAGATTATGTCCTGAAGTTTCTGGAGTGGAATTGAACGCATGGCCTTCTGAAGCTGTTCTGAAGATTGGGTCTCTTGGCTCTTCAGCCGAGTATGATAATTTCTTCATCCTCAATTGAGAAACAACACTCTTCATCTCTTCCACACCCAGATCCTCATTCTTATTCTCACTAGTACTCAGACCCTCACCCAGTGACAGCCTTTCTGATTCATTAGCTACTTCTTCCTGAATGGGTGCATCTGGACTTGTGCTTGTGCAAGTAAGATGCCATGCAGTCTCAGAGTTTTATGGCGCTCCTCCCTTAGTTGCATGTCTTATTCGATGGTTATGGGCCATCCCCTTTGGAGGCAGAGCAGACAATATTCAAGACATGTGAATGGCATGGACACATTCCCCATATGATGATGAGAGCTGAAGGTGCATTGTCCCTTTAAATTCAGTGTCCTTCCAGACTAGCAGAAGCCCTTGTGGCAGGTTATGTGAGTTGGCAAAGTTGTTGTTAGTTAAGATGGTGCTTTGTAATTTGAGAGGTTTCCCTTTGCATTAACAACAACAACAACTTGCATTTATATAGTGCCTTTAATGTAGTAAAACATCCCAAGGTGCTTCACAGAAGCGTTACCAAATAAAATTTGATAGCGAGCCACAGAAGGAGATATTAGAGCAGGTGTCCAAAAGTTTGGTCAAAGCTTGGTTTTAAGGAGCTTCTTAAAGGAGGAGAGAGAGTTAGAGAGACGAGAGATTTAGGGAGGGAATTCCAGAGCTTAGGGCTTAAGCAGCTGAAGGCACGGCTGCCAATGATGGCGTGATTAAAATCGGGGATGCGCAAGAGGCCAGAATTGGAGGAGCGCAGAGATCTCGGACGGTTGTAGGGCTGGAGGATGTTACAGAGATAGGGAGGGGCAAGGCCATGGAGGGATTTGAAAATAACAATGAGAATTTTAAAATCAAGGTATTTCCGGACCGGGAGCCAATGTACGTCAGCGAGCACAGGGGTGATGAGTGAACAGAACATGGTGTGAGTTAGCTTGCAGGCAGCAAAGTTTTGGATAAGCTCAAGTTTAATGAGTTCCTTGAGACCCAGGTGCTGAGAGAGAAAAAGTATGCTAGGTGAGGAGGTGATTGAAGGAAGTATGAGTGATAGAATATGGATGTTGGCACCAGTGCCTAGACTTGCCATAGCTACTCTTGAGTAGTCATTGAATCTCTTCTTGCACAGTGTGGCCATTTCTCTCCAGACAGCCTGAACCATCAGAGCCCAACAATTTTACTCTCCTGGCTCTGACTTCTGGCAAAAAGTACATCCTAGATTCTGAGACTCTAGGAGCTCTTCCAATTGCTGACACTCACAAGACGACTGCTGTTTCGGCCATTCTTGCAGAAAAGTAATGCTGCAACCAGGAGAGTTCAAGCCAGCTGCTCACTGCACAGCCTACTAATTTTTTCTTGTTATTTATATTATGTCCCCTTTTCTTGGGAATACATCATGCTTCTTTTGTTATTTATATCGCGCCTTGGATTTTGCTATGTTATATGTATAAAACCAAATGTTGGGAACTTTCAATCATAGAATCATAGAATCACAGAAAGGTTACAGCATGGAAGGAGGATGTTCGGCCCTTCGATTCCGTGCCGGCTCTATGCAAGAGCAAGCTAGCTAGTCCAACTCCCCCACCCTATTCCCATAGCCCTGCAAATTTTTTCCTTTCAAGTACTTATCCAGTTCCCTTTTGAAAGCCACGATTGAATCTGCCTCCAACACCCCCTCGGGCAATGCATTCCAGATTATAACCACGCACTGTGTAAAAAAGTTTTTCCTCCTGTCACCTGTGGTTTTCTTGCCAATCATCATAAATCTATGTCCTCTTATTCATGACCCTTCTGCCAATGGAAACAATTTCCCTCTATCTATTCTGTCTAGACCCTTCATGATTTTGAATAACTCAAATCTCCTCTCAACCTTCTCTGTTCCAAGGAGAACAACCCCAGCTTCTCCAGTCTATCCACGTAACTAAAGTCCCTTATCCCTGGAATCATTCTAGTAAATCTTTTCTGCACGCTCTCTAAGGCCTTCACATCTTTCCTAAAATGCGGTGCCCAGAACTGGACACAATATTCCAGTTGTGGTCGAACCAATGTTTTATAAAGGTTCATCATGACTTCCTTGTTTTTGTACTCTTATGCCTCTATTTATAAAGCCCAGGATCCCGTATGCTTTTTTAACCGCTTTCTCAACCTGCCCTGCCACCTTCAACGTTTTGTGTACACATACCCCTAGAGTTCTCTGTTCCTGTACCCTTTTAGAATTGTGCCCGCTAGTTTATATTGCCACTCCTCGTTCTTTCTACAGAAATGTACCACTTCACATTTTTCTGCGTCAAAATTTCACTTGCCATGTCTCTTGCTATGTCCTCTTGAAGACTATCACTATCCTCCTCATTATTCACTACACTTCCAAGTTTTGTGTCATCTGCAAATTTGGAAATTGTGCCCTGTACACCCAAGTCCAAGTCATTAACATATATCAAGAAAAACAGTGGTCCAAGTACTGATCCCTGGGGAGCACCACTGTAGACCTCCCTGCAATCTGAAAAACAACCGTTCACCACTACTCTCTGTTTCCTGTCCCCTAGCCAATTTTGTATCCATGCTGCTACTGCCCCCTTTATTCCATGGGCTTCAATCTTGATGACAAGCCTATCATGCAGCACTTTAACAAATGCCTTTTGAAAGTCCATATACACAACATCAACAGCCTTGTCCTCATCTACCCTTTCTGTTACCTCATCAAAAAACTCTATCAGGTTAGTTAAACATGATTTACCTTTAACAAATCCATGCTGGCTTTCCCTAATCAATCCACACTTGTCCAAGTGACTACCAATTCTATCCAGGATTATAGTTTCCCCACCACCGAGGTTAAACTGACTGGCCTGTAGTTGCTGGGTTTATCCTTACACCCTTTTTTGAACTAGGGTGTAACATTTGCAATTCTCCAGTCCTCTGGCACCACCCCCCGTATCTAAGGATGTTTGGAAGATTATGGCCAGTACCTCCGCAATTTCCACCCTTACTTCCCTCAGCAACCTAGGATGCATCCCATCCGGCCTGGGCTACTTATCTACTTTAAGTACAGCTAGCCTTTCTAGTACCTCCTCTTTATCAATTTTTAGCCCATCCAGTCTCAACTACATCTTCCTCTACTGAGACTCTGGCAGCATCTTCTTCCTTGGTAAAGGCAGATGCAAAGTGCTCATTTAGTACCTTGGCCAAGCCCTCTGCCTCCATGAGTAGATCTCCTTTATGGTCCCTAATCGGCCCCACCCCTCCTCTTACTACCCGTTTATTGTTTATATGCCTATAGAAGACTTTTGGATTCCCTTTATGTTGACTGCCAGTCGATTCTCATATTCCCTCTTTGCCCCTCTTATTTCCTTTTTCACTTCTCCTCTGAACTTTCTATATTCAGCCTGGTTCTCACTTGTGTTATCAACCTGACATCTGTCATACGCCTTTTTTTTCTGCTTCATCTTACTCTCTTTCTCTTTTGTCATCCAGGGAGGTCTGGTTTTAGTTGCCCTACCTTTCTCCCTTGTGGGAATGTACCTAGACTGAACCTGATCCATCTCCTCTTTGAAGGCTGCCCATTGTTCAATTACAGTTTTGCCTGCCAGATCTGTTCTCGTCCCACTGAAATTGGCCCTCCTCCATTGAGTATTTTTACTTTAGAGTGGTCTATATCCTTCTCCATAGCTATTCTAAACTTTATGATAGTATGATTGCTGCTCCCTAAATGTCCCCCCACTGACACTTGCTCCACTTGTTCCACCTCATTCCCCAGTACCAAGTCCAGCAATACCTCCTTCCTTGTTGGACCTGAAACGTACTGGTCAAGAAAGTTCTCCTGAATACACGTCAAAAATTCCTCCCCCTCTTTGCCCCTTATATTATTACTATCTCAGTTTATATTAGGGTAGTTGAAGTCTTCCGTTATCACAAGTCTATGGCTTTTGAACCTCTCTGAAATTTCTCTGCAAATTTGCTCCTTTATATCCTTCCCACTAGTTGGTGGCCTATAGAATACAGGTATAACGGTACCTCTATTGTTTCTTAACTCTAACCAATTGATTCTCCTTAATCAATAATGCCACCCCTCTCCTTTCTTCCCTTCCCTATCTTTCCTGAACACCCTGTATCCAGGAATATTTAGTACCCAATCCTACCCTTTTTTGAGCCAGGTCTCCCTTATCACCACAACATCATATTCCCATGAATATTCAGTTTCCATGGCAGATACAGTAATGAATCCAAAAGGTTTCAGCAATCTTATAATTTTGACCGTACATTCATCTTCCTCGTACACTTGGGCTCAGTAATGTTTCCTGTCTTGTACGCACAATGATGTTATTGGTTCTCACAGTTAAGTAGCTTTAAGTCACTTAGTCACAATTATTTTCAATGTGAGACTCAATCTTCAACAGAGTTAAAATTCACTCATCATGAATTTCTTCTTATAACTTTGAAAATTTTTGATAAAAGCATAACTACTTGGTCACTTGCAACAGCACTACCAATGGAATTTTACATCTTTCCACCATTGCACAAGTCTTGGCTCATTGGAATCGGAAGGTCACCTTGGGGAAGCTGTAGAAGACAGGCAATGTCACCTGTATCATGATTCTGCTAACTGTGAGGTGTTTTTTTTTAATTAAAGAGGGCTTCAGAAATGAAGAGGGTTACAATTTATCTGTTACAGCCACTCTGAGGTAGGTTTACAGGCAGCATTGGGCTAAACATTGACTACACGGGGTCTTCCAAAATTAGTTTTTTGCTGCTAAGTGTCATTTTTCTTGTCAATGCAGATTATTGATGCAATTCCTGCAGTTCTCCGTGGTTCTAGAAATTAATTTTACCCACTGACGATTGGTAGTTTGTGCCCAGAAATAAATCTTACCATTCAGCAATTTATTTTGAAGATTTTGTTTTCAGTGCAGCATTATCAAACTCTTCACACTGGATACCTTTTCCTGTTTTGTCCTGCTTGCAGAATAAACTAAAAGTCAAGGTAGGCGGGGGGAGGGGGGGGGTGAAATTAGGCCGATTTGCTATTGTCTGTTTCACTACTGCCCAAGACTAATTTCACTCCCAAAAGTACATCATTCTGATCACAAGAAATCACTCAAATTTACTTACTTTAATGCACTGTAATGTTTTTATTTGGCTATTTCTATTAAGGTGGTCATTGTCCACCTAATTAACTGCCATGTACTCTTCTGCTCTAAGTAATTATAATTGCAGATGCAGGCACTGTATCTGTGAGATGACAACGAGGGTCTAATCTATTTGAATGCAAGTGATTTGCCAATTAGAATTCTCAAAAATAAAATTCAATTTATGTTTTGTGATCTAAATCTTGATTGTTAGCGAAAAATTGTTTGTGGTGCTTAGTACCCTGTAATTTGTCCATGGCAACATCCAATATAACAGCTGGATAATAGGCTGTAGTAAGGTATATGGTGAGTCGGGTAGTGGAACTCGAAGTTTCATGGATAACAACATTGCTCGTGTTTCTCTGTGTTTAGTTCCTATCAGGGTGACTAACTCTATTATTTCTCTGATAAGAGTATTTTATGTTGATTTATTTAAGTTACAGTGATTTAAATGGAGAAAAATTATGAAAGAAATTGCATTTATATAGAGCCTTATCACATCCTCAGGATGTTATATGGGCAAACTTGGCAGCCAATTTTCTCAAAGCATGGTCCTAGAATAAATAGATAATGGGGGGAGTCTTTAACCTCCGCCCAAAGCAGGTGTGAAGTCAGCGAAGCAGCCATGCTGCCTGCCAAAAGTTGGTATCAGTCGGAAAGCCCAAACTATTTTCAGGTTTGGGCCTCATTTGAATGCAGCCAGTGAGCTGTGGGCACCATTCGAATGCTTTGCTGCAGCTCGTCGGTTCTAGGAGGGTAGGAAATCAGTCAGCTCCTGCACTGGGACGGTCAGTAGGTTTGACCATGGTTTGGGTGGGGGGGGAGAGCAGATCCCAGAGTTGGGGGGGGGTGCATGGCAAACACGGGCTGGCAGCACACTGTACGATTTTTGTTGGGCAAGGAGGAGCACCTCTGTTCCTCCTAGCCCCACAAAACTGAAAGTGAAAAAAATTGGGGCCCTTTTGTAGAGACGACACAAGCTGCCTCTTTAAAGACAACTCTGCTTAAGGCATTCGCCGCCTAGTACAAATGGATGGACTGCGTAGCGGCCTCAGGTGTCAACAACGCACATTAGCAGATCTGGTATACCAGCAGAGGAGTGAAGAGCAATGGAAGTGAAACCCAAGGACCAAGAGCAGTGAGGCCAAGGGAGCCAGAGAAGAGTGAAAGATAAATTCACAGGATCAGTGCAATGAGGGAGCTGGTCCAAGGAACAGCTGTTTGGAGGTGAGAACATAAGATTGGGAGTAGCAGTAGGATCTTGAGGAGCCGGATCAAACCATGGGGGAGTTCTGAAGGATAAGCGGAGCCCATAGCCATGGGAAGGAAGTAGAAATCAGCAAAGCCCAAAACTGAGCAAAGCAGGTACTAGAATAGAGGCAGTCCAGCAGAGAATAGTGTCAATAGAAAGCGGCAGCAAAGGTGGAGGTCACACTAATCTCCAGGAGCCAATGGGGAAATGGACTTTGGCCCAGGTGAAAGTGGATTTCTGTCCAGGACCTAACAGAGCAACAGAGTAAAGCTAGATGCCAGCAATGGACTGATGTACAGTCCTGAAGCTCAACAGGTAGCAGCAGTTCGGGCTTGAAGCAACTGAATGGCAGAGCATAGTCACGGCATCTGAGACGTGCAGTCCTGATGGTAGAGGAATCCAGGGCCTCAGAGCTGCTCCCGCTTCGCCAGTGTAATTTCACCGGAAGTGTGGTGGAAACTCAGTTTACCATAGCTCTGAGCAAACTCTCGACCCAGGAATCTTGGAAATCAAATATGAGCAGAGTTTGAGCCGTAGGAAAAAAGGGCACAGCAAAAATACAAACCATTAGTAAAACATTGAAGAGTCAGCCTAGATTATATACTCAGCTCTGCTGTGGGTTTGAACCCATATCCTTCTCACCCAGAAGTAAAAGTGTTATCAACTGAGTCAAGCTAACTCCTGTTGAAGGATTTAAATGTTTTTCAAGAGGATATAAAATTAGTGACAAATTCAAAGGATTGACTTCATACTGAAATTTCTATCCACACAAACAAATATTTTTCTTATTAATGAGAACTCATGCTATTCAAAACATTTGAGCTTAAATATTAATGAAAAAAGTTGACAACCAGTGAAAGTGAAACACAGATGGTGTAAATAAGGTTGCCTGCTCACTATAACACTGAAATGTTGAATTCCTCTCTAGAAGATCCGAGCTTAACTCACAGTTTTGAATACCATATGGTGAATTTGAATGGCTTTAACTGGGTTATCTGTGTGAAGTGGAGAAAACTGGTAGAGAGGGAGCATTTCTCCTTCCACTCAATAGTGCCTCTTGTTCGGTCACACATGGGGTGACTTTAATGGAGTCAGTGGAGCTGCCCCTTAGATGGAATATCTTGAGGGCAATTTTGACTTTGGACATAGTGTAAAATGGGCCATGTAACTCGGCCACCCGTTAAGCACCTCTCCTGATTTTCGTTTCCATTGAGGTGTTTAACGGATGGTTGAGCCAATATCGCGCATTTTACACTATCGTCCAAAGTCAAAATGGACCCCCTTGACTTTCTGACTGAGGAGGAAGCAGAAATATACATTGTATTTTCAAGGTGTTGAGAAAAAATGATAATGAATGAAATGAATTGTATTATATCACATTGTTTCATTGTAAAGACACACTTTAACTCAATTAAATGGAAGATACTATAATATTGCTTGGTTATAAAAGCCAGTGTCGATTTTCTTTAGCCGCAGTGGTGACCTAAATTCAGCAGACTGGGACTTTGGCAACCCTGTGCTTCCACCCGTGACACCAGCCTATTTTCTGTGGTCAGGTCCATTTGAAGAGATTTGGCAGGCTCCCAGCAGTGTTTCCAACAGGTCACCTGCCTCGGGTGGGAGGGAGGAAAATATCTGCAGTAGTACAGTACTTGCATAAGTTTTAAAAATGTTAAAAATATAATCCTTTTTTTGAATCTTCTGCTCTATGATCAATTGCAGTAGGCAAGGCAGCCCTTAAATTTTTTAATCCCCTGTGACCCCATAGCAATGATGGATGCCAGGAATGTATTGCATTCATTGAGCCCATCACTATTAAGGTGCAATTGCTGGGATGTTGTATGATATATTCCTGTCATTTGCATCTCATTATAATATGCCCACCCAAATTCGGGTGGACATATTGCATGCATCACATAACCTCCGGTGGGAAATCCCAGAAATGCCGTCAGGTGATGGGGAGCTGGCTGAACAGCGACTTGCCAGATTTTCCGCTGCCATCCACCACAGATCCACCCACAATCGTGCGGAATGGCAGAGGAAAACTTGCCATATGTCTTTATATTCTAATATGTATTTGAGAAAAAAAATTATCTTTAAATAACCAGCAAATCGCACCTTAAAAAATTATGCTGTGTAGTTTTCAGACAACGCCATCAGGACTCACTCCCACACTGTCAATCTGTATCTATGTCTGGCTGCAATTATCAATGACTAAAATCTCACTGAGAAATGCGGCAGTGTTAGGTAACCGCAATTGAAAAGTTCCTGTTTAATTTTGCAACATACTGACTGTGCTAACATATTTGGTGAATAAAATGTTATTTATTTGAGCTACAAATGATGAGAAGAAACAATCAGCAATATAAACATAGGCTGTTACCTACCACCCAATATATATAACATAAGTGTGACCAATAGAACAAAACCTTTCTTTGAGACGTAAGTAACGAAAGTCTTAATGTGCTCATTACTAATGTCTTGTATCGCAACCTTACTCCGTAAGAGTAGTACAAACTTTTCAATATAATTACAACTATACCTCTGCATGCTCCTTGCATTTTTCAAGGAAACATTTTTAAAGTTCTCATCAGCAGTGGTGTAGTGGCAGTTTTCGGAACGGGTACACTGTACATCATGTATGGCGATTTTTTTTCCAGGGAAGCCTGGGGCCACCATCTCTCCCAGAAAATGTTGATTTTTGACACTTTGGTCCTGAAATTCCTCGGGGTTCTCCTGGTCTCTCCGTAACTTCACTGGAAGATAGGCGGATACCTCAGAGAAATGAAACAAAAGGCCACGTTCAGCCATTTATGCTCTTTCTCCAGAGGTTCTACCGGACTTCTGTAAGAAAACCCCTGCAGAATTTCTAGCCGTTCATTTGGTGCCTTTTATAAACATATAAATATTTTCTGATGCATATACTGTTTCATATATATTCCACTAACCTGGGTCAAAGGCAAATAGAGGGAATCATGTACATTATGGTAAACAAAATATACTTGTTTCTTGAATCTTAGAATCATAGAATAGAATCTTACAGCACAGAAGGAGGCCATTCCTCCTTTCATGCCTGTGCCGGCTCTTTGAAAGAGCTGACCAATTAGTCCCACTCCCCTGCTGTTTTCCTATAACCCTGCAAGTTAGTCCTCTTCAAGTACATGTCCAATTGCCTTTTGAAAGTTCCTATGGAATCTGCTTTCACCATCCTTTCAGGTAGTGTGTTCCAGATCTTAATAACCCTCTTGTGTGAAAGAATTTCTCCTCATTCCCCTTGAATTCTTTTGCCAATTATTTTAAATCTATGACCTCTGGTCACTGACCCACTTGCCACAGGGAGTTAAATAGGGAGTTTCTCCCTCTTTGCTCTATCAAAAGCCCTCATTATTTTGAATACCTCTATCAGGTATCCCCTTAACCTTCTCTGCTCTAAGGAGAACAGTCTCAGCTTCTCCAATCTCTCCACATAACTGAAGTCCCTCAACCCTGGTACCATCCTGGTAAACTTCCTCTGTAGCCTTGCCAAGGCCATGATGTCCTTCCGAAAGTGTGGTGCCCAGAATTGTACATAATACTCCAGCTGAGGCCTAACCAGTGATTTGTAAAGGTTTAGCATGATTCCTTGTTTTTGTATTCAATGCCCCTCTTTACAAAGCCAAGATTCCCATACGCTTTCTTAACCGCCTTATCAACTTGCCCTGCCACCTTCAAACATTTGTGAATATGCACCCCCAGGTCCCTCTGCTCTTGCACCCCCCTCAAAATAGTACCATTTAGATTATATTGCCTCTCCATGTTGTTCCTCCAAAATGTGCATCAATTCACACTTATTGGCATTAAATTGCAACTGCCATGTGTCTGCCCATTTCACCAGTCTCTCCTGAAGTCTGCTACTATTGAGAATTTCTACGAGGTGCCCCTCTAATGAAATGCATATGTAGTAAGCTTCAGTAGCTCAATAAGATGCCTCCATAACAAAATGGCAGTATGGTAAACCAGGGGTTAATATAAGTGGCCCATTTTGCTAGCTAGAATTAGAACAATGAGCTTTTCTTTGATCATTCGTTTATGTTATTAATTTCCTGTATGAAAATGTATGCTTTATGATGAATCAAGCAAAGCGATATGATGAGCTGAATTCTGGGGTAAGCAGGTGTAGGGAGTGTTGTTTTGCAGCTACCTAATGAATGGATCCTTATTTCGGACAAGGTCGAAAAACATCCCAGGCCTGAGGTAAGCGAGACTCCCTTTCCTGTGACCTACACATAAACAGGTATCACCTGTGAGTGGTCGGTCATTATGTCAGTTAGTATGGCTTGCCCAGACTCAGCTTATGATTGGTTTTAACCCCTTGCTAATCATGTCCCTCCCCACTCTGAAAATGTATAATTGTGTGAAGTCTGACTATGTAATTTGCCTGTTCTATGAGATTGACCAGACTCTGTCAAGAGTTGAAATCAATTCTATAGATAGGGTCAGCTGCAGCTAATAAATGGTGTTAAAACTTTCAAGTGTATTCGCTTTCAGTTTTTGCTGAACCAGACTAAGAGTAAAGAATCCGGTATCGTCACTATCCTCACTATTTACTATGTTGTTAAATTCTGTATTATCTGCAAACTTTGAAATTGTACTCCCTATACCCGAGTCCAGGTCATTTATTTATAACAAGAAAAGCAATGGTCCTAATACCAATCCCTGGGGGACCCCACTGCATTCTTCTCTTCAGTCAGAAAAACATCCATTTACCACTGCTCTCTGCCTCCCTATCCCTTAGCCAATTACATACCCAAGTTACCACTGTCCCTTTAATCCCATGTGCTTCTACTTTCCGAATAAGTCTGTTATGTGGTACTTAATCAAATGTCTTTTGAAAGTCCCTATAACAACATCTACTACACTACCTTCATCAACCCTCTCTGATACTTCATCAAACAACTCAATCAGGTTAGTCAGACATGATTTGCTTTTAGCAAATCCATGCTAGCTGTCCTTTATTAATTGTAAACAATTTTACAACACCAAGTTATAGTCCAGCAATTTTATTTTAAATTCACAAGCTTTCGGAGATTTTCTCCTTCCTCAGGTAAATGTTTCAAGATCTCCTTGAAGCCTACGCATTTATACATATTGAACAATACATGGTGTTTACAGACTGCCCCTGCAACTGCCCGTTGCCAAGGCAATCACCGTGTTCAGACAGAGAGGTGTCATCTGCAGAACCCCCGAATACACATTCAACAAAAAAACAAACAGGGAAAAAAAACAGAGAAAAAAAAAACACAGAGAGAGGCAGAAACATCCGGAAGGCAGAGAGAGCCAGCAAATGACCCATTATATTAAAAACAGATAACATTTGTTCGCTGGTGGGGTAACGTGTAGCGTGACATGAACCCAAGATCCCGGTTGAGGCCGTCCTCATGGGTGCGGAACTTGGCTATCAATTTCTGCTCGACGATTTTGCGTTGTCGTGTGTCTCGAAGGCCGCCTTGGAGTACGCTTACCCGAAGGTCGGTGGATGAATGTCCATGACTGCTGAATGTCCATGGTCCTTTATTAACCCATGCTTCTCCAAGTTGCAATTAATTTTGTCCTTGACAATGGTCTCTAGTAGTTTACCCACCACTGATGTTAGATGGATTGGTTGGTAGTTACCAGGTTTATCCCCCCCCTCCCTTTTTTGAATATTCTTGTTTCACATTGCATGACTATACACTGAACCTAAAAATTGCTGTTGCTGATGCTAGTATGATATTCTGTCCTTTTTTTTAACAGTGTTTACCCTTTTAGTTTAAACAGGTAAGAACCTCCGCTGAAGTAGCAGACATAGGAATGTCATCTAAACATATTAAGCATTCATCAACTAGTATTGCCAACAATAATTTCGAGGGTTTGGTCTGAAATTGAATCACTGATAATACAATAGTCGAGTATGAATATAGCTGTTCATTATGATAACCACCACAGAGCCCAATAATCTTCATCAGAAGATTGTAGCTGAGATCGCCTTGACCTTGTGCGCTTTACCATTTTATGCATCAGAGCTAGGGCCATAACCTTCCAAAATAAAATTAAGTGGTATACTCTGGATTACTTGCCTCCAAAAGTAAAAAAAATGGGTATGCTCACAACTACACCTCTGCTCACCAGCTTACAAGCCTGCATGGTTAAAGTCTGCTCACAGTCTGCAGTGTCATATCAGTTTCTCCATGGACTGGTGCTAATCGAACTTTTTCACAGTGCCTAGTACTTTGTAGGCTACTTAATTCTGATATGAACCGTTTCCTTTTAGGACTGACTTAAAAGATAATCCTCAAGCTTGTTCACAAACATTGAACTTAACGATTAATAAGTTTCTTATTAAAACCATCATGCTGAAAATTTCAAAATCCTGCATTTTTTTTAGTGCCAAAATCAATGTCACCCACCACTTTCAGATAAATTGCTTCGTTTTTCTGCTGACTTATGTCACCTCAACTTTGAACAAATTCCCTTGAGGAATAGAATGGTAGATATTCTTCCTGTGGATAATTTTAGCAGAAGAGTTGGTGTGAATGCATAACATGATTTATCGTTTTGTATTCACGCCTACTTTTCCACTAAAATTATTGACAGAAGGAACTTCATCCCCGCAGAAAGCATTGGTGGTTTGCATTGTTGCTTGATTCACCAAACAACATCATGCAATATTTGAACAAGACAGCTGTTACAAAAAATTTGAGACATTTTCATCAGGATTATCGGGTATGATTTTTACCTGGAGCCGGGAAGAGAACGGGTGGGTAAATTTTCACATGGGAAACGCGGAAGTGAAGTGAGTGCATCGGAATCCGCGATCTCAACTCAATTGCAGGCAATTGTTACGCTTCCGGGTTTCGCGTCTCCAAGCTGCGCAGCGGGCATACTGCGCACCCGCATGACTTGATCTGAAGTCCACTATTTAAAGGGCCAATGCAAAAATGGATTTTGGAGGAGACTGGAGGAAGTGAAGCCATGGATTCCAAGAGTGCAAAGGCAGCACCCAGGTTTATGGATGCTTCACTTGAAGTACTGCAGGGTGCAGTGAGAACATCCTTCCTCAAGTAAGATGCCCAGGACCTACTCCGTTAATGGTAGGGCGTTGGGGAGAGTTATAGAACAAAGAGATCTAGGAGTACAGGTTCATAGCTCCTTGAAAGTGGAGTCACAGGTGGATAGGGTGGTGAAGAAGGCATTCGGCATGCTTGGTTTCATTGGTCAGAACATTGAATGCAGGAGTTGGGATGTCTTGTTGAAGTTGTACAGGGCATTGGTGAGGCCACACTTGGAGTACTGTGTACAGTTCTGGTCACCCTATTATAGAAAGGATATTATTAAACTAGAAAGAGTGCAGAAAAGATTTACTAGGATGCTACCGGGACTTGATGGTTTGACATATAGGGAGAGGTTAGACAGACTGGGACTTTTTTCCCTGGAGAGTAGGAGGTTTAGGGGTGATCTTATAGAAGTCCATAAAATAATGAGGGGCATAGATAAGGTAGATAGTCAAAATCTTTTCCCAAAGGTAGGGGAGTCTATAACGAGGGGGCATAGATTTAAGGTGAGAGGGGAGAGATACAAAAGGGTCCAGAGGGGCAATTTTTTCACTCAAAGGGTGGTGAGTGTCTGGAACGAGCTGCCAGAGGCAGTAGTGGAGGCGGGTACAATTTTGTCTTTTAAAAAGCATTTGGACAGTTACATGGGTAAGATGGGTATAGAGGGAAATGGGCCAAGTGCAGGAAATTGGGACTAGCTTAGTGGTATAAACTGGGCGACATGGACATGTTGGGCCGAAGGGCCTGTTTCCATGTTGTAACTTCTATGATTCTATGATTCTATGAGGGAGCTAATTTACCCAAGCGATGGGAGGAAGAAGACATGACCGGAAGTGGCCGAAGAGGTGAGGAGCAGGAGACAGTGCCCACGTTCTTGGCTGCAGAGCAGGAAGCGTTTAATGACCAAACCAGGTCAGGAAAAGTGAGTACAGTTGTTGATTCACCCACATCCTGTGTTGTACAACATCCCCCCTCTCACTCTATGATGTGGAGATGCCGGTGATGGACTGGGGTTGACAATTGTAAACAATTTTACAACACCAAGTTATAGTCCAGCAATTTTATTTGAAATTCACAAGCTTTCGGAGGCTTCCTCCTTCCCAAGGCATTTGATAAAGTCCCACATAAGATACTGTTAGCTAAGATAGAAGCCCATGGAATCGAGGGAAAAGTACGGACTTGGTTAAGAAGTTGGCTGAGCGAAAGGCGACAGAGAGTAATGATAATGGGAAGGTACTCACATTGGCAGGATGTGACTAGTGGAGTCCCGCAGGGATCTGTCTTGGGGCCTCAATTATTCACAATATTTATTAATGACTTAGATGAAGGCATAGAAAGTCTCATATCTAAGTTTGCTGATGACACAAAGATTGGTGGCATTGTAAGCAGTGTAGATGAAAACATAAAATTACAAAGCGATATTGATAGATTAGGTGAATGGGCAAAACTGTGGCAAATGGAATTCAATGTAGACAAATGTGAGGTCATCCACTTTGGATCAAAAAAGGATAGAACAGGGTGCTTTCTAAATGGTAAAAAGTTAAAAACAGTGGATGTCCAAAGGGACTTAGGGGTTCAGGTACATAGATCATTGAAGTGTCATGAACAGGTGCAGAAAATAATCAAGAAGGCAAATGGAATGCTGGCCTTTATATGTTGAGGACTGGAGTACAAGGGGGCAGAAGTTATACTGCAGCTATACAAAACCCTGGTTAGAGTCATAGAGTCATAGTGTTATACAGCACGGATAGAGGCCCTTCGGCCCATCGTGTCCGCGCCGGCCATCAAGCCCAGTCTAATCTAATCCCATATTCCAGCATTTGGTCCGTAGCCTTGTATGCTATGGCATTTCAAGTGCTCATCCAAATGCTTCTTGAATGTTGTGAGGGTTCCTGCCTCCACAACCCTCTCAGGCAGTGAGTTCCAGACTCCAACCACCCTCTGGGTGAAAAAGTTTTTTCTCAAATCCCCTCTAAACCTCCCGCCTTTTACCTTGAATCTATGCCCCCTTGTTATAGAACCCTCAACGAAGGGAAAAAGCTCCTGAGTATCCATCCTATCTATGCCCCTCATAATTTTGTACACCTCAATCATGTCCCCCCTCAGCCTCCTCTGCTCCAAGGAAAACAAACCCAATCTTCCCAGTCTCTCTTCATAGCTGAAGCGCTCCAGCCCTGGTAACATCCTGGTGAATCTCCTCTGCACCCTCTCCAAAGCGATCACATCCTTCCTGTAGTGTGGCGACCAGAACTGCACACAGTACTCCAGCTGTGGCCTAACCAGTGTTTTATACAGTGTTAGACCGCACCTGGAATACTGTGAGAAGTTCTGGGCACCGCTACTTCAGAAGGACATGTTGGCCTTGGAAGAAGTGCAGCATAGGTTTACCAGAATGATACCCGGACTTCAAGGGTTAAGTTACGAGGAGAGATTACACAAATTGGGGTTGTATTCTCTGGAGTTTCGAAGGTTAAGGGGTGATCTGATCGAAGTTTATAAGATATTGAGGGGAACAGATAGGGTGGATGGAGAGAAACTATTTCTGCTGGTTGGGGATTCTAGGACTAGGGGACACAGTCTAAAAATTAGAGCCAGACCTTTCAGGAGTGAGATTAGAAAACATTTCTACTCACAAAGGGTTGTAGAAGTTTGGAACTCTCTTCCGCAAACAGCAATTGATACTAGCTCAATTGCTAAATTTAAATCCGAGATAGATAGCTTTTTGGCAACCTAAGGTATTAAGGGATATGGGCCAAAGGCAGGTATATGGAGTTAGATCACAGATCAGCTATGAACTTACCAAATGGCGGAGTGGGCTCGAGGGGCTGAATGGCCTACTCCTGTTCCTATGTTCCGATGTTAGAAATACCCAACAGGTGAAATCTTTCTGAACACTTTTAAGATATAACTACATATAGCACCAAGAGAAACTCTTACTTTTAAATATTTAAAAGTCTACTTTAGTTTTCTATAACTAGAAAACTAGAGTCCAGTCGGTGAGCGGCGGGAGAGAGCGAGACCAGAGCGGAGATATAAACAGCGCGGAGAGAGTGAGAGTCCAGTCGGTGAGCGGCGGGAGAGAGCGAGACCAGAGCGGGGATATAAACAGCGCGGAGAGAGCGAGACCAGAGCTTACTCTGAGAGCGAGACTCTGAGACCAGCGGCAGAGTTCAGGGTGACGTCACCAGTCAGAAAGTGACGCGGCACAGGGGAGGCAGCTGATTGGTGAGTAGGTTCAGGTGAGTATTTCTACCATTTTACTGTAAGTAAAGTAATAAGAAAGGGAAGATCTGCAGGTTTTATAGCAGATAGTGTTTTTTTTAGTGAACCTAGGTCCCTAGTATAGTTAACATTTTCTAATTTCAACGTAATTTAAAAGGGGTAACTAAGCTAAGGCAAGTCATGGCAGCAGACCTCGCACCCGTGATATGCTCCTCCTGCAAGATGTGGGAAGTCATGGACACTACCAGTGTCCCTGCCGACCATGTGTGCGGGAAGTGTGTCCACCTGCAGCTACTGACCGATCGTATCTCGGAGCTGGAGCTGCGGGTGGACTCACTGTGGAGCATCCGCGATGCAGAGAAACTCGTGGATAGCACGTTTAGCGAGTTGGTCACACCGCAGGTAAAGGGTATACAGGCAGGAAGTGAATGGGTGACCACCAGGAAGAGTAAGAGATGCAGGCAGGTAGTGCAGGGGTCCCCTGTGGCCATCCCCCTCTCAAACAGATATGCCACTTTGGATGCTGTTGGGGGGGATGACTTATCAGGGGAAGGCAGCAGCAGCCAACTTCCTGGCACCACGGGTCGCTCTGCTGCACAGGCTGGGAGGAAAAAGAGTGGCAGAGCTATAGTGATAGGGGACTCAATTGTAAGGGGAATAGACAGGCGTTTCTGCGGCCGCAACCGAGACTCCAGGATGGTGTGTTGCCTCCCTGGTGCAAGGATCAAGGATGTCTCGGAGCGACTACAGAACATTTTGGAGGGGGAGGGCGAACAGCCAGCTGTCGTGATGCACATAGGCACCAACGATATAAGTAAAAAAGGGGATGAGGTCCTAAAAGCAGAATGTAGGGAGTTAGGAGGTAAATTAAAAAATAGGACCTCAAAGGTAGTAATCTCAGGATTGCTGCCAGTGCCACGTGCTAGTCAGAGTAGAAATAGGAGGATATTTCAAATGAATACGTGGCTAGAGGAATGGTGCAAGGGGGAGGGATTCAAATTCCTGGGACACTGGAAACGGTTCTGGGGGAGGTGGGACCAGTACAAACCGGATGGTCTGCACCTGGGCAGGGCCGGGACCGCTGTCCTAGGAGGAGTGTTTGCTAGTGCTGTTGGGGAGGGTTTAAACTAAAGTGGCAGGGGGTTGGGAACCTGAGCAGGGAGAGAGAGGAAAGCGTAACAGGAAGGGACAGAAGGTATGGAGTAATAGGTAAAGTGTTAAAAAAGGAAAAAGCAGGAACTAAGCGTCACAAAACAGATTTGAAAGTTCTTTATCTGAATGCACGTAGCATTCGTAATAAAATGGACGAGTTAACGGCACAAATAACTACGTATGGGTATGATCTTGTGGCCATTACAGAAACATGGCTGCAGGGTGACAACGACTGGGAATTAAATATGCCAGGGTATTTAACAATCAGGAAGGACAGGCAGGAAGGAAGGGGAGGTGGGGTGGCTATGTTAATAAAGGAAGGAATCACTAATACAGAGAAATGATATTGGGACAAAGTATCAAGATAATGAAACAGTTTGGGTGGAGATAAGGAATAATAAGGGAAAAAAAACATTAGTGGGCGTAGTATATAGGCCTCCTAATAGTTGCAACTCTGCTGGAAGAAGTATTAATCAGGAGATAGTCGGGGCATGTAATAAGGGAACAGCCATAATTATGGGGGATTTTAATTATCATATTAACTGGACAAATCAAATTGGGCAGAGCAGCCTTGAGGACGAGTTCATTGAGTGCATCAGGGATGGATTTCTTGAGCAGTATGTAACTGATCCTACAAGGGGGCAGGCAACCTTGGACCTGGTCCTGTGTAATGAGTCAGGATTAATTAATAATGTCCTAGTTAAGGATCCCCTTGGAACGAGCGACCACAACATGGTTGAATTCCATATCCAATTAGAGGGTGAGAAGGTTGATTCTCAAACAAGCGTACTGAGCTTGAATAAAGGAGACTATGATGGTATGAGAGCGGAATTGATTAAAGTGGACTGGGAAAATAGATTAAAGGGTAAGACGGTACATGAGCAGTGGTGTTCATTTAGGGAGTTATTTTACAACTTTCAAAATAAATATATTCCACTGAGGAAAAAAGGGTGTAAAATAAATGACAGCCATCCGTGGCTAAGTAAAGAAATCAAGGATAGTATCCGACTAAAAACAAGGACATATAAGGTAGCCAAACTTAGTGGGAGGATAGAAGATTGGGAATTCTTCAAAAGACAGCAAAAAGTAACTAAAGGATTGATTAAGAAAGGGAAGTTAGATTATGAAAATAAATTAGCAAAAAATATAAAAACAGATAGCAAGAGTTTCTATAGTTATATAAAAAGAAAAAGGGTGGCTAAGGCAAACATAGGTCCCTTAGAGGATGAGACTGGGAAATTAATGGTGGGAAACATGGAGATGGCAAAAATGCTGAACAAATATTTTGTTTCAGTCTTTACAGTAGAGGACACTAATAATATCCCAACACTGGACAAACAGGGGACTCTCGGGGGAGAGGAGCTAAATACGATTAAAATCACTCAGGAGATGGTACTCAGTAAAATAATGGGACTCAAGGCGGATAAATCCCCTGGACCTGATGGCTTCCATCCTAGGGTCTTGAGGGAAGTGGCAGTAGGGATTGTGGATGCTTTGGTGATAGTTTTCCAAAATTCCCTGGACTCAGGAGAGGTCCCGGCAGATTGGAAAACTGCTAATGTAACACTGTTATTTAAAAAGGGTAGTAGGCAGAAGGCTGGAAATTATAGGCCAGTTAGCTTAACATCTGTGGTGGGTAAAATTTTGGAGTCTATTATTAAGGAGACAGTAACGGAACATTTAGATAAGCATAATTTAATAGGACAAAGTCAGCATGGCTTTATGAAGGGGAAGTCATGTCTGACAAATTTGCTTGAGTTCTTCGAGGATATAACGTATAGGGTGGATAAAGGGGAACCAGTGGACATAGTGTATTTAGACTTCCAGAAGGCATTCGACAAGGTGCCACATAAAAGATTATTACTTAAGATAAAAAATCACGGGATTGGGGGTAATATTCTGGCATGGGTGGAGGATTGGTTATCGAACAGGAAGCAGAGAGTTGGGATAAATGGTTCATTTTCGGACTGGCAACCAGTAACCAGTGGTGTTCCACAGGGGTCGGTGCTGGGTCCCCAACTCTTTACAATCTATATTAACGATTTGGAGGAGGGGACCGAGTGCAACATATCAAAATTTGCAGATGATACAAAGATGGGAGGGAAAGTAGAGAGTGAGGAGGACATAAAAAACCTGCAAGGGGATATAGACAGGCTGGGTGAGTGGGCGGAGATTTGGCAGATGCAATATAATATTGGAAAATGTGAGGTTATGCACTTTGGCAGGAAAAATCAGAGAGCAAGTTATTTTCTTAATGGCGAGAGACTGGAAAGTACTGCAGTACAAAGGGATCTGGGGGTCCTAGTGCAAGAAAATCAAAAAGTTGGTATGCAGGTGCAGCAGGTGATCAAGAAAGCCAACTTTTATTGCTAGGGGGATAGAATATAAAAACAAGGAGGTATTGCTGCAGTTATATAAGGTATTGTTGAGACCGCACCTGGAATACTGCATACAGTTTTGGTCTCCATACTTAAGAAAAGACATACTTGCTCTCGAGGCAGTACAAAGAAGGTTCACTCGGTTAATCCCGGGGATGAGGGGGCGGACATATGAGGAGAGGTTGAGTAGATTGGGACTCTACTCATTGGAGTTCAGAAGAATGAGAGGCGATCTTATTGAAACATATAAGATTGTGAAGGGTCTTGATCGGGTGGATGCAGTAAGGATGTTCCCAAAGATGGGTGAAACTAGAACTAGGGGGCATAATCTTAGAATAAGGGGCTGCTCTTTCAAAACTGAGATGAGGAGAAACTTCTTCACTCAGAGGGCGGTAGGTCTGTGGAATTTGCTGCCCCAGGAAGCTGTGGAAGCTACATCATTAGATAAATTTAAAACAGAAATAGACAGTTTCCTAGAAGTAAAGGGAATTAGGGGTTACGGGGAGCGGGCAGGAAATTGGACATGAAGCTGAGTTCGGATCGGTCAATGCCCTGTGGGTGGCGGAGAGGGCCCAGGGGCTATGTGGCCGGGTCCTGCTCCGACTTCTTGTGTTCTTTAGATTTGTGGTTGGGATCAGATCAGCCATGATCTTATTGAATGGCGGAGCAGGCTCGAGGGGCCGATTGGCCTACTCCTGCTCCAATTTCTTATGTTCTTATGTTCTTATGTAAAGCTCATTTGAGTACTGAGTTCATTTTGAAGATTTCATACCTTTTTGCTGATTCCTATAAAAGAGCAAATTGATTTCTTTAACAAGAAATGCCCCTCACCAAAATAACCATTCTAATTGGCTTACTGTTGTTAGCCATGATGTAGGGTTTTCTGCATCCTGAGGTACAGGCTTTCCTGGTCACTAATGGTAGTGGCAACGAGTATGCCTATACAGGTCAGTAAAGCAGTTTTGCACTCACAGGTCTGTATGGACTTTCCCAACCATTGCAGATAACGTTTATCAAGCAATTGTGCATGAGCAAGCAGGTTAGAAATTCTTCTGGGCCCAGACTTGGTGCTTCACGGGCCATGTGCATCCAAACTGAGGCCCTAGGCCAGCCCAAATTCAAGCCTCGGGCTCATCTAGGTATTCCAGGCGAGCTGCTGGCACCTATCACAGGTGGCTCACCTTTCAGGAGGATTGAATTTTTGGCGACTTGCCTCACCAGCAGTGGTCTCAGTTAAGTCCCAGAAGGGGCGCATGGAGGATAGCAGGAGGGGAGCCGATTGTGGCTGGCAGCGGCCGTCGTGTGTGCTGTGGAGCCAAAAGGAGCACTCCTACTCCTCCTGGCTCCACCTTAAAATGAACATTTTTTTTAACCTATCTTTTTGGTGGTGGTTGCTTGCTCGGTCGCATCCACGCTTGGAAAACCTGAGCCAAGCTGGCAGGACAGCCCATTTTCCCTGAGGGGTTCTAAAACAGGCATTAGACCCCTCATTAGTATAGACAAGGGGCCTAATGCCTGTTCTATGTGGCTATCGTAGACACCTGAAGATCATCCTAGGCCAAAATGGCGACAGATGTTTTTCAGGCATTCCTGTAGCGCAGGCCATAAGCCTGCAAAATTGGTCATTTTTGCCTGTGTTTTCCACCCAGAAAATAGTGACAACAATGACCAATTTCTACCTCGTCTTGTTCTGTTATTTGTCTGTTGATCCTGTGTTGTGAAATCTGCCCAGCAATATAAGATGGATGGATTGCACGTTACCCGCACCCTTGGGTTATATTACAGAACAAAGGGGTGAAATTCATTTTAAACGAAAGCTTGAAATGTGTGATAGCGAATCGGCAGTCCATTTTACACCACACCCAAATTTCTTTTCTATTGAAGTCAATGGAAAAGTAAATCAGGCCTGGAGTAAAATGGGCCGCCGATTTGCTATCACCCATTTTACACTTTCACTGAAGACCAACTTCACCCACCACTTCTTCATGTAACTCTATAATATAAATTTAGCATTGGACACATGAGAAAGCCCTGCAGCCGTCACCATCTGTCCTGCTAAAGTATCATCTTTTATTAACAGGGTGTTAACAAATTTCGGAAATTTTATGAAGTGACTGTATGTTGTTAACAGCTGATTAACCAAAGAGTATAAAATCATTTTAGATTACAGATTGTACCTGACAAATAAAGCTTTTTGTTAATAAACAATGATTTATTTCCAAATAAATGAATGGGAAAGAAAAATGCACATTGAGCAAATTTGGTGCTAAGCACGATTTAATCTTAGAAAATTTGCCTTATGGTATGCAACCTGCATACAAGTTTTATGATGCACAAAGCCTTCAGATCAAATAATACTTGAAAAATGTTATGTTTCAGAGATTTCTAAAGCTTGATATTATTGGATTGTTTGTACTTGAACAGTTTAATTTGTATTAAATAAAATGGATAGTTGATGAAATTACACTATCTATATATGTATAATATATTAAAAACCTTACATCTGCATGCATCTCCTATCTGCACAACTTGACTTCCTGTTGTAACATATTTGTCATACTTTCTACCCGTTTCCATCAGGTGGTCTAAAATTTAGCTCAATGTGTGCAATCCCATGATGTTAAAAATGTTGTGTATGTCCACATCTCCTCTCCAAAAATCTTAATTTCCTGTTTTCATGATTTTTGAGTCACACTTTTACGTCAAAAATTCAAGTCAACAATGAGATGTCACAATTCAGGCCTCCATCCAGTAGGTTGCATTATGTCAGTTTCTCTGTGCATTTCTCCGCAGGTCAGCTTTTAGTCAGCACCTCTCTTAATCCCTTCCTGCAGCCTCTCAGTTTCAACTTCCTGTAAGTTCCAAATTTTCAGAGCCATATTGGCAGCTTTTAATAATTATTTTTTTTATAATTCTCTGCTTTCACTTTTCCCCTCTAATTTTTTTCTCAGATTGCAACCTTTTCTCTAGCCCTGCTGCCCACCCCATCACATTGCCACTCCTGTCAACTCCTGTCCAACAATTATTCCAACCCCAACCCCAATCCCACTCTCTGGGCTGTGCTGTAAAATTACTACTGGCCCTGCTCCCAGCCCTGCCTCCATCTCCCTTTCAAATTTCCTGCCCTGTTTTAATGGCCCGGATTTCGCTGCAATGGCAATATTGGTAGTGAATGCAATAAGTCAGACCGTTATGCTCCACAGATCTCCAGAGGTGAATTTACGCCACAATTCACTGGAAAAACAATTCGAATCTGCCACATTAAGCATAATCAGAAGGAGCACGGTAAATGGATAGTTAAGAACTTTTTTTTTTCTAATGCTGTCCCATTCTTTCACCCGAAATATTGACTTTGTAAAAAATATCCAACTGTTGTTTCAACCTCAATTGTCTTTCTTTTTATGAATTTCCAGCTCACTCTTCAATCCCCACTCTAACTCTTCATTTTTAATGCCCAACCAGCTCTACAAGTTTTATAGGCAATACCTCAGGAAATCTACCAGGTTTTAAAATTTAACTGGAAGGAAATGCTAAATATATCATATAATTAAAAATCAAGTATGTTGGTGTTGTCGATTAATGATAGTGTTGAACTTTTGATGAAATGTGACCTTGATAAATTTCTAAACATTATGATATTCATTTCCAGGAGTACTGAAGTGTAATGTTTCTATTTTTATTCTTTCGACAGTAAAGCCCAAATTTTAAACTGACGTGAACGGGGCGGGCAGGTGGATGAAAGGGTGGTTGGGGGTTGGTGGGGGTTATGTCACATTCCCAATGTGGTCCTGCAGTCACCATTTTAACCAGGTAGAATTCAGGGCGGGAAGAACGCCTGCCCCAGGCAGGCAGGGGTCTACTTAACATGCTGAAGACATGGACTGATGATGCCATTGATGCCATGACACAATTTTAGCTCCAGAAATCGAGAGGTCCATGTGGCGCCAAAGCCTGGCAGTAGGCAGTAGAGAGGCGAAGGTAAGTATTTGTATTTAATTACTCCCACAAGCCCCACACGGAATCCTTGGGTCTCCCCAGCTTCAGCCTTCCCTCTTCCTCCTGGCATCTGCATCTGTTGGTACTGTTGGTAACCATCACCCCCAGCACTAACCTTACGCTGGGGACCATTCTCTTGGGTCCCTGGCAGCGTCCAACTTCCACCTCAGTTCTTGCTCCCATCCACTGGTGTTGATATCGTTCCACCAACTTTGGCTGGGAGACAGTTCAACACTATCTAAATGAGTTAGAATCACCTGGGCCTCACGCTCTGGGGAGCCAAATAGATCACTGCCTGCTCGGCCCTCACACCCCGTGATTCCTGACCCAGGTTAAAATTAAGGCTTGAGATGTCACACGAACATAAGAATCCCTACAGCTACGGTTGGAAATCTTACCCCTTTCGGGGATCTAACCTGCTAGCACTCTAAACACTGCTAACATACATTGTAAATGGCTAAGAAAAAAATCATACTACTGAAATCCAGATTCAGTATTGGTGTAAGAACATAAGCATTTTTAGGAGCAAGAAAAGGTAATCATATCCCTCAGTCCCTTATTTCTCTAGAAACATACCTAATTGTATCTTGGATCCATTGGGCTCGATGTTAGCAGGGCTGCGGGTTCGCGGCGGGGGGGCTATTGGGTGCGTGGATAACGCGCCCGGTGAAATCAGTCTGCCCCCTGTGCGATCGCAGCCTAATTGGACCCACTTACCTGTTGTTCCGGGTTCCCCACTGCTGATCTGCGCGTCGGGCAGGCTGCGCATGCGCAGTAAGCTCTGTCAGCTGGAGGAGCTCTATTTAAAGGGGCAGTCCTCCACTGACAGATGCTGCAACAAATAGGAAAAAATACAGCTTGGAGCAGCCCAGGGGGAAGGCTGCTCCCAGTTTAATGATGCCTCACTCCAGGTATCATTAGATGTGGTGAGGAGGAGGGGGAGGACAGAGATCTTCCCTCCAGCGGGCAGGAGGAAGCGGCCTGCCTCTGCCACCAGGAAGGTCTGGCTCGAGGTGGCAGAGGAGGTCACCAGCGCAATCAACATATCACCCACCTGCATACAGTGCAGGAGGCGCTCCAATGCCCTAAGTAGGTCAGCCAAAGTGAGTACACTTACTCATTCCCCTACACTCCATCTGCCACATCACCGCCCCCACCCCACATTTCCTTCTGCACTGCCAACAATACTCTGTCACATCACCCCTCACACCCACTCAAAGCTCATCCTCATCTTACCTGCACTTACTCACCTCGCCAGTACTCATCCCGCCACTACCACTCAACCCAATCCTCATACAATCTCATGGCACTATCTCATACTCACCCTCGCATGCATCTCTTTCACAGTCAGCCTCACTCAACCTGCCACTACCTGTGCTGCAGCCACAGGGCATGCATCACATATGTGCAGTAGGCAGCGTAAGGCAAACGTGTCGTGAGCATGAAGGGGATGCACAAGGGTGTTTGAGGGTTTGTCATGGTTGTTACTTATATTTAATTTCTGACCAACTCACATTACATATTATATTGGTGTGGAGATGCCGGTGATGGACTGGGGTTGACAAATGTAAGGAATCTTACAACACCAGGTTATAGTCCAACTGTTTTATTTGAAAATCACAAGCTTTCGGAGGCTTTCTCCTTTGTCAGGTGAGCGAGTGTGGGATTCCATGGAAGGTTACCGCATTTATAGTCAGAGAACAATACCTGGTGATTACAGATAATCTTTCCAACTGCCCATTGTCAAGGCAATCAAAGTGTTCAGACAGAGTGATGTTACCTACAGGACCACCGAATACACAAACGGCCAGAACACAAGACAGACAGAGAGAGAGAGAAACATCTGAAAGGAAGAGCAAGACAGAGAATGACTCGTTGTATTAAAAACAGATAATTTTTTTTCGCTGGTGGGGTTACGTGTAGCGTGACATGAACCCAAGATCCCGGTTGAGGCCGTCCTCATGGGTGCGGAACTTGGTTATCAATTTCTGTTCGACGATTTTGCGTTGTCGTGTGTCTCAAAGGCCGCCTTAGAGAACGTTCTCACTCTGTCTGAACACTTTGATTGCCTTGACAACGGGCAGTTGGAAAGATTATCTGTAATCACCAGGTACAGTTCTCTTACTATAAATGCGGTAACCTTCCATGGGAGGGTTTAAACTAAAGTGGCAGGGGGTTGGGAACCTGAGCAGGGAGAGAGAGGAAAGCGTAACAGGAAGGGACAGAAGGTATGGAGTAATAGGTAAAGTGTTAAAAAAGGAAAAAGCAGGAACTAAGCGTCACAAAACAGATTTGAAAGTTCTTTATCTGAATGCACGTAGCATTCGTAACAAAATGGACGAGTTAACAGCACAAATAACTACGTATGGGTATGATCTTGTGGCCATTACAGAAACATGGCTGCAGGGTGACAACGACTGGGAATTAAATATGCCAGGGTATTTAACAATCAGGAAGGACAGGCAGGAAGGAAGGGGAGGTGGGGTGGCTATGTTAATAAAGGAAGGAATCACTGTAATACAGATAAATGATATTGGGACAAAGCATCAAGATAATGAAACAGTTTGGGTGGAGATAAGGAATAATAAGGGGAAAAAAACATTAGTGGGCGTAGTATATAGGCCTCCTAATAGTTGCAACTCTGCTGGAAGAAGTATTAATCAGGAGATAGTCGGGGCATGTCATAAAGGAACAGCTATAATTATGGGGGATTTTAATTATCATATTAACTGGACAAATCAAATTGGGCACAGCAGCCTTGAGGACGAGTTCATTGAGTGCATCAGGGATGGATTTCTTGAGCAGTATGTAACTGATCCTACTAGGGGGCAGGCAACCTTGGACCTGGTCCTGTGTAATGAGTCAGGATTAATTAATAATGTCCTAGTTAAGGATCCCCTTGGAACGAGCGACCACAACATGGTTGAAATCCATATCCAATTAGAGGGTGAGAAGGTTGATTCTCAAACAAGCGTACTGAGCTTGAATAAAGGAGACTATGATGGTATGAGAGCGGAATTGATTAAAGTGGACTGGGAAAATAGATTAAAGTGTAAGACGGTACATGAGCAGTGGTGTTCATTTAGGGAGTTATTTTACAACTTTCAAAATAAATATATTCCACTGAGGAAAAAAGGGTGTAAAATAAATGACAGCCATCCGTGGCTAAGTAAAGAAATCAAGGATAGTATCCGACTAAAAACAAGGACATATAAGGTAGCCAAACTTAGTGGGAGGATAGAAGATTGGGAAGTCTTCAAAAGACAGCAAAAAGTAACTAAAGGATTGATTAAGAAAGGGAAGTTAGATTATGAAAATAAATTAGCAAAAAATATAAAAACAGATAGCAAGAGTTTCTATAGTTATATAAAAAGAAAAAGGGTGGCTAAGGCAAACGTAGGTCCCTTAGAGGATGAGACCGGGAAATTAATGGTGGGAAACATGGAGATGGCAAAAATGCTGAACAAATATTTTGTTTCAGTCTTTACAGTAGAGGACACTAAGAATATCCCAACACTGGACAAACAGGGGACTCTACGGGGGGAGGAGCTAAATACGATTAAAATCACTCAGGAGATGGTATTCAGTAAAATAATGGGACTCAAAGCGGATAAATCCCCTGGACCTGATGGCTTCCATCCTAGGGTCTTGAGGGAAGTGGCAGTAGGGATTGTGGACGCTTTGGTGATAGTTTTCCAAAATTCCCTGGACTCAGGAGAGGTCCCGGCAGATTGGAAAACTGCTAATGTAACACCGTTATTTAAAAAGGGTAGTAGGCAGAAGGCTGGAAATTATAGGCCAGTTAGCTTAACATCTGTGGTGGGTAAAATTTTGGAGTCTATTATTAAGGAGACAGTAACGGAACATTTAGATAAGCATAATTTAATAGGACAAAGTCAGCATGGCTTTATGAAGGGGAAGTCATGTCTGACAAATTTGCTTGAGTTCTTCGAGGATATAACGTATAGGGTGGATAAAGGGGAACCAGTGGACATAGTGTATTTAGACTTCCAGAAGGCATTCGACAAGGTGCCACATAAAAGATTATTACTTAAGATAAAAAATCACGGGATTGGGGGTAACATTCTGGCATGGGTGGAGGATTGGTTATCGAACAGGAAGCAGAGAGTTGGGATAAATGGTTCATTTTCGGACTGGCAACCAGTAACCAGTGGTGTTCCACAGGGGTCGGTGCTGGGTCCCCAACTCCTTACAATCTATATTAACGATTTGGAGGAGGGGACCGAGTGCAACATATCAAAATTTGCAGATGATACAAAGATGGGAGGGAAAGTAGAGAGTGAGGAGGACATAAAAAACCTGCAGGGGAATATAGACAAGCTGGGTGAGTGGGCAGAGATTTGGCAGATGCAATATAATATTGGAAAATGTGAGGTTATGCACTTTGGCAGGAAAAATCAGAGAGCAAGTTATTTTCTTAATGGCGAGAGACTGGAAAGTACTGCAGTACAAAGGGATCTGGGGGTCCTCGTGCAAGAAAATCAAAAAGTTGGTATGCAGGTGCAGCAGGTGATCAAGAAAGCCAACGGAATGTTGGCTTTTATTGCTAGGGGGATAGAATATAAAAACAGGGAGGTATTGCGGCAGTTATATAGGGTATTGGTGAGACCGCACCTGGAATACTGCATACAGTTTTGGTCTCCATACTTAAGAAAAGACATACTTGCTCTCGAGGCAGTACAAAGAAGGTTCACTCGGTTAATCCCGGGGATGAGGGGGCGGACATATGAGGAGAGGTTGAGTAGATTGGGACTCTACTCATTGGAGTTCAGAAGAATGAGAGGTGATCTTATTGAAACATATAAGATTGTGAAGGGTCTTGATCGGGTGGATGCAGTAAGGATGTTCCCAAAGATGGGTGAAACTAGAACTAGGGGGCATAATCTTAGAATAAGGGGCTGCTCTTTCAAAACTGAGATGAGGAGAAACTTCTTCACTCAGAGGGCGGTAGGTCTGTGGAATTTGCTGCCCCAGGAAGCTGTGGAAGCAACATCATTAGATAAATTTAAAACAGAAATAGACAGTTTTCTAGAAGTAAAGGGAATTAGGGGTTATGGGGAGCGGGCAGGAAATTGGACATGAAGCTGAGTTCGGATCGGTCAATGCCCTGTGGGTGGCGGAGAGGGCCCAGGGGCTGTGTGGCTGGGTCCTGCTCCTACTTCTTGTGTTCTTTAGATTTGTGGTTGGGATCAGATCAGCCATGATCTTATTGAATGGCGGAGCAGGCTCGAGGGACCGATTGGCCTACTCCTGCTCCAATTTCTTATGTACTTATGTTCTTATGTAATCCCACACTCGCTCACCTGACGAAGGAGAAAGCCTCCGAAAGCTTGTGATTTTCAAATAAAACAGTTGGACTATAACCTGGTGTTGTAAGATTTCTTACATATTATATTGGCACCACTACTGCCACGTCTTTGCGAATCTTGTCTGGTTTGTGCAATAATGCCCTTTCCTGAGGATCACTGTGAAGATCCACAACTGATGCCACCCATTGTGTCACTGCAGAGTGGGTGTAGGTGTATTTGCAGGGCTCTTTTGTGCAGACGACTGAGAGACGTCGGCGATATCCCCGGTGGCACCCTGGAAGGATGCGGAGGAGAAGTTGTTGAGGGCAGTGGTGACTTTGACAGCGACAGGTAAGAAGTTGGTGCTCGGGCCAACCAGGATCAGCTCGGCATGAAGGAGGCTGCAGATGTCCACGATTACATGTCGAGTGACTCTGAGCCTCCGTTTGCACTGCTGCTCAGAGAGGTCCACGAAGCTGAGCCTCGGTCTGTGGACCCTGTGGCGAGGGTAGTGCCCTCTGCGACGCATCTCTCTGCGGTAGCCCTCCCTCCTGCTGTACAGGTGGATGTGTCACAGCACTCTGTTGTGGAGCTCCACGTGTCAGAGGTAGACGGCGTGGATGGCGAGGCTGGTGAGGCTGGTGATGCTGTTCGCCCTCCAAGGAGGTCATGACTGCAGCTACGGCGGCCCCCATCTGGAAGATGTACATCTGAGGGGGTCCACAAGGTAGGTACATGTGTCTAGACACCAGGGTAAGTGTGTTTTTCTTGTTAGGTGAATTTTCTTGTTAGGAGTAGGGTGGTGGAGGCCAAACTTTGTCGCAAGTGACAGAGTGGCCCCCTGCAATGAGTGAGGGTCTCCCCCCCCCCACCTGTCAAATGGACCTTTGCAGCTGCCACAGGCTGACAGCTGCAACATGTCCATTTCAACTGGGAGTGTTTCCCTCAGTATGGGAAACAGTCCCAGTTGTCAATAAAATCCCACCCCTCCTCACATATTCACTTAATCAGGTCTGTTAATGATCTGAAATACCAAGATAAATATTGTTAAGTGGAACCCCGCTGGCTTTAATTGCCTGCGGGATTCCTACCAGCGGGGGCTGCGCGCGCACACCAGCGTGTCAGTGGGGAACCCGGAAGTGGGCGGGTTGGAGACGGGCTCCGGACCCGCTCTGGGATTCCCCGATTTTCGGAGCCCCCCCGCCAGGAACGCACCCGATTGCAGGTGCTAAAATGAAGCCCATTATGATTGTGTCTAATGCCTTCCCTGACAACTCATCCCACTAGTTTATTGCTGTTTGGGTTAAAAGAGCCACCTAACCACCCTTCTTAATTCTAACTGGTGTCTCTTCAATAAAAGGCCTGCATCGACTTTATCAGTCACCTTTCATAGGCCCTAATATTTACAGTGAGGCGAAGAGTTGCAGGTGAGGCCAAAAACGGCCAAAGAATCCAGCAAGGCCGGGGACACGGAGGTCCTGCCGATCTCATTTGCATCTTATAGGTCCGCCTCCCACCCAGCAGCCAGCCAAATGGACAGTCTGGCAATCGGGAGGGGAGGAAATTGGCAATCGGGAGGTGGGGAGGCCTGTGATCGGGAAGGCTGGCGGGTTAGGGGGATTTGGTGAGGCTGAAGATCGGGGCTGGGGGAGGCCGAGCACTTCCTTGAGGGGTCCTGGGGGACCAACCCTGCTCCTCCTGGCCCACAAGGAGTGCTGAACAAGCCACTTATCTGGGGAGCCAGCAGCTCCTGCCTTCGTTTCACTGCCAAGTTTCCCAACCCCTGGGAAACCCGTGCAGCACAAGTTAATTTCAAATCGATTTTGATTTTATTATGTCAATAAGTGTCCCGCCATGGACAGCAGCGGGGGCGTCCGTGACGTGCTGGTGTCGGGCTATGTGCATTTCACTCTTTAACCCCCACCGCCGACCCTCTCCCGCCCGTCGTGGGGGTGGGAGGGGGGTAATATCGAGGCCATAATCTCAGAAACTTCATTTATGTCATTGAAGTTTATTTTCTGAAGAAAACAAGTCCAACTTCATTAAATTTTCTTCATAAATTAAATTCTTGACCCTGGCAATTATCTTTGTTGCCAGCCCCCTGTATCTACTCTTGTCCAATAATATCCTTCCTGTGATCAAGTGGGCAGAATGATTGCAGCCCCTTAGAATCACTGTACAAAATTTCACTCTCCTATCCATTACTGAATTCACTTCATCACTGCTGTTTGGAAAGACCCAGGAATATAATCTAAAAGCAGCGATCAGCCCTATGTCCACAGATTGGGGACAATTTTCATTTTCAGATGTAAACCAGTTCTAATGCCATTTGCATTGCTTTAAGACCTGCCTGAATCTCGTGTAAATAATACTCAATGGGGGAGAAATTCGGGAGCGCAAAAAGTCTGTGGTAAAGAAAATGGTGCAGGGTGTCAGACAGGCTCGATATCGCTCCTTGTGAGCTATCACCTAACTTGTATTTCACCCTCAAAGTTCCGGTCCAATTTCATTTGCACAATTATTCACAACACCAGGGGCACACTCAGATGGGCCTTGGCATGACACTGCTGGCAGCATGCCTACGAGACAGCGAAGTCAAGCAAAAGGCCACAGCTGATTGTAACTACACATGTACAAGTTCCATGCTGCACCCTAGCCACGGGTGAGAGCAGATGGTACCTTGGCATCTGCCTATCTGCTGACCCAGACCCTGAAAAGGCAGCTTCCCATTATTAGTCCCAGGTATTTCTTTCTATAGCCTGGAGTAATAGTTGATGACATCTTGATGCACTTATCAAATAAAAATCTGTCGATCTTGGTCTTGAAAATTTCAGTTGACCCGTCATCCGTAGCCTTTTGGGGAGAGAATTTCAGAATTCTACTTCCCTTTACATTAAAAAGTGCTTCTTGATTTCACCCCTGAATGGCCCTTCTTCTGGATTCCTTCACGAGAGGATATAACTTCTCTGCACATATCCTATTAAATCCTTTTATCATTTTGAATACCTCAATTAGATCAGCCCTCAATCTTCGAAACTGAAGGGAATACATCCCCTGGCTGGAGAGTCTAGATCTAGAGGTCTTCTTCTCAAGATAAGGAGTCGGACATTTAGGACCGAGATGAGGAAAAAATTCTTCATTCAGAGGGTTGTGAATCTTTGGAATTTTCTACCCCAGATGGCTGTGGGAGCTCAGTCATTGAATACATTCAAGACTGAAATCGATGGATATTTGGACACTAAGGGAATCAAAGGATATGGGGCTAGGACAGGAAAGTGGAGTTCAGGTAGAAGATCAGCCATGATCTTACTGAATGGCGGAGCAGGATTGAGGGGGCGTATGGTCTACTCCTGCTCTTATTTCTTATGTTCTTAACCTGACCTTATAATTCAACCCGTTAAGCCCTGGTATTATTCTAGTGAATCTGTGCTGTACCCCCTCCAAGGCCAATATATCCTTCCTGAGGTGTGTTGCCCAAAACCGAACGCAGTACTCCAAATGGGGTCTGACCAAGGTTCTATACAACTTTTTTTTAATTCATTCATGGGGTGTGAGCATCGCAAGTAAGGCCAGCATTTATTGCCCATCCATAATTGCCCTTGAGAAGGTGGTGGTGAGCCGCCTTCTTGAACCGCTGCAGTCCGTGTGGTGAAGGTTCTCCCACAGTGCTGTTAGGTAGGGAGTTCCAGGATTTTGACCCAGTGACGATGAAGGAACAGCGATATATTTCCAAGTCGGGATGGTGTGTGACTTGAGGGGAACGTGCAGGTGGTGGTGTTCCCATGTGCCTGCTGCCCTTGTCCTTCTAGGTGGTAGAGGTCGCGGGTTTGGGAGGTGCTATTGAAGAAGCATTGTCGAGTTGCTGTAGTGCATCTTGTAGATGGTACTCATTGCAGCCACGGTGTGCCGGTGGTGAAGGGAGTGAATGTTTAGAGTGGTAGATAGGGTGCCAATCAAGTGGGCTGCTTTGTCCTGAATGGTGTCGAGCTTCTTGAGTGTTGTTGGAGCTGCACTCATCCAGGCAAGTGGAGAATATTCCATCACACTCCTGACTTGTGCCTTGTAGATGGTGGAAAGGCTTTGGGGAGTCAGGAGGTGAGTCACTCGCCGCAGAATACCCAGCCTTTGACCTGCTCTTGTGGCCACAGTATTTACGTGGCTGGTCCAGTTAAGTTTCTGGTCAATGTTAATGGTAGGGTATTCGGCAATGGTAATGCCGTTAAATGTCAAGGGGAGGTGGTTAGACTCTCTCTTTTTTGAGATGGTCATTGCCTGGCACTTGTCTGGCACTTGCCACTTATCAGCACAAGCCTGGATGTTGTCCAGGTCTTGCTGCATGCGGGCACGGACTGCTTCATTATCTGAGAGGTTGCGAATGGAACTGAACACTGTGCAATCATCAGCGAACATCCCCATTTCTGATCTTATGATGGAGGGAAGGTCATTGATAAAGATGCTGAAGATGGTTGGGCCTAGGACACTGCCCTGAGGAATTCCTGCAGCATTGTCCTGGGGCTGAAATTGATTGGCCTCCAACAATCATTACCATCTTCCTTTGTGCTACGTGTGACTCCAGCCACTGGAGAGTTTTCCCCCTGATTCCCATTGACTTCAATTTTACTTGGGCTCCTTGGTGCCACGCTCGGTCAAATGCTGCCTTGATGTCAAGGGCAGTCACTCTCACCTGACCTCTGGAATTCAGCTCTTTTGTCCATATTTGGACCAAGGCTGTAATGAGTTCTGGAGCCGAATGGTCCTGGCAGAACCCAAACTGAGCTTCGGTGAGCAGGTTATTGGTGAGTAAGTGCCGCTTGATCGCACTGTCGACGACACCTTCCATCACTTTGCTGATGATTGAGAGTAGACTGATGGGGCGGTAATTGGCCGGATTGGATTTGTCCTGCTTTTTGTGGACAGGACATACCTGGGCAATTTTCCACATTGTTGGGTAGATGCCAGTTTTGTAGCTGTACTGGAACAGCTTGGCTGGAGGCGCTGCTAGTTCTGGAGCACAAGTCTTCAGCACTACAGTCAGGATGTTGTTGGGGCCCCTATCCTTTGTTGTATCCAGTGCACTCAGCTGTTTCTTGATATCACGTGGAGTGAATCGATTTGGGTGAAAACTGGCTTCTGTGATGGTGAGGATATCAGGAGGAGTTGGAGATGGATCATCCACTCGGCAATTCTGGCTGAAGATGGTTGGAATACAAACTGAAGCATAATTTCCTCCAGTTTGTATTCCAGCCCCTTTGACATAAAGGCCAACATTCCATTAACCATTTTGATTACTTTTTGTACCTATGCCCCAGCTTTTAGTGGTTTGTGTACCTGGACACCCAAATCACTTTGCTTCTCCACAGTTCCTACTCTCTCACCATTAACAAAATATTCTGATTTGTCTTTATTTTTTCCAAAGTGGATGACCTCACACTTCCCTACATTGAACTCCATCTGCTACTATTTTGGCCACTCATTTAATCTGCCTATGTCCCTTTGTAGCTTCCTGCTTCCATTTACAGTATATCAACAAGCCGGAAAATGGTACAACACCCTTTCCCAACTCCTATTACATAGGTTAATGAAGCTACCATTTACTTCAGATGGGAATTTCATACACCAGTCCCAGGCCCAACTGGAAGATCCTAGTGGGAATCTGGCAGAATTGATTTCCGCTAGTTTTCCCAGCCTCTACCATTCGTGTCCCAAATTAGGGCTCAAAGAAACCTAAAATTGACTTCATTGAGTGCAGGTGCCCAGATTACACTGTTTTATGTGTCTGTGTTTATGTGCAGTCATCTGCTGTGTGTATAATATGCCAAAGCACAACTTACTTTAATGAACAGTAGGATGGCAGTGTGAACAGTACAAACAGTGGCAGATGGCATAGGAGGCAATGTGACAGCAGGCAATGGGAAGAACATGTTGCTTAGCACACGAGGATTTGACTTGTGAGTCCACTGGCAGTTTATAGTGGTATATTTCTAATTATTGAAGAAAGAAAGGATGAACTTGTATTTATATAGTGCCTTTCATGTCTTCAGAATATCACAAAGTGCTTCACAGCCAATTAATTTTTTTTGAGTGTAGTCACTCTTTTGTAGGCAAACACAGCAGTCAATTTACATACAGCAAGGCCTCACAAACAGCAAAGACATAAATGACCATGAATCTGCTTTTGAAGGTGTTGACTCAGGAATAAAACTTAGCCTGGCCACCAGGAGAATTCTCTTACTCTTTTTTGAATTGTGACATGGGATCTTTTACTGAACAAGTAGATGAGACTTCAGTTTAACATCTCATCAAAAGACAGCACCTCTGACAATGCAGCACTGCACTGAAGTGTCAACCAAGATTATGTGCTCATGTACCCGGAGTGGAGCTTGAACCCTCAATCTCTGACTTATGTGAGGGCCAATTTGGAATATGTAATTCCAGAAATTTGAAGTGGCAAATGGAGGTGAGACTTTGGTTGATTTGGTTGAAGTGTGGGAAACAGAATTGTAACATGACTGCACCCAGAGTTTAATTTACAAGCATAAAGTATTATACAATGCCAATGGTGTCACACTATAAATAGCATATCACACTGGTAGCCATGGAATCCTCCATTTAAGCTATAAATGCCACCAGACTCAAATCTATTATTTTTTGTAAAATTCCAGAACTGCCACTAACCTATTTTAAATAATACAGAAGGGTCTACTATTACCATCCAGTGCTAAATAAAACAGTAAATGCAGTGGAAGTTCCCTTGTCCTGAAATGCAGAGAGCACAGGCCCCAACTGGGAGGCCCAAGGTCGGCCCAAAATTGGGGTCGGGCCTCATTAACATTACTTGGGCGAGCTGCAGCGCCTGTTGCAATATCACAGGCAGCTCGCCCATTTTAAAAAGATCAATGCTGGGCCACTTGCCTCGTCGGCAGTGGCCCAAAGATAGGTCCTGGGGCGGGGAGGGGGGTCAATTGCAGGGCAGCAGCTGCCCTCGTGGAACCGGGGGAAAGTGGGGAACTTCCTGGCTCTTCCTAGCTCCACATCAAACTTAAAAGAAAACTCACCTTTTTGGTGGCAGCCTGATGACTGCTCCACTTAGAGCAGCCCAATTTCCCTGAGGAGTCCTCACACAGGCATTAGGCACATTATTAGCATATGCAAGGGGCCTCACTCCTGTTTTAGCCGGCTGGCCCGAATGTCTGAAAAATGGCCAGACTCAATATCAGGTTGGACGTCTTTTAGGCGTCATTGGGGTGCAAGACAATTGGCCCCAAAATTGGGCCTTGTTGTGCCCATTTTATATCCATAAAGTGGGAGCAACAAGGTCCAAAATCTACCCCAATATTTCCTCCCTGAATGATTCCATTCCTTCTGTTAAATATTGCATTTCTACAACTGCATTTTCTACATTTGGAGTATATAATAGCTAAAAGCTGAGTTCACTTACATGTACCACCAGGTGAACTGATGTACATGAATATTGTAAACTGGGTAAATTGGCTAGCTGAACAGAGGAGATAATACATAATGAAGTGGAAATCGATATTTATTTGTAAAATAATTGTATTCTTGTTTTGTATTAGAATTATCTTCAAGTTAGGATGAAACTCTCTATCCAGATAATTTAGGCCTGTGCTAATTAATTTTCTTTTTTCCACTTTTCTCCCTTCTTCTCTTGGATATGGACATAGTTGATTTCTGCTATTTTGTCCAAGTGACCATTTTCATGTGTGAGCTCAGATAGTGAGTGTTGTCAGACTATTTGACAAGACTCACTATCCAAGCTCATCAGAACTGAGCCCAATCCTTCACTCACCTGGCATTAACATGCGCGTACTTTCTAGGAGTGAAGTCACTGAATCGTGATCAGGAGTGGGACCCTGGTTGATTTTTTTCCTGTCCAGTCCAGGGCACTGAGGCCAACTGCAGCATCCCAACTGCCATCCCAGCTTAGATCAGCACAGACTAGAGATTGAACCTGGAAGCTTCCTGGCCGATAATGCTCATTCCCAATATAGGCAATACACATACCAACTGATGGCTGGTGTATTTTGAAAGGAAACTGTGAATCAATTATTTATAGTGAATGTGCATATCATAATCACTTCAGATTTGTTTTAGGTAATCTTGAATTTACTCTGGAGTTCTCAAAGTGTCAAATTTGCATCATCATCGAGCTAGAATGTTAGCCAAATTCTCACAATATAAGTTGAAAAGAGAGAGGGGATGGTCGAGGAATCATTCAAGGTGGTCTCCTGCTTGGTTTGGTGATTCACCAGGCACTAATGGCAATCCTGTTACAGTAACACCTCTCTGCTAATAAAATACAAATTTGTAGTCCATTGCATCATGACTTACCACTGGTGATAAAGTAAATCAGTAAAGTGTCAGCCGTGGCTCAGTTAGTAGCATTCTTGCCTCTGAGTCAGAAAGTTGTGGGTTTAAGTCCCACTCCAGGGACTTGAGCACAAAACCTAGGCTGACACTCCAGTGCAGTACTGTCGGAGTGCTGTACTGCCAGAGGTGCTGTCCTTGGATGAGACGTTAAACCAAGGCTCCGTCCGCCCTCTCTGGTGGACACAAAAGACCCCATGGCACTATTTCGAAGAAGAGCAGGGGAGTTCTCCCCGATGTCCTGGCCAATATTTGTCCCTGAACCAACACCTAAAAACAGATTATATGGCTATAATCACATTGCTGTTTGTGGGACCTTGCTGTTCGCAAATTGGCTGCCATGTTTCCTGCATTACAGCAGTGACTACACTTTAAAAAGTACCTCATTGGCTGTTTTGAGAAGTCCTGAGGTTGTAAAAGGCATTAAATAAACGCAAGTCTTTCATTTTAATCTAATACAGGTTAGTTGAAACTATATAAATTTACTGCTTTAAAAATGGAAATGAGCCTATTGACATATGCAAGTGATTTTGGCTCTCGGTGTTCTGGCAGTAAATACTAGAAATTGCTAACTGTAAACAAGTCCATACACGCAATTGCCATTGACAAGTCTGGATTATATATTCCAGTAAAAACGTTATTAAATGAAAATATGTTTTTGTTGGCCCATTGAAAAACTAAGCTTATTATGGTCCATAAAACTTAATCAAGTCCCCAAAGGCCTGCAACACAGAAGATTGCAGGCATGAGGCAACAACAATAAAAATGATGCTCTGTAAAAATGGTGTGAGGGGAAATTATGCTGCAGGATTCCTAGTAAGGAGTAAGATGGTAGGGCCCAGTGTTCAAGTTTCTTGAAAAAAACAAATATGGGAGTAAAATTCCACTGCACAGTTCCTGGCACACACCAGGGGCCCGATTTTAGCACTCGCTATCGGGTGCGTTCTCGGCGGGGGGGCCCCGAAAATCGGGAAATCCAGGAGCGGGACCGGATCCCGCCTCGATCCCGTCCACTTCCGGGTTCCCCGCTGACGCGCCGGTGTGCGCGCGCAGCCCCCGCTGGTGGGAATCCCGCAGGCAATTAAAGCCAGCGGGATGCCACTTGACAATATTTAGTTACGTATTTCAGGTCATTAACTGACCTGATTAAGGGACTATGTGGGATTTTAGAGCAAACTGGGACTGTTTCCCACACTGGGGGAAACACTCCCAGCTCGAATGGACATGTTGCAGCTGTCAGCCTGTGGCAGCTGCAAAGGTCCATTCGACAGGTGGGGGGGGGAGACCCTCACCCATTGCAGGAGGCTACTCAGTCACTTGGGACAAAGTTTGGCCTCCACCACCCTCCTCCTGACGGTCAAAGTCACCAACCTGCTCACTTACCCCGGGGTCCGGAGACATGTATCTACCTTGCGGACCCCCTCAGATGTACATCTTGCGGATGGGGGCCGCCGTAGCTGCAGTCATGACCTCCTCGGAGGGCGAACAGCATCACCAGCCTCACCAGCCTCGCCATCCACGCCGTCCACCTCTGACACTTGGAGCTCCACAACAGAGTGCTGTGACACATCCACCTATACAGCAGGAGGGAGGGCTACCGCAGAGAGAGATGCGTCGCAGAGGGCACTACCCTCGCCACAGGGTCCACAGACCGAGGCTCAGCCTCCTGGACCTCTCTGAGCAGCAGTGCACACGGAGGCTCAGAGTCACTCGACATGTAGCCGTGGACATCTGCAGCCTCTTTCGTGCCGAGCTGCTCCTGGCTGGCCCGTGCACCATCTTCCTATCTGTCGCTGTCAAAGTCACCACTGCCCTCCCAGGGTGCAACCGGGGACATCGCCGATGTCTCTCAGTCGTCTGCGCAGAAGAGCCCTGCAAATACACCTACACCCACTCTGCAGTGACACAATGGGTGGCATCAGTGGTGGGTCCTCATAGTGATACCCAGAAGCGGGCATTATTGCACAAACTGGACAGGATTCGCGAAGACATGGCAGTAGTAGTGTCAATATAATGTGTGATATGAGTTGTTCTGAAATTCAATATAAGTAACAACCATGACAAACCCTCAAACACCCTTGTGCATCCCCTTCATGCTCACGACACGTTTGCCTTACGCTGCCCACTGCACATATGTGATGCATGCCCTGTGGCTGCAGCACAGGTGGTGGCAGGTTGAGTGAGGCTGGCCGTGAAAGAGATGCACGAGAGGGTGAGTATGAGATAGAGCCATGAGATTGTATGAGGATTGGGTTGCATGGTAGTGGCGGGGTGAGTACTGGCGAGGTGAGTAGTTGCAGGTAAGATGAGGATGGGGTTTGAGTGGGTATGAGGAGTGATGTGACAGAGTAGTGTTGGCAGTGCCGAAGGAGATGTGTGGTGGGGGCAGTGATGTGGCAGACGGAGTGTAGGGGAAAGACTACGTGTACTCACTGTGGCTGACCTACTGAGGTCATTGGACCGCCTCCTGCACTGTGTGCAGGTGGGCGATATGTTGGTGGCGCAGGTGACCCCCTCTGCCACCTCGAGCCAGGCCTTCCTGGTGACGGAGGCGGGCCGCTTCCTCCCGCCCGCCGGGTGGAAGATCTGTGTCCTCCCCCTCCTCCTCACCCCATGTATTGATACCTGGGGTGAGGCATCATTAAACTGTGAGCAGCTTTCCCCCTGGGCTGCTCCATGCAGTCATCTTTGCTATTGGTTGCAGCATCTGTCAGTGGAGGACTGCCCCTTTAAATAGAGCGCCTCCAGCTGACAGATCTTACTGCGCATGCGCAGCCCGCCCGACGCGCAGATCAGCAGCGGGGAACCCGGAGGAGCAGGTAAGTGGATCCAATTAGTGGTTTGCCTGCTACGATCGCACGGGAAACCCACTAATTTCACCAGCGCCCGCTAGCCCATTTGCCGAGAACCCGCAGCCCTGCTAAAATCGGGCCCCAGGAGTCTAATTTTGACTTTGGTTGATAGTATAAAACGGGTGACATCGATTCAACCACTCGTTATACATCTCTCCCGATTTTCATTTCCAATTGATATCGCCCATTTTACACTATCACCCAAAGTCAAAATTACCCCCAAGGAGTGTATATCGCAGAATTGCACACTCCCAGACCTAATTTTGCCTCCATTAACTTTAATGGAGTAATACAGTAATACAGGAGCACCAGGAGTAATACAGCAGAGTTTCTACCCCCCAGATTGCTAAAGCAGGTAAAGCGTCAATTTAGTGAGGCCCCATGCTGATAATAGGGCCTCACACACAGCCAGCAGAAGTCATAAAATCCAGTGCAGGACCTCACATGCCTGATTCAGACATTACCTGATATTGCAAGGCACGATTTGCCTTCTGACATCTTGTATCACCTCAAATATGAAATACTGTATTTTAGGTATTTTAAACACAAACTTAGATTAAGGAAGAAAAAAATGTTCCCCAAAATTTTTCTCAGTAAAAATAATGACATTTCAGAAATCTGAAATAAAATGTCCAATATAAACAACACAGTACTAAAAAGGTACTGTTAACATTGCAAAAAAAAGTACAAAGCCTTTAAGAGGTCCATCACTCATGGAGCTTCACTTGCCCTCATTGCAAGTGGATGCTGAAGGAAACAAGAGCTAACCCAGAGCAAATTCTGTAGATTATGCTGGGCATCCATTTAAATAGCTTTGCATCAAACCTGTGGCCTTATTGAAAATAAGGCCCGAAATGGGTATAAGCACTCAAGCATGCAACATACAGCAAACTGCAGAATTGCAGCCCAGTAGGAAATGAGTGCAGGGCCTGCTCTCCCTATTCTGTGATCCCTGGGCCCATGCACGACTGCTTTCTTGGCGCACAGCACCACAGAATCTGCTTTATATTGTAATAAGTGTCACTTTGACTCAGTTGGTGGATTCATGCTCCATTCTAGGACATGAACAAATGGTCTAAGCTAATACCACAGTGAGGTGCTACGGTTGCATAGTCCAAAATATGAGATGTTAATTCGAGGCCCTTTCTTTCTAATCATTCAGGTGGGCTTTAAAGATTCCATAGCACTAATTGAGAAAGCTTAGGCAGGTCTTCCGGAGTCCTGGCCAACATTCCTCTCTTAACCAACACTGCCAAAAAAGATTAACTGGTCACTTCATCTCATGGCTGTTTGTGGGGTCTTGCTGTATGCACAGTTGCTGCCATCTTTGTCTACATAACAACAGTCACATCACTTCAAAATAATTCATTGCCTGTGAAGTACTTTGCAATGTTTATGAGAGAGATGATAAGGTACTTTATAAATGCAAGTCTTTCTTTCTAATTCATTGGATGTGAAACTCTGTTGTAAATGTCACGGTACTATGTAAATGAAAGTCTATTTTTTCTTCACTGTTTGGTAAGGTATTTTTGTCCTGATCTACTTAGCTGTTGCATAACTGCTCGGCAGTGCCTGTTGTGTATGTCGCTGCGAATGTGTCAATCCATGGCAATGCATTCTGTTCATATAAACCTATACTGATCAAAGAAAAATGCATTTATTTTCTACATTTACTGATATATAGCTTATTACAATATTACATGATAATCTTTAATTTTTTAAGCTCATTTGTCATTATTGACAGATTTATAAAATGCTGACATAGATTCAGCAAAAATTATACAGTACAGGCATGTGACACTAGGGGTAACTTAAAACTTCAGAGAGGGCGGAAAACTGATGGTATTGGATTAGCTGCCCTTTATACAGCCCGTCCAATTTTCAAATCGATACCGCCAGTTTTCCACCCCTGCCAATGCTGAAAGTTGCCCCCATTCTTTCAGATCTTTACAGAAATATAAAAGCTGAGAAATGATACCGAGGAGTTTCAACATCACCGAGGAGCAATGTGTGAGGCATGTCTCTTCACCAAGGAGGCTGCCATCGAGTTATGTCACCTGTTGTAGTCACAACTGGAGCCCCAAACTGCCTGTGGCTGTCAAGATCACCGTGGCCCTTTTACGCCATAGGCTCATTCTAGGCTGCAGCAGATGACATCAGCGACAGTTCGTAGTTTGCTGTGCAAGCTGTATCTGAGAGATCATCAAGGCTCTCTATGCTACAAGGAACAATTACATCACATTCCCCCTGGACAGAGCAAAACAGAACGAGAGAGCACTCGGCTTCATCTGCACTGCAGGCATCCCCAGGCTCCAAGGTGCCATAGACTGCTCCACATTGCTCTGCATGCTCCCCATCACCAGCCTGGCATCTTTGTCAATAGAAAGGGATACCACTCACCGAATGTGCAGCTTGTTTGCAACCACCGGCAGCGCATCATGCAGGTCTGCCCAGTTTCTTGGCAGCAGTCATGATTTATTCATTCTATCCTCTGTGCCTCCTTTATTCTAACCAGGCCGTTAGGTCATAGGCTGGCTATGTAACGACAACGGATATGCCCTCTGAATATGACAAATAACTCCTGTCAGGAACCCGGGCACAGCTGTAGAGCTAGCCTACAATAAGAGCCATGTGCCACCAGAAATATAATTGAGCAGACGATCAGCATACTGCATAACTTTGCTATACTGAGGGATTAGCCCTTACCATCACCTGAGCAGCAAGTGGAGGAGAAGAAGGAAGAGCAGCATGAAGAATAGGAGCAGCATCGACTTCCAGAAGTGCTAGCTGCCAGAGCTCTCAGAGAGCAACTGATCCAAGAGCACTTCATGTGAACCATCCCTCTCATATCCAATATACCAACAATCGCACAATCCTTATCACCACCATCCTTACTACCAACATCCGATTGTCTTCCTGCAGTCCATGGGTCTTACCCTCAACTGCCTACAAATATCAACACTAACAGAAGAAAACAGAAAACAGAAACTTTACTTCAACAATTCACTTCAGATTTTAATACAGTTAACTGGAAAAATTGAGATTCACCCTTGTTCAATACCCTAGGCCCCGATATTACCAGGGAGGTGGGATGGCAGCGGGGCGGGGGGGTTGGGCAACTGGCCACGTGGTGTAAGGGGTTTCTTTTTTTACTGTTTCTCGGGCTTATAATAGGTCAGCCAGTTATGTTTTCCTGAGCTGCCCTGCCCGCAGCGCGGTTGCGAATCGCTTACCCCTTCCTGATTCTGAGCTGAGGACTTATCGAGTGGTAACAAAGACAGACAAACAGACCAGTGGATTGGTACAAGGAAAACCAATGTTTATTAATAAGAAAACTAAAACTACAAGGTAAACAGTATAATACAGAAGATAAAGAAATCGCTATGGATGTAATACAGTCTTACACTTATCGGGTTGAAAGAAACGGACACATCGAGGGAAAATTCTAAAATCACAAGTTTAGCAATATCCCTTAACCCCCAACCTTACACTTATTCTAGGTTGTCTTGTGGCGGCCAGAAAATTAATGCTCACCGGTGAAACAGATGAAAAGGCCTGGCCTCTGTGCCTGCTGTTGCCGTCGACATGTGGTTGCGAGGTTTACTGAATGGCCTTCCTTCTTAGTTGCTAGCAGACAGACAGGACAGGGCCAAGAGGCGAAGAGAACAGCTCGAGAGAGAGAGATTCTGGGCAGCCCCAGTTATACCCTCTTGGTAACAGGTTTTTTTCATACCTTATCAGCTTGCTTCATTGTTTGATTTAAGCACGAAACGTAAGACAAAGGACCCCATCTCTGGCCCATTTACATTAATGGCCATTTCCTGTATCGATCTGTTCGCTAACTGCTTTACCATTGTTCCGAATGTACCTTGATGGTTCACCTTTTGTCCTGCGATCACTTCCTGCTCGAATTTTGATGTGTTGGCCGGCCATGTTGATAGCTTGCCTCAGGGCTAGGATGCAGCTGCATTGTTTAAAGAAACCTGTCTGAAACACGAAGCCTGCCAAGTTATTGAGAATGCAATTTCAAATCTGCCGGTCCTCGGCCATGTGTCTGACTGCAGCCATTTTGAGAGACCTTGGATTTTTTAAAACAGTCACACCAGGGTTTCTTTAATAACTCCAATAAATCTTCGGGGTGGGGGGAACATGTGAAATTTTGCGAATCCCTTCAGTGGGTAACCCGCCCAGTAAAATCAGTCCGTTCCCCATGCGATCACGGGGAAATTGAAGGCACTTACCGTGGCTTCTGGGTTTCCCGTTGTCAACCTGCGCAGCGGGCGGACTGCGCACCCGCGTCACAGGCTGTCAGATGGAGGAGCCCTATTTAAAGGGGCAGTCCTCCAATGCTGCTCCTGCAGCAACCAACCAAAAGTACAGCATGGATCAGACCAGGGGAAAGGCTGTTCCCAGATTTACCGATGCCTCACTCGAGGTCCTACTGGATGGGGTGAGGAGGAGGAGGGAGATTTTCTACCCAGCGGACGGGAGGAAGTGGCCTGTCTCTGCCACCAAGAAGGCCTGGCTCGAGGTGGCAGAGGAGGTCACCAGCAGCAGCAACGTCTCCCGCACATGGATCCAATGCAGGAATCGCTTCAATGATCTAACTAGGTCAGCCAAAGTGAGTACACTTACTCATTCTCCTACACTTGTCTTCCACATCACCGCCCCCACCCCACAGCTCCTTATGCACTGCCAACACTACTGTATCACATCACTCCTCACACCCACTCAAACCTCATCCTCAACTTAACTGCACTTACTCACCTCCCCAGTACTCATTCCACCACTACCACTCAACCCAATCCTCATACAATTTCATGGCTCTGTCTCATACTCACCCTCTGATGCATCTCTTTCACGGTCAGCCTCACCCAAACCAATGCATTCAGCGGTTGGCCACGTGACCATCCCTCACTCACACCTCTCTACTTTCTCCCCTTATAGGAGAAGAGAGCCCAGAATGCACGGGAGGCGGCGAAGACCGGAGGGGGGCCGCAACATCAGGTCATCCTCATGGACTTGGAGCAGGAGGGTCTTGAACTGAGCTGCACCCTTGAGTGCCTGTCCGTCGGGGACGCCAAGACTGCCACCCGACAAACGGCTGGTGACAGAACTTTAACATTCAGCACTCACAATAGCAAATGATGTTAACATGCCTTGCCATCTTCAGCACTTCAACATCTGTCATCATACTTAATATTGCCTTCTGCTCTCTTACAGGACCTTCAGCGACCACCATGACGGCGGAGGGCGATTCCTCAGAAGACCTGCCGGCCTCTCAGGGCGCACCGTCACATCTGAGCGAGCCATCCAACAGCGCAGATACACACACCTCGGTGGGTCCCCGTCCTCAGTTAGTTGGGGTCGCACATGGTGAGTCATGATACACATGTGAGCATGAGCAGACACTGGTGGCAGGGGCAGCTGTGGAGATTCCGTGTCAGTGAGAGCACTCCTCTCCAGGCTCTGCTCAGCTGGACACAGATGCTGAATCCCGAGGGCCACCCTTTAAAAGGAGAATGATCGAGGGGCAGCAGCACATTTGCGAGGTGCTGAAACAAGTGCCACGTGCACTCTCCACAATCGCGGAGAGGATGGAGAAGTCCAACTCCTGCATGAGTGGAATGGTGGCACAGGTACAGGAGGGAATCTCTGAGATACTGTCACAGGGACATGAGGGCATCTCTGAGATAGTGTCGTGGGTAAGTGCGGGAATGTCTGCGATGGAGGGAAGGCTAGCCTCCATCGAGCTTCAAGCACGGCTCACAAATGAGTCCATTGAGGCCCTGACAAAGGCCCTTCAGACTCAGGGTGAGCAACTATCTGCTGCCTTAAACATGCAGGCAGACTCACTAGCACTGGCCTTACAAGGCTTCACACATGTCCTCCAAACTGTCGTCCAGCAGGGTGGAAAGAGTGATGTGGGCCTGGCCCAGGGGAAGGATGATGGCGAAAGGGGACATGGAAGTGGGGACGGCACTCAAATCGCTCCCACGTCTCACCCGTTGCCCCTCTCTCAACCAGTACCCGCAATGCTGCCTCCTCTCCGGGTGGTCGATTCTGCCCCTACACAGGTGCAGGTGGAGCAGTCTTTGGAGGGGTCCTCACGGGCACCAAAACCCAGAGGGCGTAGGCCCAAAGCATCTAATCAGTCAGGGCATGAACAAGAGCAACCAGCCACTACCTCTGCTGCAGCCACAGGGGAAGCACCACATAGGAGTACTCGGAAGCGTAAGGCAAAGGTTTTGTGAGCACAAAGGGGATGCACAAGGGTGTTTGATGGTTTGTCATGTTTTTTAATTATATTTGATTTTTGTTAATGGCACATTAAATATTATTATTGTCACCACTACTGCCACGCCTTGGCCATTCTTTACTGGCTTGTGTAATAAGTCCCTTTCATGAGGTTCACTATGAACACCCACACTTGATGCCACCCATTGGGTCACCCTACAATGGGTGTATGTGTAGTTGCACGACTATTGTGTGCAGGTGCCTGTGGCGCAGCACTGTGTTGTGGAGCTCCACGTGGCAGAGGCGGACGGCGTGCCTGGCGAGGCTGGTGATGTTGCTCGTCCTCGGATGAAGTGGTGAATGCAGCTATGGCGCCCCCCATCCTGACGGTGTGAGTTTGAGGGGGTCCGCAAAGTAGGTAAATATGTTTGCACGGCACAGTTTAGAGTTTAAATTAATAATTTTGAGTGGAAAGACAAAGGTGTTGGAGCCAAAACTTTGTCTGAAGTGACAGAGTGCCCTGCTGCAATACATGAGGTATTCCCCCCACCTGTCAAATAATCCTTTGCATCTCCCACTGGCTGCTGGCTGAAACACATCTGCTCCAACAGGGACTGTTTCCCACAGCACGGGAAACACGCTGAGGATCCTTCAAAATTGCACCCCTGCCAAAATCTCCAGTCAATGAGGTCGATCAAGTACCTCAGCTACCTAAATAACAATGTAAATTATCATCCCGCCGGCTTTAATTGCCAGTGGGAGTCCCGCATGCAGGAGCTTCGCGTGCACCCAAACGCGTCATTGGGGAACCTGGAAGTCAGCGGATTGGAGCCGGGCTCCGAACCCGTTCCGGGATTCCACCATTTTAGGAGCCCCCAACGCACCCGCTCTGCCATCCGAAAATCGGCCCCCCTAGTTTCTGTTTTGTGTGCTTATTTACTTATCCCAGTGCTTCTACGAGCGGTAACCCAGTATCTTCAGTGTGGGAGTTTGTCTTTGGGAGCGATCGAGTTTCTAGGCCAGATTGTCAAGGTTAATCTAAATTTAGTGTAATAGATGGTACAATGCAGGTGTCGTAAAATCTTTGCAAAAATAGAATTGTCCCATGGGATAGCAATCACTGTGAGGTTATTGAAATGTAATGATTAAAAGGAGTATTGACAGTGAAGGACCCTCTCTTCAGTAACCGATCAAATGAATTCCTGATTATGGCCACGGGCTGCTCTGTGCAAAGTACACAACAACTGATATCTGTTAAAAGATGCAGTACAGCAACACCAGATTCATTCATAAGCTCGTGAATTATTGGACCACAACCCAAATATGTTAGACCCAGCTACAACTGGAAATCAATCGAGGTAGTGTTACTTGCACCATCATCTGATTGGAACCTTTTCAAACCATTATTAAAAGCAATATTTGCTTTTCATTCAGAAAAAAGAAAGGGAAAAGGAAGTGATATACTTGAATCAAAGAATAAACTCCTGGAAATTTGGCATGCTAAATAAAACAGAAGTACATCTTTGGCCGAAAGCTTTCATCTGTCCTTTCAACCAAACTTTAAATCCATCATCTGTATTTTGAGATTCTGAACAGGGGGCTTCATTGGCTGTAATACATTAAAGAACTGAATTATATTCTCAAATTATTTTCATTAGGAGCAGAGAGAAAATATATCTCGCTAAATCTATAGATGACAATGGAAAATGTTTAAAAATTAATTTAAAGAGCTATTCTCCCATAGCATTGCTAACAACTGTAACTGGCTTCCTGTAACTACCTGTCTTTGTTTGCCAGTCTAATTGTTTTGTCTGCCTGTTTCTGTATTTCTGCAGGGCCTTGGAAGTCCATGGGGGTTCTCCTGGTCTCCTATTTTTTAATGCAGAATGTGACCAGCGGAGCCCCCAGAGAAACAGTGGAGACCCAGCGTAACCCAGGTTATACCAGGTCTCCACCATGTGTTTGGGAGTTCCACCAGTCTCCCACCAGAGTTACAGCAAGAGAATCCCCATGGGATTACCAGGTTTTTGTATTTTTCTCTGACTTTCTGTATGGCTCTGACACACTTTCATTATCATTAGGACAAAATTCAATGTTTTCTCCATGGTATAGTACCTTTTGAGTGCATTTCAGCTCAATCTACAAGGTCAAGTTACAAGTTTAAAACTACCTGAGCAAAGCACATTGCCCATCCCCTGACGCAGTCTATTCAGCATTTTACTGCGCTTTTTTCAACAGCTGGAAATCTGCTTGGGTTTGAATTCTCGGACGACTGGGCTCCTCTGTCATCAGGATGCATTGCTCTTCTGGGACCACACTGTAAAACTAAGTTGCCATGATTCTGCTCTGCCACTCAGTCACTTCAAGTTTAAAGTAACCTGTTCTCAAACTTTAACTTCACACTCTCTAATATCGCCTCCTGCCTGTCCTCTGTCTATGCCTAGGACGTGTCTCTCCTAATCACTGCCATGCCGATGTAACCTGAATTTCCTTCACCTGCCCGTTCAGATGTGCATTTTAGCCACCGCTCCCATGCCCATTACTAATACTTCCCTTTTTTATAGTGGTGAGCAGGTGGTGAGCAAACCAACACGAGGGAAAAACTTACTTGACCTCGTCCTCCCCAATCTACCTGTCGCAAATGCATCTGTCCATGATAGTATTGGTAGGAGTGATGACCACACAGTCCTCGTGGACACGAAGTCCCGTCTTCACACTGAGGACACCATCCAACGTGTTGTGTGGCACTACCACCGTGCTAAATGGGATAGATTCAGAACAGATTTAGCAGCTCAAAACTGGGCATCCATGAGGCGCTGTGGGCCATCAGCAGCAGCAGAATTGTATTCCAGCACAATCTGTAACCTCATGGCCCGGCATATTCCTCACTCTACCATTACCAACAAGCCAGGGGATCAACCCTGGTTCAATGAGGAGTGTAGAAGAGCATGCCAGGAGCAGCACCAGCCATACCGAAAAATGAGGAGCCAACCTGGTGAAGCTACAACTCAGGACTACATGCATGCTAAACAGTGGAAGAAACATGCTAAAGACAGAGCTAAGCGATTCCACAACTAATGGATCAGATCAAAGCTCTGCAGTCCTGCCACATCCAGTCATAAATGGTGGTGGTCAATTAAACAACGAATGGGAGGAGGAGGCTCTGTAAACATCCCCATCCTCATTGATGGCGGAGTCCAGCACGTGAGTGCAAAAGACAAGGCTGAAGCATTTGCAACCATCTTCAGCCAGAAGTGCCGAGTGGATGATCCAGATCGGCCTCCTCCCGATATCCCCACCATCACGGAAGCCAGTGTTCAGCCAATTCGATTCACTCCACGTGATATCAAGAAACGGCTGAGTGCACTGGATACAGCAAAGGCTATGGGCCCCGACAACATCCCAGCTGTAGTGCTGAAGACTTGTGCTCCAGAACTAGCTGCGCCTCTAGCCAAGCTGTTCCAGTACAGCCACAACACTGGCATCGACCCGACAATGTGGAAAATTGTCCAGGTATGTCCTGTCCACGAAAAGCAGGACAAATCCAATCCGGCCAATCACTGCCCCATCAGTCTACTCTCAATCATCAGCAAAGTGATGTCGTCGACAGTGCTATCAAGCGGCACTTACTCACCAATAACCTGCACACCGATGCTCAGTTTGGGTTCCGCCAGGACCACTCGGCTCCAGACCTCATTACAGCCTTGGTCCAAACATGGACAAAAGAGCTGAATTCCAGAGGTGAGGTGAGAGTGACTGACATCTCGGCAGCATTTGACCGAGTGTGGCACCAAGGAGCCCTAGTAAAATTGAAGTCAATGGGAATCAAGGGGAAAACTCTCCAGTGGCTGGAGTCATACCTAGCAGAAAGGAAGATGGTAGTGGTTGTTGGAGGACAATCATCTCGCCCCGAGGACATTGCTGCAGGAGTTCCTCAGGGCAGTGTCCTCGGCCCAACCATCTTCAGCTGCTTCATCAATGACTTTCCCTCCATCATAAGGTCAGAAATGGGGATGTTCGCTGATGATTGCACAGTGTTCAGTTCCATTCACAACCCCTCAAATAATGAAGCAGTCCGAGCCCGCATGCAGCAAGACCTGGACAACATCCAGGCTTGAGCTGATAAGTGGCAAGTAACATTCGCGCCAGACAAGTGCCAGGCAATGACCATCTCCAACAAGAGAGAGTCTAACCACCTCCCCTTGACATTCAACGGCATTACCATTGCCGAATCCCCTACCATCAACATCCTGGGGGTCACCATTGACCAGAAACTTAACTGGACCAGTCATATAAATACTGTGGCTACAAGAGCAGGTCAGAGGCTGGGTATTCTGTGGCGAGTGACTCACCTGACCTGACTCCCCAAATCCTTTCCACCATCTACAAGGCACAAGTCAGGAGTGTGATGGAATACTCTCCACTTGCCTGGATGAGTGCAGCTCTAACAACACTCAAGAAGCTCGACACCATCCAGGACAAAGCAGCCAGCTTGATTGGCACCCCATCCACCACCCTAAACATTCACTCCCTTCACCACCGGCGCACTGTGGCTGCAGTGTGTACCATCCACACTGCAGCAACTCGCCAAGGCTTCTTCGACAGCACCTCCCAAACCCACGACCTCTACCACCTAGAAGGTCAAGAGCAGCAGGTACATGGGAACAACACCACCTGCATGTTCCACTCCAAGTCACACACCATCCCGACTTGGAAATATATCGCCGTTCCTTCATCATCGCTGGGTCAAAATCCTGGAACTCCCTTCCTAACAGCACTGTGGGAGAACCTTCACCACACTGACTGCAGCGGTTCAAGAAGGCGGCTCACCACCACCTTCTCAAGGGCAATTAGGGATGGGCAATAAATGCCGGCCTCGCCAGCGATGCCCACATCCCATGAATGAATAAAAAAAAACTTCTGTTTTTTCTCTCTTGACCCCTCTTTGGCCCTCCTCTCCTGTCTCCTCCCCTTTCTATCACCTAGCCATACCACCTTTCATTCATCCCCTCGTTGGGTACAGATGTGCACCTGTAATTGCTACTTCCCACTTATAGTGCTGGATCATGGAATCACCATTTATTACTCATCCTCAAGTGCCGAGTAAATTCTATAATACATAGTTCTCCAATGAACATTTTCTATTTAAATCACGAGTTGGCCCATCTTTGGCCCATGAAAAAGAATTTTCACTCAACTATTTGCATGTCTTACTATTAAAACTGGAACATTTGTTTTCCTTTCATCCACAAGCTATCAAAATCATGCACCAAACAACAACTGTTCCCCTAGCAACTGGACTGCTACCAACAAAGAAGAGACCTGAACTAACCAATAAGAGCATTCTCTGTAGTCACAGCCATGATAGCGATGACAGTGTTAATGGAAACAATACAAATTGTCGGCAACCTCATAAGGAGATAGCAGCACATTATATAAACTTGGCTTTATGACAACACTTTTTGTGTTCGTCATGTATATTGAGACTATCATTTACATCATTACCATTGAGTCATTGAGACTATCATTTACAACATTACCATCGAGCCATCGTCTACATTGTGACTGTGATTCTGTGGTGAATTTTCTTCAAAGAAATGAACAGACTGCATTGCATGAGAAAAATGAAAGCTGCATCACACTGCATTTATTGCTAGCCATACTGAATTACAAAACTGCAGACACTGGGGTAGAAATTGGTGTATGGCGCATCCAATTTCTAGGTGCAAATTCTGGTATGTGGGATTAATTTTGGGTGGAGGAATCCCACAACCAATCCCCCCAGATGTGCACCGCCAGCCAAATTGGCAGCAGGTGACTTCTAAGTGCCCAGTGCACACACCTAAAACCGACGTTAGGCTCCTTGACCATGCTGATCAGGGGCCTGATGCTTGTTTCAGGATCCCGATGCCAAATTGGACAAAAACTGAGTGAAGCATGTGCTGCACGTGGTCTGCTCAGTTTTTCTGGGTCCAACCGGCGGCCCTTAAAGGTGTTGCTGGAGTCTGCAGTAGAAGATTAAAGTATTTCTTTTTTACCTACCTAAATGTGGAGCCAGAGGGAACAGGAGTGCTCCTCCTGGCTTCATAGCACTCCTGTGGGCCATTGCCAGCCCATGCTTGCCCTCCTCTTTCATTCGCCCTCTCTGCTCGGACCTACTGAGGGCTGCTGCCAGCGTCATGGCCGGCCCAAATTTGTGATCACCAAACCAAAGAGCTGCATTGGGATGCCCAATCGGTGTTTGCAGCTCACCAGTTAAATGCGTTTTAGGCCTAGTGCCAAATCTGGCATGGACCTTGTGCTAGCATGACCAAGTGTGCAGAGCAATCGCACCACTGGCCTGCCGCCCGTTTCGGGGGCAAGTCCACCTTCTAGTCCACTGAATCAGAAAGCCTCCTTTCAGATAGTTAGAGAACAAGCTGGGACCAATTTTCCTCTCCTTTACAATCTAAAAATGGGTGCAGATGAGGCATCACGGAGAGTTAAATTAGGCCAAAGTCAGTTTATTTTTGGGCCCAATTAAGTTTCTCTTCATGTTTTGGGTGGGCAGTGGAAGCTCCCATCTGAAGTAGGCAGGAACTTCATTAAATTATATAAAAGGTGACGTAGAAGTCCTCTGCACGATTTCCTGCTGGGTAAGTGTGCTGGAAACTAAGTCCAATGCACATCTAGGAAACCTTGCGTCCATGGTTGCTAGAGGTGGATCTTTCAGGCAGGAGTTAATTTAAGGGCTAATGAATGTTAAAGATGAGCGTTTGTATGATATTTCTGGGCTGTTTTTGAAAAGAGAAATTTGTTTTTTTTCTTGTTGCCACTTAGGCTTTTATGAGCCTTTGTGCTGATTGTTCTTAATTTTTCTTTTGCTCTCAACACTATTACTGGCACCAATTGTTTCCCAGTAGGAATCCTTGAAGCTGATAGGTTTGGAAGAGGAGGTGGACACACGAAAATTATTAGTGTTTGACCTTGCAAGAGGGATTTGCACTTAGAGTTTACTTACAGCTTCAGACACTGTCTTAGTGTGCATGTTTCTTATAGCCTGTATTTGTCTTTATATTAATGTCCTGGACTTGGGTATAGGGGGTATAATTTCAAAGTTTGCAGATGACATGAAACTTGGAAATATAGTAAACAATGTGAAGGATAGTAACAGACTTCAGGAGGACATAGACAGACTGGTGAAATAGGCAGACACATGGCAGATGAAATTTAAGGCAGAGAAGTGTGAAGTGATGCATTTTGGTAGGAAGAATGAGGAGAGGCAATATAAACTAAATGGCACAATTTTAAAGGGGCTGCAAGAACAGAGAGACCTGGGGGTGCACATACACAAATCTTTGAAGGTGGCAGAGCAAGTTGAGAGGGCTGTTACAAAAGTATATGAGATCCTAATAACTAATTAGAGGTACAGAGTACAAAAGCTAGGAAGTTATACTAAACCTTTATAAAACACTGGATAAGTCTCAGCTGGAGTACTGAGTTCAATTCTGGGCACCACACTTTAGGAAGGATGTCAATGCGTTAGAGAGGGTGCAGAAGAGATTTACTAGAATTGTGCCAGGGATGAGGGACTTCAGTTGCGTGGAAAGACTGGAGAAGCTGGGATTGTTCTCCTCAGAACAGAGAGGTTAAGGGGAGATTTGATAGGGGTGTTCAAAATCATGAACGGTTTTGACAGAATAAATAAGGAGACACTGTTTCCAATGGCAGATGGGTCGGTAACCAGAGGACACCGATTTAGGGTGATCGGCAACATGAGGAAACATTTTGTTACACAGCAAGTTGTAATGGTCTGAATGCGCTGCCAGAAAGGGTGGTGGAAGTAGATTCGATAGTAACTTTCAAAAGAGAATTGGATAAATACTTGAAGGGAAAAAATTTACAGGGCTATGGAGAAAGAGCAGGGGAGAGGGACTAATTGGCTAGCTCTGTCAAAGAGCCAGCACAGGCACGATGGGCCTAATGGCCTCCTCCTGTGCTGTACCTACTATGATACTATGTAGTATCTTTATTAAATATTTGTCAAGCTTTTCAAAGGTTGTGTAGGAAAATAAGTGCTGGAGCTAAAGTAAAGGGGAGACAAACCCTGTGTAGAGGCAAAAAATGGAGTCTGTGGACAAATGACAGACCAGTGCAGTAATCAACTGTATTCAACCCCAATTCAATAGCTGATGAAGTGGGTGTGTTGCTGTATGAAGTAGGTGTGAGACGGGTTGTCCTCCCCCAAGACTGTAGTACACCATGCCATACAGAAGGTGGCTCCAGGCTCAAGGCAGAAGCTGGGGGAGAAGATGGTTTACTTTGAGACTACCCAACAGTAACATGTACCAGGTACACAGTCCAAGATTGCATGCCACAAAGTGTTGAGTGTCACTACATTTTCTGCTTGCCCATCCAAGCCCTCACACAACTGTACAGCTTTTGCTTAGCATCTCAAGCACACCCATAATTCAGCAGCACAATTTCAAGCTGCAATTTACAATCTTTTAAAGGTATCATGCACTAAAACATTGTAATACAACCTAGCTGCATGATGCATGTTGGGCGCATGTCTGTGACTGTATATGTGCTCCTTCAACTTACATCTCCAAATGCTTCTGAAGTTCCACAACAGTACAATGGAACAGATCCAAATTGAAGAAGGACTCAGAAGCTTGAAGCTGTTGATTCCCTTCAAAGATACCACCCTGAACGTCCTTGCATATAAGAGTATTCATGATGTGGAGATGCCGGTGATGGACTGGGGTGGACAAATGTAAGGAATCTTACAACACCAGGTTATAGTCCAACAAATTTATTTTAAAATCACAAGCTTTCGGAGATTATCTCCTTCGTCAGATGAATGAATGAAAAGGTTCTCAAATCGCATATCTTATACTATGTTGGGACAGCATCACACCAATCAAAAGGTGTCGTTGTTATTCAAACAGACCAGTCACGGAGAACAGCACGTCCCAGTACACTCGATATACATTGTGTCTATTACACAGGCAGGCAGAAAGAAACTCAAAATGGCAGAGAGAGAGAGAGAGAGAATTTAAAAAAACAGATAAATTTTTTCCCCCTTTTTTGCTGGTGGGGTTATGTGTAGCGTGACATGAACCCAAGATCCCGGTTGAGGCCGTCCTCATGGGTGCGGAACTTGGCTATCAACTTCTGCTCGACGATTTTGCGTTGTCGTGTGATTGGTGTGATGCTGTCCCAACATAGTATAAGATATGCGATTTGAGAACCTTTTCATTCATTCATCTGACGAAGGAGATAATCTCCGAAAGCTTGTGATTTTAAAATAAATTTGTTGGACTATAACCTGGTGTTGTAAGATTCCTTACATTTATAAGAGTATTGAGGCAATAGATGAAAGTGAAGCTTAGCTCAGGGCCAATATCATCCTGTTCTTATGTCTTATCCCCCTTCACAATCACACAAACATCACGCACAGTATATTGCAAGGCAAGCTCTATTTGAATGTATCCTTTGAAGACAGCAGTCTAACATTTGTTCCTTTTCTGCTATTGTAGGCCTGCAAAAGCAGTTTGCCGGTAATGCCAGTGGCCAGAACAAAACAACATTATAAAGCACCTTCCTGCCCTCTCATCAATGTTTGCAAGCATCAGCATAACTGCACATATCCCAGAGGATTCAGTTAGTGAACTTGAGGAAGTAACACCAGGAGAGCCACAGGGCACAGGTGAGGAGGAGAAAGTGGTGGTAGAGGTGGGGGAACCTGCTAACCTGACGACCACATAACTGCCATTAATGATCTCTGTGTTTTGTCAAATGCTTTTCAGTAAGAAAGGAGATGAAAGTGTTGGCCATGGAGGCTGATGCACCAGCCACCAGTTTGATACGTGTGGCTAATACTTTAACTAATACAGAGGGCTCGATTTTCAAATGAAAGTCCAGGTGAATTGGGGGCGGGGGGGGGCAGCAAAAATCGGTAAAATCCCAAGTGGGTAAGGAACCCAGCTCCAACCCGCCGACTTCTGCGTCTCACACAGACGCATCTGTGTGCGCTGGGTTCTGGAATCTGTAAGTCCCGCTGGCAATTAAAACCGGCAATTAAAGTCCCACTGGCAATTAAAGAAGCAAATGTACCTCACTGAGATACTTAAGGTACTTTATTTGTTACATAGTAGTTACAACGATTTTCAACTTACCTGGGCGGCTTTCCCACGGCTTCCAATTCACGCCTGGAGAAATCAAACATGAAAGGCCGGATCAGGCAAAAATAAACAAAATAAATTAAATTAAATAACATTTCACAAAGTTAAAAAAATAAATAAACCAACTTTCAAATGATCTCACCTGCACCCCCCTGCTCTGATGTCCGATGTCTCACCCCCCGATGTCTCACCCCCCGATGCCTCTTCTCCGATGTCTTTTCTCTGATGTCTCACTCCCCGATGTCTCCTGATGTCTCCCCCCGCCGACGATGTCCGATGTCGCCCCCCCCACCGATCTTTGTCCCCCCCTCATTCTTTGTTCCAGCACCAGATGAAGTCTCTCTCTTTCTCCCCCACCTCGGCGTTGCAGCTCCTGTTGGCAGCCAGCCTGTCAATCAGGCTCGCTGCCGGGCACGAAACCCGGAATCAAGATTAATGAGCATCAGTTACCTCGCAATCGCTTGGGGAATGGTAAGATTTTATTATCCGTGTTTGCCGCTGCCATCCCGCCGCCATTTGAAAATCGAGCCCAGAATGTTAGCATGAAATAAGTTGGAGGCAGTAAATTTGAGGATGGTGGTGATCTTGATTGCCACTGGCAGTGCCATGTCTATGTTGTAGGTTGGTTACAGGAATCCTCACAGCAAGCGGCAAAAATTTTCATCTGGTTCCCTGCAAACCTGCAGATGCAGATATCTTTGGTAGTTAGATGTGTCAAGGCCTGCAGATATGGTTGGTGGCATAAAGGTGCAGCCAGAATGGTTCCGGTGCCAGCTGATCTCCCTGAAATGCCTACTTTCATCATATTCCACTTCAATCATGGAATTGTGTCTTTGGGTTGCATCCAAACCAACTTGGCCTTCGCTTGCTGCCCGCCATGGGACTTTATAGCACGCACCGTGAGGCCTGTGGCTCCCTGAGAACCAGGCAAAGTTGGTATTGAAACAACTGCTTTTCGTGTGCCTCTTTTTCATCTGTTCTTGTCCTGCTGAAGTCCTGTAAGTGTTTCACCATGGATTCAACAGGCAAAAATAGATTGTTGTTTGCACGACCTTGGAAAACAAACTTACCATAATGAGTAACTAAAAATAGTCCCTCTAAAAAAATTCAAAAACTACATATTAATGTCAAAGGCCTCATAAATATTGGAACAGCTGTAATAAAAACAACACAGTATTAAGAAGAAACAAATACCTATTCTGGTGCTATATCCAGGTGTCACATGGGGCCAGTGTTACAAGAGTTAGTTGGCTGCTGCTCACATACTAAAGGCTTTTGGTACTGAGCTAGCCTCGTCTCATGACAACTGAGTCCTGGAAAAGACCTGCTGCGGGTTGCATCTGTTGTGCAACTGCCTAGGCAGTCTGGTTCTGCCTCCTATATGCTCTTATAGCAGGCTTCTGAGGGGCTAGGCTGGGAACTTAGCATGTGCTATTAAATAGAGGAACAGTAGCCTCATGTTAGATGACTCCAGCCACACCACTGGTATTGGACCCAGATGGCCATTGATAAGCATCGGGATAGCAGATCTAATGGCTCCCAAGTGTTGGCAGCCCAGTACGCAAGGCACTCTCATGCCTGTCCCCCAGGACCTCCAGCGCTGCAATCTGTGCTACTGAGGAGGAGGCACCAACATGTCCTGGGACATTGCTGCAGAGGGGGATATAGGCAGGCTGGTGGAATGGGCGGATACATGGCAGATGAAATTTAACGCAGAGAAGTACGAAGTGATACATTTTGGTGGGAAGAATGAGGAGAGGCAATATAAACTAAATGGGGTAATTCTAAAGGGGGTGTTGGAACAGGGAGACCTGGGGGTATATGTGCACACATCTTTGAAAGTGGTAGGACAGGTTGAGAAAGCGGTTATAAACGCACATGGGATCCTGAGCTTTATAAATAGAGGCACAGGGCTCAATTTTGAAATGATGGCGGGTTGGTAGCCGGTGGTGGGGGGGTGGGGTGCATGGCAAAACCGAATTAAAAAAAACTTACCATTTCCAACGCGATTGCAATGTAATTGATGGTGATTAAAGTTCTTTCCGGGTTTCGCGCCCGGCAGCCAGCCTGATTGACAGGCTGGCTGCCGAAAGGAGCTGTAACATGAGGGGAGGGTGGGGAGAGAAAGAGAGAGAGTGAGACATCATCTGGCACTGGAACGGAAGATCGGGGCGAGGGAGAGGGGCAGATCAGGGGGGAGATGGGAAGATCGGGGGAGACGGGCCGATCAGGGGGCTTGGAGGGGAGAGAGGAAGATCATGGGGGGGAGAGGGGAAGATCAGGGGGCTTGGGGGCGAGAGGGGAAGATCGGGGGGGTAGAGGGGAAGATCGGGGGGGACATGGGGGAGGAGAGGGGAAGATCAGGGGGGGAGATGGGGGAGGAGAGGGGAAGATCAGGGGGGGAGATGGGGGAGGAAGAGGGGGAGATGGGAGGGGACATCAGCGGGGGGAGGAGGGGGAGATCGGAGAGGGAGACAGCGGACATTGGAGCAGGGTGAAAAGGGAGGTTGATTTTGTGTTTTAACTTTGTACAATGGTTTGTTATTTAATTTATTTTGTTTATTTTTGCCTGATCCAGCGGGCACAGAGTGAGCAACTTGAGAGTTTGGTAAGTGTGGAGTTCGGTGAAGTGGGGAAGGAGGTGCTGCTTTGCCTTGCTTTCCCTAACATTTCCGCAGAGCGGCAGCAGACCTGAGCAGCAGCCGACAGAGGTCCGAGAGCGGGGATAAAAGCAGAAGCAGACTGAGGCCCGAGAGTGGGGATAAAAGCAGCAGCAGACTGAGGCCTGAGAGTGGGGATAAAAACAGCAGCAGACCGAGGCCCGAGAGTGGGGATAAAAGCAGCAGCAGACCGAGGCCTGAGAGCGGGGATAAAAGCAGCAGCAGACTGAGGCCTGAGAGTGGGGATAAAAGCAGCAGCAGACCGAGGCCCGAGAGCGGGGATAAAAACAGCAGCAGACCAAGGCCCGAGATTGGGGATAAAAGCAGCAGCAGACCGAGGCCCGAGAGCGGGGATAAAATCAGCAGCAGACCGAGGCCCGAGAGCAGGGATAAAAGCAGCAGCAGACCGAGGCCCGAGAGCTGGGATAAAAGCAGCAGCAGACCGAGGCCCGAGAGCGGGGATAAAATCAGCAGCAGACCGAGACCCGAGAGCAGGGATAAAAGCAGCAGCAGAGCGAGGCCCAAGAGCAGGGATAAAAGCAGCAGCAGACCGAGGCCCGAGAGCGGGGATAAAAGCAGCAGCAGAGCGAGGCCCGAGAGCAGGGATAAAAGCAGCAGCAGACCGAGGCCCGAGAGCGGGGATAAAAGCAGCAGCAGACCTGCAACAAGAGAAAACTGCAGTGTGACGTTACAGGTGAGGCAGGTAAGTGATTGGTAGTGACTGTGGGCTAAGTTTTAAGTTAACATATAGCATATAAGTAAATTTTTAAAACTAAACATAATTTAATTAATCTAATAAATTAAATGAGGTAAATAATTGGATTAACAATAATTCATTAAATAAATAAATAAAATAATGGGAGAACAGGAGATGTGTTGATGCTGCAATATGTGGGAGCTTGTGGACATTTTTGTCCAGGGCGACTTTTTTTTTTATTCGTTCATGGGATGTGGGCATCGCTGGCAAGGCCAGCATTTATTGCCCATCCCTAATTGCCCTTGAGAAGGTGGTGGTGAGCCGCCTTCTTGAACCGCTGCAGTCCGTGTGGTGAAGATTCTCCCACAGTGCTGATGGGTAGGGAGTTCCAGGATTTTGACCCAGTGACGATGAAGGAACGGTGATATATTTCCAAGTCAGGATGGTGTGTGACTTGGAGGGGAACGTGCAGGTGGTGTTGTTCCCATGCGCCTGCTGCCCTTGTCCATCTAGGTGGTAGAGGTCGTGGGTTTGAGAGGTGCTGTCGAAGAAGCCTTGGCGAGTTGCTGCAGTGCATCCTGTGGATGGTACACATGACAGCCACTGTGCGCTGGTGGTGGAGGGTGTGAATGTTTAGGGTGGTGGATGGGGTGTCAATCAAGCGGGCTGCTTTGTCCTGGATGGTGTCGAGTATCTTGAGTGTTGTTGGAGCTGCACTCATCCAGGCAAGTGGAGAGTATTCCATGGGGAGTCAGGAGGTGAGTCACTCGCCGCAGAATACCCAGCCTCTGACCTGCTCTTGTAGCCACAGTATTTATGTGGCTGGTCCAGTTAAGTTTCTGGTCAATGGTGACCCCCAGGATGTTGATGGTGGGGGATTCGGCAATGGTAATGCCGTTGAATGTCAAGGGGAGGTGGCTAGACTCTCTCTTGTTGAAGATGGTCATTGCCTGGCACTTGTCTGGTGCAAATGTTACTTGCCACTTATCAGCCCAAACTGGATGTTGTCCAGGTCTTGTTGCATGCGGGCTCGGACTGCTTCATTATCTGAGGGGTTGCGAATGGAACTGAATACTGTGCAATCATCAGCGAAAATCCCCATTTCTGACCTTATGATGAAGTGAAGGTCATTGATGAAGCAGCTGAAGATGGATCGGCCTAGGACATTGCCCTGAGGAACTCCTGGTGCTGAGATGATTGGCCTCCAACAACCACTACCATCTTCCTTTGTGCTAGGTATGACTCCAGCCACTGCAGAGTTTTCCCCCTGATTCCCATTGACTTCAATTTTACTAGAGCTCCTTGGTGCCACACTCGGTCAAATGCTGCCGAGATGTCAAGGGCAGTTACTCTCACCTCACCTCTGGAATTCAGTTCTTTTGTCCATGATTGGACCAAGGCTGTAATGAGGTCTGGAGCCGAGTGGTCCTGGCGGAACCCAAACTGAGCATCGGTGAGCAGGTTATTGGTGAGTAAGTGTCGCTTGATAGCATTGTCGACGACACCTTCCATCACTTTGCTGATGATTGAGAATAGACTGATGCGGCGGTAATTGTCATAGAATCATAGAAGTTACAACATGGAAACAGGCCCTTCGGCTCAACATGTCCATGTCGCCCAGTTTATACCACAAAGCTAGTCCCAATTTCCTGCACTTGGCCCATATCCCTCCATACGCATCTTACCCATGCAACTGTCCAAATGCTTTTTAAAATACAAAATTGTACCCGCCTCTACTACTGCCTCTGGCAGCTCGTTCCAGACACTCACCACCCTTTGAGTGAAAAAATTGCCCCTCTGGACCCTTTTGTATCTCTCCCCTCTCACCTTAAATCTATGCCCCCTCGTTATAGACTCTCCTACCTTTGGGAAAAGATTTTGACTATCTACCTTATCTACGCCCCTCATTATTTTATAGACTTGTATAAGATCACCCCTGAACCTCCTACTCTCCAGGGAAAAAAGTCCCAGTCTGTCTAACCTCTCCCTATAAGTCAAACCATCAAGTCCCGGCAGCATCCTAGTAAATCTTTTCTGCACTCTTTCTAGTTTAATAATATCCTTTCTATAATAGGGTGACCAGAACTGTACACAGTACTCCAAGTGTGGCCTCACCAATGCCCTGCACAACTTCAACACGACATCCCAACTCCTGCATTCAATGTTCTGACCAATGAAACCAAGCATGCTGAATGCCTTCTTCACCACCCTATCCACCTGTGACTCCACTTTCAAGGAGCTATGAACCTGTACTCCTAGATCTCTTTGTTCTATAACTCTCCCCAACGCCCTACCATTAACGGAGTAGGTCCTGGCCCGATTCGATCTACCAAAATGCATCACCTCACATTTATCTAAATTAAACTCCATCTGCCATTCATCGGCCCACTGGCCCAATTTATCAAGATCCCGTTGCAATCCTAGATAACCTTCTTCACTGTCCACAATGCCACCAATCTTGGTGTCATCTGCAAACTTACTAACCATGCCTCCTAAATTCTCATCCAAATCATTAATATCAATAACAAATAACAGCGGACCCAGCACCGATCCCTGAGGCACACCGCTGGACACAGGCATCCAGTTTGAAAAACAACCCTCTACAACCACCCTCTGTCTTCTGTCGTCAAGCCAATTTTGTATCCAATTGGCTACTTCACCTTGGATCCCATGAGATTTAACCTTATGCAACAACCTACCATGCGGTACCTTGTCAAAGGCTTTGCTGAAGTCCATGTCGACCACGTCCACTGCACAGCCCTCATCTATCTTCTTGGTTACCCCTTCAAAAAAAACTCAATCAAATTCGTGAGACATGATTTTCCTCTCACAAAACCATGCTGACTGTTCCTAATCAGTCCCTGCCTCTCCAAATGCCTGTAGATCCTGTCCCTCAGAATACCCTCTAACAACTTACCCACTACAGATGTCAGGCTCACCGGTCTGTTGTTCCCAGGCTTTTCCCTGCCGCCCTTCTTAAACAAAGGCACAACATTTGCTACCCTCCAATCTTCAGGCACCTCACCTGTAGCGGTGGATGATTCAAATATCTCTGCTAGGGGACCCGCAATTTCCTCCCTAACCTCCCATAACGTCCTGGGATACATTTCATCAGGTCCCGGAGATTTATCTACCTTGATGCGCGTTAAGACTTCCAGCACCTCCCTCTCTGTAATATGTACACTCCTCAAGACATCACTATTTATTTCCCCAAGTTCCCTAACATCCATGCCTTTCTCAACCGTAAATACCGATGTGAAATATTCATTCAGGATCTCACCCATCTCTTGTGGTTCCGCACATAGATGACCTTGTTGATCCTTAAGAGGCCCTACTCTCTCCCTAGTTACTCTTTTGCCCTTTATGTATTTGTAGAAGCTCTTTGGATTCTCCTTTGCCTTATCTGCCAAAGCAATCTCATGTCCCCTTTTTGCCCTCCTGATTTCTCTCTTAACTCTACTTCGGCAATCTCTATACTCTTCAAGGGATCCACTTGATCCCAGCTGCCTATGCATGTCATATGCCTCCTTCTTCTTTTTGACGAGGGCCTCAGTCTCCCGAGTCATCCAAGGTTCCCTACTTCTACCAGCCTTGCCCTTCACTTTATAAGGAATGTGCTTACCCTGAACCCTGGTTAACACACTTTTGAAAGCCTCCCACTTACCAGACGTCCCTTTGCCTGCCAACAGACTCTCCCAGTCAACTTCTGAAAGTTCCAGTCTAATACCATCAAAATTGGCCTTTCCCCAATTTAGAATTTTAACTTTTGGGCCAGACCTATCCTTCTCCATAGCTATCTTGAAACTAATGGAATTATGATCACTGGTCCCAAAGTGATCCCTCACTAACACTTCTGTCACCTGCCCTTCCTTATTTCCCAAGAGGAGGTCAAGTTTTGTCCCCTCTCTAGTCGGGCCATCCACATACTGAATGAGAAATTCCTCCTGAATACACTCAACAAATTTCTCTCCATCCAAGCCCGTAATGCTATGGCTGTCCCAGTCAATGTTGGGAAAGTTAAAGTCCCCTACTATTACCACCCTATTTTTCTTGCAGCTGTCTGTAATCTCCTTACATATTTGCTCCTCAATTTCCCGTTGACTATTTGGGGGTCTGTAGTACAATCCTATCAAAGTGATCTCTCCCTTCTTATTTTTCAGTTCTACCCATATAGACTCAGTGGGCGAACCCTCGGATATATCCCCTCTCACTACTGCCGTGATGTTCTCCCTAATCAAGAACGCAACTCCCCCTCCTCTCTTAACTCCTGCTCTATCTTTCCTATAGCATCTGTACCCTGGAACATTGAGCTGCCAGTCCTGCCCCTCCCTTAGCCATGTTTCAGTAATAGCTATAACATCCCAGTCCCATGTACCCATCCATGCCCTGAGTTCATCTGCCTTGCCCATCAGACTTCTTGCATTGAAATAAATGCAGTTTAATCTAGACTTCCCTTGGTCTTTGCCCTGCTTTCTCAGAACATCTGTCCGGTCATGTTCTGTACACTCTCCCTTACTGCCTTTTGTTTCTGTCACCACTTTATTTCCCACTGACCTCCTGCATCGGTTCCCATCCCCCTGCCATATTAGTTTAAACCCTCCCCAACAGCACTAGCAAACACTCCCCCTAGGACATTGGTTCCAGTCCTGCCCAGATGCAGACCGTCCAATTTGTACTGGTCCCACCACCCCCAGAACCGGTTCCAATGTCCCAGGAATTTGAATCCCTCCCTCTTGCACCATCTCTCAAGCCACGTATTCAGCCTAGCTATCCTGTCATTCCTACTCTGACTAGCCCGTAATTGGCCGGATTGGTTTTGTCCTGCTTTTTGTGGACAGGACATACCTGGGCAATTTTCCACATTGTCGGGTAGATGCCAGTATTGTAGCTGTACTGGATCAGTTTGGCTAGAGGCGCGGCTAGTTCTGGAGCACAAGTCTTCAGCACTACAGCCAGGTTGTTGTCAGGGACCATAGCCTTTGTTGTATCCAGTGCACTCAGCTGTTTATTGATATCACGTGGAGTGAATCGAATTGGCTGAAGACTGACTTCTGTGATGGTGGGGATATCGGGAGGAGGCCGAGATGGATCATCTACTCGGCACTTCTGGCTGAAGATGGTTGCAAACGCTTCAGCCTTGTCTTTTACACTCATGTGCTGGACTCTGCCATCATTGAGGATGGGGATGTTTACAGAGCCTCCTCCTCCCATTAGTTGTTTAATTGTCCACCACCATTCACGACTGGATGTGGCAAAACTGCAGAGCTTCGATCTGATCCGTTGGTTGTGGAATCGCTTAGCTCTGTCTATATCATGTTGCTTCCGCTGTTTAGCATGCATGTAGTCCTGAGTTGTAGCTTCACCAGGTTGGCATCTCATTTTTAGGTACACTTGGTGCCGCTCCTGGCATGGTCTTCTACACTCCTCATTGAGCCAGGGTTGATCGCCTGGCTTGTTGGTAATGGTAGAGTGAGGAATATGCCGGACCATGAGGTTACAGATTGTGCTGGAATACAAATCTGCTGCTGCTGATGGCCCACAGTGCCTCATGGATGCCCAGTTTTGAGCTGCTAGATCTGTTCTGAATCTATCCCATTTAGCACGGTGGTAGTGCCACACAACACGTTGGATGGTGTCCCTCAGTGCGAAGACGGGACTTCATCTCCACGAGGACTGTGCGGTGGTCACTCCTACCAATACTGTCATGGACAGATGCATTTGTGACAGGTAGATTGGTGAGGATGAGGTCTAGTAGGTTTTTCCCTCATGTTGGTTCACTCTTCACCTGCCACAGGCGCAGTCTGGCAGCTATGTCCTTCAGGACTCGGCCAGCTCGGTCAGTCGGGGTGCTACTGAACCACTCTTGGTGATGGGCATGGAAGTCCCCCACCCAGAGTACATTTTGTGCCCTTGCTACCCTCAGTGCTTCCTCCAACTGGTGCTCAACATGGAGGAGGACTGATTCATCAGCTGAGGGAGGACGGTAGGTGGTAATCAGCAGGAGGTTTCCTTGCCCATATTTGACCTGATGCCATGAGATTTCATGGGGTCCAGAGTCAATGTTGAGGACTCCCAGGGCCACTCCCTCCTGACTGTATATCACTGTACCGCCACCTCTGGCGGGTCTGTCCTGCCGGTGGGACAGGACATACCCAGGGATGGTGATGGAAGAGTCTGGGACATTGGCTGAAAGGTATGATTCTGTGTGTATGGCTATGTCAGGCTGTTGCTTGACTAGTCTGTGGGACAGCTCTCCCAAATTTGGCACAATTCTCCAGATGTGCGTGAGGAGGACCTTGCAGGGTCGACTGGGCTTGGTTTGCCTTTGTTGTGTCCGGTGCCTAGTGTTCCGATGCCGGGTGGTCCGTCCGGTTTTATTCTTATTATGACGTTTTTTAGCGAGATTTTACAACTGAGTGGCTTGCTAGGACATTTCAGAGGGCAATTTAGAATCAACCACACTGCTGTGTGTCTGGAGTCACATATAGACCAGACTGGGTAAGGACAGCAGTTTTCCATCCCTTAAGGAGATTAGACTACATCTGCAGTAAGTGTCTGCAGCTCGATGAACTTCGGCTCCGAGTTGTGGAGCTGCGTACATTGCGAGACATCAGGGAGAGAGAAAGCTACCTCGTGCTCCAGAAGGCAGCCACACCCCTTAGATTAAATACTTTAGAATTGACATGTGGTCAGGGACAGAAGGGTGTGACTGCGAGTGAGGCAGGTCCGGGGATCCAGGAGGTAGTATTGCAGGAGCCTCAGTCCCTGCACTTGTCCAGTCGATTCAAGGTTCTTGCAACACTTGTGGACAAATGTGGGGACTGCAGGGAGGACGAGCAAACTGATCACGGCACCGTGATACAGGAAGCCATTCAAGTGGGGGGAGTAAAAAGGAAGGTGGTTGTAGTAGGCGATAGTATAGTTAGGGGGATAGACACCGTTCTCTGCAGCCAGGAGCACGAGTCCCGAAGGCTATGTTGCCTACCCGGTGCCAGGGTTGAGGACATCTCCTCTGGGCTAGAGAAGAACTTGGAGTGGGAGGGGGAGGGGGAGGATCCAGTTGTCATGATCCACGTGGGTATGAATGACATTGGTCGGACTAAGAAAAAGTTTCTGCTGAGTGAGTTTGAGCAGCTAGGGAATAAATTAAAAAGCAGAACCACAAAGGTAATAATCTCTAGATTATTACCTGAGCCATGAGTAAATTGGCATAGGGTCAATAGGATCAGAGAGATGAATGCGTGGCTCAAAGATTGGTGTGGGAGAAGTGGGTTTCGATTCGTGGGGCACTGGCACCAGTACTGGGGAAAGAGAGAGCTGTTCCGTTGGGACGACTACACCTGAACCATGCTGGGACTAGAGTTCTAGTGAATCGAATAACTGGGGAGGTAGATAGGGCTTTAAACTAAATAAGAAGGGGTAGGGTCCCGGTGGATAGAAATCTAGAATGCTAAACAGAAAGGACAAGGAAGCAGTGATTGGGGTAAGGATAACCAGATTGTGTCAGGAAGGGACAGAGCGTACAAACAAAAGAGTGCACTAACAAATAGGGTCCGGGTAAGAAAAAATGGTAATAAGACAAATAGGGCCATAGTACAAAAAAATGTTGAGATGTCTAAAAATGTTATAAAGACATATCTAAAGCCACTGTATCTGAATGCACGAAGCCTTTGTAATAAGGTAGACGAATTAACAGCGCAAATAGATGTAAACGGATACAATATAATTTGTAGGGTGTTTTGGGGGTATTCTCACCCTATTGATCGGTGCTGATATCGGGTCCCTAGTCTAGCCCAGGAACACCTATACCTCACGGATCGGGGTCCGGGAAAAACGGGACTTATGCTAACGCACCCGGTGATGGATCACGTAGCCGAATAGCATAGAGAATACACAAACTCGGTGTTTGATTTTTGAATTGGAAGGTTGGTTTTATTGTACCGCCAACGTGAAGAAAATGACGATTAAAATGGTCCTACACAGTACACTGGGTTACACACACACTACAGTACACTACCCCACTAAACTAAGAGGTTGGTGGGGTCCCTGGAGACACCTATCACACACACACACACGTGGTCGAGGGTCACCAATCCTTGCGCACTTACAGGTCGGGCTGACCGGTTCTCTCACGTAGGGTTCGCTGGTTTCACTGGAAGCCGCTCTCCTCCCTGGAGAGCTCGGGTGGCGGAGGAATCAGCCCAAAAGTCAAGGCTGAGTTGCACGAGTGAGGAATCCGAGAGATAAAAGAGAAAAAAGGGGGTTATGGGCATCCATTTTTATACCCCTCTCTTACAATAGTTTTTTTAATGTTAACAAGGTTATTTCAATGTTCGTTTAAAAGTTTTTTCAAAGCCTCTTAAAAGTTCTTGATGGGTTTCGATGGCCCCTCATCTTGCTGCAGTTGCCTCTCTCGATGGGCATATCTAAAGGCACTGTATCTGAATGCACGAAGCCTTTGTAATAAGGTAGAATTAATGCTGATTGTTGATCACCTGTTATACAGGGCTCCTTTTGTATCCAACGTCCTAGGTGTTGATCGGTTTTGCTTTAAAACAAAGACATGGCCGCAACATGTCTGGAGATGTGATTCACTGGGTGGTGGCTGTTTAATTCAACCTTGTTTTTTTCAATTGTAAACAATTTTACAACACCAAGTTATAGTCCAGCAATTTTATTTTAAATTCACAAGCTTTCGGAGATTTTCTCCTTCCTCAGGCAAATGTTTCAAGATTTCACTGTGTTTTGTTGATTCATTTGGTGACATTCCAACTGCACCTTCCATCTTAGAATTTTGGTCAATGGCCAAATTTTAGACTCAGGGAAAAGGTAGAATTCACTGAATTCTACAGTCGCCCCTACGAGGAAACGAGTCCCTCAAAGGACGTGGATTCCTCGAAAAATACTTTTCCCCGGTTGATGGTTCCTGGTGTGGTGTGGGTGTGAGTCGGCCCCCCCCAAGCAATGCCAACCAAGCTCTCCCTCCCCCGTTACACTAACTCAGGGAGGCATTGCCTCGTCCATTCCCCCCTCACAGTTACATACCACATTTTCAAAATCAACTTAACTGTACATGTGAAACATTACATTACAAATTCCAATGTCTGACCTTAGGTTACAGAAAATACCCTTTGGTCAAACTTTTGCCTGCAGAGGAATGTACAAGTTTTTGGACTTTTCATTACAGAGATCTCAAAACTTCAATTGCAGAGTTTAAAACAACTCATCATACCTTGTCGTGCATCTCATGGGCTGGATATCGGGGCCCCAGTGGGTCTTTCCAGCAACCGGTCCCATCTGTGCCGGAGAATGTCTCGATTCCCCGCGCAAGCTTTTTGTATCAGGTACAGAACGATGAGAAGCTGTAAGACAACTAGAACATGTGAAATTATTCAGATCCACGGTGGGATCTCTATATTTAAATCCAAGTCCCACCACGGCGACGATACCATATCCAGGATGGCTGTCCCTATCTCTCTACTGTGCTGTTCCAGTTTGTAAAAATGAGCCTGAACCAGTTCCACTGCTTTAATCAAGGCTGTGAGGTGATCAGGCAGAGGTGGGATGTCGCACCCAAATGTGGCCAGATACCTCTGCAAGTCCCCCACAGAATCATTAATTTCCAACTGTAACTGCTTCCCTGTGATCGGAAGCAGTTGCTCATTCCCAATCTGTACTTTGGTGCTGGGCCTAAAGCAGAAGGTGCTTTTGGTCACAGGACACCACGTGTCCTCGTGAACCCTGTACCTGTCCACCCCCGTGGTGACACAATACGTGCCGTTCCTGGTTTATACCACCTGAGGCCCCATCTATCGTCTCCATGGTACAACTCAACAGCTCAGTTCCTTCTGATTTAAAGCCACACCGGTTGACCAGTGTTCTCAACTCGGTATACCAGCGCTGGCCTCTGACCCCTGCTGAGGACCGGTAACCGTAACACTATCCCCATAATTGTGTGGTTCGACCGGCCGCAGTCCATCGGAACTGGGAACGCTTCCGAGGCCGGCCGAAGCTGACACAAACTCAGCTCATTGTGGTACGGACTGATCGCTGCGAGGTGCGTGTTTGTGACCCATGAAGGGTCGCGACCTTCCCTAAGTTCTTCCAAATTACTGCGTCCTTCATTTAACAGCCAGGCACCGTAAAACACGCAAGCGTCGTTCCGCGCCGCCTGAGCGGATGCATTCTTATCTTCCATTATTATGGCGTTTATGGTCCTAGCATGAGGCTCAAGCTGGGCGATCACTTCACGCAAGTGGATGGTCATTGCTTGGTCCTCATGCAACTCATTTGTAACAATCTCATTCCCGTCCCCCAGGAACTTTCGCAACTGGTTCCTGCGGGTGTTTATCTGCACCTGTAACTCAGCATTATCCAGACTGTGAATCACCGACGTTCCCGTACTGAACGCAGTCACCACATCGTTTATCAGTCCACGGTCAGCTTGGACCTACTAGAACTGGCGCCTTCCCTGGTGCTTCTCTCAACATTTGAGTGCATGTTATTTAACAGATCATCACCGTAGCTTGATTTGTAGAATTGATGGTACATGGTTCTGAGCAATGTCTCGTACAATTGCTCCGTCTCTGCCAGACACCATGACGGTAACTGGACTTGCTTGAGGTTCAAAATCACTGAGGCGATCTGATGGTGTACCTCGTGGTATAGTACCATTCCCGTGGGGACTAATACTAACCCATTCCCGGGACCCAGTGTGGTGTGCAGACAACCTATCTCATCTTCCCTAACTGGTCGGGGTGTTGGCGGGGGCCTCTTCTCCTGTGTAACTATCTCAGTGGCACTTATTGTGTTGTAGGGATCCAGGGATACACAGGAAATGTGACTCCTGTACCATCCCATACCTGTCCCTTCGTCCTGCCATTGTCTCTGGAAGGCAATCGACACACCCTTCGGACAGACCCACAACGATCCCCACACACACAAATAAATCCCTTGTTCCTCCTTCCACCACTTGTTCCAACACTCTTCTACACCCCCTTGTTTCCCTGTGATAGTCCGGTAGGTGTCATTCCCTAGTCTCTCCCAGGCTGCTGTGGCATTGCCCTTGTTCTGATCTAACTTCCTCAACCACCACCATCTTCCCAGGGAATTGTGTCCCGCGCATCTGAGGCAGACTCGCTTGCCTTCAGCTACCCTGACCCTGTTGGCGACTATCCGAGTCCGGAGACATGGCACGGATGCTTCCCCGAAGGTGTACCCAGTCTCATTCAGGTAGCGCGTCGAATTCGACCCTACCCACGCAGGCCACCTGCCCACATGGGAATACTGACCCTGTCCGTCCACTGTCCCCATGTCCCCTTTAGTCACCGTCAGTCCGAGTCCTCCAGTACATCCGTACATGAAGGATGCTTCGGTATCTCCCCTCTTCGCGGTCCCGGTCTGGAGCATTCCCAGGATGAACGTCATTGTCAATATGGCGCCGTGTGCTGCCATTTTCCGTAGGGCCTTCGTGCTTTCTGAAACCCGAAAAACAAACAAACTCCACCATAATCCTCGGTGCGAGGCGACTACCTCCACAGGTCCGTGATTATAAAACAAACATTATTGTGAAACGATACAACACAAACTGCTATAATCATAACACGCACACACTAACTGTTCACTAAAACACACCCTTCACAAAACTACTATATACATGGTCGCCGACAAAGCCACCCACGATTACAGGGAAACTAGCTGGGGTTTTTTGCGATGCCGCGGGGGTGAGTTTGGTGGTGTCCACCGCTCCAGTGATCGACGCACCCGGTCGCTCCTTCTCACCCCTACCCTGGCCTCTTCCTCGTCATCCCACACGATCGGTGGGAGACCACGGCTCACCAACGAGGACACCTGACCTGTGCCGTCCTTCACCTTGGCTGCCCTTCTCTCCTCCCTAGGAGTATATAGCTTGCACTGATTGATGTGCAGCCATCTCGTCCTCCTGGGGAGCTTCACTGCATAAACCCTGGGGCTAGCCATATCTACGATGTTAAATGGCCCCATGTACAGTGGCTCGAATGCCCCTACGCGGGCGTAGTTACGGACCATCACCTGGTCCCCGACCTTCCATTCCTGGCAGCGCTGTGGCTCCAGCAGTAATTGATTCTGCCTGTGCTGCCTCCCTCCATTACCTGCAGCTTGCAGGTAAATCGCCCGCAGCGTCTCGTGAAGGTTACTGACAAACTGGTCTCGCTTCACTTCCCTGAGCTGCGTCTCATTCAAGCCTGGCATTAACAAATACGTGGGGGTCCTCATCTCTCTCCCCGTCATTAACTGGTGTGGGGAATACCCGGTGCTCCGGGACGGGCTAGCCCGTACCCCCATGAGGATCGTAGGAAGGGCCTCATCCTACCGCTTGGGAAAAGCACCAATCTCCTTCCTTAATCTCTCCTTCAGGGTCCGGTTCATGCTTTCCACAATTCCCGACGACTGGGGATTGTGGGATACATGCCACTTCCCCTGTATCCCCAAAAGCTGAAGCGTGGCCTGCATTACCCTTCCGGTAAAGTGGCTCTCCTGGTCGGACTCCACCACATGTGGCAACCCCCACCGGGAGAACACCTCCCTCACCAGAAACCTCGCGGTTGCTAATGCTGTGGCCGACCTGCAGGGGAACGCTTCCACCCACGTCGAAAACACATCTACCACCACTGGACAATGCCTGTGCCCCGACCTCGTGGTCGGTAGCGGCCCGATGTAATCGATTTCCAGGGACCGCCATGGCCCCTCTACCCTTCTAACGTGGCCCAAAACTGCCTTCCTTCGCTGGGGATCTGGGTTGTTCGCCGCGCGGGGATCGGGGTTGTTCGCCACGCGGGGATCGGGGTTGTTCGCCGCGCACACCGAACAGTGCGTGCAGAACTCCCGTACGTCCCCTCTAAGTTGAGTCCTCCACCCGGTCTCTTCTACCCGCTTCCACATTGTCTCTGGCCCGGGGTGCCCCGCTCCTGGTCCCCCGTGTGCCAGCTGGAGGAAATCCTCCCGGTGTTGCTCCAGGACTACCCATTTGTCCCCCTTAAACAGCATTCCTTGCTTCAATGTTACATCGGCCGCTTCATACGGCCCTTGTACATTCTTTCCTTCTTTCAACGCCCCTATGACCGCCTTGATCTCGGGGTTCTGCTCCTGCACCCGGTGCAGGTCTGGGGCTAACACTACCTCCTGTGTCCCTCCTTTGTCTCGAATCGCCCCCTACCAGGCCTATCGGATAGGGGGTCCCATACTTCTCCCTCTCTGGCCCCCTTCTTGGCCAGCTCGTCTGCCCTAGAATTCCCCTTCCATCGGGGCTCATTCTTTGAGTGGGCCTTAACCTTATGGATATAAAACCCTTCCGTCCCCTCAACGGCGCTCAGGATTCTCCTTAATAATGGTGCTGTTACTGGGGGCTTCCCATCCGCCACTCTGAAACCACGGCGGCTCCAGATCGTCAGATACTCAGTACACGAGTTACACGTGAACATTGAGTCCGAGCAAATGGTGTAAGGAGGGGGAAACAGCGCGGGGTGCGTGACCACGAACGCTACCGCCGCGAGTTTGGCTTGTTGGGCGCTCAACTTTGCCGGGAGTTTAATCGCCCTTTCCACCTGGTTCTCAGGGTCATAAATCCCGCAACCTGTGAGCCTCTCGCCCTTCACCACCAAACTGGACCCATCAACATAGATATCCCGGCCGGTAGGACAAATACCGGCCTTGAAACCTATGTCCTGGTCCCAAACCCCCTCGACCGAGCAGCTATGGGGCTCTCCCATATAGAGGGGGTTCAGCGCCAAGCGGGGCTCCATGAGTCCCGCACTTTCAGATTTAGCTGAGACAGAAGCAATGTGCAGCGTGCAATGCGAGCACTGCTCACTGTGTCGTCCTTGGTGTAAGGAGGAGGAAGCGCTTCATGGCCCAATGCGTGGCCAAGAGTTGCCGCTCGCAGTTGGAATGCCCCCGCTCTACATCTGTGAGGACTCGGGAGGCGTACACTACGGGTCTCAGCTTGCCATGCCGCTCCTGCAGCAGCTCGGCCCCCAAACTGTCCTCACCCGCAGCCACCTCCAGTGAGAAGTCCTCCCATCCATTCACAGCCCCTAGTACTCACGCTGTCAGGAGATCCCTTTTGAGGCGCTCAAACGCTGCCTTGCAGTTGGAATCCCACTCCCATTCGACTCCCTTGTGGAGGAGCCGAAGTAGAGGGGCTGCTGTGGCGGCGTAGCCCTCAATAAAGTCTCGGCAGTATCCCGTGAGTCCCAGAAAAGATCTTACCCCCGTAATGTCCTTTGGCTCCGGCAACTCCCGTACCGCCTCCCTCCTTGCCTCATCTATCGCTCTCTCTCCTGCCCGTATGGTCAGAACCAGGAACTTGACCTCCTCCTCACCAATCTGGGCCTTTTTGGGTTTAACCTTCAACCCCGCCTCCCTGAGAGACCCAAGTAACTCGTCTAATAGGGCCCCTTGCTCCTCCTCCCCTTCTGAGAAGAGCAAGTGGTCATCTACATACTGTACCAACTGGTGGAGTTGGCTGAACGCCTTCAGGGCTTCAGCCATGCTCTGGTGGAAAATGGAAGGGCTATTGTGAAACCCCTGGGGTAGGCACGTCCACATGTACTACTGTCCCTTGAACATGAACGTGAACTTGTACTGGGCCTCCCTTTTCAGCGGTGTGGACCAGAACCCGTTGGAAATGTCCAGCACCGTAAACACCGTAGCGGTGGCTGGAATTCCCCTATCAACTCGGCTGTGACCGTGGGCACGCACGCTGGGATATTTTTGTTGAGGACGCGATAGTCCACCGTGGCTCGCCACGACCCGTCTGGTTTCTTAACCGGCCACAATGGCGAGTTCACGTGGGTGGCTATCGTTCTCAACACCCCCTGCTCTACAAGGGATCCCAGTGCTGTCTCCAGGTCCGCCTCGGCTTCCTTCAGGAAGCTGTACTGTTTCTGTGGCCGTGACATCGGGTCCCCCTCGACCCGGACCTCCATTCCCGTCATTCGGCCACAATCATGCTTGTGCGAGGTGAATGCTGCCGGGTTCACCTGCACAATCCCTTGGAACGTGGCCGCGGTGCTTGCGACCAGATCCCCCAGGTCGTAGCTCCCCTTCTGCCACAAGGTGCAGCAGCTCCCCTCGCTATCCCTAGCCCGTGGGATAACTAACACTTCCTCTGCCTTCTCGGAACCCCCTGCTCCCCACAAGCAGTGGTTCCGGAGATCCACTATCACTCGGTGCGCCCACATGAAGTCGGCCCCGAGGATACCGGATCCCGGCTGCTTCCACCTGAGAAGCACCACCTTCCACCGTGTGCGAAGGGTTCCCAGGTGGATCTCTTGTGGCTTGGAAATCGCGCCCGCCTGCTCGTCTCCTGTGAAGCCCACTAGGTCGAACGGCTTCCTGCTGGATAAAGGTGAAGTGGCCGGGTTATCTTCCTCGATCACCGTGCTCGATGCCCCGGTGTCAATCAGATACTCCCCCTTGACCCCCTCCACCTTCGTGTCCACACAGGGTCTGCCCCATTCGTCATAGTGCGACGGACACAGGAGTATGGGCTGGGCGCTCTCTAGTCAGGGATGTGGAGGTGCAACTGGGGCTTCAGGGGCTGTGCTGGGCACAGCTGCGTCCAGTTTCCCCTTCCCCTGTGCCAGGACCTGTCTCAAGGGCGAGCTCCTGAGCATCGTCCTCCTGTGTGCGCTCCTGGTAGGGTCTCTGCACCGGCCAATCCGGCCGAGGGCAGTCCCTCCGGTAATGGCCCGTCTTCCCGCACCCGAAGCATGTTAGGTTTGAGGGCCCACTACCCCCATCGGTGCGCCACTCATTTTTACACTCTATCGGGGCCCACTACCCACTTCATGACGCCATTCTCTCCTTTTCTCCCCGTGATGAGCCTCATGGAGTTTCCCCTTCCCCTTTGGCTCATCCCCGGTGTGGTTCTGGTACGCCGCTGTGAGCCGGCGCACCACCACTTCCTCGGTAAGATTGGGGTCTTCCCCATCGAACCAGTTGTCGATGCGCTGCCGCACCCTTGGTCGGCAGTTCACCACCAGGAGTCGCAGCCAACGATTCCTCGCATCTTCTGCGAGCTGGAACCTATCTCCCACTATTCCTACCGTGGCCCGGCTGTACACCGGCCACAACCGAATCGCGAAGCCTTCCAGTGGTTCGTCCGGTTGCTGCTTCATCCTTTCTACCTGGGCAAACGGACTACCCTTATGATGACCCATGGCTCTGAGGATTTCTTCGTTCAGCTCTTCTGTACGTCCGTCCCCGTGCTTCATGGCGGACGGGAGGCTTCCGTACAGACGCCCATCTAGGGAGAACAACAAGATCTTGTTGATCTCCTCTTCATTATACCCGTGGAGCCCACCCACCTGCTCTATCATAGCAAAATGGACGGAGGCATCCCCTTCTCTCGTTAGGTGCGGTTTCCCCGCCAACATTGCCTGTAACTGCTGCGTGTTGAATGGAATCACGTAGTCACTCTGCAACTGCCCTCAGTCCCCATTAACTGCCAGCTGGCCGAACTTCTGCTGTCACAGAGGGCACATGGGTCGCCTGGGCCTGACCGGACCCTCTAGGCTTCCCTTTCCCGGGAGCTCCCCTGCCTTCACTGGACCTACCAGGGGCCTGCCTCTGTTCCCAAAGGAGCGTCCAGACCTCCCCTACCCATGGGATCCTCGAGCCTCCCCGGACCCTCCGGACTTCCCATGTCCCCGAGATTCCTTGGCCATCAGGGTCTCCCGCATACCCGGGGTTCCCGGACCTCATCGGGCCTTCCAGGTTCCCCGCACCCATGGGATCCTCAGGCCTCCCTGGACCCTCCGGACTTCCCATGTCCCTGAGTCTCCCTGGCCCCGTCGGACCATCGGGGATGCTCAGCTCCGTCCTTTGGGGTAGGCTCCCCTCCATCAGTCCCACCATGGGACCCTACGGCCACCCTCACTTTGGGTTCCGCTATGCTACCTCCCCATTGTCTCCCATCCCTGGCCACCGAGGCTGCCCCCGGCGCTACCAGACACACCATTCCTCTGGTGTTGGACAGAGCTTGGGTTAACTCCTGAATCCTTTCCTGATCTGTCCCTTTCTGGGTCGTTTCTTTCATCACCATATACGCGCCCCTCGTATCCCTGAGGAGCTCTTCTAGCTCTGTATTCTCATACTCTAATGCTCGTATTTCATCCCGACTGTTCCTAACCAGGGTTCTTGCCTCGATCAGCTCACCCCTTAGGAATTCGACCTCAGTCCGGGAGGCTTTTACTTGGTTACTTATCTCATGCTCTGTTTAGTGGAGCCTTTCTAATAACTGGCTCGACACTACACCCCTTGCTTCTGCTTCCCTATCTGCTGCCTCTAGTTCCAGCTCTAGCCGGTCCAGCTGCTCTCTTAACAGCTGGACTTGTTTCACTAGACTCAGCAACCAAACGGCCTTCTCCTGAGACTTCTTATGGTCTTTGGACCCCGTCCACACCGTCACACTCTGTTGAGGGCAGCTGGAGTGTACCTAGTCCAGAACCCACTGCTTAGCCATATTAATCTTCGTGTAGGCATAGCTGTTAATCCGCCTTTCCATCCCTTTCAATTCTACTGTGCTGTGACTCAGTGATCCAATGGGCACACTGCCTGTTTCTCCTGGCTGGCATGCCATTCTGTAGGGTGTTTTGGGGGTGTTCTCACCCTATTGATCGGTGCTGATATCGGGTCCCCGGTCTAGCCCAGGAACACCTATACCTCACGGATTGGGGTCCGGGAAAAACGGGACTTATGCCAACGCACCCAGTGATGGATCATGTAGCTGAATAGTACAGAGAACACACAAACTCGGTGTTTGATTTTTGAATTGGAAGGTTGGTTTTATTGTACCGCCAACGCGAAGAAAATGACGATTAAAATGGTCCTACACAGTACACTGGGTTACACACACTACAGTACACTACCCCACTAAACTAAGAGGTTGGTGGGGTCCCTGGAGACACCTATCACACACACACACACACACACGTGGTCGAGGGTCACCAATCCTTGCGCACTTGCAGGTCGGGCTGACCGGTTCTCTCACGTAGGGTTCGCTGGTTTCACTGGAAGCCGCTCTCCTCCCTGGAGAGCTCGGGTGGCGGAGGAATCAGCCCAAAAGTCAAGGCTGAGTTGCACGAGTGAGGAATCCGAGAGATAAAAGAGAAAAAAGGGGGTTACGGGCTTCCATTTTTATACCCCTCTCTTACAATAGTTTTTTTAACGTTAACAAGGTTACTTCACTGTTCGTTTAAAAGTTTTTTCAAAGCCTCTTAAAAGTTCTTGATACGTTTCGATGGCCCCTCATCTTTTTTTTTAATTCGTTCACGGGATGTGGGCGTCGCTGGCAAGGCCGGCATTTATTGCCCATCCCTAATTGCCCTCGAGAAGGTGGTGGTGAGCCGCCTTCTTGAACCGCTGCAGTCCGTGTGGTGACGGTTGCCTCTCTCGATGGGCTATTGTTCTTCGAATTAATGCTGATTGTTGATCACCTGTTATACAGGGCTCCTTTTGGATCGATTTTGCTTTAAAACAAAGACATGGCCGCAACATGTCTGGAGATGTGATTCACTGGGTGGTGGCTGTTTAATTCAACCTTGTTTTTTTCCCACATTCCACTGTGTTTTGTTGATTCATTTGGTGACCTTCCAACTGCACCTTCCATCTTAGAATTTTGGTCAATGGCCAAATTTTACAGACTCAGCGAAAAGCTGGAATTCACTGAATTCTACAAATTGCAATTACAGAGACCTGGCTGCAGGTTGACCAAGGCTGGGAGCTGAAAGGGTATTTGATATTTAGGAAGGACAGGCAAAAAGGAAAATGAGGTGGGTTGGTGTTGTTAGTAAAGGATGGAATCAAAGCAATGGTGAGAAAGGATATTAGCTCAGAAAATCAAGATGTAGAATCAGACTGGGTGGAGTAAAGAAGCACCAAGGGGCAGAAAACACTGGTGGGAGTTGTCTCTAGGCCTCCAAATGCTAGTGGTAATGTAGGGGATGGGATCAAACAGGAAATTAGAGATGTATGTAACAAGCGTACTCGAGTAATCATGGGTCAATTTAATCTACATATAGATTGGCCAAACCAAATTAGCAGTAATACTGGAGTGTGTACAAGATGGTTTCTTAGACCCGTATGTTGAGGAGCCAACTAGGGAACAGGCTATACTAGATTAGGTATTGTGCAATGGGAAGGTTAATTAATAATCTTGTTGTGCGGGGTCCTTTAGGTGAGAGTGACCATAACAAGATAGAATTATTCATTAAGATGGAAAGTGAAGTAGTCCAATCCAAAACTAGGGTCCCAAATCTAAACAAAGGAAACGACGAAGGTATGAGGAGTGAGTTGGCTATGATAGATTGGGAAGTTTCATTAAAAGGCATGACGGTGGATAGGTAATGGCTAACATTTAAGGAATGAATGCATGAATTGCAACAATTATACATTCCTTTCTGGTGCAAAAACACAAAAGGAAAAGTAGACCAACCATGGCTAACAAAAGAAATTAAGGATTGTATTAGATCCAAGGAGGAGTCATATAAAGTTGCCACAAAAAGTATCAAGCCTGAGGATTGGGAGCAGTTTAGAATTCAGCAAAAAAGGACCAAGAGATTGATTAAGAGGGGAAAAATAGCGTATGAGAGTAAACTTGCAAGGAACATAAAAGTGGACTGTAAAAGCGTCTACAAGTATATAAAAAGAAAAAGATTTGTGAAGACAAATGTAGGTCCCTTACAGTCAGAAACGGGAGAATTTATAATGGGGAACAAGGAAATGGTAGAGCAATTAAACAAATACTTTGGTTCTGTCTTCAAGGAAGAGGACACAAATAATGTCCCAGAAATCTTGAGAACCACGGGACGAGTGAGAAGGAGGAATTAAAGGTAATTAGTATTCATAATTTCCTGATTAAATTAACGGGACTGAAAGCCAATAAATCCCCAGGGCCTGATAATCTGCATCCCAAAGTACTAAAAGAGGTAGCCATGGAAATAATGGATGAATTGGCTGTCATCTTCCAAAATTCTATAAATTATGGAACAGTTCCTGCAGATTGAAGGGTGGCAAATGTAACCCCACTATTTAAAAAAGGAGGGAGAGAGAAAACAGGGAACTACAGACCGATTAGTCTAACATCAGCAATAGGGAAAATGCTAGAGTCTATTATAAAGGATGTGATAACAGGACACTTAGAAAATATCAACAGGATCAGACAAAGTCAACATGGATTTATGAAAGTGAAATCATGTTTGACAAATCTACTGGAGTTTTTTGAGGATGTAACTGGTAGAATAGATAAGGGTGAACCAGTGAATGTGGTTTATTTGGATTTTCAGAATGCCTTTGATAAAGTCCCATATAAGAGGTTAGTGTGCAAAATTAAATCTCATGGGATTGGCGGTAATATACTGGCATGGATTGAAAATTGTTTAACAGACAGGAGGCAGAGAGTAGGATTAAGTGGGTCTTTTTCGGGGTGGCAGGCTGTGACTAGTGGGGTAACGCAGGGATCTGTGCTTGGGCCCTAGCTATTTACAATATATATCAATGATTTGGATGAGGGAACCAAATGTAATATTTCCAAGTTTGCTGATGACACAAAACTAGGTGGGATTGTGAGTTGTGAGGAGGATGCAAAGAGGCTTCAAGGCGATTTAGACAAGTTGAGTGAGTGGGCAAATACATGGCAGGTGCAATATAATGTGGATAAATGTGAAGTTATCCACTTTGAAAGGAAAAACAGAAAGGCAGCGTATTATTTAAATAGTGATAGATTGGGAAATGTTGATGTACAAAGGGACCTGGGTGTCCTTGTACACCAGTCACTGAAAGCAAACACGCAGGTGCAGCAAGCAGTTAGGAAGGCAAATCGTATGTTGGCCTTCATTGCAAGAGGATTTGAGTAGAGGAGCAAGAATGTCTTACTGCAGTTATACAGGGCCTTGGTGAGACCACACCTGGAGCATTGTGTGCAGTTTTGGTCTCCTTACCTAAGAAAGGATATACTTGTCATAGAGGGAGTTCAGCGAAAGTTCACTTGACTGATCCCTGGGATGACAGGATTGTCCTATGACGAGAGATTGGGTCTACTCGGCCTGTATTCACGAGAGTTTAGAAGAATGAGAGGGGATCTCATTGAAACATATAAAATTCTGACAGGGCTAGACAGACTGGATGCAGGGAGGATGTTTCCCCTGGCTTGGGGGTCCAGAACGAGGGGTCACAGTCTCAGGATGTGGGATAGGACATTTTCGACTGAGATGAGGAGAAATTTCTTCACTCAAAGGGTGGTGAACCTGAGCAATTCTCTACCACAGAAGGCTGTGGAGGCCAGGGCTTCGATATTACCAGGGAGGCGGGATGGCAGCAGGGGGCGGGGGGGGGGGGGGTGGGGTGGCAACTGGCCGCGTGGGTAACCCGCCCAGTAAAATCAGTCCGTTCCCCATGCGATTGCAGGTAAATTGAAGGCACTTACCATGGCTTCCGGGTTTTCTGTCGTCAACCCGCGCAGCGGGCGGACTGCGCACCCGCATCACAGGCTGTCAGCTGGAAGAGCCCTATTTAAAGGGGCAGTCCTCCAAAGCTGCTCCTGCAGCAACCAACCAAAAGTACAGAATGGAGCAGACCAGGGGAAAGACTGCTTACAGATTTAACTCACGTGTCTCTACTTTCTCACTCCAGGTTCGACTGGATGGGGTGAGGAGGAGGAGGGAGATTTTCTACCCAGCGGACGGGAGGAAGTGGCCTGCCTCTGCCACCAAGAAGGCCTGGCTCGAGGTAGCAGAGGAGGTCACCAGCAGCAGCAATGTCTCCCGCACATGGATCCAGTACAGGAAGCGATTCAATAACCTAACTAGGTCAGCCAAAGTGAGTACGCTTACTCATTCTCCTACACTCTGTCTTCCACATCACCGCCCCCACCCCACAACTCCCTCTGCACTGCCAACACTACTCTATCACATCACTCCTCATACCCACTCAAACCTCATCCTCAACTTACGTGCACTTACTCACCTCCACAGTACTCATCCCACCACTATCCCAATTCTCATACAATGTCATGCCTCTGTCTCATACTCACCCTCTGATGCATCTCTTTCACGGTCAACCAATGCATTCAACGGTTGGCCACATCACCATCCCTCACTCACGTGTCTCTTCTTTCTCCCCTTACAGGAGAAGAGAGCCCAGAATGCACGGGAGAGGGTGAAGACCGGAGGCGGCCGCAAAATCTGGTCGTCCTCATGGACGCAGAGCAGGAGGCTCTTGAACTAAGCCGCACCACCGAGTGCCTGTCCGTCGGGGACGCCGAGACTGCCACCTGACAAACGGCTGGTGACAGAACTTTAACATTCAGCACTCACAATAGCAAATGATGTTAACATGCCTTGCAATCATCAGCACCTCAACAAGTTATGCTGCAGCTATACAAAACCCTGGTTAGACCGCACCTGGACTACTGTGAGCAATTCTGGGCACCGCACCTTCGGAAGGGCATATTGGCCTTGGAGGGAGTGCAGCGTAGGTTTACTAGAATGATACCCGGACTTCAAGGGTTAAGTTACGAGGAGCGATTACACAAATTGGGGTTGTATTCTCTAGAGTTTCGAAGGTTAAGGGGTGATCTGATCGAAGTTTATAAGATATTAAGGGGAACAGATAGGGTGGATAGAGAGAAACTATTTCCGCTGGTTGGGGATTTTAGGAGTAGGGGGCACAGTCTAAAAATTAGAGCCAGACCTTTCAGGAGCGAGATTAGAAAACATTTCTACACACAAAGGGTGGTAGAAGTTTGGAACTCTCTTCCGCAAACGGCAATTGATACGAGCTGAATTGCTAAATTTAAATCTGAAATAGATAGCTTTTTGGCAACCAATGGTATTAAGGGATATGGGCCAAAGGCAGATATATGGAGTTAGATCACAGATCAGCCATGATCTTATCAAATGGCGGAGCAGGCACGAGGGGCTGAATGGCCTATTCCTGTTCCTATGTTCCTACGTTCCGATGTTCCTAACATCTGTCATCATGCTTAATATTACCTTCTGTTCTCTAACAGGGCCTTCAACGACTGCCATGACGGCAGAGGGCGATTCCTCTGAGGACCTGCCACTGAGGGTGCACCGTCACATTGGAGCAAGTCATCCACCATCGCAGATTCGCACACCCCGGTGGGTCCCGGTCCTCACTTAGTTGGTGTCGCACGTGGTGAGACACCACATACATGTGAGCACGAGCAGACACTGGTGGCAGGGGCAGCTGTGGTGAGTCCGCCTCAGTGGGAGCACTCCTCTCCAGGCTCTGCTCAGATGGATACAGATGCTGAAGGGCCATCCTTTAAAAGGATAATGATCGAGGGGCAGCAGCACATTTGCGATGTGCTGGAACAGGTGCCATGCGCACTCTCCACAATCGCGCCGAGGATGGAGAAGTCCAACTCCTGCATGAGTGGAATGGTGGCACAGGTACAGGAGGGAATCTCTGAGATACTGTCACAGAGACGTGAGGGCACCTTTGAGATAGTGTTGCGGGTAAGTGCGGGAATGTCTGCGATGGAGGGAAGGCTAGCCTTCATCGAGCTTCAAGCACGGCTCACCAATGAGTCCATTGAGGCCCTGACAATGGCCCTTCGGAATCAGGGTGAGCAGCTTTCTGCCGCCTTAAACAAGCAGGCAGATACACCAGCACTGGCCTTACAAGGCCTCACACATGTCCTCCAAACTGTCGTCCAGCAGGGTGATAGGAGTGATGTGGGCCTGGCCCAGGGGAGGGATGATGGCAAAAGGGGACATGGAAATGGGGACACCACTCAAAGCACTCTCACGTCTCACCCGTTGCACCCCTTTCAACCAGTACCTGCAATGCTGCCACCTCTCCAGGTGGTCGAGTCTGCCCCTACATAGGTGCAGGTGGAGCAGTCTTTGAAGGGGCCCTCACTGGCACTGAAACCCAGAGGGCATAGGCCCAAAGCATCTAATTGGTCAGGGCATGAACAAAAGTAACCTGCCACTACCTCTGCTGCAGCCACAGGGGAAGCACCACGTAGGAGTAGTCAGAAGCGTAAGGCAAAGGTTTTGTGAGCACAAAGGGGATGCACAAGGGTGTTTGATGGTTTGTCATGTTTTTTATTTATATTTGATTTTTGTTGATGGCACATTAAATATTTTTAGTGTCACCACTACTGCCACGTCTTGGCCATTCTTGACTGGCTTGTGTAATAATTCCCTTTCATGAGGTTCACGATGAACACCCACAATTGATTCCACCCATTGGGTCACTCTACAGTGGGTGTAGGTGTAGTTGCACGACTATTGTGTGCAGGGGCGGGGGAGGGGGCTGGTATGGCTGCTCCTCTGTCCAAGTGGTGAGGACTGGACTCTTCACACTGCCTGATGTTAGGAGAACCGTTCACATATCAGTGACTCCCTTGCCTCATGAGCAGCCAGGTGAGCCGCTGTTCTGCCTATGGGTTGCTCCTCCTCCTCTGCCTCCTCGTTCTCGTCCTCCTCCTCCTCCTCCTCCTCAATATGGGTGGCTGATGTGGATGGGGCCTCCTCCAGCGGCACCCCTCTCTGTTGTGCCCTGTTGTGCAGGACACAACAGATGACTATAATGCCTCCCACCCTGTCTGGTGCGTATTGAAGCACTCCCCCGGAACGATCAAGGCACCTGAATCCATTATTAAGGAAGTAGTAGCAGGACATTTGGAGACTCATAATACAATCAAAGAGAGTCAACATGGTTTTATGAAGGGGAAATCATGTCTGACAAATTTATTAGAGTTCTTTGAGGAAGTAACGGGCAGGGTGGATAAAGGAGAACCAATGGATGCAATATATTTGGATTTCCAAAAGGCCTTCAATAAAGTGCCACAAAAAAGATTACTGCACAAGATAAGAACTCATGGTGTTGGGGGTAATATACTGGCATGGATAAAGGATTGGCTAACTAACAGAATACAAAGAGTCAGGATAAAAGGGTCATTTTCAAAATGGCAATCTGTAACTAGTGGGGTGCCGCAGGGATCAGTGCTGGGGCCTCAACTATTTACAATATATATCAATGACTTGGATGAAGGAACAGAGTGTCTTGTGGCCAAATTTGCTGATGATACAAAGATAGGTGGAAAAGCAAGTTGTGATGAGGACACAAAGAGTCTGCAAAGGGATATTGACAGGTTAAGCGAATGGGCAAAAATTTGGCAGATGGAATATAATGTGGGAAAATGTGAAGTCATCCACTTTTGGAGGAAAAATAAAAAAGCAAAATATTATTTCAATGGAGAAATACTACAAAATGCTGCAGTACAGAGGGATCTGGGTGTCCTCGTACATGAAACACAAAAAGTCAATATACAGGTGCAGCAGGTAATCCGGAAGGCAGATGGAATATTGGCCTTTATTTCTAGGGGGGGATGGAGTATAAAAGCAGGGAAGTCATGCTACAACTGTACAGGGTGCTGGTGAGACCACACCTGGAGTACTGCGTACAGTTCTGGTGCCCTTATTTAAGGAAGGACTTTCTTGCATTGGAGGCGGTTCAGAGAAGGTTCACTCGGTTGATTCTGGGTATGGAAGGGTTGTCTTATGAGGAAAGATTGAACAGATTGGGTCGATACTCATTGGAGTTTAGAAGAATGAGAGGAGGTCTTATTGAGACATATAAGATTCTGAGGGGACTTGATAGGGTAGATGTTGAGAGGATGTTACCCCTCATGGGGGAATCTAGAACTAGGGGGCATAGTCTCAGAATAAGGGGTCGCCTGTTTAAGACGGAAGTGAGGAGGAATTTCTTCTCCCAGAGGGTCATGAATCTTTGGAATTCTTTATCCCTTTACTCTCTTCCGCAAACGGCAATTGATACTAGCTCAATTGCTAATTTTAAATCTGAGATAGATAGCTTTTTGCCACCCAAAGGTATTAAGGGATATGGGCCAAACACAGGTATATGGAGTTAGATCACAGATCAGCCATGATCGTATCAAATGGCGGAACGGGCTTGAAGGGCTGAATGGCCTACTCCTGCTCCGACTTCTTAGGGTCTTATGATCTTATGGTCTGAAGCGCATCTTGAGCAGCCCTATAGCATGCTCAATTGTAGACCTGGTAGCGATGTGGCTGTCGTTATATCAACACTGTTGCTCGGTGGTGGGGTTCCTCAGAGGTGTCACGAGCCACGTGTGAAGGGGGTATCCCTTAACCTCAAGGAGCCAGCCCGTGCGGGTGTTCCGTGTGTGGAAGAGGGGCGGGATGTTGGACTCCCGGAGGATGAAGGAATCGTGGCAGCTGCCAGGGTTTCTGGCGCACATGTGAAGGAATCTCTTGCGGTTGTCACAGATGAGCTGAGTATTGATGGAATGATAGCCCTTCGTGTTGATTAACAGTCCTGGCATCAATCGATTACACCCTGTACCCGTGGGAAGCCAGCCACAGCATGGAATCTGACTGCCCTCTCCGTCTTGCTGAGGTCATCCATGGGGAAGTTGATCTCGTGCGAGGTCCTGCGAAAAAAGCCATCAGTGACCTGCCTTATGCACATGTGTGCAGATGACTGAGAGACCCCGACGATATCCCTGGCGGCACTCTGGAACGATCGGAGGTGAAGAAGTTGAGGGCAGTGGTGACTTTGACAGCGACAAATAAGAAGATGCTGCTCGGGCCAGCCGGGAGCAGCTCGGCATGAAGGAGGCTGCAGATGTCCACGACTATTCGGCGACTGACTCTGAGCCTCCGTATGCACTGCTCCTCAGAGAGGTCCTGAAAGCTGAGCCTCAGTCTGTAGAACCTCTGGTGAGGGTAGTACCTCCTGAGGCACCGCTCTCTCTGTTGTTGCCCTCCCTGCTTTTGTGCAGGTGCCTGTGGTGCAGCACTGTGTTGTGGAGCTCCACGTGCTGGAGGTGGACGGCGTGCCTGGCGAGGCTGGTGATGTTGCTCGTCCTCGGATGAAGTGATGAATGCAGTTATGGCGCCCCCATCCTGACGGTGTGAGTTTGAGGGGGTCCACAAAGTAGGTAAATGTGTTTGCACAGCAGAGTTTAAGATATAAATTAATAATTTTTAGTGGAAAGTGTAAGGGGTTTCTTTTTTACTGTTTCTCGGGCTTATAATAGGTCACCCCCCTGAATGACACCAATGTTCTCCACCCTGTACACCGGCTTAAATTGCATTTTTAAACCATTAATCTGGGTCTGCAGCTCGATGTCATCTCAGCTGTTGATGACAGGAGACCCCATGTTAAAACCAGTTAAGACATCGTTAAAAACACCCCTTCTTTGTCTCCCAATCCCGTCCAAAAGCTCGTGGGTGTTTAGTCTGGTTCTGTCACCATCTGAAAAATCAAACTGATAAAATTTAACATCTGGCCGGGCCCCATATAGGCTGCCTGGCTCGGGTGAAGTGTGAGCGGGTCCCTCGACCTCGGCTCACGTAGACAACACTGGAACGGTTCCATCTTGAAATTACACTACGGTTCCACACCTTATAATAAACCTAAACATCTTAACTTAAAACTACAAACTTAACTGCTAAAGTTATATACATCTGCCGCCCGTCTCCGAGCGGCCAGCTTAAATTCTGTCAGGACTGCTGCAGGCTGCTCCCTGCGGCGTGGCTGTACTGACCTTTACTTCCGGTCCCTCACAGCCCGCGACTGCTGGCTGAGGACCTTTGTCTTTCGACTTAACTTTAGCACGGGAGGTAGCCCTTTTAAACTGGGGAGCTGGCGACCATGCCTTCCTAGGCTGGGGTGTCCGAGGGGACCTCCTAGGAAGTGCTGTTGGTGGGGCTACCCTGGCGAGCGGACCCTTGCTGTGGGTCGCAGTCCTCGCTGGCTGGGGACTTTTCCCCTGTGGCTCCTCCCTTCCCAAGTCTGAGCTGGGGACAGGCATCCCCTCGCTGCCTGCTGCCTGTTGCTGAGAGTCTTCCTCTCCAGGTTCAAAACCTGGGTCGGGGGCGGGGCTACCTGCCTCGGGCTCCTCCTCCTCCCCACCTGAGTCCCAGAAGAGAGGGGGAGTGGTTTGGACAGGGGTCTGGGTGACTCCTCCCCTGATGCATGCGACTGTGCCTGCATGTGCTGCCTGTGAGCTGTGACCTGCTGGGAGCTGGGGATTTCTAACCTCGGGTTGGATCCCAGCTGCCTGCTTTTTCGCCTCCACAGTACTGGGAACTGGTAGCTCTTGGACCGCTTCCCTCCTAGCCTTGTCTATGGCTCTTTCCCCTGTGCGGACGGTCAGGCCCAGGAATTTCACCTCCTGCTGACCGATCTGCGCTTTCTTCTCTAGTCATAGCGAGGCATCGTCAGGGGGGGCTGAGGGAGCTACCACACCGGTAGTGGCTGCTATTCTTCCCTGGCTGGCCATAAAAGATCGCATGGCCTCAAAAAATGACTCCATGGCAGCGGGGGCAATTCCTGTCTCTGCCTCCCCCATCGCTGCCTTTTGGGCTGGGGCGGTGGGATTCTTTCCCTTGGTATCCTTCCAGGGGTTTTTACAATCTTTGTGCCAGTGGCCGTTCTTCCCGCACCCATAGCAGTTTAACTTAGCCTGGGCGGGACGATTCCCTTCCTGGTGCCATTCCCTTTTATGCTGGGCCCCTGGTTTAACCTCGTGGACTTTCCCCTTGGGTTGGGGCGTCTCGATACCCCTGATGTTTTTAAATGCTATCGTGAGCTGGCGGATCACCGTTTCCTCGGTGGTCTGGGGGCTACGGGGGTCAAACCAGGCCGCAGCTCGTGTTCGAATTTGGGGCAGGCAGTTTGTCATGAGACAGCAGAGCCAGTGGGCTAATTGATCTCTGTTCAGGAGTGTCCGCCCTGGCATTCCCGGGCATGCGCTCCGGTAGACTGGCCACAGCCTGTCTGCGAAAGCCTGTGGGGACTCCCCGGGGAGCTGTACCGTTTTTCCCACCCGGGCGAATGGACTCCCATCATTTAGTCCCATGGCCTCCAATATCTCATCCTTTAACTCCTCGTAATCTTTCTGCCCCCTTTTGCACTCATCTGATAAGGTTTGGAGGAGGTCACCCCCCAGAGAAAACAGCAGCATTTTTGCTTGTTCTGCTTCATCGCAGTCATTAACGCACGCTGCCTGCTCTATCTCACGGAAGTGTAGAGAGGGGTCTCCCTTCACTGTAAGCTTAGGGATATGGCTAACCATGGCCCTGAGTTGTGGGGTGCCATGCGGCACTACAAACTGGTTCTGGATGGCCCCTAGGTCCTCGCCATCGGCGGGCGGGCCGTACCTCCGTTGTCGGAGGGGGTACACTGGTCCCGGTCCTGGTCTATCTACCAGGAATTGCTGGGTCTCCCCTAATGCTTCATCCTCCACCCCCCCTTGCTGCCAGACCTCCTGAAAACTCGGGGCTATGGGTGGTGGCCGTGAAGCCTCTGGTTCCCTAACCAGTGTCGTTCTGGGAGCTGCCTGTGGGACTTCCCTGCTTGGGTTGCCAGTAAAATCCGACTGGCCCGCCTTCGGGCTAAGGAGGCATACCATGCCCTTCGCCCTCGCTAAGGCCATGCCCAAACGTTCTATTTCTTGCCTGCAGGGGCCATGATCTGCCTCTTCAAACCTCTGGCCGCAGGCCAGCTTATATGCTGCCTTTACCTCGCCTACTTTCTCCTCCTGCTCTTTTAATTCTTGCGTGAGGCTGTGGATCTTATCCATTAACCTAACCTCACTGCCTCTCGCCTCTCTGACCTGGTATTCCAGGTGTTCCATTCTACCCCTAGTGCTACTTTTGAGCTCAGCGATCTGGTATTCCAGGCGCTCTACCTTTGCCTGGTGGTCCCTTGCCATCTGCACCCTTTCTTGGCTTATTGCCTGGAGCGCCGCTACCCCTTGCTCTTCGGCTGCTGTCTTTTCCTGCAGCTCTAGGGTCAACTGTTTAATCTTGGCTGCTCGCGCTGCTACAGCACGGTCTAGAACTAAGACCTGCTTTTTAAAACACAAGAGCCAGACAGCCTTCTCAATACCTTTCTTATACTGTTTACTTGCTGTCCACTGGATGGCTGCATCTATGGGACGCTCGGCCTTTAACATATCGCCCACCCACTTTTTCGCGATATTTACCTTGTCGCACACATAGGCAGACAACCTTATCTCCATTGCGGATTCCTCCTCCGCACCACTGTCTGCCTTGTTACACACTTTCGCCTCAGCTCCTGCCTGACTCGCCATTTCTGTAAGGGGTTTCTTTTTTACTGTTTCTCGGGCTTATAATAGGTCAGCCAGTTATGTTTTTCCTGAGCTGCCCTGCCCGCAGTGCGGTTGCGAATCGCTTACCCCTTCCTGATTCTGAGCTGAGGACTTATCGAGTGGTAACAAAGACAGACAAACAGACCAGTGGATTGGTACAAGGAAAACCAATGTTTATTAATAAGAAAACTAAAACTACAAGGTAAACAGTATAATACAGAAGATAAAGAAATCGCTATGGATGTAATACAGTCTTACACTTATCGGGTTGAAAGAAACGGACACATCGAGGGAAAATTCTAAAATCACAAGTTTAGCAATATCCCTTTAACCCCCAACCTTACACTTATGCTAGGTTGTCTTGTGGCGGCCAGAAAATTAATGCTCACCGGTGAAAACAGATGAAAAGGCCTGGCCCCTGTGCCTGCTGCTGCCGTCGACATGTGGTTGCGAGGTTTACTGAATGGCCTTCCTTCTTAGGTGCTAGCAGACAGACAGGACAGGGCCAAGAGGCGAAGAGAACAGCTCGAGAGAGAGAGATTCTGGGCAGCCCCAGTTATACCCTCTTGGTAACAGGTTTTTTCATACCTTATCAGCTTGCTTCATTGTTTGATTTAAGCATGAAACGTAAGACAAAGGACCCCATCTCTGGCCCATTTACATTAATGGCCATTTCCTGTATCGATCTGTTTGCTAACTGCTTTACCATTGTTCCGAATGTACCTTGATGGTTCACCTTTTGTCCTGCGATCACTTCCTGCTCGAATTTTGATGTGTTGGCCGGCCATGTTGATAGCTTGCCTCAGGGCTAGAATGCAGCTGCATTGTTTAAAGAAACCTGTCTGAGACACGAAGCCTGCCAAGTTGTTGAGAATGCAATTTCAAATCTGCCGGTCCTCGGCCATGTGTCTGACTGCAGCCATTTTGAGAGACCTTGGATTTTTAAAACAGTCACACCAGGGTTTCTTTAATAACTCCAATAAATCTTCGGGGTGGGGGGAACATGTGAAATTTTGCGAATCCCTTCACTCCCCCCTGTGGATACTTAAACTTGCTTGAAGTGTCCATGCAAGGTGAGCAAAGATTTCTGACTGTCGCAAACAACCTTCCCCTTTATTTACCTATCCCTAATCCCTCGACACATACATTCCCTTACTTGGAGAGAACCCCAGTGTATGGCAGGCATTCGGATAGAAAACAAGGTTGAATTACAACAATCCCAGCACGGAGAGGTCCAAATACCCCTGCACCACTTGGGATGAAACAGTATTTCGCATACTATACAACACAACAATGAACAATCTTTATTCAAAATAACATCAAAACGTAAACTTACTTTATTGAAAACAACACGGAAGGGACCATCTTTATTAAAATAATGAAACAGGCTGCCATCACTCGCAAGGGATGCGTCCCCGAACTCACACGGGTGTTTCGTCTACCCGAGCATACTGGTCCTTCCATACCCTTTGTGTTCTAACTACTACCTCGAGACCCCTATTCCTACACTGGACGCAAACCAGGTAGAGGACGATCCCGAGCTGACAGATTACTAGCACGTGTGATGCCAGACGAATCCAGGAGGGGACCTCTATATTCTCAAAGATGTCCCACCAGGGTGGGGTCGTAATACTCAGAATATCGGCCCCTATCTGGACAGTCTTCTGTTCCAGCGTGTAAAAGTGTTTTTGGGACACCCCTACTGCTTTCAATAATTTAACAAGGTGTTCTGGGAGAGGGGGGATCTGATAGCCAAAGTGGGCTACATACTTTTGGAGGTTGGTGAAATTCTCTTTCACAGTGAGGTGAACAGTGGATGGTTCAGGGATGGGGACAATTCGTATCTGTGCCACTTGAACTTCTGCCTCGGGTTTAAAGCAGAAACTGCTGTCACTCACCGCACACCAGCTGTGCTGACCATGCTGGTAGTGAGACGCTGCTGTGGTGATGCAATATGTCCCACCTCCTATATACGCCACCTGTGGGGGAACATGGCCTTGTGCCATGGCTTCCATGGTGCAGTTTATGGGCTTCGCGTCAGCAGCTCTGAACCCGCACTGCGGTTTTGAATAGGCGTTCAAGTGCTGGCTGAAACACGTCTGCTCCAACATGGAGTGTTTCCCACAGCACGGGAAACACGCTGAGGATCCTTCAAAGTTGCACCACTGCCAAAATCTCCAGTCAATGAGGTCTGTCAAGTACCTCAAGTATCTAAAAACAATGTAAAGTAGCATCCCACCGGCTTTAATTGCCGGTGGGAGTCCCGCTTGCGGGAGCTGCGCGCGCACCCTCACACATCACTGGAGAACCCAGAAGTCAGTGGGTTGGAGCCAGGCACTGAACCGGATCTGGGATTCCACCATTTTCGGAGCCCCAACGCATCCGCTCGACCATCCGAAAAACATCCCCCAAGACACTGAATATATTTAACAAGGAGATAGATAGATTTCTAGACATAAAAGGCATGATGTGGAGATGCCGGTGATGGACTGGGGTGGACAAATGTAAGGAATCTTATAACACCAGGTTATAGTCCAACAGTTCTATTTGAAAATCACAAGCTTTCGGAGGCTTTCTCCTTTGTCAGGTGAGTGTGGGATTCCATGAAAGGTACCGCATATATAGTCAGAGAACAATGCCTGGTGATTACAGATAATCTTTCCAACTGCCCGTTATCAAGGCAATCAAAGGAGTTGAATAGTGTTCAGACAGAGAGACATTACATACAGGACTACTGAATATACAAACAGTCAGAACCCAAAGACAGAGAGAGAGAGAGAGAGAAACATCCGAAAGGAAGAGAAAGAGAGAGAATAACCAGTTGTATTAAAAACAGATAACTCTTTTTTCGCTGGTGGGGTTACGTGGGATGAGAGCGCGTAGAATGCTTTGAAGGTCTGGATCGAAGGTCTTGATCAGTTTGTGGAGCTGGTGGGTGTGTTCTTTGGTCGGATCTGCGGGTAACCATCTGTAGTGTTCCTGGTTGTCCAGTTGTTGGTATGCTTCTTTGCAATAGTCCGTTCTGTTCTGTATGACGATGGCTCCTCCTTTGTCCGCTGGTTTGATGACGATGTTTCGGTTGGTCTTGAGAGCGTTGATGGCGTTGCGTTGTGCTCGGGTGACATTCTGGACTGTCTTCTGAGTGTGGCTGATGAATCTGGCATTGACGCAACTCCTGACAGCTTGAGCATACATGTCAAGCTGAGGGCAGCGACCCTCCGGAGGAGTCCAGTTTGACTCCCCGCGTGGGAGACTTCTACTGCATCCCAAAGATACACAAAGCCAACACACCCGGACGTCCTATCGTATCAGGCAACGGAACCCTGTGTGAGAACCTCTCTGGATACGTCGAGGGCATCCTGAAACCCATCGTACAGGGAACCCCCAGCTTCTGTCGCGACACTACAGACTTCCTACAAAAACTCAGTACCCGCGGACCAGTTGAACCAGGAACACTTCTCACCACGATGGACGTCTCGGCACTCTACACCAGTATCCCCCACGATGACGGCATCGCTGCAACAGCATCAGTACCAACAACAGCCAATCTCCAGACGCCATCCGACAACTCATCCGCTTCATCCTGGACCACAATGTCTTCACCGTCGATAACCAGTTCTTTACCCAAACACACGGAACAGCCATGGGGACCAAATTCGCACCCCAATACGCCAACATTTTCATGCACAAGTTCGAGCACGACTTCTTCACTGTACAGGACCTCCAACCAACGCTATACACCAGATACATCGATGACATTTTCTTCCTATGGACCCACGGCGAAGAATCACTGAAGAGACTACACGATAACATCAACAAGTTCCATCCCACCATCAAACTCACCATGGACTACTCCTCAGAATCGGTTTCTTTCTTGGACACACGAATCTCCATCAAAGACGGGCACCTCAGCACCTCACTCTATCGCAAGCCCACGGACAACCTCACGATGCTCCACTTTTCCAGCTTCCACCCTAACCACGTCAAACAGGCCATCCCCTATGGACAGGCCCTGCGAATACACAGGATCTGCTCAGACGAGGAAGAACGCGATGGACACCTATAGATGCTGAAAGACGCTCTCATAAGAACGGGGTATGATGCTCGATTCGTCGATCGACAGTTCCGACGGGCCACAGCGAAGAATCGCATAGACCTCCTCAGAATACAAACACGGGACGCAACCAACAGAGTACCCTTCGCCATCCAGTACTTTCCCAGAGTGGAGAAACTACGTCATGTTCTCCGCAGCCTTCAATATGTCATCGATGACGACGAACACCTCGCTAAGGCCATCCCCACACCTCCACTACTCGCCTTCAAACAGCCACCCAACCTCAAACAGACCATCGTTCGCAGCAAATTACCCAGCTTTCAGGAGAACAGCGTCCAAGACACCACACAACCCTGCCACGGCAACCTCTGCAAGACATACCAGATCATCGACACAGATACCACCATCACACGAGAGGACACCACCCACCAGGTACATGGTTCATACTCCTGTGACTCGGCCAACGTTGTCTACCTCATACGTTGCAGGAAAGGATGCCCCGGAGCATGGTACATTGGCGAGACCATGCAGACACTGCGACAACAGACGACCGGACACCGCGCAACAATCACCAGACAGCAGGGTTCCCTTCCAGTCGGGGAACACTTCAGCAGTCAAGGACATTCAGCCACCGATCTTCGGGTAAGCGTTCTCCAAGGCGGCCTTCGAGACACACGACAACGCAAAATCGTCGAGTAGAAATTGATAGCCAAGTTCCACACCCATGAGGATGGCCTCAACCGGGATCTTGGGTTCATGTCACGCTACACGTAACCCAACCAGCAAAAAAAGAGTTATCTGTTTTTAATACAACTGGTCATTCTCTCTCTTTCTCTTCCTTTCGGATGTTTCTCTCTCTCTCTCTTTCTCTGTGTCTTTGGGTTCTGACCGTTTGTATATTCAGTAGTCCTGTATGTGATGTCTCTCTGTCTGAACACTATTCAACTCCTTTGATTGCCTTGATAACAGGCAGTTGGAAAGATTATCTGTAATCACCAGGCATTGTTCTCTGACTATATATGCGATACCTTTCATGGAATCCCACACTCACCTGATAAAGGAGAAAGCCTCCGAAAGCTTGTGATTTTCAAATAAAACTGTTGGACTATAACCTGGTGTTGTAAGATTCCTTACAAAAGGCATGGGAAGAGAGCAGGAATATGGTATTGAGATAGAGGATCAGCCATGATCATATTGAATGGTAGAGCAGGCTCGAAGGGCCGAATGGCCTACTCCTGCTCCTATTTTCTATGTTTCTATGTTTCACGCCTGGTTTCGCCAAGAGTGAATCAGAAACCATGGGAAAGCTGCCAAGATAAGTTAAAAATCGTTCGAACTACCTAATATATCACAAATGAAGTGCCTTAAGTACCTCAATAAGGTACATTTGGTTCTTTAACTGTCATCACTTCTGGAAACAATTTTACAACACCAAGTTATAGTCCAACAATTTTATTTGAAATCTACAAGCTTTCGGAGGCTTCCTCCTTCCTCAGGTAAATTTACCTGAGGAAGGAGGAAGCCTCCGAAAGCTTGTAGATTTCAAATAAAATTGTTGGACTATAACTTGGTGTTGTAAAATTGTTTACAATTGTCAACCCCAGTCCATCACCGGCATCTCCACATCATCAATTCTGGATTCAGGACACCCGCGCACACACAGGTACATCAATGGGAAACTCGGAAGTCGGCAGGTTGGAGCCGGCTTCCGAACCTGCTCTGCATTTCTGCAATTTTCGCAGCCGTCCCCACCCCAGCCCCCAACGCACCCTTAATTTAAGTTTAAAATTGAGCCCATAGAGTACAAAAGCAAGTAAGTTATGTTGAACCTTTATAAAACATTGGTTCAGCCACAACTGGAGTATTATGTCCAATTTTGGGCACCACACTTTAGGAAGGATGTGAAAGCCTTAGAGAGGGTGCAGAAAAGATTTACTGGAATGGTTCCAGGGATGAGGGTCTTCAGTTACATGGATAGCCTGGAGAAGCTGGGGTTGTTCTCCTTAGAGCAGAGAAGGCTGAGAGGAGATTTGATAGAAGTGTTCAAAATCATGAAGGGTTTTGATAAAGTAAATAAAGAGAAACTGTACCCATTGGTGGAACGGTTGAGAACCAAAGGACACAGATTTAAGATGATTGGCAAAAGTACCAAAGCCGACATGAGGAAAACATTTTTTATGCAGCGAGTCGTTATGATCTGGAATGCGCTGCCTGAAAGGGTGGTGGAAGCAAATTCAATCGTGGCTTTCAAAAAGGAATTGGATAAATACTTGAAGGGAAAAAATTTGAAGGGCTATGGGGGAAAGAGCAGGGGAGTAGAACTAACTGGATTGTACTTACAAAGAGCTGGCACAGCCTCAATGGGCCGAATGGCCTCTTTTTTTTACTGTGAACATAGGAACATAGGAACAGGAGTAGGCCATACAGCCCCTCGTGCTTGCTCCGCCATTTGATAAGATCATGGCCGATCTGTGATCTAACTCCATATACCTGCCTTTGGCCCATATCCCTTAATACCTTTGGTTGCCAAAAAGCTATCTATCTCAGATTTAAATTTAGCAATTGAGCTAGTATCAATTGCCGTTTGCGGAAGAGAGTTCCAAACTTCTACCACCCTTTGTGTGTGGAAATGTTTTCTAATCTCGCTCCTGAAAGGTCTGGCTCTAATTTTTAGACTGTGCCCCCTACTCCTAGAATCCCCAACCAGCGGAAATAGTTTCTCTCTATCCACCCTATCTGTTCCCCTTAATATCTTATAAACTTCGATCAGATCACCCCTCAACCTTCGAAACTCCAGAGAATACAACCCCAATTTGTGTAATCTCTCCTCGTAACTTAACCCTTGAAGTCCGGGTATCATTCCAGTAAACCTACTTTGCACTCCCTCCAAGGCCAATATGTCCTTCCGAAGGTGCGGTGCCAGAACTGCTCACAGTACTCCAGGTGTGGTCTAACCAGGGTTTTGTATAGCTGCAGCATAACTTCTGCCCCCTTGTAGTCTAGTCCTCTAGATATAAAGGCCAGCATTCCATTTGCCTTCTTGATTATTTTCTGCACCTGTTCATGACACTTCAATGATCTATGTACCTGAACCCCTAAGACCCTTTGGACATCCACTATTTTTAACTTTTTACCATTTAGAAAGTACCCTGTTCTATCCTTTTTTGATCCAAAGTGGATGACCTCACATTTGTCTACATGAATTCCATTTGCCACAGTTTTGCCCATTCACCTAATCTTTCAATATCGCTTTGTAATTTTATGTTTTCATCTACACTGCTTACAATGCCACCAATCTTTGTGTCATCAGCAAACTTAGATATGAGACTTTCTATGCCTTCATCTAAGTCGTTAATAAATATTGTGAACAATTGAGGCCCCAGGACAGATCCCTGCGGGACTCCACTAGTCACATCCTGCCAATGTGAGTACCTACCCATTATCCCTACTCTCTGTCGCCTTTCGCTCAGCCAACTTCCTAACCAAGTCCGTACTTTTCCCTCGATTCCATGGGCTTCTATCGTAGCTAACAGTCTCTTATGTGGGACCTTGTCAAATGCCTTCTGGAAGTCCATATAAATAACATCCATTGACATTCCCCTGTCCACTACTTCAGTCACCTCTTCAAAAAATTCAATCAGGTTTGTCAGGCATGACCTACCTTTCACAAATCCATGCTGGCTCTCTCTGATTAACTGAAAATTCTCGAGGTGTTCAGTCACCCTATCCTGAATTATAGACTCCAGCATTTTCCCCACAACAGATGTTAGGCTAACTGGTCTATAATTCCCCGGTTTCCCTCTCTCTCCTTTCTTAAAAAGTGGAGTGACATATGCAATTTTCCAATCTCGAGGGACAGTTCCTGAATCGAGAGAACTTTGAAAGATTATAGTTAGGGCATCCGCAATGTGCTCACCTACTTCCTTTAAAACCCTGGGATGGAAACCACCTGGTCCTGGGGATGTGTCACTCTTTAGTGCTATTATTTTCTTCATTACTGTTGCTTTACTTATGTTAATTTTATTGAGTCCCTGTCCCCAATTCAATGTAAGTTTTCTTGGGATTTCCGGCATGCTATCCTTTTTTGACTGTAAATACTGACGCAAAGTAATTGTTCAACATGTCTGCCAATTCCCCATTGTCAATGACAATATCCCCACTTTCAGTTTTTAAGGGGCCAAAACTGCTCCTGACCACCCTCTTTTTCCTAATGTAACTATAAAAGTTCTTCGTATTGGTTTTAATATCCCTTGCGAGTTTATTTTCATACTCTCTTTTTGTAGCCCTTACTATCTGTTTTGTGACCCTTTTGTTGGTCTTTGTATCTTTCCCATTCGCCAGGATCTGTGCCATTTTTTGCCTTTTTGTATGCCCTTTCCTTATGTCTTATACTGTCCCTTACCTCTTTAGTTGTCCATGGCTGTTTTTTTTGGCAAGTAGAGTTCTTGCCCCTCAGGGGTATAAACCGATTCTGTATCATGTTAAATGTTTCTTTAAACATTTCCCACTGATCATCAGTTGTTTTATCCATTAACAGATTTGTCCAGTTTACTGTGGACAGTCTCTGTCTCATCCCATTGAAGTCGGCCTTGCCCAAGTCTAGAATCTTAGCAGCTGATTCACTTTTTTCCCTTTCAAACATTACATTGAACTCGATCATGTTATGATCACAATTGGATAGATGTTCACGCATAGTTAAGCCGTTAACTAAATCTGGTTCATTATTCATTACTAAATCTAGTATGGCTTGCCTCCTTGTTGCTTCTAGGACATACTGCTGTGGAAAACTATCCCGGACACACTCAAAAAATTCACTACCTTTCTGACAGTTGCTCGTCTGCTTTTCCCAATCTATGTGAATGTTAAAGTCCCCCATTAAGACCACTATGCCTTTCTTACACACTTGTCTAATCTCTGCGTTTATACATTCTAGCACTTCAGAGCTGCTGCCAGGGCTCCTATATACAACTCCCACTATAGTCTTAGATCCTTTCCTATTTCTCAATTCAACCCATAATGTCTCTGTTGGCTGCTTACCTCTCGTTATATCCCCCTTTATCATTGAAGTGATTTCATCTCTAATCATTAAGGCTACTCTTCCCCCTCTTCCAGTTTCCCTATCTCTCCTGTAGACCTTATAACCTGGTATATTTAGTTCCCAATCCTGACCATCCTGCAGCCATGTCTCAGTAATAGCTATCATGTCATACCCTCCAATTTGAATTTGAACCTGTAGTTCATTTAATTTATTCCTTATACTCCGTGCATTTGTATATAGAACTCTTAGTTGGGCCACACACCCCAGCCTGACCTTCAGCTTTGATGCTGGGTTAATCGCCTTACGCTTTCTAGTTTTTACTTTATCTGTCGTGCCTAAAGTACACTTTCTTTCCGCTGCTCTACACTTTTCCCTTTCACTTATTCTTGAACAACTGTTTGTACTATTCGTATTTTAAGTTTCCCCTGGGTCTTCCCCTCTCTTGCTGCTCTCAACTTTACTCCCTACTGACTCCCCGCTCAGGTTCCCATCCCCCTGCCACTCTAGTTTAAACCTTCCCCAAAAGCACTAGCAAACACCCCGGCGAGGACATTGGTCCCGGTCCTGCTCGGGTGTAACCCGTCACGCTTGTACAGGTCCCACCTTCCCCAGAACCGGTCCCAATGTCCCAGGAATCTAAATCCCTCCCTCCTACACCATCCCTGCAGCCACACATTCATCCGGTCTATTCTCCTGTTCCTATATTCACTAGCACGTGGCACCTGTAGTAATCCTGAGATCACTACCTTGAAGTCCTGCTTTTTAATTTATCTCCTAACTCCTTAAATTCACCTTGCAGGACCTCATCCCTTTTTTTAAACCTATGTTGTTGGTACCAATATGAACCACGACTACTGGCTGTTCACCCTCCCCCTCCAGAATGCCCTGCAGCCACTCCGTGACATCCTTGACCCCAGCACCAGGGAGGCAACATACCATCCTGGAGTCACGTTCGCGGCCGCAGAAATGCCTATCTGTTCCCCTTAGAATTGTACGGAGTTGTACAACACCAGGTTATAGTCCAACAGCTTTATTTGAAATCACAAGCTTTGCTCCTTCGTCAGGTGAGTGAAGGGTTCCATAAAAGCTCCGCATATATAGTCAGAGAACAATGCCCGGTGGTTACAGATAATCTTTCCAACTGCCCGTTATCACACCTCGGCAGAGAGGTAATCACAGCAATCAAAGGAGTGGATGGTGTTCAGACAGGTTACATTACATCCAAGAATATAACCTGGTGTTGTACGACTATAACCTGGTGTTGTACGACTCCGTACATTTGTCCACCCCAGTCCATCACCGGCATCTCCACATCATGGCTACTATCCCCTTACAATTGAATCCCCTATCACTATAGCCCTGCCACTCTTCTTCCTCCCGTCCTGTGCAGCAGAGCCACCCGCGGTGCCCCGAACTTGGATCTTGCTGCTTTCCCCTGATAAGCCATCTCCCCCAACAGTATCCAAAGCAGAATATCTGTTTGAGAGGGAGATGGCCCCAGAGGACTCCTGCTTTACCTGCCTGGTCCTTTTACTCTGCTTGGCGGTCACCCATTTCCTTTCTGCCTGCGTAATCTTTACCTGCGGTATGACCACCTCACTGAACGTGTTATCCACGATCGTCTCAGCATCGCGGATGCTCCATAGTGAATCCACTGGCAGCTCAAGCTCCGAAATACGGTGAGCCAGTAGCTGCAGCTGGACACACTTCCTGCACACATGGTCGCCAGGGACACTGGTAGCCTCCACGACTTCCCGCATACTGTGACCATTCTATGATTCTATTCTATGAATCACAGGCTGCACAATTGTCCGCCTATTGTTCTGAATGAACAGAAATCACAGGCTCTGTAGAAAAACGACCTAAGCCACTTTCACTTTATTTTTTTGTTTCTGCTCGCTTCATTCTCATTGCGGAGTTGTTTTCTTTTGTCATCCGTTTGTTAAATATTTTTCTCTGCTTACACCAACAGCAACTACTTTCATTTATATAGCACCTTTAACATAGAAAAACATAAAAGGGTGCTTCACAGAGGCATAATCAACAAATAAATGGATGCTGAGCCAAAGGAGATATCAGGAGTGATGGCCAACGATTTTGTTAAAGAGATGGGTTTTAAGGAGGGTCTTAAAGGAGGAGACAAATATGGAGAGGAGGAGGTACGTCGGGAAAGATGTGTCATCTAAGCAGCTGGTGGGCAAAGGAAGGGGGGATGCACAAGAGGCCAAAATCAAGAAATGGAAAGTTCAGGGAAGAGGGATTGTCGGGCTGGAGGAGGTTACAGACATAAGGAGGAGCGAGGCCATGAGAGAATTTAAACACAAGAAGGAGAATTTTAAATTTGAGGAGTTGGGGAAACTGGGAGCAAATGTAATGGCTCAAAGAGTGGTGTGGGCGACAGGGGTTTCGATTCATGGGGCACTGGCACCAGTACTGGGGAAAGAAGGAGCTGATCCATTGGAACGGGCTCCACTTAAACCGGGCTGGGACCAGTGTTCTGGTGAATCGAATAACTAGGGCATTAGATAGGGCATCAAACTAAAAAGCTGAGGGTGGGGGGGAGGGGTCAGGTAAGGGTAAATTTAGAAATCTAAAGAGAAACGTCAAGGCCATAGAGCAGTGTAGCGATTTGGGTAAAGATAAGCAGAGTGTGTCAGGAAGGGACAGAAAGTTTAATGGTAATAGCGCGTCAGTGAATAAGGTCAAATCAGGGAAAAATAATAAAAAGTTAAAATTAAAGGCGCTTTATCTAAATGCATGAAACATTCAGAAGAAGATAGATGAATTAATGGCACAAATAGAGATAAATGGTTTTGATCTAGTAGTCATTACTGAGACATGGTTGCAAGGTACCAAGGTTGGGGACTAAATATTCGAGGGTATTTGACTTTTCAAAAAGACAGACAAAATGGAAAAGGGGTGGTGGGGGTTAGCCCTGATAATAAAGGATGATATAAGGACAGTAGTAAGGCAGGATCTTGGCTTGGAAGATCAGGAAATAGAATCAGTATGGGTGGAGATAAGAAATACCAAGAAGAAGAAAACACTGGTGGGAGTAGTTTATAGGCCTCCTACTGTTGGACAGAGTATTAATCAAGAAATAAGAGGAGCTCGTAACAAAGGTAATGCAATAATCATGGGGGACTTTAATCTTCATATAGATATGGGCAAATCAAATTGGCAAAAGTAGTTTGGAGGACGAGCTCATAGAATGCATTTGAGGCAGTTTGCGAGAACAATACGTCATGGACAGACCCACCAGAGGTGACGGTACAGTAATATACAGTCAGGAGTGAGTGGCCCTTGGAGTCCTCAAAATTGACTTTGGACCCCACGAAATCTCAAGGCATCAGGTAAAACATGGGCAAGGAAACCTCCTGCTGCTTACCACCTACTGCCCTCCCTCATTTGATGAATCAGTCCTCCTCCATGTTGAGCACCACTTGAAGGAAGCACTCAGGGTAGCAAGGGCACAGAATGAACTCTGGATGGGGGACTTCAATGTCCATCGCCAAGAGTGGCCCGGCAGCACCACTATTGTCCGAGCTGGCCGAGCCCCGAAGGACATAGCTGCCACACTGGGCCTGCGGCAGGTGGTGAGCGAACCAACACAAGGAAAAACCTACTTGACCTCACCAATCTACCTGTCGCAAATGCATCTCTCCATGACAGTATTGGTAGGAGTGACCACCGCACAGTCCTTGTGGAGATGAAGTCCCGTCTTCGCAGCAAGGACACCATCCAATGTGTTGTGTGGCACTACCACCGTGCTAAATGGAATAGACTCAGAACAGATCTGGCACATCAAAACTGGCCATCCATGAGGCACTGTGGGCCATCAGCAGCAGCAGATTTGTATCCCAGCACAATCTGTAACCTCATGGATCGGCATATTCCTCACTCCACCATTACCAACAAGCCAGGGGATCAACCCTGGTTCAATGAGGAGTGTAGAAGAGCATGCCAGGAGCAGCACCAGGCGTACCTAAAAATGAGGTGCCAAACTGGTGAAGCTACAACACAGGACTACATGCATGCCAAACAGTGGAAGCAACATGCTATAGACAGAGCTAAGCGATTCCACAACCAACGGATCAGATCAAAGCTCTGCAGTCCTGCCACATCCAGTCGTGAATGGTGTTGGACAATTAAACAACTAACAGGAGGAGGAGGCTCTGTAAACATCCCCATCCTCAATGATGGCAAAGTCCAGCACGTGAGTGCAAAAGACAAAGCTGAAGCGTTTGCAACCATCTTCAGCCAGAAGTGCCGTGTAGATGATCCATCTCGGTCTCCTCCCGATATCCCCACCATCACAGAAGCCAGTCTTCAGCCAATTCGATTCATTCCACGTGTTATCAAGAAACAGCTGAGTGCACTGGGTATAACAAAGGTTATAGGCCCCTTTGTTAATCCCGGCAGTAATGCTGAAGACTTGTGCTCCAGAACTAGCCGCGCCTCTAGCCAAACTGTTCAAGTACAGCTACAACACTGGCATTTACCTGACAATATGGAAAATTGCCCAGGTATGTCCTGTCCACAAAAAGCAGGACAAACCCAATCCGGCCAATTACCACCCCTTCAGTCTACTCTCAATCATCAGCAAAGTGATGGAAAGTGTCGTCGACAGTGCTATCAAGCAGCACTTACTCACCAATAACCTGCTCACCGATGCTCAGTTTGGGTTCTGCCAGGACCACTCGGCTCCAGACCGCATTACAGCCTTGGTCCAAACATGGACAAAAGAGCTGAATTCCAGAGGTGAGGTGAGAGTAACTGCCTTTGACATGAAAGCAGCATTTGACCGAGTGTGGCACCAAGGAGCCCGAGTAAAATTGAAGTCAATGGGAATCAGGGGAAAACTCTCCCATGCCTGGAGTCATACCTAGCACAAAGGAACATAAGAACATAAGAAATGGGAGCAGGAGTAGGCCAATCGGCCCCTCGAGCCTGCTCCGCCATTCAATGAGATCATGGCTGATCTGATCCTAACCTCAAATCTAAATTCATGTCCAATTTCCTGCCCGCTCCCCGTAACCCCTAACTCCCTTTACTTCTAGGAAACTGTCTATTTCTGTTTTAAATTTATTTAATGATGTAGCTTCCACAGCTTCCTGGGGCAGCAAATTCCACAGACCGACTACCCTCAGAGTGAAGAAGTTTCTCCTCATCTCAGTTTTGAAAGAGCAGCCCCTTATTCCAAGATTATGCCCCCTAGTTCTCGTTTCACCCATCCTTGGGAACATCCTTACCGCATCCACCCGATCAAGCCCCTTCACAATCTTATATGTTTCAATAAGATCGCCTCTCATTCATCTGAACTCCAATGAGTAGAGTCCCAACCTACTCAACCTCTCCTCATATGTCCGCCCCCTCATCCCCGGGATTAACCGAGTGAACCTTCTTTGTTCCGCCTCGAGAGCAAGTATGTCTTTTCTTAAGTATGGACACCAAAACTGTATGCAGTATTCCAGGTGCAATCTCACCAATACCTTATATAACTGCAGCAATACCTCCCTGTTTTTATATTCAATCCCCCTAGCAATAAAAGCCAACATTCCGTTGGCCTTCTTGATCACCTGCTGCACCTGCATACTAACTTTTTGATTTTCTTGCTCTAGGACCCCCAGATCTCTTTGTACTGCAGTACTTTCCAGTTTCTCGCCATTAAGATAATAACTTGCTCTCTGATTTTTCCTGACAAAGTGCATAACCTCACATTTTCCAATATTGTATTGCATCTGCCAAATCTCCGCCCACTCACCCAGCCTGTCTATATCCCCTTGTAAGTTTTTTATGTCCTCCTCACTCTCCACTTTCCCTCCCATCTTTGTATCATCTGCAAACTTTGATATGTTACACTCGGTCCCCTCCTCCAAATCGTTAATATAGATTGTAAAGAGTTGGGGACCCAGCACCGACCCCTGCGGAACACCACTGGCTACTGGTTGCCAGTCCGAGAATGAACCATTTATCCCAACTCTCTGTTTCCTGTTAGATAACCAATCCTCCACCCATGCCAGAATATTACCCCCAATCCAGTGATTCTTTATCTTGAGCAATAATCTTTTATGTGGCACCTTGTCGAATGCCTTCTGGAAGTCCAAATGCACTACGTCCACTGGTTCCCCTTTATCCACCCTGTACGTTATGTCCTCAAAGAACTCAAGCAAATTTGTCAGACATTACTTCCCCTTCATAAAGCCATGCTGACTTTGTCCTATTAAATTATGTTTATCCAAATGTTCTGCTTCTGTCTCCTTAATAATAGACTCCAAAATTTTACCCACCACAGATGTTAGGCTAACTGGTCTATAATTTCCAGCCTTCTGCCTACTACCCTTTTTAAATAAGGGTGTTACATTAGCAGTTTTCCAATCTGCCGGGACCTTTGCCGAGTCCAGAGAATTTTGGAAAATTATTACCAAAGCATCCACAATCCCTACTGCCACTTTCCTCAAGACCCTAGGATGTAAGCCATCAGGTCCAGGGGATTTATCCGCCTTGAGTCCCATTAATTTACTGAGTACCAATTCCTTAGTGATTTTAATCGTATTTAGCTCCTCCCCCCCAGAGCCCCCTGTTTGTCCAGTGTTGGGATATTCTTAGTGTCCTCTATCGTAAAGACTGAAACATTTGTCCACCCCAGTCCATCACCAGCATCTCCACATCATGACAGGGCAGAGGCAGCGGTGGGGTCAAGAGAGTTGACGGAGAGGTAGAGCTGGGTTTTGTCAGCACATATATGGAAGCTGACCCCCTGTCTGATGATGATGCCGCCAAGCAGCAGCATGTAGACATGGAAGAGGAGGGGGCCAAAGACATATAGGGTACTGAGAGCACAAACAGGCAGTAAGAACAGCAATAGGTATTAGGAACCAGTGAACAGAAAGAAAATCATTTTAAAAATAGTGCAAAGTCGGCACAAAATCCAACCTCACTGCCTTTGTGGAATTGAATATTAGGATCTGAATGGTCTGTGCTGACCATGTGATCAGATAAGATCACGATTTGAACTATGAACAATGTGTTTGGTTTTCTACAAACATACATCTCCACATCCACATTCTTACAAGCACAATACTTTCATTGGAAATGTACACTTATGAGAGAATTCCTTTGCACAAAAGCGATTTTGAACTTAAAGCGATTTTGTTAAAATTGTTTAATGCTGAGGAAGTTCAATTGGAACAATATAAAAACAATACAGAAAATTGGCCAGATCCCAGTTTCATGTCAGCAAATTTCTGGAGCTAGCTAGGCTTTCTGCCAAGAAATTCAACAGTATTGTCAGAAAGGTAGCCCCAGCACATTAAGAGACTTTGCTTTGCAAAATAAGAAGAAATGACTATTCATCAAACCACTTCACTGGAAGCATTCAGCAATATAAACATGGTACTGCAATATTGTATTCAGAGTATTTCTGTAGGGGGTGGTGGTGTGTGTCAGATTCACCTCTGACTTCTGAGCGGTCCGAATCGCTCCCATTCCCTGGGTTCTAGACCTTGGACTTATTTGGGGGTTGTGACAAAGTGCAGCAGACAACTGGATTTGGAGCAAGAAACTTTGACCTTTATTCAAGAGAGGAAATACAACACAACAATCTTAACACGCTAATAAAATGGGGAACACTTCAGTACACACAAGGGAAATTACAGTAGAAAGATACCTCACCATTCCCAATCCCACTGTACTCGCTAAGTTGGACTCTAAAGGGCCAGAGATAATGCTCACCAAATGAAACCTTGACAGTAATTCACCCAGAGGTAAGTCAGAAATAGATTGTAGAGTGGAAACTTTGCGGATCTTCAGTTTTCTCCCGAGTTGGTTTTCTTTGGTCGCGGTGGCCCAATATTACCCGGTTGGTTGGTGGCAATATTCGGTTGGTTGTTTCGTAAGGCCCTTGTTGCCGCGAGGTGTCCGTTGGTCACTGGGGCTGTTGCTCTGGTTTCTTCTTGTGTGTCGTTCTGCTTCTAGAGCTGCTGACCTTCTCTGTAGAATTCCCTTCCTTGTTGTTGCTGGATGCTGCTTTCCTTTCAGAGACAGACAGAACCAAGACAAGCAGCCCACCAGAGCCAGCAAACCAGAGAGAGAGAGAGAGAGAGAGCGAGAGAGAGAGAGAGAGAGCGAGAGAGAGAGAGAGAGAGAGCGAGAGAGAGAGAGAGAGAGAGCGAGAGAGAGAGAGAGAGAGAGCGAGAGAGAGAGAGCGAGAGAGAGAGAGAGAGAGAGAGGTTTCGAGTTTCCACTTGCGGATGTCTCTCTTACAATTGGTCTTCGACACTTTAAAAAAAACACTTCATGTCTGTTTAAACAGTTCTTACAAAGTCCTTAAGAATCTTTGATGGTCTTTTGATGGTCCCTCATCATGCTGCCATCGCTTCTCCCGATGGGTCATTGTTAATTCCGATTTGCTGATCACCTGGTATACAGGCTTCCTTTTGTATCCAACGTCCTAGGTGTTGATCGGTTTTGCATTAAAACAAAAACATGGCCCCACCATGTCTGGAGCAGTTGCCTCTTTCAATGGCCGACTGCCTTTCGAATTAGTGCAGAGTGTCGACCACCTGCTGTCGGTTTTGCATTAAAACAGAGACATGTCTGAAGCATTAATTCTCCGAAGTTCCATGGTGTGTGTGTTGTTGATTTCGTCTGGTGACCTCTCAACTATCCTTCCATTTTAGGATTATAGTCAATGGCCAAAGTTTTCCCATACTCAGGGTTTTTTTAGGGTTTTTCTCCGGGTTTTTGGGGATCTGTGAATTTTGAGAATCTTACATTTCCAATGACTGGGAAAGAGTGCGTAAATGAAGACAGAACCACCAGTCTAAATTGGACCACTTATGGTTGAATTTGAAAAAAGTAGCTTTTGAGCATCTCAGATTCGAGAAAAAAAATCAAGACACATCTTTGAAAAGAAAAAGGAAGTAAATTTTTGTCTTCACTATATGGACAGTATTCTGGTGGAGTGGTATTCTGGTAGAACATGTCCAATTTTCATTCTAGTAATCTACACCGTCATTTTACTGTCCATGTGGTGAAGATGAAAATTTACCCCAAAATGTTCCTTTACAGAAACATTTTGTGTACAGTGCCACAAGTTTCTCAATATGATAGTGGCAACAATGCATAAGAACATATGCAAACATATGAAGAGAAGAGATACTGAAGCACTCCTCCTTCCAAAGACCACGTGCAGCCCATTTCATCTGAGACATAATTCAGAAAAAAATCTTTCTGACCCAAAGATAGTCAAGTAAATTTCCATAATATCTATCTACTCTTAAACCTCCATAAGCAACCTTGGCCAGTTATTTTCCATAAATGGCACTTGTATGGTCCCTGCAGCACAGAGACAGTCATGCTCTATGGCAAATTTGATCATCTTTGTCCACTCTGAACTCTGTCCCATTCCTTAGCATATATTTATCCAGATATCTTTTGAAGAAATCCATTAATACAGCATTAGCTGCTTCTGCTCTGGCAGATGTGGCTGAAGCCACAACATCCAAGCTGCTTTGTAAAAAAAAAACCTTTGCTTTTTTGTGCTTCTCATGGTGATCATTATCATTGAGAAATGGAACACATTCCCATTTTGGGACTGAACGTCAATGATTCCCAGATCAAACATAATATGATCATATGGAGAGTAAAGCTCCTTCAACATTGCCCCAATTATGTGATTTAGCCCCAACTTCCAAAGACTACTTTCAACTGCATTAGTGTCAATTTTCCATTTCCCATATCAACTTTTCCTTAAGGCCTCTTTTACTAAGATCACCAATTTAGTGTCAATCGTTGCTGAAGCAGAGACAGTTTTGTTGTGAGCCCATGCCCACTAGGAACTGGGCTGAGACTCCCCAAAAACATTTCATACAGGACCATTACCGAAGATTTTCATTCCGTCAGTATGGGCTGCATTCAAATTCAGGTCAAATAATCAAAAAGGCTAATGGAATGTTAGCCTTTATATCTCGATAGCTGGAATCTAAAGGGGAGGACGTTTTGCTCCAGCTATGCAAAGCCCTGGTTAGACCACATCTGAAGTACAGTGTACAGTTCTCGGCACCACACCTTAGAAAGAATATATTGGCCTTGGAAGAAGTACGGGGCAGGTTCACCAGAATGTTACCAGGGCTCCAAGGGTTAAGTTATGAGGAGAAATTAAGTAAATTAGGCTTGTATTCCTTTGAATATAGAAGGTTAAAGGGTGATTTGATTGAGGTTTTTAGGGTGAGAAAGGAATTGATAGGGTAAGAACATAAGAAATAGGAGCAGGAGTAGGCCAATCGGCCCTTCGAGCCTGCTCCGCCATTTAATAAGATCAGAGATAGAGAGATAGGTAGATAGAGAGAAACTTTTTCTGCTAGTGGGGGAATCAAGGACAAGGGGACATAACCTTAAAATTAGAGCCCAGGTCATTCAGGAGAGAAGTTAGGAAACACCATTTCATGCAAAGGCTGGTAGAAGTGTGGAACTCTCTCCCACTAAAAGCAGTAGATGCTAGCTCAATTAGTAATTTTAAATTTGAGATCGATAGATTTTTGCTAGCCAAGGGTATTATGGGAAATGGAGCCAAGGCGGGTGGATGGAGTTAGGATACAGATCAGCCATTGATCTCATTGAATGGTGGAACAGACTCAAGGGGCTGAATGTCCTACTCTTGTTGCATATGTTCTTATGTTCCTAAATGCTGGTGTGCCATCCTTTCACCTAAATGTGAATTTAGACCAGACTGATGGGACCATCCAGTGCCCTTTTTTAAGCTTAATTTAATTGTTTGAGTTTTGTTAAGGGACAGACCCTTCTTTTTAATGCAATTTGTTCTCTTTTCCTTTCTTGGCCCTATAAAGGTGGCCTGTTCCCAGGTTTTGACCAATGCTGCTTTTAAGCCAGTCACTAGAAGATCACAATTACATTCTGTGGTGACTTTCACTCTGATTAACTTCAGTATCTTTGGAGAAGTGCCTAGTCTCAACCCAACATCTTCTCATGATGGTACTATTGAGGTTTGTAACTTATCACCCAGAAAATCATGGATGTAGATCAATATTCTGCCAGTCCATGGTAAACATAGTGAAGCTCCAATTCATTTTACCCCCACTCTCTCTTATATTTGCTTTTGTTTTAATTAATGTTTAATCGGCAGCCTGTTTTACATCTCTCCCGATTTTCATTTCCATTGACTTCAATCGGGAGATATGTAAAACAGGCTACCAATTTGCTATCTCCCATTTTACACTATCACACAAAGTCAAAATTACCCCATAGAGTCTTAGGCTGCCCAAAGTGAGATTATGTAAAGTCTCTGGAGTTTGGTTTGAACCTACAACCTTTTGACTCAGAGGTGAGAATGCTACCAGAAGGCCATTGAAGTGGTTAGTCTAAATGAATTCAAGAGGCAACTAGTTGTATTATTGGAAAGAAAAGATGGTGGGATGTGGCGAGAAGGCAGGCAGGTGGGGTGAAACATTTTTCAAGAAGGAGACAGGATTATCTGACCTTATGGCTTTTTAATTCTTATGTCCAGGAAAAATTGGCTTTGAATTTCCTTAGGGTTCTCCTAACCTCCCATCATTACTATGGCAGAAGATCAACGAAACCCTGGTGAAAGGGCATAAATGGTTATTTTTAGCCATTTCTCTGCCAAAGTAGATCAAGAGAGCCAAGGCAGAAATTCCAGGCAGATATGTTAGTTATTTTTATTTGCATGGTATTGTCTTTATTTCACTTCTGCTGCAATCATGTCTAATTTTGTTTATTTAATATTTGGAACATTTCAGTTAAAATAACATTTTGATTAAAATCAAATCACAAAGGGTTAACAGAAATCCATGTAAGACAGTTTCACTGGATCCTCCACTGTTATTTATGGATAACTACAACCCTTTGAGTATAAGGATAACCTGCCTTTAGTGCTTCCAGTTCAGAGCTCTGTGCGCTGGGAGCGGCTGAACTCCCAACAGGAGTAATTGAGTGCTCCTGTGCTCCCAGCAGGAAGCTGAGCTGGCAGGTCAGTGAATCAGGGCTATAGTGCTGTAGTTCTACATCCAACCTGCATTCGCTTCGACTTCAGGATTGTGGGCTTACCCTGATATGTTTTCCCAGTGTGTGTGAAGCTGTGGCCAGAAGTGCTGAAAAATGGAAATGTATAGTTTAAAAATCTAAAAACATGTCATGTTACATAACAAGTAGAGCCTGAAAAATAGCCCAAGGATATAAGCAAAGGCCAGAAGATAGCATGTATTAACAAATTATTTCACAAGTTTCACAGCTCACAGTTACCAGCCCAGGTTACAGGTTTATTGGCCATTTGAAACAATGGGCAGCATTTTAGCACCCGCCAGCGGGTGCGTCCTGGCGGGGGGGCCCCGAAAATCGGGAAATCCCGGAGCGGGACTAGAGCCCGCCTCGAACCCGCGCACTTCCGGGTTCCCCGCTGACGCGCCGGCGTGCGCACGCAGCTCCCGCTGGTGGGAATCCTGCAGGCAATTAAAGCCAGCGGGGTTCCACTTGAAGGTATTTATTTCGCCTGTTCAGGTCATTAACTGACCTGATTAAGGGATTATGTGCGGAGCCGTGGGATTTTAGAGCAAACTTGGACTGTTTCCCATACTGGGGGAAACACTCCCAGTTCAAATGGACCTGTTGCAGCTGTCAGCCTGTGGCAGCTGCAAAGGTCCATTTGACAGGTGGGGGGGGAGACCCTCACCCATTGCAGGAGGCCACTCTGTCACTTGGGACAAAGTTTGGCCTCCACCACCCTCCTGACAGTCAAAGTCACCAACCTGCACACTTACCCCGGGGTCCGGAGACATGTACCTACCTTGCAGACCCCCTCAGATGTACATCTTGCGGATGGGGGCCGCCGTAGCTGCAGTCATGACCTCCTCGGAGGGCGAACAGCATCACCAGCCTCACCAGCCTTGCCATCCACGCCGTCCACCTCTGACACGTGGAGCTCCACAACAGAGTGCTGTGACGCATCCACCTGCACAGCAGGAGGGAGGGCTACCGCAGAGAGAGATGCGTCGCAGAGGGCACTACCCTCGCCACAGGGTCCACAAACCGAGGCTCAGCCTCCTGGACCTCTCTGAGCAACAGTGCACAAGGAGGCTCAGAGTCACTCGACATGTAGTCGTGGACATCTGCAGCCTCTTTCATGCCGAACTGCTCCTGGCTGGCCCGAGCACCATCTTCTTACCTGTCGCTGTCAAAGTCACCACTGCCCTCAACAACTTCTCCTCCGCATCCTTCCAGGGTGCAACCGGGAACATCGCCGATGTCTCTCAGTCGTCTGCGCAAAAGAGCCCTGCAAATACACCTACACCCACTCTGCAGTGACACAATGGGTGGCATCAGTTGTGGGTCCTCATAGTGATCCTCAGGAGAGGGCATTATTGCACAAACCAGACAGGATTCGCAAAGACATGGCAGTAGTGGTGCCAATATAATATGTAATGTGAGTTGGTCAGAAATTCAATATAAGTAACGACCATGACAAACCCTCAAACACCCTTGTGCATCCCCTTCATGCTCACGACACGTTTGCCTTACGCTGCCTACTGCACATATGTGATGCATGCCCTGTGGCTGCAGCACAGGTAGTGGCAGGTTGAGTGAGGCTGGCCGTGAAAGAGATGCACGAGAGGGTGAATATGGGATAGAGCCATGAGATTGTATGAGGATTGGGTTGAGTGGTAGTGGTGCGATGAGTACTGGCGAGGTGAGTAGGTGCAGGTAAGATGAGGATGAGGTTTGAGTGGGTATGAGGGGTGATGTGACAGAGTAGTGTTGGCAGTGAAGAAGGAGATGTGGGGTGGGGGCAGTGATGTGGCAGACGGAGTGTAGGGGAATGAGTATGTGTACTCACTTTGGCTGACCTACTGAGGTCATTGGAGCGCCTCCTGCACTGTATGCAGGTGGGCGATATGTTGGTGGTGCAGGTGACCTCCTCTGCCACCTCGAGCCAGGTCTTCCTGGTGGCAGGGGCAGGCCGCTTCCTCCCGCCCGCCGGGAGGAAGATCTCTGTCCTCCCCCTCCTCCTCACTCCATGTATTGATACCTGGAGTGAGGCATCATTAAATTGGGAGCAGCCTTCCCCCTGGGCTGTGATTTTTTCTATTTGTTGCAGCATCTGTCAGTGGAGGACTGCCCCTTTAAATAGAGCTCCTCCAGCTGACAGATCTTACTGCGCATGCGCAGCCCGCCCGACGCGCAGATCAGCAGTGGGGAACCCGGGAGACCAGGTAAGTGGATCCAATTAGTGGATTGGATGCTACAATCGCGCGGGAAGCTGACTAATTTCACCGGGCATGTTACCCACGCGCCCGATAGCCCCCCCGCCGAGAACCCGCAGCCCTGCTAACATCGGGCCCAATGCAACAGATGAGTACACAATGCAAAAGTAAAGAACATGGCACTCCAATTGGTCAGTAGGTAAGTACAATGGCCAGTGTGGAACTGTGTCATGCAGATTAAGAAGGTCCTGGGATCAAACTCAGTCGGTGCTGAGTAAGTTGAATTCAGCCAATAGGGAGACTATGGGGTAGACTTTCCCTCGCTCCCATCCAGTTTTCAGGCGGTTGGTAGCTGACAGGAGGCCTGGTCCATTTTGAAGGCTGGGCCTGATTAACATAGAGCCAATGGGCTGCAGACAGAACACGAGCGTCCCAGGACAGCCCGCCAGCTCCGAGCCGCTGCAATATTGGGTGATGCAACCCGCCTCTGGGCCCGGAAAAACCTAAGTCTAGGACGAAGTCCGTTCTCAGTTGGGTGCACTCAGTGTGGCAGCGGCCCAGGTTGTTTCTGTGGAGCCCAATGAAGCATTCCTGCTCCAGCCCCACAAAAATAAATTAAAACTTACCTTTTACGCTCCTCTTTGGCTGGACCGCTAGTCGATACTGTACGGTACGTGCTCGCCGCATGCTCCTCCCAGTTGCGTCCCAAAATGGCAATTGGGGTCCTAGATAGTCCAAAGGACCCCAATTTCCATACATAAAGGCCTACAACCTGACTCACACAGGTGCTCTGGCCACCCAGCGGTAGGGCCTTGGGAATTTAGCACCAGCCACACCATCAGCGAGAACTGGGCGGTAAGTCATGGCCCACCATTTTTGGGGCATTATCGCCCTATTTCCGCCAGGTCGGAGGCCTCAAAATCTCCCTCTATGATTGGCCTCAGTGGCCGTAAGAAAAAGGAGGGGGGAATCATCTCTTCTTGCTGTTCAGGGAAGAGTTTGCGTATGTAGGTGTTGAATGAGGGCAGGATTGAGAACATCTCTGATAACGCATAAGTTGAATAGCTTGCTGACATTCACTGTCGCGACTTGAGCAAGGTATGCCATTGGGCTGCCATTGCCTGTGGAACCGTGCCCGAGCATGAATCAGTGCCCATGAAGTAAGAAGGAGAGAAAATTAGAGGAGGGAATATATAAAAACGGTAATGTCATAATATGAAACAGTTGGCTGTTGGCAGCAGAATAGTGGCAAAGACAAAAAAGATCAGTTTTCTTGAACAACTATTGCTACTTATTTGTGAATGAAATATATATTCATGAAACTAGTTGTTGCAAATGAGCATGCTGATGAGCATATTACCCATTCTGCAATAACAATAAAAATTTACCATGAGTGTCACATTTAAAAAGAGTCTGATTAATCAGTCAGTCAGTCAGTCAATAATTGGAAACAGCTCAGTGAAATCCCACAGCTCATTTAAGAAAGCAGCAACCAGGCTATACTGACTAGCTTTGCTCTGGAGTCCCCTCATCATGGAGTCATACTGAGCTCAGAAACAGAGCCCTTTGTTGGGGGGAGAAGATATCTCTTTGCAGTCTTTGTATTGTCAATGGCACAGGGACTAATTTCACAGCACATTTCAACAGTTCGTGGAGGAGCATGGTGGAAAAGAATCAGAATTATTGAGCAGTTTTCATCTACACCATTGACATTTGCTGGAGTCAATGCTGCGATTACACTGTTGAATAAACAAGGATAGCCAACAGCAAGAAAATGAGGAACAAAGTTACAAATTGGGCAGTGAAATATTTCTGTTGCTGCTCTATAGTGTGGTGAACTTCCACATTAAATCGAGTGAAAATACTGTGCTTTATTCTGGCAACAGTTCTGGTTTGAATTTTTTTAAGAGCCTGAAGGGAAAAGAATCAGCAATCCTTCATCTTGATACTAAAATAAATCTTGTTCCAGTAATGTAGCCCGGCATATCACTCGCTCCTTCTTCACCATCAAGTCAGATGACCAACCCTGTTTCAATGAGGAGTGTAGCATGCCAGAAACAGCAACTGGCATACCTGAAAATGAGGTACCAACCTGGTGAATCTACAAAGCAAGACTACATACATACTAAACAGTGGAAGCAGAATTCTATAGGCTGAGCTAAGCGATACCACAACCAACAGATCAGGTCAAAGCTCTGCAGTCTTGCCCCATCCAGTCACAAATGGCATTGGGCAATTAAGCAATTAAGGGGAGGAGGTGGCTCCATGAGCATTCCCATCCTCAAAGATGGCAGAACCCAACATGTGAGTGCAAAAGACAAGGCTGAAGCATTCGCAACCATCTTCAGTCAGAAGTGCCGAGTGGATGATCCTTCTTGGCCTCCTCCTGAGCTCTCCACCATCAAAGATGGCAGTCTTCAGCCAATTCGATTCACTATACGTAATATCAAGAAATGGCTGAACACACTGGACACGGCAAAGGCTACGGGCCCCGTCAACATCCTAGCTGTAGGACTCAAGATCTGCTCCAGAACTAGCCGCAGCTCTAATGAAGATGTTCCTGTACAGCTAAAACATCGGCATCTGTCAGAAAATGTGGAAAATTGCCCAGGTATGCCCTATTCATAAAAAGCAGGACAAATCCAAACCGGCCAGATATTGAGTATATTCAAGACTTAGATCGTTAGATTTTTGGACTCTAAGGGAATCAAGGGATATGGGGATAAGGCAGGAAAGTGGAGTTGAGTTCGAAGATCAGCCATGATCTCCTTGAATGGCAGAGCAGGCTCGAGGGGCTGAATGGCCTACTCCTGCTCCTTTTTCTTATGTTCTTATGGATTATTGCTTCTGGCTGCTGATGCATTGGTACCTGTTTTTGGAGGCCTCCTATACTTGAATACTAGGACTAGGGAACATAGCCTAAAAATTAGAGCCAGGACTTGCAGGAGTGAAGTTAGGAAACACTTCTACACACAAAGGGTGGTAGAAGTTTGGAACCCTATTCCGCAAACGGCAGTTGATGCTAGCTCAGTTGTTAATTTTAAATGTGAGATTGATAGATTTTGTTGACCAAAGGTATTAAGTGATATGGGGTTAAGGCGGATATATGAAGTTAGGTCACAGATCAACCATGGCCTCATTGAATGGTGGAACAGGCTCGAGGGGCTAAATGGCCTACTCCTGTTCCTATCTTCCTATGTTCCAATAATAAAATTTCAACACTCTACAGGGAGTGTGCTGGCTAGCTGACAGGCAACAGCAAGGGCACTGGCAGAGTGGCAGGGATAGGACAGGAATGCTATCATCCTGTTGATGTTCCATGGGCCACTGCCACTTGCTGCCTCCTGTTATGTGCCACCTTCTCCTGCAAGGAAGCGGGACGTGTGTCGGTGAGTGTCCTGCAAGATGTTTGGGTGATGTGGTTGTCATGTTTGAATAGCTGTCAGTGTGTGTGACCTGTGAGTTGTGGGTGTGCAGCTTGCAGCAGTGATAATGTGTGAGAGTGAGAGGAAGCATCTGATTGAAAGAGCTGAGTACTGATGGAAAGAGCTTGTTGGCAATTGGTTGATGGGGGAGTGTAGTGTGTGGAGCAGTGAATGCGGCTAGTGGTGCAGTTGGTGGGAGACGCCACTTGACAGTTGACCTCACTCACCTTGACCATTCGTGTCAAAGCATTGAACTTCTTCCTGCACTGCATCCATGTTCGTGGTGCTATGCGCCTGGCATTGACTTCGTCCCATACTGCATCCCACTGCCTCAAGACCATGGACTCAATTTTCAAAGTAAAAAATGGGTGGGTTGGGGGTGGGGGGGCATTGAAAATTTCCACCTCTTCAGACCTGCCCCCAACTCGCCTCCAACTCCACCATTTCTGGTTTTCACTGGGGTGGGAAGAGGGAAGGGCAACCAACCCCCTCCCAGGAGGCGGGTTGGGCCTTAAAAAATTTCAAGGCGGCTTCAGGCCTCCATTTTTCTCAAATTCCCGATTTCAATCCGGGGGACCGGGATTCGTGGACCTTCTGTTTTACACCTTGTGAAAGGAGGCAAGAAGGCCCGAGGCTAACAGGTAGGTGCCTAGAAAGGCACAGCTTGTGGGCCCGGAGGAGCAGGAGTGCTTCCCCCAGCCCCAACAAGCCTATCTGCACCAACCTCCCAACGGACCCCCCACCCCCGATCACAGACCCTCCCCAGATCTCAAACCCCCAATCCTGGACCCCCTCCCCTGATCCTCCCCGACCCCGATCCTCCCCCTCCGACCCCCTATCCCCTAACCCCCAATCCTGATCCCCCAACCTCAATCCTCCCCCACTATCCTCCCATTCTGAACCTCCGCCCCACTCTGATCCTCCGACCCCTGATCCTCCCCCCAACTCCAATCCTCTGACCCCGATCTTCCCCCCACCCCCATCCTCCGACCCCTGATCCTCCCCCTCAACGATCACGGACCTCCACGATGACCCCCGTTCTCTACACCCCCCACGATGACCCCCGATCCCAACACCCGGCCCGTAACTGACACCTGATCCCATCCTCCATGACTCATGACCCCCGTTCCAACCTATGCCCACCTGTGCCAACTATGCCTACCCATGCCCCCGTGCCCACCCATCCATACAAACAAAGACTTACCTGAAGACGTTCTCTCCCTGCTGGTCTCCCAGTCATCTGAAACCAGCCTGTCAATCAGCCAGTCAGTCAGACGGGAAACCGACAGAAAAAAATAAGACGTCCTTGCATCAAAATCGTAAGGACGTCCTGGAAACCCGTACTAATGGGTTTCCCGATCTCAATTTGACCCTCCCGCCCCATTCCCTGCTCAGTTTTAAAATTGAGCCCCACATGTCTATAGGGTCTCTTGCTCCTCTGCTCATATAGACTGCCCCTCCTTCTGTCCACCTCTTGCACCAAGGCCTCATGTGCATCAGCAGAGAACCTTGATGCACGCACTCTCGCAGGCCTGGTACAGACTCAGATCGGCTGATTGTTGAGGTCTGGCGTGCAGATTGGAGGATGTGAGATTTAGTAGTGTGCAACCTTTATTGAATGTTTTAAAATAACTCAACAGTTTGTAAGCATAGGCACGGGACCTGAATCTGTGTTTTACGTGAGCGATGTCTGATCTCCGTTCAGACTCCATGCGGACCCGTATCTTATATTTTGGAAATATTAGAGTCCCACAAACGTTGAGCAGCCAGTTGTTGCTCAGTAAAATTTCCACAGGTCCCATCATCACCATGCTTCACTATATTGCAGCACAGATTCACTTCCCAATTGACTTCCACACTTCCTGCAGACTCACTGCACCTCTCCTTTAAGAGGTGCAGGCTGCTTTTAAGTGGTGCTAGCCACTTGTGCTGTCTGGGGCATCTGCTAGTGAGCAGCCACTCAACAACACAGGTAGCACTGGCTGGGCGCTGCAATCAGATAAATCACCCGGTTTTGGAGGTTATCCAATATAACCCCCATTGCCTTTGAATAAGATGTTAAACAGAGACACCATCTGCCCTCTTATGTCAGTATTAAAGATCCCATAGCACTATTTGAAGAGCAGGAGAGTTCTCTCTGTGCCAATATTTACCCCCTTAACCAACATCACTAAAACAAATTATCTGGTCATTATCTCTTTGCTGTTTGTGGGACCTTGCTGTGTGCAAATTGTCTGCTGCCTTTCCCTACATTACAAAATTGACTTCACTTCAAAAGTACTTTATTGGTTGTGAGGTACGTTGAGACCTCCTTAGATCATGAAGGGTCTTTCTTTCTTTCCGACTTTCTTTCTTCCACATTTGTTTCCCAGTTGTGCAAGTACAATACTCCATCCATGACTTCCTATCAGGTGGTGGACAAAGTATTGCTTTGCTTTGGGGAGTGCCAAACGGAGTAACTCTCATGTCGCAGCACTTCAAATTTGCCGTCCATCGAATGGGTTTGGGTCTTACACCATGCCATTACTTTTACTTTTATTTTTCCTGCCTTCAGACTTTTTTCCTATCCAGATCTTTTTGCCATTTTTTTTTGCCATCCAGAGACTTTTTCTAGCCTTCCACATTTAGCCACTTATCTCTGTGTAGCTACCTTCCTTTAAATGCAGCAACACTGGGAATTCCAGCATATCTGTGTGAGCTGCAGCAGTAGGCACGTTCCATGGCGGGAGCTTGCACTGCACGTCAAATTAGGCTGATTGTGGAGGTTTCAGTGAGGTCAGTGTGTGGCTTGCAGGTGGGTGCACTGCTTGCTTCCCATCAGTCCTGCTGCCCAAGTGCCAGGACCAGAAAATTCACCCTTTAAGGCTGCACTAAGTTGATGCACAAATCCTTGTATGCGGCCTTTAAAAAAGAACAGGTATAGACAGGAGAAGCTAATCCTGGTTGGACAGAATTGTGTTATTATCTCCTGTGGTCAGGATCATGCAAATTTTAGCAGTGTCACAATTATGGGAAATATAAGTTTCTATGGGAGTTATTACAAATCTTGTAATGCAACTATTTACTTCTCCTTTATCAAATAAAACTGTATGAAAGATTTATTTATTCTTCTAGAAACTTCAATCTTCTTCAGATGGTTATATGCTGGGGTTTAATAGCACTACTTAGGCAAGTAACAAAACAACATATGGGGCATTAATTTGCTCCTCATAAGTGCCAGTACATATATTTTAAACCAAAGCTGTGTAATTATGATCTGTATAATTGAGTTCAAACAAATGTTTATGCCGCTATTAAGTGCAAAATATAATTCTGTACGAATGCAAAGAACAATAGAGCTTAAAAGATAAAATTAAAGCCTTTGACTGAGTGGTACATATCTTTTGTGCCTGCTTAAGATACTCCATATCAAGTGAATTGTCTCATGTACCCTACACTCATGTTTTCTCAGGCTGATTTCTGTACTGTTTGTATTTTCTTGCTTGATTTTTATTGATTGGTTATTATTGTGGAATTGCTTACAGAATATACAATGAAAAATAGGAAGAATGTTAATAATAATTTTGATATACCAAATCATATCAGACTGATACATGTTAAGAATAGTCCCATTATCCAAGAGAAACATTTAAAGAAAACCGGTATCAGCATTTACATGCATGTATATGGATTGAATTTGCAACACTGTTTAAATTCTATAACTGAGATGTTAGCTAGACAACCCAGTGAACATCAGGCCAGATGTTTGCTTTGCAGCTTGTGAAAGGTACAATGGTTTCCCTAATTTCATTTTACAGAGACCAAAATCTGACATGTACCATCTCACTCCATTGGAAACCTGTTTCCTATTGACTGAAAAGAGGATCTTGACACTGCATGGAATGAAGGAGTCTGCAAACGTTTTGTTTGCTCTGCCAGTAAAAAGAGGTTGTGAATCTGACATCCCTCAAGATGTAAAAAAAACATAGGAACAGTGGTATTGAATAAACATAAGGGTTTCTCTTTGGTTGGCCCAGGGATGCTGTGTCACAGACTGGGCTTCCTCCAGATTCAACTTTGATCTCAGCTGAGGCTGCAAGTGCAGCACAGAGGGAAGGAAGTATCGTACTGATGAGAGCAAAGGAAAATGGACATTGGTTTCCCTGCAGATTGTACTTTCAGCACCACCTACCTGCTGCCCACAGAATGACATTTAGTGCAGCCATGGAGATGTCACAGTCTTTAACTGACCCTCTCAATCTGATCCCAAGGTATGTGGGCTTGGGAGAAAATAAAGGGACAAAATGTGTAGATTATATGTATCAAAGCACACAAGAGTTTTGTGTTTTTATTCTTTAAAATACTGAAACAGAAAACATTTGTTGGCCATTTTCATTGTTCCTGGATCACTGTGTGATGATACCATGTGACTAATGTAATTGCAGCACTGTTGGTTCTGATAATTGCACGGTGTCAACAATTTCTTATTTATAAGTTCTATTGAACTGCTAATGGCAGAAAGTGCACCCTTCTACTGTTTTCCAGTACAAACAGTAGATTTTCATGAAGTGATTTCCCTTAAACAACCTTTTCTCAATACAAAGTCCACATGTATCCATTATTGCTTAATGCAATCAGAAGCTCCTATTCCTTGCTTTTTTTTTCTTCTCCCTTCACTCAGTGTTTTTCCTCATCTGTCATGCAAGTCCCATTGTGGAATCATCGCTGTTGGACATCCGCTTGGTAATTCACCTGATGCAATCTTCCATGATTCTTGAGAAGTTGACTCGAAACTGCAGAATTATGTTGCTGAAATGAAGAAGCAAAAGCAAAATACTCAATAGAATGAAACAGTTTATTTTCCACCTTCACTATAATAATCTCAGGAACAACACTATTGAACATCAAATGCCATTTTCTTTTCCATTGCTGAATCACACCATGGGATGTTTTACTACATTAAAGGTGCTGTATAAATGTGAGGAGTTGTTGTTGTTGTTGAATTATGCCTCAAACAATGAACGTTACATATTGAATAACCACTACCTAACAACTTTTCCCCACTATCAAAATACCTACCCTGTGCCAGATAAATGAGTTCAACAATTGATCCCCAATCTCAAATAATAACTAAGGGGCTGATTTTAACCTTGCCTGCCTGGCGGAAACTGAGCAGGTGGCAGTTTAAATAGCCCAGGTTAATTAGCCCCTGGAGCAGCTGGGAACTGTCCATCTGCAATTTTAACCTGTGGCATAGCCGCCTGCCCAAAGCCGCTGGGGTCCTTTTTATTTGTGCACGTCGGGTCCCAACGGTATCATCGTGACCTGACTGCAATTTGAACTTGACAGTCTGAGCAAGAAGCTGCAGTGAGTTTATCACCAGACCAATTTAGCGGGGAAGAGGATAGGGACCAAAAGAGGCCTAAAAAGGTACATTTGTCAAACTTTTTTTATTTTCCTTGTGGGGAGCATGTGTGCTCCTCTGGGCCCCACAGGGAAAGTTTAGGCCTCCTCTGCTGTGGACTCATGCCCTGTTCCTGATTGTAAGAACCATATGTGATGACCCCGACAGCCGATCCAGCCACTTAACGTGGTCTTGGCGGGTGGCATCCGAGCTGCATAATTTTCCACCGCTTCCTGACGATTTCCTGCTTGGAAAAGGTGTGAGGTCAGCGGGCGAGATTCATATGAGGCCGAGGAATTAGAATACCCCAGGCCTCATTTCTGGAGCAGTGGGCGAGTTTTAAGTAGTTTCCCTGACTTTGCTTCCCCGTTCCCCTCCCCTGCTCCTCCTACTCCTTTCCTCCTTCCTGATTTCCCTTTCCATCCTCTTCCTTCACCTTATCCCCCTCCTATTTCCCCTTCCTTTCCCTCTATATCCCTCTCCCCATTCTTCATCCTCCTCATCTCCCCCTCTCCCTCCTCATTTCCCTCTCCCATCTACTTCTCACATCCCTTTCCTCTCCCCTCTTCCTTCCTCTTCCCCTCTATCCCTCCTCTCTTCTGCCCATCCACCACTCCTCCTTGTCCCGCTCCTTCCCCCTTCTACCTGTCTCCTCCCCCCTCCCCTTTCTCCTTACCCTCCTGTATTCACATATCCCCCACACCCTCTAACCCTGCTTGGTCCGAATATTACACTTGGTCTTGACTAACCATGTGCGATACCATGGGGATCATCTAGCATTATTAAAAGTAATTGTTACTTTTGGCACCAACATTTACATTTCATTACTGTTGATAGCAAAATGCAGCTGCCAGCATTGAATGTGAATGGGATTATTTTTTAATGTGTCAGTATTTCACTGTACAAGCTGCCTGTATTTAATTCTTATCTTCATTAATATTTGGGAAAATAAGTCCTTTGGACTTCCTCTTCCCGAGTGATGGCCTGAGAACTAATATCAGTAGCAATGGCACCAGCACATGAACCCTTCATCAGAGTGCTTTCGATACAGACATTTACCCCTGCACCCCTGTTATCTTACGTGTCAATTGTGAACTAATATGATGTAAATACTATAAATAAGGATACCGATATCAGCCTAGATGAAGGACTGGTATTTAATTCCATACACACAGTTCAATATGCTCAACATAGGTACCAGATCAAATGTTTGTATTGAATTTCATGGTAGTCTGACGATAATGCACGATATTTATTTGCTGTAATCTAATTTATGACATCGAAATTTTGACATTTATTTATGTTTGCTGTTGTGATCTAACGACAAGTGAAAATGTATCTTCAGCCAGTGCTTTGTTTTATAAACTGTGACAGGCACATATATCGTTATTATTCTCTTTCCTGAGACACACCAAGATTCATTAGTATTCTTAGTATTCTTCATTAAAACTGACTTTAAAAATGGCTGATACTAACATGCTTCAGTTTTCAGAGAATCATAGAAATTTATGACACAGAAGGAAGCGTACTCCCACTTTCCAGATCTTGGTCCATATCCTTGTAGCTTACAGCACTTCAAGTGCATATCTAAGTACCTTTTAAATGCGATGAGGGTTTCTGCCTCTACCACCCTTTCAGGCAGTGAGTTCCAGACCCCCACCACCCTCTGGTGAAAAAAATCTCTCCTCAGCTTCCCTCTAATCCTTCTCCCAACTACTTTAAATTTATGCCCCCTGGTTATTGATCTCTCTGCTAAGAGAAATAGGTCCTTCCTATCCACTATATCTAGGCCTCTCATAATTTTATACACCTCAATTAAATCTCCCCTCAGCCTCCTCTGTTCCAAAGAAAACAACCCCAGCCTATACAATCTTTCCTCATAGCTAAAATTTTCCAGTCCTGGCAACATCCTCGTAAATCTCCTCTGTACCCTCTCTAGTACAATTACATCTTTCCTGTAATGTAGTGACCAGAACTGTACGCAGTACTCTAGCTGTGGCCTAACTAGTGTTTTATACAGCTCTAGCATAACCTCCCTGCTCTTATATTCTATGCTTCGGCTAATAAAGGAAAGTATCCCGTATGCCTTCTTAACCACCTTAGCTACCTGTCCTGTTACTTTCAGGGATCTGTGGACATACACTCCAAGGTCCCTCACTTCCTCTACACCTCTCAGTATCCTCCCATTTATTGTGTACTCCTTGCCTTGTTTGCTCTCCCCAAATGTATTAGCTCACACTTCACTGGATTGAATTCCATTTGCCACTTTTCTGCCCACCTGACCAGTCCATTGATATCTTCCTGCAGTCTACAGCTTTCCTCCTCACTATTAGCCACATGGCCAATTTTTGTATAATCTGCAAACTTCTTAATCATGCCCCCTACATTTAAGTCTAAATCATTGATATATACCACAAAAAGCAAGGAATCTAGTACTGAGCCCTGCAGAACCCCACTGGAAACAGTCTTCCAGTCACAAAAACTCCCGTCAACCATTACCCTTTGCTTCCTGCCACTGAGCCAATTTTGGATCCAACTTGCCACTTTTCCTTGGATCCCATGGGCTTTTACTTTTCTGACTAGTCTGCCATGTGGGACCTTATTGAAAGTCTTGCTAAAATCCATGTACACTACATCAAAAGCACTACCCTCATCGACCCTCCTTGTTGCCTTCTTAAAAAATGCAATCAAGTTAATCAGACATGACCTTCCCTTAGCAAATCCATGCACCATATAGTCAAGATTACAAATGTTTAGGCCCTTCACCCACGTATTGAGAAGACAGCTGCTTCTCTAAGAAGAATGTAACTGGCTTTAATTCACCAATAAAAAAATTGTTAAACCACTGTGTGAATTTTAAGTAGTTCATGCACAATGATCAGTTATGTGATTTATTTCCATTTTCTCTCCTCCTCCTCTGGCAGTTATGATTCCTTGCAGGTGTATAGGACCATCTCCAACAAGAGAGAGTCTAACCACCTCCCCTTGACATTCAACGGCATTACCATTGCCAAATCCACCACCATCAACATCCTGGGGGTCACCATTGACCAGAAACTTAACTGGACCAGCCATATAAATACTGTGGCTACAAGAGCAGGTCAGAGGCTGGGTATTCTGCAGCTAGTGCCTCACCTCCTGACTCCCCAAAGCCTTTCCACCATCTACAAGGCACAAGTCAGGAGTGTGATGGAATACTCTCCAGCTTGCCTGGATGAATGCAGCTCCAACAACACTCAAGAAGCTCGACACCATCCAGGACAAAGCAGCCCGCTTGATTGATACCCCATCCACCACCCTAAACATTCACTCCCTTCACCACCGGCGCACTGTGGCTGCAGTGTGTACCATCCACAGGTTGCAATGCAGCAACTCGCCATGGCTTCTTCGACAGCACCTCCAAACCCACGACCTCTACTACCTAGAAGGACAAGAGCAGCAGGCACATGGGAACAACATCACCTGCAAGTTCCCCTCCAAGTCACACACCATCCCGACTTGGAAATATATCGCCGTTCCTTCATCGTCGCTTCCTAACAGCACTGTGGGAGAACCTTCACCACACAGACTGCAGCGGTTCAAGAAGGCGGCTCACCACCACTTTCTCATGGGCAATTAGGGATGGGCAATAAATGCTGGCCTCGCCAGTGATGCCCACATCCCATGAACGAATATTTAAAAAAATGTACCTGCCTTTGCTCCATATCCTTTGATACCCTTACCTAACAAAAATCTATCGATCACAGTCTCAAAAATTTCAATTGACCCAGGATCCATAGGCTGCTAGGGGAGTGTGTTTCAGATTTCCATTATCCTTTGTGTTAAAAATAACTTCCTGATTTCAAATGCTTATCTCAAATGCAATAAATTTCCATCAATGATCTATTCTGAATATTGATCATTTTTCAAGATATGCAACTATGCAAACGGCAGTATAAAATACCTGAGGTGTTTATATGCAGCTCTGTTGCATGTATTCAAATTGTCTTTCTCAACCCAACTTTTTCTTACAAACCTCAGGGATAGAACATTTAGAATTACACAAAGTCTCAAGCATCCTAAAGTTATCAGAAGTGTTAATGAAGAATGGAACGGCACATAGTTCTAACATTTCCAGGTTGCAGCACCCCATACTTGTAAAGAATATCACCAAGAGATGATGATATTCTGATTCAATTTACACTGTTCCTGCTGCTTCAAACACCTCTGCTGATTCTCCCACTGTCTCTTTGATCCGCCATCTGTTGATATGTGATGGCAGCAGGATTGGCAGTGTTCAGTGTAATCAGTTCTGTGCCCAGCAATGATCTCATGGCTCAGGGACACTATCAATATAAGTCTCTAGAGATGCAATGCAAAGGTACTACAGTAACCTCACGTGTTCCTACCTTACTGCACACGTACCTTGAAATTGAGCGCTTTGAATGTTAATTTACGAATGCTTGACTTGTTTGCATGACATTCCTTTGTCTGCTACTTTAGCAGAGGTGTTAACTTCTTCCAATCAAATAGGTTAATGTAAATTAGCAGACAAATTAATCTCCTCTGTACACTAATATTCGAAGACCCCAAAGGCAATGCTGCCTTTTGTGTGTACGAGGGCATCTGAGGTACATAGGAACGAATTTCCTGCAGCTGAATGAAGTTTATTAGAACACCGTTTTATAATATATTCAGTTTTCATGGGGGGCTAAATTGGGCCATATAACACCCATAATGTAGGCGCCACGTGGACACCTAAGCCCTGAAAATGGCGTCCGAGATGCGCGCTTACACACTTCCGACGTGAAATGCGCAGGATGCCATCTTGGGTAAAGGGGTTTGCACTCGTGCACCTGACGACCACCAGCAGCATGTAGAGTAGGGAGATTATGACACGAATCAGTATGCAATGCTGATTTGAAGCAGCCAGCGACATTTTGGAACTCCATGCTCCTCGCACAGCTGAACAGGACTTAAACAGGACATGAAGGATTCCCTCACCGGCGCTGTTTAAAGGGATCACACAGGAGTTACAGGTTACTTGCTGGATTATTTATTCTGGCTGCTGGTGCAATTGTATGTGTTTTTGGAAGTTTCCTACTCTTGGCTAAAATTGCAATATTTCTATGGAGAGTGGGCTGGCTGGTCTTGCAGTACTGTTAGTGGCATTTAAAATATTTTGCTGAACAAAGTTGCTTCCAGACATGGGTGGTCTGCTAGGGCTTCCTCTGGGAATTGAACATGACTGGGAGAATGAAGAGAGGCCACACAGAGCAGGACAAGCTGCTAGAAGAGGGAGGAGGAGGAGGAGCAGGGCACTCAGCAGGAGGCCATATCCAAGGATGGCCTTCAGGGACCAATTCTCTTATCTCAACTACAGTGACGACCAGTGCATCAGATGGCTGTGGTTCATGAAAGAGGTCGTGACTGAAATTTGTCAACTGCAGCCTCAGAGCAAGGCAAGGACAACATTGCCTGTAGCTGTCAAGGTAACCATGGCGCTTAATTTTTACAGCACTGGCTCCTTTCAGGCTGCTGCTGGAGATATAAGTTACATCTCGCAGTTTGCAGTGCACTACTGCATGAGGGAGGTCACTGAGGCTTTCTACACACTCAGGAACAGATTCATCTCATTCCCTCTTGCCGGAGACAAGCAGCAGGAGCGAGCACAAGGGTTTACTCCATTGCAGGCTTCCCCATGGTGCAGGGTGCCATTGACTGCATGCATATTGCCATGCGTGCTCCACATTTGAACTCAGCCATATTCATGATCAGAAAGGGATTCTACTCCCTCAATGTGCAGCTGGTGTGTGACCACAAGCAGTGCATCATGCAGGTCAATGCCCGCTATCCTGGCAACAGTCATGATTCCTTCATCCTCCGGCAGTCCTCCGCGCCACCTATATTTCAACCAGCACGGCAAGTCAAAGTTTGGCTACTGGGCGACAAGGGTTAGCCCCTCATGAAATGGCTCATGACTCCAGTCAGGAATCCATGGCACACGTGCACAACAGGCCTACAACGAGAGCCATGCTGCCACACGGAACATCATAGAGCACACCATAGGCATCCTCAAGTAATGCTTCCGTTACCTGAACCGCTCTGGAGGAGTCCTGCAGTACTCAACTGAGCGGGTATCAAGATTTGTTATGTATGCTGTTGTCACCATCTATCAGGCGAGAACCTGAGCAACAGGCAGAGGAAGAGGCAGAGGAGGAGGAGGAGGAGGAAGAGATGGAGGAGGAAGAGATGGAGGAGGAACTGGAAAGGGAGGAAGCGGAAGTGCAGCAAGAAGTGGAGGAAGAGGCAGGGAGGCTACAAGGTAGACAGGCTCTGTCTGCCAGGCCTCTAAGTGATCAGTTGATTAATGATCGATACCAGTAACCCGAATGATACCTCCCCATTCACCAACAGTCCCACACTCCTTGCCTTTCCTCTCTCACATGTCCATCAAATCGTCCTCCTTATGATTACACATTGATTCTTCTTTCACCTCATCACAGAAATAAAAATCGCCATCAAGTGCAAATTTAAATCCACATTTCTAAATGAACACATGAAATTATGCAAACAAAATTAGTCCATTCACCCTTATACATTCCCTAAGTGCCTGTCATTCGTGTGCCTTTACCTTTCCTAGTGCTCCTACGAGGTGTATCTTCAATAGCTGGAGCATGGGTAGTGGAAAGCTGCTGACCTTCAATTGAGCAGCTCTGGGCTGGGTGGGCCCCGCTTCAGACTGCACTGTCTTGGCCTGGGCTGCAACAGCAAGGGCACTGGTGGAGTGACAGGAGTGGGAGCAGGAATGCTGTTATCCTGAAAGAGGACAGCAGGTTTATCTTCCATGGCGCCACTGCCACTCGCGCGAGGCGGCGCCTCAGCAATCCTGGTGATCTGCTGGAGAACAGATTGCTGGACTGTTGTGATGCCCTGGAAGCCCCGTTCCACAGTGGTTCCCAGAGCCATGATTGCAGCAGTCTGAGCTCCAAATGCAGCAGTCACAACTTTGATGGCAGATGTTTGTGCTGCAGCGGATGCTGTAACATCGGTCATCAGACACATTAGAATTTGCTTTGCGTCCCATCAAAGTTAATCACATCTCGATGTGATTATCATATAAGTATATGTGTTAATATCAGAGGTTTACTGGAACAATGGAGGCCAGCCAGTCATCACATTATCTATCTGGGATGCCCAGGGCATCTCCTGTCCCTTTGTATTGCCAGGCAGGAGGCATGAGATTAAACTGAATAGCAATTAAACTATCAACATGGCCATTATGTCAATTTCTGGAGGAATCTCTCTTCAATATACATTCTGGGCATCATGTGAGATGACTCACATTAAAGGAAAAGGCTTTGGCCATGTAAGGTGAAGATAGAAGAACTTTTTGGAGTTATGATGTGGAGATGGACTGGGGTTGACAAATGTAAGGAATCTTACAACACCAGGTTATAGTCCAACTGTTTTATTTGAAAATCACAAGCTTTCGGAGGCTTTTTCCTTCATCAGGTGAAGTGTGGGATTCCTTGAAGGTTACCGCATTTATAGTCAGAGAACAATGCCTGGTGATTACAGATAATCTTTCCAACTGCCCGTTGTCAAGGCAATCAAAGTGTTCAGACAGAGAGATGTTACATACAGGACCACCAAATATACAAACGGCCAGAACAAAAGACAGAGAGAGAGAGAAACATCCGAAAGGAAGAGAAAGAGAATGACCCGTTGTATTAAAAACAGATAACTTTTTTTCGCTGAGTTACAGGAGTATGAACCATGTACGTGCTGGGTGGTGTCCTCTCGTGTGATGGTGGTATCTGTGTCGATGATCTGGCATGTCTTGCAGAGGTTGCCGTGGCAGGGTTGTGTGGTGTCATGGACGCTGTTCTGAAAGCTGAAAGATGCCCTCGTAAGAACGGGATATGACGCTTGACTCGTCGATCGACAGTTCCGACTGGCATAGACCTCCTCAGAAGACTAACACGGGACGCAACCAACAGAGTACCCTTCGTCATCCAGTACTTCCCCGGAGCGGAGAAACTACGCCATGTTCTCCGCAGCCTTCAACATGTTGTAAGATTCCTTATTTTTGGAGTTAAGCTGACAGGACAGTCGGAAGTCTAACCTACAGAAATGTAAACAATCTTACAACACCAAGTTATAGTCCAACAATTTTATTTGAAAATCACAAGCTTTCAGAGGCTTTCTCCTTCGTCAGGTGAATGTCAGGAAATCCTTGAACCTTTCGCATTTATATTCAGAGAACAATACCTGGTGATTACAGATAATCATTCCAACTGCCCATTGTCAAGGCAATCAAAGTGTTCAGACAGAGAGGTGTTACCTACAGGACCACCGAATATACAAACGGCCAGAACACAAAACAGAGAGAGCGAGAAACATCCAAAAGGAAGAGAAAGACAGAAAATGACCCGTTGAATTAAAAACAGATAACTTTTATTCGCTGGTGGGGTTACGTGTAGCGTGACATGAACCCAAGATCCCGGTTGAGGCCGTCCTCATGGGTGCGGAACTTGGCTCTCAATTTCTGCTCGACGATTTTGCATTGTCGTGTGTCTCGAAGGCCGCCTTGGAGTACGCTTACCCAAAGATCGGTGGCTGAATGTCCTTGACTGCTGAAGTGTTCCCCGACTGGGAGGGAACCCTCCTGTCTGGCGATTGTTGCGCGGTGTCCGTTCATCCGTTGTCGCAGTGTCTGCATGGTCTCGCCAATGTACCATGCTCCGGGGCATCCTTTCCTGCAACGTATGAGGTAGACAACGTTGGCCGAGTCACAGGAGTATGAACCATGTACCTGGTGGGTGGTGTCCTCTCGTGTGATGATGGTATCTGTGTCGATGATCTGGCATCGCTTGCAGAGGTTGCCGTGGCAGGGTTGTGTGGTGTCATGGATGCTGTTCTCCTGAAAGCTGGGTAATTTGCTGCCAACGACGGTCTGTTTGAGGTTGGGTGGCTGTTTGAAGGCGAGTAGTGGAGGTGTGGGGATGGCCTTAGCGAGGTGTTCGTCGTCATCGATGACATGTTGAAGGCTGCGGAGAACATGGCGTAGTTTCTCCGTCATGGCTAACCTACAGAAGCCAGACCGGACCACCTTGGGTCTGCAGGAAACCAGGTTGTATGAGTTTATTGAATGACCGTAATAGTTATTATACTATTGGTGTTAGAATAATAAACTTGTATTTGGACAATACGCTCGAGCCTGAACTACGAGCAATCGTTTAATTGAGTTTCAGAGGTTTCCTTACAAGACGCTGTATCGTGGTGGGTTCCACAGGTTTGCTGATGGAGGTGACCACCCGTTCCATGTGGGAAAGGATAGGCCCCAAGCTCTGCACAAAGCCCTGTGCCAAGTTGGAGCTGGACTTCTCCATGCTCCTTGTCATCATGTGCAGGATTTCTGGCAGGCTTTCCAGTGCATCAAGCATTTGGTTGTGTACACCCATCAGCCTTCTTCTGTAGCCCATTGAAGTCATCATCTGACTCCTTGGCTCAGAACTAATGTGCGACCCTTGCCCTCCAGCGAGCTGGCACCTGTGGTATCCATTCCCCCTGCCCTGGCTCCTGCTCACTTGTACCCAGTGTCTCACCACGTGCAGGTCCCTCCTCCAACCTAGCCTCTAATCTATGTGCAGTGTCAGCATCTGAGCTGATGGCTGCGAGTGTAAGATCGAGTGACGGTGTGTCTTCATCAACAATGTCTTCTTCCTCCGCGTCCTCTGACTGTGCCCAGTTCTTGGGCATCTGAAATGACAAAGGGTTGAGTTGTTGTGAGGGGAGAGGAGAAAATAAGACGTACTTACTAACAGCGTCTTCAGCACATGCGTCAGAAAAGATTGTGGGATGAGGAAGAAGTGGAAAGAGAGAAGGAGGATTTGGTATGCAGAGACCCTCATCACCAATACCTTCAGCGCCGCCAGTGGCCATGGCCTCAGAGATGGTCCTTCCAATGACGGCCAGCACCAAAGGTCAGGACGTGTCGGCATGCCTGTCCTCCTCCTGTTCTTTCTTGCTGCCTATTGTTATGCGCCACCTTCTCCTGCAAGAAAGAGGGAAGTGTCAGTGAGTGTCCTGCAAGATGTTTGGGTAATGTGGCTGTCATGGTTGAATAGCTCCAGTGTGTGTGACCTGTGAGTTGTGGGTGTGTGGCTTGCAACACGGGTAATGTGTGAGGGTGAGATGAAGCATCTGATTTGAAGAGTTGAGTACTGATGGAAAGAGTTTGTTGGTAGGTGGGTGATGGGGGGTGTAGTGCGTGGAGCAGTGGATGAGGTTAGTGGTGCAGTTGGTAGGATATGCCACTTGATAATTGAACTCACTCACCTTGACTACATGAGTCAAATCATTGAACTTCTTCCTGCACTGTATCCATGTTCTAGGCGCTTTGCTCCTGGCATTGACCTCGTCTGCTGCTTATTCCCACTGCTTCTTGAGCATATGTCTGGGGGGCCTCCTGCCCCCCTGCGGATATGAGATGCATCTACTTCTGTCCACCTCTTCCATCAAGGCCTCTAGTGAATTCGAGAACCTCTCACAAGTGCAACCATTCTTCAATATATTGCAGCACAGATTCACTCCACAATTGACTTTCACCACTTCCTGAAGCCACGGTGCACTTCCCCTTTAAGAGGTGAAGGCTGCCTTTAAGTAGTGCTAGCCACTCGTGATATCAGGGCCCCCTGCTGATGCGTGCAGCCAATCAACAGTGCAGGTAGTGCTAGCTGCAATCATTTAAATCACCAGGCAGCATGAATGTTACGTGTTACCTGCATCGCAACCAACAGGCGTGGGATAATCTCGCACCGCGACCACAGCCCCCGTTTTCTGGGGTTATCCAATATAACCCTGTCGTCTTTTGTTATATTTTTTAAATTTTTATGCTAATTTATTATTTTTCTCCCTACCAGCCCTACCCTCCAAGCTTCTCTGTGTTTCATGCCTTACCCTGGAAAGAGGATGGTTGGCAATCTGCTTCTAATGACATTTCTGCCAATGCTGCTTTATAGCCAGCCATTAGAAAATGCACAAGATGAGCCTTGGATTACTGCCTCTTTAATTTTCCCTGCAACTCTGTCGGGAAATTCTTCCGAAAAATCACATCTCCAGAGTGGCACTAGTCAGATCAATAATACACCATTGGGGAACATTTCCTATATTTGGTATTTGAGCCAAAATCATAAGCATTGTATAAAGAAGTGGTTTACAATTTCACCATAAATGTGGCAAATTGCAGGTGTGAACTTTGTCCCATTGTGGCACAATATATTGGAGCTCCTCTGTACCACCTTAGTGATATTTTATTGATTAAAGGCAAGATGAGAGATCTCATAATGAGTAAAAGAAAAGTATTAAAGAAGGTAGTTAAGCTGCAGGAGGTGAAAGTGAGGGGGGATAACAGGATGCATTCAAGGATTCTGAAGGAAATGGCAGAAGAAATAACAGAGGCCTTCGTCCAGGGTTCTAATGAGTGGAAATGTGCCACGGTACTGGAGAACGGCCAATGTAATACTCATTTTCAAAAAGAGAGACAGAACTAACCTAGGTATTTACAGGCTATTCAGTTTAACATCTGTGGTTGGGGAAATTTTGGAATTTTTAATTAAAGATGAAAGTACTAAATTATCTAGACGAAGAGAAAATAATTAGAAGCAGCTAACACGGATATCATAGAGGAAGATCATGCTTGACAAACTTTTGAGGAAGTGACAGATATGGGTGGAAATGGGAAATGCAGTGGTTGTGATCGCACCAAGTCCCGTTTATCCATCACCCCAGTGCTCGTTGACCGACATTGGTTCCCGGTCAGGCAACGCTTTGATTTTAAAACTCTCATCCTTGTGTTCAAATCTTTCCCTATCTCTGTAACATCCTCCAGCTCTACAACCTTCTGAGATCTCTGCATTCCTCTAATTCTGGTCTCTTGCACATCCCTGATTTTCATCACTGCACCATTGGCCGTCGTGCCTTCAGCTACCTAGGCCCTAAGCAATGGAATTCCCTCCCTAAACCTTTCCGCCTCTCTACCTCTCTTACATTACAACAATGACTACGCATCAAAAGTGCTTCATCGGCTGTAAACCGCTTTGCGACATCTTGAGGACGTGAAAGGCACTATATAAATGCAAGTCTTTCTTTTCCTCCTTTAAGTTGCTCCTTAAAAACTATCTCTTTGACCAAGCTTTTGGTCACTTGTCCTAATATTTCTTTATGTGGCTCGGTGCCAATTTTTGTCTGATAACTCCTGTGAAGCGGCATGGGACGTTTCTAATACATTATAGGCACTATATAAATGCAAGTTATTGTTGTTGTACAAGGTACTGCACAGAAGGCTCTTAGAGAAGATTAATCAGTACAGAATTAGCGGAAGGGTAGAAAACTGAATTAAAGGTTTACTCAAATGATTCCAGAGATGAGGGAATTTAGTTACATGGATAGACTGGAGAATCTGGGGTTGTTCTCCTTTTTTTTATTCATTCATGGGATGCGAGGCCAGCATTTATTGCCCATCCCTAATTGCCCTTGAGAAGGTGGTGGTGAGCCGCCTTCTTGAACCACTGCAGTCTGTGTGGTGAAGGTTCTCCCACAGTGCTGTTAGGAAGGGAGTTCCAGGATTTTGACCCAGCGATAATGAAGGAACGACGATATATTTCCGAGTCGGGATGGTGTGTGACTTGGAGGGGAACGTGCAGGTGATGTTGTTCCCATGAGCCTGCTGCCCTTGTCCTTCTAGGTGGTAGAGGTCGCGGGTTTAGGAGGTGCTGTCGAAGAAGCCTTGGCGAGTTGCTGCAGTGCATCCTGTGGATGGTACACACGGCAGCCACAGTGTGCTGGTGGTGAAGGGAGTGAATGTTTAGGGTAGTGGATGGGGTGCCAATCAAGCGGACTGCTTTGTTCTGGATGGTGTCGAGCTTCTTGAGTGTTGTTGGAGCTGCACTCATCCAGGCAAGTGGAGAATATTCCATCACACTCCTGACTTGTGCCTTGTAGATGGTGGAAAGGCTTTGGCGAGTCAGGAGGTGAGTCACTCGCTGCAGAATACCCAGCCTCTGACCTGCTCTTGTAGCCACAGTATTTATATGGTTAGTCCAATTAAATTTCTGGTCAATGGTGACCCCCAGGATGTTGATATTGGAACAGAGAAGTTTGAGAGGAGATTTGATAGAGGTATTTAAAATCATGAAGGGTCTGGACAGAATAGATAGAGAGAAACTGTTCCCATTGGCAGAAGGGTCAAGAACCAGAGGACATAGATATGAGGTGATTGGCAAAAGAACCAAAGGTGACATGAGGAAAATCTTTTTTACGCAGCGAGTGGTTAGGATCTGGAATGCGCTGCCAGGGGGAGTGGTGGAGGCAGATTCAATTGTGGCTTTCAAAAGGGAACTGGATAAGTACTTGAAGGGAAGAAATTTGCAGGGCTACGGAGTAGAGCGTGGAAGTGGGACTAGCTGGATTGCTCTTGCATAGAGCCAGCACGGACTCGATGGGCCAAATTGCCTCCTTCCGTGCTATAACCTTTCTATGGTTCTATGACTCTATGATTCTAAAAACTGGTTAAGAGGAAACAGAGATCAGGAATTAGGAACATAGGAACAGGAGTAGGCCATTCAGTCTCTTGAGCCTGTTCTATCATTCAATTAGATCATGGCTGATCTGTATCATAACTCCATAGAATCATAGAAAGTTACGGCACAGAAGGAGGCCATTCTGCCCAGCGTGTCTGTGTCGGTCGAAAAGTGCTATCCAGCTTAGTCCCACTTTCCAGCACTCGCTCCGTCGCCCTGTAGGTTACAGCACTTCAGGTGCACATCCAGGTACTTTTTAAATGAGTTGAGGGTTTCTGCCTCTACCACCCTTTCAGGCAGTGAGTTCCAGACCCCCACCACCCTTTGGGTGAAAACATTTTCCTCAGCTCCCCTCTAATCCTTCTACCAATCACTTTAAATCTATGCCCCCTGGTTATTGACCTCTTTGCTAAGGGAAATAGGTCATAAGAACATAAGAACATAAGAAATAGGAGCAGGAGTAGGCCAATAGGCCCCTCGAGCCTGCTCCACCATAAAATAAGATCATGGCTGATCTGATCCTAACCTCAAATCCTTCCTATCCACACTATCTAGGCCCCTCATAATTTTGTACACCTCAATTAAATCACCCCTCAGCCTCCTCTGTTTCAAAGAGAACAACCCCAGCCTATCCAATCTTTCCTCATAGCTAAAATTTTCCAGTCCTGGCAACATCCTCATAAATCTCATCTGTACCCTCTCTAGTGCAATTACATTCTTCCTGTGATGTGGTGACTAGAACTGTACGCAGTAATCTAGCTGTGGCTTAACCAGTATATTATACAGTTCCAGCATAACCTCCCTGCTCTTATATTCTATGCCTCGGCTAATATAGGAAAGCATTCCATATGCTTTCTTAACCACCTTATCTACCACCTTCAGTGCTACCTTCAGGAATCTGTGGACATGCACTCCAAGGTCCCTCTGTTCCTCTACACCTCTCAGTATCCTCCCATTTATTGTGTACTCCCTTGCCTTGTTTGCCCTCCCCAAATGCATTACCTCACACTCCTCCGGATTGAATTCCATTTGCCACTTTTCTGCCCACCTGACCAGTCCATTGATATCTTCCTGCAGTCTACAGCTTTCCTCCTCACTATCAAGCACACGGCCAATTTTTGTATCATCTGCAAACGTCTTAATCATGTCCCCTACATTTAAGTCCAATTCATTAAGATATACCACAAAAAGCAAGGGACCTAGTACTGAGCCCTGCGGAAACCCATGAATGGAGGAAGTTTGCATGATGTGGAAGTGCTGAGAGATTTGGAGGCTTAGGTTCATAGGACATTAAGAGCAGCACCTCGGTGGATATGGCCATTAGAAAAGCTAATGGAATACTGGATTTTATGGCAAGAGGCATAATATGTAATATGTCGCAGAACCTGTCACAGTAACAATCTGATGCTTGGCCCCAGGGAATCAAGCAGAAAGAAGTTACAAACTAACAACACAAATACGATTAACTGACCCTTACCAAAAAAAAAGTCTCACAGTTCACCAACCCACCTGATAACTGTGTCTCTTCACCTACAGAAAAGCAGTTTAAATCCCTTGAATATGTTGCCAGCTAACTGGTTCCATACCACTTACCATTCTTTAAAATAATATATACACTTTTAATTTTCATTAACTATAGTTTTGATTTCCTGAGCTTAACAATATGATAGTACTCAAAGCTATTTTATTCAAAGCTATTTCAAAGCTATTTTAAACTCTTTTGAATGGTGTTAATGATTGTGTGTCACAAACCCCAAAAAAATGTATTACATGCTGCCCTGATGGTTTATTGGGCAAATTTATCATTCAGTATGGCTCTGAGCATTCAGAGCAGGAAAGTCTTAAGTTTGGTGTCCAGTCTGTGTTGTGACAGGCGGGCATCTACTGTCAGTGCCCCTGGGTTAGGGAGGAAAATAAACAGTTAAGCTTCTCTAGATTGCTCTTCAGGGATTCCTGTCTGTGGATGCCAGGAGATGATGGGTTTGGGCTGGATTGTGATGCCCCCACAGTCAAATAGCCCACAGGCCCACACTGTCTAGGGTCAGACATGAAGAATGGCTACAGGAGGGTTGCCAGCACCTGGAGAACAATATCACAGCAGGAGTCAGTGGGGGGAAATTTGACTTCCATTGAAATCAATGGAAATAAAAATCAGGAGAGATGTAAAACAGGCTGCCGACTCGCTATCACCCGTTTTACACTATCACATAATGTCAAAATTACACCCAGTGTCAGAAGAGAGGATAAGATTGGTCCAAGGTGAATATTTATTAGATAATTGAGACTTGCTATGTTTGGCACAATTCATTCCCTTGCATATATTTAATTGTATATAGAATGCAAGAGGTTAATATTGCCTTGTCGATGGAATCCTTTGGATTCTGGTTTGCACTATTGACTATCCAATCAATGAAAGATTATACTTGCTTTACAACTTGTGAATGAAGTATTGATGATACAACATGCTGACCTTTTCATCGAAAGTACTTCAGCAATTTGCTCAGATATTGGGAAAGTGCAAACTTCAAAACAACAACTCAAAGCAACCACAGCTAAACTGCTTCAGATTTTCTTGTACAAATCAATATAATTGCCTTGTTTGCTGAACCTTTACAGAAAAACTTCTTAGGACAAATTTTCAGGTCATCTTGGCAGTTGGCATTTGAGTGGAACAGGCTATCAGAGGCCATAAAATTGGGCAGAAATCCATATTGAAGGCTGCTCTTTTAGGGTGTGAGAGCTTCGTTTGAATTAAACATAACATAAGTTCCCATTTGCTTAGGATGAGATTGGGCTAGGCATTTTGTTCACCTATCTGGAATGGGCCTATAATTTGTCCATATATAATGGAGCTCTTAAAGACATAAAGATGTTTTAATCAATTTATTTTGTAATTTCCCATTTTACAGTCTATTTTTAGTACTGTTTCTATGAACCTTTTTAATCCATGACAGTAGGCATTGTTGTGTGGAACTGAAATGTCTGAATACCATCTGCTAGTGCTCTAAAAAATTGACTGTAATTTAAGCATTTATAAGACTTCAGCAAAACAGGAAGAACTGAAACAAAGGGGTCAGGAAAAGAAAAACAAAAGCTCCGATTATAATTTGAGGTGTGTTCGAGGTGGGCGGGGTGCAGGGCGGCTGGGAAAATTGAACGTGAATCCCGGGCCATTTTAATTGCTGGGATTAGCGGATTCCCACTTAGCAGAGCTGTCTCCCCACCAAACCATCAGGAGTAACGTCAGAGCTGACAGGCGGGTGTGGAAATTTGGGTGGGAACCTGACTCCACTGGGGACCTGAAGGAACACTTCCTGGCACAAAGTTAGTGATGGGGAGGGTTTGAAAGGAAATGCTGGGAAGAAGAGGCAAGGCCAGGGCTGGGGAGTTCTGAGGATGCCTTTGGGGCCCTGGGCATCACTCCTATTCCTCCTGGCCCGCAAGGAATCCTCAGAAAGATTAAATAAAAATACTTCCCGTGGCCTCTTCTGGCCAATCTGCTGACTCCCGCTAGGTCTAGCTGTCAGGTTTGTCCCCGTGTGGACCTCCCGATTTTCAGAGTTAAAATGTGTCATGGCACAATGACATCATCTTGACTTTTGAATTTAAAATAGGCCTCCGCCGGCCTGGGGCTCGCAGGCCTCTTGTGGGGGAGGAGCTAAATACGATTAAAATCACTAAGGAATTGGTACTCAGTAAATTAATGGGACTCAAGGCGGATAAATCCCCTGGACCTGATGGCTTACATCCTAGGGTCTTGAGGAAAGTGGCAGTAGGGATTGTGGATGCTTTGGTAATAATTTTCCAAAATTCTCTGGACTCAGCAAAGGTCCCGGCAGATTGGAAAACTGCTAATGTAACACCCTTATTTAAAAAGAGGCAGAAGGCTGGAAATTATAGACCAGTTAGCCTAACATCTGTGGTGGGTAAAAGTTTGGAGTCTATTATTAAGGAGACAGTAACGGAACATTTAGATAAACATAATTTAATAGGACAAAGTCAGCATGGCTTTACGAAGGGGAAGTCATGTCTGACAAATTTGCTTGAGTTCTTTGAGGACATAACGTACAGGGTGGATAAAGGGGAACCAGTGGACATAGTGTATTTAGACTTCCAGAAGGCATTCGACAAGGTGCCACATAAAAGATTATTGCTCGAGATAAAGAATCATTGGATTGGGGGTAATATTCTGGCATGGGTGGAGGATTGGTTATCTAACAGGAAGCAGAGAGTTGGGATAAATGGTTCATTCTCGGACTGACAACCAGTAGCCAGTGGTGTTCTGCAGGGGTCAGTGCTGGGTCCCCAACTCTTTACAATCTATATTAACGATTTGGAGGAGGGGACCGAGTGTAACATATCAAAGTTTGCAGATGATACAAAGATGGGAGGGAAAGTAGAGAGTAAGGAGGACATAAAAAACTTACAAGGGGATATAGACAGGCTGGGTGAGTGGGCGGAGATTTGGCAGATGCAATACAATATTGGAAAATGTGAGGTTATGCACTTTGTCAGGAAAAATCAGAGAGCAAGTTATTATCTTAATGGCGAGAAACTGGAAAGTACTGCAGTACAAAGGGATCTGGGGGTCCTAGTGCAAGAAAATCAAAAAGTTAGTATGCAGGTGCAGCAGGTGATCAAGAAGGCCAACGGAATGTTGGCTTTTATTGCTAGGGGGATAGAATATAAAAACAGGGAGGTATTGCTGCAGTCATATAAGGTATTGGGGAGACCGCACCTGGAATACTGCATACAGTTTTGGTGTCCATACTTAAGAAAAGACATACTTGCTCTCGAGGCAGTACAAAGAAGGTTCACTCGGCTAATCCCGGGGATGAGGGGGTGGACATATGAGGAGAGGTTGAGTAGATTGGGATTCTACTCATTGGAGTTCAGAAGAATGAGAGGCGATCTTATTGAAACATATAAGATTGTGAAGGGGCTTGATCGGGTGGATGTGGTAAGGATGTTCCCAAGGATGGTTGAAACGAGAACTAGGGGGCATAATCTTAGAATAAGGGGCTGCTCTTTCAAAACTGAGATGAGGAGAAACTTCTTCACTCTGAGGGTAGTAGGTCTGTGGAATTTGCTGCCCCAGGAAGCTGTGGAAGCTACATCATTAAATAAATTTAAAACAGAAATAGACAGTTTCCTAGAAGTAAAGGGAATTAGGGGTTATGGGGAGCGGGCAGGAAATTGGACATGAAGCTGAGTTCGGATCGGTCAAGGCCCTGTGGGTGGCGGAGCGGGCCCAGGGGCTGAGTGGCCTGGTCCTGCTCCTACTTCTTGTGTTCTTTAGATTTGAGGTTAGGATCAGATCAGCCATGATCTTATTGAATGGCGGAGCAGGCTCGAGGGGCCAATTGGCCTACTCCTGCTCCTATTTCTTATATTCTTATGTTCACAATGACATCATCTTGACTTTTGAATTTAAACTAGGCCTCCGCCTACCTGGGGCACGCAGGCCTCTTGTGCCTGTTTTGAGGTGAGTAAAAATGAGGGCGGGTGAGACCGCGTTGGGAGCCACAATCACCATTTTAACAACCCACCCACCCCGTTTGCATTGGACGGTCTGAGTTAAAATTCAGACTATACTTTTAGGGTTCAACAAGGCTTAATATTGCAAGCTACAGAGTCTCACGGTGGTCGGTGAGGCAAGGAAAAATTAATGGAGGTCGGTTTTGAAACACCTCAAATATAATCCGTCCATTGTGTTCCGCCCTAGGCATTAGGTTTCTGCTCTCCTGCCACCACCACTTGTTCTTCTTTTCTTGTGCACAGTGGCTCGCTCGTGCTGCTTCTTCTAGCTCACTAATTGCATCCTCCGGGATGTGTGTAGATGTACTGGTAGCTTGCAAATGTTGGTGAGAGATATGCATGGTGTTATGAAGTGCTGTCTTGTCTAGGGCCATTACCAGCACTGTGAGACTGCCCTTCCAGCCCTACAATTACAGAAAAGGAGCAGTTGTTTGAATGCCGGCTCCAACATCAACATATATCTTCAACCTGACTCGCATTATGCAATACTAACTGTGATTGTGTATGTCCGTGTGAGAAAAGGATCCAAACATAAGAGCTGAATGATATTAGTCTTGATCTTGGGGGCTGACCTGCAGTTTCACATTCACTTACTGGGGTAGATTTTAACTTTCGGGTGGCCACCAGCCGGTGCCAGGAGTGAAGAGGCCAGAGCCATTTCGAGGCCTGGGGTTTATTTAAATAGAACTGTTGAGCTGCCCGAGTATCCTGATGCAGCTCATCAGATTCAGGCCAGCTCAATATCAGGCAGCCCAGAGGCCGCGTGGCTCGCAACAAGGCAAGTCCTGGGGGTGGGGGGTGGAATCTCCGTTCGCAGGTGGGAGCCCGTGATGGCAGCGGCCGTGTCCCCTTCCCTATCTCCTTGTCCCCTACCCCCTTCCCCCTCTCTCCCTGATGTCTCTGCCTCTCCTCTTCTTCCCTTCTCCCCCTCCCCATCCCCTTCCTTCTCTTTCCCATTCTCTCCTTCCTCTCTTTCATCGTCTCCTCCCTCTTCTCCAACCTCTCTCCATCTCCCATCCTCCCTCCCTCTCCATCCTCCCCTCCTTCCTCTATCCTCCTTTCTCCTCCCATCCTCTTTCCTCCCTTCCCCATTCTTGTCCCACTACCTATCCTCTCCCCGCTCCTACATCCTCTTTTCCCTTCCCCTTCCTATCATTTTTCCATCCTCTCCCCAATCTCTTCTCTCTCACCTCTTCCCCTCCACACTCCTCATGTCATTCTTCTCCCCCATCTCTTCCCCAACCCCACTTCCCAAACACTCTCCCATCCTCTTTTTCTTTTCTCCCTCCTTAAAGGACTTATTTCACTGCTTCCATCAGTGCAGTTGCTTCCTTTCACCTGACCTTCTCAGGGGACCATTAATTCTCTCTCCCACCCTCCAAAGATCTCTAAATCTGCTCCTCTCACTATACTCTACCCTACCTTCCCCTGCTTTATCTTTCTCTTTTCCCACCCGACTAGCCTCTATCCTGACACACCCTAAGTCTACCTTCCTTCTCCTGCCCTGCTTTAGCTTCCCCCTCTTCTCTATATTTGCCCCTAATCTTTGCAGTCCTACCTCTGCCCTGGTTCAATTATCTTCCACCCTCTTAACCATCCTTAACTTGAAGATTGCACTTAGTCTTGACTTCCCATGTACAACGCCAAGGGAGAGCAACTAGTTATATATTAAATTTGGTAAAGGGGGATTTCGGTTTCGATGAAAACTCCTTATAAGTACCTGCAATACCGGCTGCTCATGTAGAAGGCACTGTGATAGGTCTTTTCAATGTTAAAGATGTCACACTGTGTGACATACAATAGCTACTATTCACAGTGAGAGTATATCACCTTGAAATTTTTTTTCAACTCCACTTTTTTCTGAACTGTAACTGAAATTTATAATATTCAAAATAAGGAATTAATTTTTTTTTTAAATACATATTTCACAATAACGTGATTATATTTAACAATTGAATTGTCTTTTGTGTCTTTTAATGCCTTCAAATTAAAGGTTTTACTTGTTGTTCTCAGCCTGAGCTTGGACTGATTATTTTTCCCCAGAGCTGTGACTCTGAGTTCAATTTGGGTCATGCAGTCTGAACATATGCAAGGGACCCAATAGCCCAGGATGCATCGGTATTCTTCAGTCAGCTATACTAATGAGATACTTTTTGTTACCTGCTTTTTCTTCACCTAGAGAGTAGTTAGAATGTGGAACTCGCTATCACAAGGAGCAGTTGAGGCAAATAGCATAGATGCATTTAAAGGGAAGCTGGATAAACATGAGTGAGAAAGGAACAGAAGGATATGCTGAAAAGGTTAGGTGAAGAGGGGCGGGAGAAGGCTCGTGTGGAGCAGAAACACCAGCATGGACCAATGGGGCCGAATGGCCTGGATCTGTGCTGTATATTCGATGTAATTTTATGTAATTCTAACACTTTCTACACAGTAAATTAATTTTGAAAAAAGAAAGGACAAATTTCAAAAGCTTTATTGAGGAAACAGTTATTTTGATTTTTTTTTAAATGTGTGTGAAAGAGAGAGTAGGAAAAGGTAAGTGAGTGACATACCATATGAAATAACCACAGGAGATTGTTTTTTGTGCTACAGGAAAAAATAAAGGGTGTCCTTCTAAAGGTGACATTTAGTGATAAGATCTTTTGTCGTTAATGGGCCCGATATTAATTTGGAATTGGGAAGAGAGAGGACAGGTAGGATTTTCAGAGGGGAAACTCGGAAGTGAGGGTTTCCCGCACGTCGTGACGATTTTGACGGTAGGACATTTAAAAAATTTTTTCAACAGGTTTCACACCCAGCCAACCAGATTGACAGGCCTGTCAGGAGGGAAAGCAGCCGGGGAACGACCGGATCCTTCAGGGTTTGGATGGGGGGGGGGGGGGGGGCAAGAGGTCAGGGAGAGATCAGAGTCTTTGGGGTTTGGTGGGGGTGGGGGGGGGAGCCGGGCATCGCGGGGGGGGGGGGGAGGGGGGAGCCGGGCATCGCGGGGGGGGGGGGGGGAGGGGGGAGCCGGGCGTCGCGGGGTGGGGGGGGGGGAGGAGCCGGGCGTCGCGGGGTGGGGGGGGGGAGGAGCCGGGCGTCGCGGGGTGGGGGGGGGAGCCGGGCGTCGCGGGGTGGGGGGGGGGGAGCCGGGCGTCGCGGGGTGGGGGGGGGGAGCCGGGCGTCGCGGGGTGGGGGAGGGGGAGCCGGGCGTCGTGGGGTGGGGGGGGGGGGGGGGAGAGCCGGGCATCGCGGGGTTGGGGGGCGGGGGGAGCCGGGGCATCGCGGGGTGGGGGGGCGGGGGGAGCCGGGGCATCGCGGGGTGGGGGGGCGGGGGGAGCCGGGGCATCGCGGGGGGGGGGGGAAGGGGGGAGCCGGGCATCGCGGGGGGGGGGGGGGAGGGGGGAGCCGGGCATCGCGGGGTGGGGGGGAGGGCCGGGCATCGAGGGGTGGGGGGGAGGGGGGGGGGGGGAGAGCCGTGCATCTCGGGGTGGGAGAGCAGGGCATCGTGGGGTGGGAGAGCCGGGCATCGCGGGGTGGGAGAGCCGGGCATCGCGGGGTGGGAGAGCCGGGCATCGCGGGGTGGGAGAGCCGGGCATCGCGGGGTGGGAGAGCCGGGCATCGCGGGGTGGGAGAGCCGGGCATCGCGGGGTGGGAGAGCCGGGCATCGCGGGGTGGGAGAGCCGGGGCATCGCGGGGTGGGGGGGCGGGGGGAGCCGGGGCATCGCGGGGTGGGGGGGCGGGGGGAGCCGGGGCATCGCGGGGTGGGGGGGCGGGGGGAGCAGGGGCATCGCGGGGTGGGGGGGCGGGGGGAGCCGGGGCATCGCGGGGTGGGGGGGCGGGGGGAGCCGGGGCATCGCGGGGTGGGGGGGCGGGGGGAGCCGGGGCATCGCGGGGTGGGGGGGCGGGGGGAGCCGGGGCATCGCGGGGTGGGGGGAGCCGGGGCATCACGGGGTGGGGGGGCGGGGGGAGCCGGGGCATCGCGGGGTGGGGGGGCGGGGGGAGCCGGGGCATCGCGGGGTGGGGGGGCGGGGGGAGCCGGGGCATCGCGGGGTGGGGGGGCGGGGGGAGCCGGGGCATCGCGGGGTGGGGGGGCGGGGGGAGCCGGGGCATCGCGGGGTGGGGGGGCGGGGGGAGCCGGGGCATCGCGGGGTGGGGGGGCGGGGGGAGCCGGGGCATCGCGGGGTGGGGGGGCGGGGGGAGCCGGGGCATCGCGGGGTGGGGGGGTGGGGGGGAGCCGGGCATCGCGGGGTGGGGGGGCGGGGGGAGCCGGGGCATCGCGGGGTGGGGGGGCGGGGGGAGCCGGGGCATCGCGGGGTGGGGGGGCGGGGGGAGCCGGGGCATCGCGGGGTGGGGGGGCGGGGGGAGCCGGGGCATCGCGGGGTGGGGGGGCGGGGGGAGCCGGGGCATCGCGGGGGGGGGGGGAGGGGGGAGCCGGGCATCGCGGGGTGGGGGGGAGGGCCGGGCATCGAGGGGTGGGGGGGAGGGGGGGGGGGGGGAGAGCCGTGCATCTCGGGGTGGGAGAGCAGGGCATCGTGGGGTGGGAGAGCCGGGCATCGCGGGGTGGGAGAGCCGGGCATCGCGGGGTGGGAGAGCCGGGCATCGCGGGGTGGGAGAGCCGGGCATCGCGGGGTGGGAGAGCCGGGCATCGCGGGGTGGGAGAGCCGGGCATCGCGGGGTGGGAGAGCCGGGCATCGCGGGGTGGGAGAGCCGGGGCATCGCGGGGTGGGGGGGGGCGGGGGGAGCCGGGGCATCGCGGGGTGGGGGGGCGGGGGGAGCCGGGGCATCGCGGGGTGGGGGGGCGGGGGGAGCCGGGGCATCGCGGGGTGGGGGGGCGGGGGGAGCCGGGGCATCGCGGGGTGGGGGGGCGGGGGGAGCCGGGGCATCGCGGGGTGGGGGGAGCCGGGGCATCGCGGGGTGGGGGGGCGGGGGGAGCCGGGGCATCGCGGGGTGGGGGAAGCCGGGGCATCGCGGGGTGGGGGAAGCCGGGGCATCGCGGGGTGGGGGGAGCCGGGGCATCGCGGGGCGGGGGGAGCCGGGGCATCGCGGGGCGGGGGGAGCCGGGGCATCGCGGGGCGGGGGGAGCCGGGGCATCGCGGGGCATCGCGGGGGGGGGGAGGGGGGAGCCGGGCATCGCGCGGGGGGGGGGGGGGGGGGGGAGGAGCCGGGCATCGCGGGGGGGGTGGGGGGGAGCCGGGCATCGCGGGGGTGGGGGGGGGGGGGGGGGGGGGGAGAGCCGGGCATCGCGCGGGGGGGGAGGAAGCCGGGCATCGCGCGGGGTGGGGGGGGGGGGGGGAAAGCCGGGCATCGCGGGGGGGGGGGGGGAGGAGCCGGGCATCGCGCGGGGGGGGGGGGGGGGGGGGGGGGGGAGAGACGGGCATCGCGCGGGGGGGGGGGGGGGGGAGAGACGGGCATCGCGCGGGGGGGGGGGGGGGGGGGGGGGAGAGACGGGCATCGCGCGGGGGGGGGGGGGGGGGGAGCCGGGCATCGCGCGGGGGGGGGGGGGGGGGGGGAAGCCGGGCATCGCGCGGGGGGGGGGGGGGGGGGGGGGGGAGCCGGGCATCGCGCGGGGGGGGGGGGAGAGCCGGGCATCGCGCGGGGGGGGGGGGGGAGAGCCGGGCATCGCGCGGGGGGGGGGGGGGGGGGGGAGAGCCGGGCATCGCGCGGGGGGGGGGGGGGGGGGGGAGAGTCGGGCATCGCGCGGGGGGGGGGGGGGGCCGGGCATCGCGCGGGGGGGGGGGGGAGCCGGGCATCGCACGGGGGGGGGGGGAAGCCGGGCATCATGAGTGTCCAATAGCTTGGAGGCTTGCTTGGTGAGCCGTAGGGAAGCAGTCCTGCTCCTCCTGGCCCTTAAGCAGTGCAATAAAGGCACTTACCTCGTGATCCAGCCCTTCTGGTTTCCTTTAACCTGCTGGGATTACTGCAGCTTGGGAATCCCAGCCTCCATGCATTTAAAATAAAAATTCAGTGGACTCCTTAAAAGATTTTAGTGACGACCCACCCACTGAGAGCAGATTGGTCACCCTACCCGCACCGAGAGCAGATTGGCCACCCGACCCGAGAGCAGATTGGCCACCCGATCCGAGAGCAGATTGGCCACCCGACCCGAGAGCAGATTGGCCACCTGACCCGAGAGCAGATTGGCCACCCGCACCGAGAGCAGATTGGCCACCCGACCCGAGAGCAGATTGGCCACCCGACCCGACCCGAGAGCAGATTGGCCACCCGACCCGAGAGCAGATTGGCCACCCGACCCGACCCGAGAGCAGATTGGCCACCCGACCCGACAGCAGATTGGTCGCTCGTCCCGCCCCGAGAGCAGATTGGTCGCTCGTCCCGACCCGAGAGCAGATTGGCCACCCGACCCGAGAGCAGATTGGCCACCCGACCCGAGAGCAGATTGGCCACCCGACCCGAGAGCAGATTGGCCACCCGCACCGAGAGCAGATTGGCCACCCGACCCGACCCGAGAGCAGATTGGCCACCCGACCCGAGAGCAGATTGGCCGCCCGACCCGACCCGAGAGCAGATTGGCCACCCGACCCGAGAGCAGATTGGCCACCCGCACCGAGAGCAGATTGGCCACCCGACCCGACCCGAGAGCAGATTGGCCACCCGACCCGAGAGCAGATTGGCCGCCCGACCCGACCCGAGAGCAGATTGGCCGCTCGTCCCGACCCGAGAGCAGATTGGTCGCTCGTCCCGACCCGAGAGCAGATTGGCCGCTCGTCCCGACCCGAGAGCAGATTGGCGTCCCGACCCGAGAGCAGATTGGCCACCCGCACCGAGAGCAGATTGGCCACCCGACCCGACCCGAGAGCAGATTGGCCACCCGACCCGAGAGCAGATTGGCCGCCCGACCCGACCCGAGAGCAGATTGGCCGCTCGTCCCGAGAGCAGATTGGCCACCCGACCCGAGAGCAGATTGGCCACCCGACCCGAGAGCAGATTGGCCACCCGACCCGAGAGCAGATTGGCCACCCGACCCGAGAGCAGATTGGCCACCCGACCCGAGAGCAGATTGGCCACCCGACCCGAGAGCAGATTGGCCACCCGACCCGAGAGCAGATTGGCCACCCGACCCGAGAGCAGATTGGCCACCCGACCCGAGAGCAGATTGGCCACCCGACCCGAGAGCAGATTGGCCACCCGACCCGAGAGCAGATTGGCCACCCGACCCGAGAGCAGATTGGCCACCCGACCCGAGAGCAGATTGGCCACCCGACCCGAGAGCAGATTGGCCACCCGACCCGAGAGCAGATTGGCCACCCGACCCGCCTCTGTTAAAAGGCAGGTTGGAGGAGGGTTGTGATTGGGTTTTAATTTTCTAGGATTTTTACCTTCCCATCTGCCCCCAACCCACCTTTCCTTGGGGGTTAAAACTCCCCCAATATGTTTCAAAGATATATTTAGCATTCGCACCAAAATCAGTGCAAAAATAAAAATTGATACGGCTTGATTAACATACACATTAGGAGCAAACATTTAGTAATGAAATGTAAATTAATTTAACCTTCCTGATGGGCTCATCCAAATAATGTTTGTGAAGCTAGCCTATTGCAGGAAGACAAAAATAATCTTTCTTAAAGGTGGTTGACATTTACAGGCCAGGTACGTTAGAACTCAATCTATCACAAGCCCAGGGGAAGATGCAAAGACCTAATTAGAACTAAGAAAGATGACAGTCCTTTGTTTCCCTAAACACCAACAAATAGGCCAAGGACAGAATGAACTCTGTAGATGTGAAATGTTTGACATTTTTTTCCTTGTTGTCATTTAAAGTAAGGAATCTTACAACACCAGGTTATAGTCCAACAGTTTTATTTGAAAATCACAAGCTTTCGGAGGCTTTCTCCTTCGTCAGGTGAGTATGGGATTCCATGAAGGTTACCGCATATATAGTCAGAGAACAATGCCTGGTGATTACAGATAATCTTTCCAACTGCCCGTTGTCAAGGAATTCAAAGTGTTCAGACAGAGGCATTACATACAGGACTACTGAATATACAAACAGTCAGACCGCAGAGACAGACGCAGAGACAGACGCAGAGACAGACGCAGAGACAGACGCAGAGACAGACACCCGAAAGGAAGAGAAAGAGAGAGAATGACCAGTTGTATGAAAAACAGATAACTTTTTTTTCGCTGGTGGGGTTACGTGTAGCGTGACATGAACCCAAGATCCAGGTTGAGGTCGTCCTCATGGGTGCGGAACTTGGCTATCAATTTCTGCTCGACGATTTTGCGTTGTCGTGTGTCTCGAAGGCCGCCTTGGAGAACGCTTACCCGAAGATCGGTGGCTGAATGTCCTTGACTGCTGAAGTGTTCCCCGACTGGGAGGGAACCCTCCTGTCTGGCGATTGTTGTACAGTGTCCGTTCATCCGTTGTCGCAGTGTCTGCATGGTCTCGCCGATGTACCATGCTCCAGGGCATCCTTTCCTGCAACGTATGAGGTAGACAACGTTGGCCGAGTCACAGGAGTATGAACCATGTACCTGGTGGGTGGTGTCCTCTCTTGTGATGGTGGTATCTGTGTCGATGATCTGGCATGTCTTGCAGAGGTTACCGTGGCAGGGTTGTGTGGTGTCGTGGACGCTGTTCTCCTGAAAGCTGGGTAATTTGCTGTGAACGATGGTCTGTTTGAGGTTGGGTGGCTGTTTGAAGGAGAGTAGTGGAGGTGTGGGGATGGCCTTAGCGAGGTGTTCGTCGTCATCGATGACATGTTGAAGGCTGCGGAGAACATGACGTAGTTTCTCCGCTCCGGGGAAGTACTGGACGACGAAGGGTACTCTGTTGGTTGCGTCCCGTGTTAGTCTTCTGAGGAGCAATGGGCAGTTGGAAAGATTATCTGTAATTACCAGGTATTGTTCTCTGACTATATAATGCGGTAACCTTCATGGAATCCCACACTCACCTGACGAAGGAGAAAGCCTCCAAAAGCTTGTGATTTTCAAATAAAACGGTCTATATAATCAGAATGCATCCAGCTGAGAGTAGCACAATTTTGGGTTAAATGAAAGTATGTTTTTAGAATTCCTAAAGCTTGATAAAGTGTCTATAGAAGAATTCTCATTTGCTGTTATCCCACCTGTTGAATGCCTGTTCTTTGTTGCTGACGTTACCTCATTTGCAATAAAGTGCCAATACTTGTGCATACAGTGACATAACTGCCGATTTTAACTCTGCTCACTCAAGCAGGGGGAGTTAAAATCGCCCGTAAGACTAACTAACCCACCGATGTCCCATAACAATCCCACAGACTGCATTTTTAACCTGCAATCCAGAGGGTCACTCACTGGTCCTTCTTTAAATGTGCAGATCAGGATCATCGGGGCCTGACTGCTATTTTAACAGTGGGCCTGAGTGGAGAAGTGATTGTGGCTCTCCCGCCAGGTCTACCAAGCAGGAAGAGGAGTTGGGGCCAGAAGAGACATAAAAAGGTAAGCATCAGCCTATGCCAGCCTGATTTCCACCCTGAGTTAAAATAGGGGTTATCATGTGGAGATCAGACTGCAGAGTCAAAAATTTGTGATTGGGGGCTTTACTACAGAGGGCCCTGATATGTCCACGCTCTCCAAAGTGGTTGGCAGCCAAGCATCAGTGCACAGATGCGGGTAATGGACTCCAGCTGGCCCTTCAGTCAGGAAAGGTTTCTCCTTCTCCACTTCCTCCTCCCCCTCACTCAAGGTCTATGACTCACCCATTATTCTTTCCTTTTTAAAAAAATGAATTCAGGTTGTGGGCATCGCTGGCAAGGTTGGCATTTATTGCCCATCCCTAGTTACCCTGAGAAGGTGGTGATGGTGTGCCTTCTTCTCGAATCACTTCAGATAGCAGTTTGAGACAAACGGTCAGGGGATACCCCTTGTACCCAAGCAGCCAGCCTGACACCTGATGGTCTCGGTGGAAGAGAGGGGATATTGAGGAGTGGTGCAGGATAAAGAGATCATGACTACTGCAAGGAACATTGGCATAGACCTGCATAATGCACTGCCGGTTGACACACACTGGATGTTCAGGGAGTGGAATCCCTTTCTGTTAACATAAATCCCCAGCTCTTCATGTGGAGCATGCAAACATAGAACTAGGTTAGATGTCAGGAGATTTTCTTTCTGCAGACGAAGATCAACCTTTGGAACCTTGGAAGTTGCTGGCTCATGCAGTGAGTGTGGATTTGCTGCAAGCATTCAAAAAGAAGCTGTTCTTGGTGGTGGCTGATATCACATTGTATGAAAGGTTAGTGAGGTATTGAGGCAATGTGTCTTGTGGCCACATCGGTCTCCCGGAACTCGTTTTGATCACCTTCGGGGGTCAGAGAGGAATTTCCTAGTTTTGTTTTTCTGAATTGGCCCAGGGTTTTCTTCCATCTGATTTTTTTCAGCCTCTCCCAGGACATTACTTGGCTGCTAGTGATTGGGGGCCTTGGGGATCATGATGCTCAGAAGTACCATGACTGTATGGGCCAAGCTTGATAGACTGGCTGGTCTTTTCCTGTCCATTTGTTTGGCATGTTCATAAACCCATTCTCATGTAGTGTATGGTTCTTGTACACTGTACTTTGTTCCTTACATCCAATTCATTTAACCTTCTTTTTGGTAAAACCTGAATTTCTGAGGGCCAGAATAACAGACTCCATTGCATCTGCAATACCAGCATTATGAAATTTGGTCTTAATAATATGTCATTATGTTTTACATGCATGATCATTGCAAAAACTTACAGTGGGCACCCATTCCAGTCTCATGCACTTGAGTTAAGCAGGACTGACAAATTAAAATATTAACACACCACCCATATTTAGATACTCACCTAATCCTCAGCAATATATAGGTTGTAAATCAGCTCATGTTTTGACATGAGTACACCACGCACAGTCTATCACACCAATAATAACAGTAAAATAAAGTCAGAAGATACATGTCCTGTTCCACTCGACATACTTGTGTCAACTTGTGACACTACGCCTTGGAGGTGCAAATAATTAAAAGATGTAACTATATGTATGATATAATTATTTTTGAACCTAGGGAAGCAGAGTAACAATAAAGAAGTATTTCTGAAAATACGTCCCTCTGGTTTTGTAAATCGGACTGTTTTCACAATCTATCACCTCTGCACGATATCAGTGCCATTTTTCTGAGCAAATCAACCAACCTCATCCATTGCAGTTGCTTAAAAAAAAAGAATTTGCTGCTGTCACATAGTTGGATGATCTAATCACAACCATAGAAACACGCCTTACCCAATTAGGCAGTCAGTAGTTTCAGCTAACATACTCCGATCAGCAATGGTTTGCACAGGTTAGAAAACATTGCTAACCTTTGCGAATCCCCAACAGTGTCAGCACCAGTATACACACAGGACTTACAAATTCTCTGCCTAGCAGACTGTCATTCAGTAAATGGAAATTTGTGAACTCCATCAAAACATACCGCAAAAATAGTGTAGCAATTAATTGAAATACAACATGTATGTAAGAATTTATTGCTTCCATATCAACTGAAAAAACTGGCCAACAAATCAGTAATGACCCATTTCCCTGAGCACGAGCACTCATACTTATTTGCCCCCTCCCTTTGCAGCAAGGTGAATTGTTATTTGGAAGCACCTGATAACTATTTTAGATATAAGCCTAAAAATTACTGTTGGCAATACTGGTGGACTAATGCATAAATCATTCATATGGTATTCCTTTGTCTGTTATTTTAATGTGTGTGTTAACTCATTCAAACAGCAGACAGAGGAATATTATATGAGCTTGATACATATTCCTTCATTATACCGTCAACAGTAATTTCTAGGCTGGAGCATCTGAGAACAGCGCCACCAGGCGTACAGGCTGAGCAATCATGCCCATAGAAATTAAGATTACACTTACATTCATATAATACAAAAATAAACAATAAAACAATCTGATGCATAGACCATTTCAATAATAACAGATAATATAACCCTTTCACAGGTGGGTAAAACTACCTACCACTTAATGGACTGCATTTCAAAGATTTACCACCTCATTTTGAATGGTTTCTGGGTGAACAATAGCAGGAACTGTAGCAGGAATCCCCAATCTCTGCTGCCACATTAGGGGTTTTCCACTAGAAGTGATGACAGATGTTGAATGTGCCTGTCTAAATTTGGGCAAATGAGGGGTTAATAATGGTAATACATCATCCGACATATTTCTGTCAACAGCATTTTAGCAACACTCAGCATAGTATTCCTGGCATCCAGCGTTGCTCAGGCAACGGTGGGGGGTGGGTTGGGTTAAAATTTAACGGATCACACTCCTTAGTGTAGTCGGTAACTGAACAATCAATTGCATCAGTTAAAATGGGAGATTTCAAAATAAATTTTAAAAATAACATTTTGGTGCTTCAGCTGGCAGCACTGACCATGTAACCACTGGGATCATGACCCGACAATGTGGCTGGTGCCCACCCAACTGTTGCAGGTGACCCAACAGTGGTGGAAATATTGCCAGGAGCCCACAAACTACTGGCTGAACTGAAGGAGCTGCTCAGGCAAGGCGGCTTCAAAGTAAGCCTGAAGAAGGTACAGATCGGCCAACCGGAAGTAAAATTCCTAGGGCTGACTGTGCGCGCTGGGGAAAGGGCCATCGATAATGCTAGGAGGGAAGCAGTGCAGGAGGTACCGGCCCCCAACACAGTTACAGGAGTGAGATCTTTCCTCGGGCTAACCGGGTACTGTAGAGATTTCATTGAAAATTACGCAGCCACAGCAGCCCCTCTGCTCCAACTCCTACACAAGGGTGTAGAGTGGATATGGGACGAGGGTTACGAGGCAGCATGTGTCAAATTAAAGAAAGATCTGCAGACCGCGCCGGCTCTAGGGGCTATTGATGGGGGAAAAGGAGTTTTTCCTGGAGGTGGCAGCCAGCGGGGACAGTCTGAGTGCCGTGCTGCTCCAAGAGCGGCACGGCCAGCTGAGACCGGTGGTTTACTCCTCCAGGATACTCACCGATGTGGAGAAGGGCTATTCCAACTGTGAGAGGCACCTCCTCACCACTCACTGGGCTGTGAAAAGATCGTTGATCTTCACAGGAACATCTCCCATCACCCTCCTCACCCATCACACGCCCACCCAGATGCTCCTGGATGGGAGAATCAAAGACGGGACAGTGAGCAGTGCCCGCATTGCTCGCTGGACCCTACTTCTCTCCCAGATGAAGGTGAAAGGTCTCTGCGAGCCAAAGCTCACAGCCAACATGATTTACCCAGGGACTGCCCACCGGTGTTCCATTGAAGGGGTATGGGAAATCAACATAAGTCTTCGGGCCGGGATACACCCCACAGGCCGCGAAATCTATGTGGACGGTTCGAGCAGTATCTGCTGGTGAGCGACTTACCGGGTGTGGGGTTTATGACCCAGCGCCATGAGCGCCCAGCAGGCTGAACTGTCCGCGCAGTGTACGTGGTCACAAACCCCCGAGAAATTCCCTACCCCGTACACGATTTGCTCGGACAGTATGTTCACATGCAGTTCGTGTACGGAATACCTGGCCATCTGGTCCCGTCGCGGATATACCTCCGCTGACGGGAGACCCCTGGCAATTAAGCCTCTGCTGGAGAAAATCATGGCGGCCGTAGGGGAGGAAGGGAAGGAGGGTAGAGGGACCATGGCAGTCGATCCAGGTCGATTACATCGGGCCCCTACCCACCACCCAGGGAGGCTACAAGTACTGCCTAGTCCTGGTGGATGTGTTCTCAAAGTGGGTAGAAGCCTTCCCATGCCGAACAGCCACAGCATTGGGTACAGCTAGGATCCTGGTCAGGGAATTGTTCTCATGATGGGGACTACCGCAGTATGTGGAGTCCGACCAAGGGAGTCACTTTACCGGGCAGGTCATGCAAGAGACCCTCAGGATACTCGGCATTGAAGGGAAATGGCACGTCACCTACAACCCGCAGTCATCGGGTCCTGTGGAGCATTTAAACCGTACCATTAAAGAAAGGCTGCGGAAGGAGACGGGAGACTCACCCAAGAAGTGGGTATAAGTCTTACCGTTGGTCCTAATGGGGATCCGAGCCAGCCAGTCAAAAAGCACGGGGTATTCCCCACACGAGCTCATGACTGGTAGGGTTATGCAGACCCCCACCCATGTGCTAGCCCCAGTACTCACGAAGGGTCAGCTCAGAGAGGTGAACCGCAACAGCTTTGTCAGGAATCTGTTTGAACACCTTAAACTGGTTCACTGGCAGGCTGCTAGCAACATGGGAAAACAGCATTGAAGTAACCAACTGCTGCTAGAACCCCTCAAGCACCACGAATGGGAGATAGGAGATCAGGTCATGGTTAGGAATTTTGCCCGTGTAGGGAATTTTGAACCACTGTACATGGGCCCTATAACATTGTCGACAAGGCAAGCCCCATGGTCTACGCCATAAAGATGCCCCGCCGCACGAAGTGGTTCCACATTAACCAGTGTAAACTGTACACACACGAGAAAGGGGAATGGCCAGCAAGGGTGAACCGCCCTAAAGATACAGATCCTCAGCCAGCAGCTGTGGCAGACTCACAGACCGCACCGGTGGGAGCAGTGACATGTATCACTAGAGGGCCCATCCCACCAATTGTTTGGGACTCAGAGGCACCCCCGGTAGCTGAAGCCCTAAGATGGTCTCCTCGCACACCACAGCCAAAACTACCGTGGTCACCTCAGTTTCAATGGTTCAGCCCTGGAAGGGCAGCAACCCGTAAAAGAATGCCCAGGGTCAGGGATCATTCTAGGAAGAGAGGTCCCCAGCCTGCAGCCTCAGGCTGCGAGGAACCCATAGGACAGGACAGGACAGGGACCCAGCAGCCAGACCAAAGGAGGTAGTGTGCTATAGTACAGGAAGGGACACCCCCCCAATCATCTGGAATTCAGGGAAACCCCCAGTTGTTTTAAGAAGGACTCTCCGGGTCCAGCAGTACAGGCCACCTTACGCCCAGGTGTACAGGCTGCCCAGAAGCCGCCCAAGACGGAGGCCAAACAGGAATTAGCCTGGCCGTCCGGAGATGGGCGGGGGGGATGTGCATAGTTTTCTGATGAATGTTAAGTTTATTTTTTACAGTTTTGGTAGTTTTAGGTTTATTATTATTTAATTATTTTACAATAAGTAAGTTTAAATTTCGAGACTCGATCACCTGTCAAGCCAGAGAACCTTCTCGGGACATGGCTATCTGTTCTGTGTGTCCCTACAGAGAGGAAATCGACATGAGGAGGGTTCTGCTCCTGCTCACCCTGGTAGGGGTGAGCATCGGTGGCCGAGGTGACGTGGAGGACTCCCACATTTATGGGTGCTCGGGAGAGAGAGCGCCGATCGTTACCGCTGGGGATGGTGAACCGGGTGTGGAGGAGCTCGCTATTTACTTCCATGAGGGAAGGTGGCCAGGGTGGCTGGGGTCTAACTCTACACAATACTCCAGCCAGACCGGGTTCACCTACGGGGAGGCCTCCATCCCGTGCCCTAGGGTACAGGTCGTTGCTACAAGGGTCAGTGTCACTGAGGGGAAACGTGTGTGTCTTACATGCAAGGGACGGATTCCCCTGGATAGGTGGTGGTGGCTCAGGAAGCTGAGCAGGGACATAGGGGACCGTACAGTTGACTGGGAACGACTGGGGAACGACACCCACCAGACGATCACAGGGAACCGAAGAAAATTGTGTGTGTGTTGGGGTAAGTGGTGTGAGTCGGAACAGGGAATCTATATCTGCATGTGGGGATCAGAGAGATATCCATCATCTTCTCCAGACAATGGCAAGACCGGGAAGGGGATGGGGTGGGATTCTAGCCTGCATGTGTGCACGCTCCCACACTCCCCGATCCCAGTCAATGCCACCGAACTCGTAGCACGCACCCGAATGCCCCTGCCCACGACCCCGACATCACGGCCAGTAATAGAGAGGTGTCCTACCACCACCAAGGGACCAGGAAATGGGTTAGTGCTAGTGCCAACCGAAAAGGTACTATAGTAGGGGGTACACTACGCAGCAGCTTCAGTTATCCTAAACCTTACCGAAGTACACTTACCTGAACGGTGCCCTAAGGAGACAGAACAGCTATACCAGGCCCTACTAAAAGAAATGTTAGGAAATTCTACGAATTCGACTTTGCAAACATAGACAAGGCAGAGCTGTACGCATTACATGCTGAGCACACTATGGGCGCAGGGAGACAAAGAAGGGGAACCTGGAACAATATTTGCACAACCTACAATACAGGATCCTCGGTAATAAATAGCCTGGACGATATAGAACTGCAAACACAAATAAATGGTCTAAAAACCCAACTACAAAAGATCCTAATGGAAGAAAACACAGTGGGAGGCTCAGAGCTACACGAGGACCAAGCTAAGACGGTCCATTTAAAAGGAGATCATTGCTGAGCTAGAAAGACATGCAAAAACAGTAAATGCACTCATACGGGAGGATAGGAATGCTTCGGATCAGGCTGTACAGAATGAGGTGTGTGTGCTGCAAGGGTCGTGGTTGCTGAGCGATGGCCACAGCAACCTGGAGGATTTAAAACAAGGTTTAGGCCCCTCCTGGATCAGCAACAAGCACCTCTCAGCCCTCCACCTGTTTAGCAATTCGCTGATCCTGTGTCAGCTCCGCCTAGCCTCTGAAGCCTACCCTGTTCCAGTAGATTGCGGGCGTTCCAATCTCACCATCATGGGGATAGTAGTGAGGATGCCGGTCATGGGTGGGACAGCCCGACCCGGACCGATATATAGGGTGCAGAACATTGGGATCATTCAAGGGGGTGCACACGTCCGTTTCGCAGTGGTCCCACTTTATGTTATAAAGTGGAAGCACGCTATGACAGGTACTGACCTCTCCAGGTGCCGGAGCCGGGGTGCACACATAATACTGTGTCCCCAGCACTTGAACGCCTATTCGAGACCACAGTGCGGGTTTAAAGCTGCTGGTGCACAACCTATTAACTGTACCATGGAGGTAATGGCACAAGGCCATGTTCCCCAAAGGTAGCATTCATAGGGGGTGGGACATATTATGTCACCACAAGTGTGCCCCACTACCAGCATGGACAGCACATCTGGTGTCCGGTGAGTGACGGCAGTTTCTGCTTTAAACCCGAGGCAGAAGTTCAAGTGGCCCAGGAACGGATTGTCCCCATCCCTGAACCCTCCACTGTTCACTTCACTGTTAGGGAAAACATAACCAACCTGCAAGACTATGTCACATTCTTCAGCTATAAAACTCCCCCTCTACCCGAATATCTTAGCACCCTACTCAAAGCCGTAGAAGTATCACAAAAGCATTTCTATACTCTAGAACAAAAGACAGTCGAGATAGGGGCCGAGAATTCGGATATCATAGTTCCACCCTGGTGGGATATTTTCGAAAGTATAGAGATCCCTTCCTGGATCAGAATGGCTTCCCATATTTTAGTGGTCTGCCAGCTCGGTACAGTCTTCTACTTACCTTGCACAAAGTGCAAGGGGAGGGACAGAATGCTCCGATCCCGACATGAGAGAGCATGGGACGAGCATTACAATAAAGTCTATGACCAGGTATGGGATGAGCCTTAATCGTTATTAAGATAAAGTTTTGTGACCGTGTATTATTTTTCTATGTACGTACCATATTTTCCAAGTGGTGCAGGAGTGTTGGACCCACTCCGTGCTTGGATATGAATGTAACTGAATTCTTACCTGTGTCTGCATCTGAACACTACACCTAAAGGGGAATGTACGTTTTGGGTCTTAGAAAGGAAACTCCAGGGAAAGGTTGGCTCTCGAGGATCGAGAATTTTGCTCACCCAGCATGATACTCCAGCAAGTAAAGTATCACAGGGGGGAACTGTAAGATTCTCAAAATTCACAAATCCCCCAAAACTAGAAGAAAAACACTAAAGAAAAAGGACTTTGGACTCGTTTCTAACCATTTCAGGGTGATGAAATATTGGGCCTAACAGAGGGTGATTCAAGATTTGGTATTTTAAAAAAAAGGCATGTTTTGGCTTGTAAAAGAAAAGGAAAAGGTGGCAACAGGAGTTGGGATCAACCTCTAATAGATGGTTTGAGTATTGGAGTTAATCAAACTGTCTAGGGAACTGTGTGACCTCACTCAGCCCCTATCAGAAATTTACATTCAGACAGTAGACCCACGGAAGAGCAGTCCCCACCCAAATTATAGGACCCATCCAAAACATGCATAAAACAAATCCAATCACCCCGCTCCATAGAAATCTCAGGCCCAGTCAAGAAACTCAAAACCTGAGCACAATGACTACAATCAAGCAAGAGCTCAACAACTCATGAATCCATCCTGAAACCTCATCACACATTCATAAACAAGTTACTCTTAACGAGCCCGCCAAAACCTTACAATAAACTGGGTCAGATTTGGCGCGCAGATAAGGAGGCTTCAATTAGTATAATTGAAGGCCCGTTTGCTCAAGAGAGCAGTTCAGCCAGGAGTTCGACAGCTCGGAAGACGATAGTTTCACAAGGCGAGGGGGTAACAGAAAGAAGTTCAATAGAGAAGGTCAGCAGCTCTAGAAGCAGGCCGACACACAAGAAACCAGAGCAACAGCCCCAGTGACCATCAGACACCTCGCGGCAACAAGGGCCTTACGAAACAACCAACCGAATATTACGAAACAACCAACCGGTAATATTGGGCCACCGCGACCAAAGAGAACCAACTCGGGAGAAAACCGAAGATCCACAAAGTTTTCCACTCTACAATATATTCCTGACTTACCTCTGGGTAACTTTTCGACACAAAATCCTATCCCTTTACGAAGAAAAGTGGGTACTCACCTGATAGATCCAATACGCACCCTACCACATCAGTGAACTCGCGAAGACTGGCCAGCTATGCAGTTGAAGTCCTCTACCGCGTCCGGGGTACGGCAGACACCAACCAACACATACAGCGAACCGCGAAATCGCGAACCAGCTCAACTGTCAAGGATTCGCTTGGTGAGCATTATCCCTGGTCCTTTAGAGTTCAACTTAGCTAGTATAGTGGGATTGGGAGGGGTGGGGCATCTTTCTACTGTAATTTCCCTCCTGTGATTCGAAGTGTTCCCCATTTTATTAGAGTGTTAAGATTGTTGTGTTGTATTTTCTCTCTTGAATAAAGATCAAAGTTTCTTGCACCAAAACCAGTTGTCTGCTGCACTTTTGTCACAACCCCCAAATAAGTCCAAGGTCTCGAACCAAGGGAGTGGGAGCGATTCGGACCGCTCAGAAGTCAGAGGTGAAGCTGACACACACCACCACCCCCTACACAAAGGTGGCATGTCAAGTTGAGAAGGCTGTTAAAAAAGCATATGGGATCTTTGGCTTTATTAATAGAGGCATAGAGTACAAAAGCAGGGAAGTTAGGCCTCAACTGGAGAATTGTGTTCAATTCTTGGCACTACACTTTAGGAAGGATGTCAAGGCCTTAGAGAGGGTGCAGAAGAGATTTATTAGAATGTTACCAGGGATGAGGGATTTCAGTTATGTGGAGGGCCTGGAGAAGCTGGGGTTATTCTCAGAGCAGAGAAGGTTAAGGAGAGATTTGTTAGAGGTGTTTAAAATCATGAACGGTTTTGATGGAGTAAATAAGGAGAAACTGTTTACAGTGGCAGAAGGGTCAGTAACGAGAGGACACAGATTTAAGGTGATTGGCAAAAGAACCCAAGGTGACATGAGGAAACATTTTTTTTACGCAGCGAGTTGTAATGATCTGGAATGCACTGCCTGAAAGGGTAGTGGAAGCAGATTCAATGGTAACTTTCAAAAGGGAATTGTATAAATACCTGAAGGGGAAAAAAATTATAGAGCTTTGGGAAAGAGCAGGGGACTGGAACAATTGGATAGCTCTCTCAAAGAGCCGGCACAGTCACGATGGGCCGAATGACCTCCTCCTGTGCTGTACCATACTATGATACTATAATAGGAGATATTGCAAGGCTCTGCATGAAAGGTAATGATGTTGGCGTACACATGATTGCTGTAATTTAATGGCCATTGTAAAGTACTAGGATCCTTTAAGCTTTTAGTTTCCATAGCAACAGAAGCACCATGGCTAGAAACCAGATTGCAAAAGAATGGAGTCAGAAGGAACTCTAACACTTTATGAGAAAGGAATGAGGTATAAGACCCTGTGCAAACAGTGACCCTGATGTTATCTGGAAAGACCTGGTGATCTATCCAGCTGTGCCAAGTTAGCTTGAAAAAAAAAGTGTGATTGCTGATCTGGTATAGTTATTCATGTTATTTTAATTATATATATATTAACAAAGTATGGATTTGCTTTTAATATAACCTTTTTTTGTTTTATATTCTTTGCAACATAACACGACAGACAGCCATTGATTCCAAGATCAATGTATTCAAGAGAGTTTTCCAGAACAACGGCCCCTATATTTACGGGGAGTCGGGGAGTGTGTGGGGGAAAATGACCGAAGAACCCGACAAGGCCAGGGATGGGGAGGTCCTGCCGATCTTAATGGCAGGACCTCATTAACATCTTGGGGGTAATTTTAACTCCTCCACGATGGGTGGGGGAATATTGTGGATGGGGGGGGGGGAAAAGAGGGGGGAAATTAAATCCGACCCCAACCCACTGGGAACATGCCTACTCCTGGTTAAACTGCGATGGGTTTGGGGGTGTCCAAGTAACCCACTCAGAAGAGGCGGGTCAGTAATTATAATATTTAAACGAGGCTTTGTTCCTCAGATTTTGGGAGCCATTTGAATTTAACGGCTGCGGACCAGATTTCCCAGGGCTCAGGAAACCCAACAGTTAAAGGGAGGCGGGAACTGCTGGATCCAGCAGGTAAGTGCTTTTCCAGCACTGCTTGTGGGCCAGGAGGAGCAGGATCATTTCCCCTAGCCCATCAAGCAAATCTTCTGTCATGATCTGCCTCCCTTCCCGTGAATTCTCCCTTCCTTCGATCGGCTGACCCCCTTAGCAATCTCTCCCTCTCCCCCTCCCTCCTTGCTGCCATGCTCCGAACCCTCCCCACTATGCCCCAATCTTCTCGATTGCCAGCGACTGTCCCCAGCAGCCCCCACCTGCTGCTTTCTATTGCTGGCTTTACCCAGTCAATCTGGCTGGCTGCCTGGCGGGAAACGGAATGAGAAAATGCTAATGAGGTCCTGCTGTTAAATTTGGCAGGACCGCTGCGTTCACGGCATTTCCAGGTTTCCCTGCTCCCTGCCGCCTCCAGCCCGCCAAATGGACTCCGCAGTCGGGGTGGGGAGAAAGATCAGCAGTCGGGAGGGGGGAGGCGGGGGGGGTGGAAGGTCCCCAGTCGGGAGCGGGAGGGGGGAGGGGGGGAGGGGGGAAGGTCCGCAGTCGGGAGCAGGGGGGGGGGGGAAGGGAGGCAATCGGGAGGGGGGAGGGGAGGAAGGTCAGCAATCGGGAGCGGGGGGGGGGGGGGGGGGAGGAGGAAGGTCGGCAATCGGGAGGGGGCATGGATCAGCAATCGGGAAAATTGGAGATTCGGGCTAGGAGGGATCTGGCGATCAGGTCTTGGAGGGGGAGGCTGACAATCAGAGCTGGGGGAGGCCGAAGGTTTCCTTGATGGGGGAGCACTCCTGCTCCTCCTGGCCCACATGGAGTGCTGCAATAGCCACTTACCTTGTGGAGCCACAGCTCCCGCCTTCGTCTCATTACAGAGTTCCCCGACCCCTGGGAAACCCATGCAGCAGCAGTTAACTTCAAATCGGACTCCCAATTGCGCTGAAGGACCCCAATTTAAATATCATAGAATCATAGTAGTTACAACACAGGAGAAGGCCATTCGGCCCATCGTGCTTGTGCCGGCTCTGAAAATAAGCGTCCCGCCATATTTACTGCCATAAAAAGTGAAGTGGGCGTAACCTGACCCTAACGCATGCATGATGGGTTGGGGTCAGATTACGCGCATTTCACTTTTTAACCCCTCTTTCACCAGTCATGGGGGGGGATTTAATATCGAGGCAGATCTGTTTTAGAATCGACAGGAAACAGACCATATTGGATTTGGTAATGAGTAATAAAGCAGAATTAGCTAACAATATGACAATAAGGGAGCATCTTGCAAATAGTGACCATAATATGATTGAATTTCATATTAAGTTTGAGAGGGAGAAGGGAGAGTCACAAACCTAGGTTTTAACTTTAAGCAAAGAAAATTTTGAAGGGATGAAAAATAAATTGACCACAGTAAATTGGGGTGAACTGTTAATGGGTAAACCTACAGAAAAACAGTGGGAAGTATTCAAAGAAGTATTTGGAATGATTCAAAACCAGTATATACCCATAAAAGACAAAGGGGGAAAAATTGGATGAGGGTCCGTTTCAGGCGGGGGTAGCACAATGCGTTCGTACCACGTGCCCAAGGGATCCTAGGCAGGCAGGTCGCAAGTTTCGACCCACCCAAGGACTTACCTGCAATCAGCATTCCATTCCAGGCAATTCGTGGAATCAATTCAATTTGCATTTTCCACCACGAGAGGGAGTGCAATCTCTTAAAGGGAGGATGTTTCTTAGAAATCTCTTAAAGGTAGCTGGTACCTGTTATTTGCTGAAAATAACAGTATACTGTCTGCACGGAGTCTGAAAGGAGATCAGACATCACACATGTAAAACACAGATGCAGGTCCCATCCCTATGTTTACACACTGATGAATATTGAATAAAGGTTGCACACTATTAAATCCCACATCCTCCAATCTGCACGCCAGACCTCACCAATCTGCCAACGTGAGTTAGTACCAGGCCTGTGTGAGTGCATTCACCAAGATTCTCTGCTGATGCACTGGAGAATTTGGGTGCAAGAGGTGGACAGAAGGAGGGACATCCTATATCCGCAGCGTTGGGGGGCTGTGGGAGGGGGGGGGTGGCAAGAGCCCCTCCAGACGTATACTCAAAAGACAGTGGGAGGCAGCGGGGTACGAAGTCAATGCCAGGTGCACAGCATCATGAACATGGATGCAGTGCAGGAAGAAGTTCAGTGCTTTGACATGAGTGGTCAAGGTGAGTGAGGTCAACTGTCAAATGGTGTCTCCTACCAACTGCACCACGCACTACACCCTCCATCACCCACATACCAATAAACTCTTTCCATCAGTACTCAACTAGTGCAATCAGATGCTTTTTTTTTATTCGTTCATGGGATGTGGGCGTCGCTGGTGAGGCCGGCATTTATTGCCCATCCCTAATTACCCTTCCTCTCACCCTTACATATTACCATTGTTTCAAGCCGTCCACCCGCAATTCACAGGCCACACACACTGGCAGCTAATCAACCATGACAGGCACATCACCCAGACACACGTCCTGCTTTCTTGCAGGAGAAGGTGGCGCATATCAAGAGGCAGCAAGTGGCAGTGGCATTTATCCCATCGAGCCTTTTCCGCCATTCAACGAGATCATGGTGGACCTGTGACCTAACTCTGTATACCCGCCTTAGCCCCATATCCCTTAATACCCTTGGTTCACGGAAATCTATCAATCTCAGATTTAACATTCACAATTGAGCTAGCATCAACTGCCATCTGCAGAAGATTGTTCCAAACATCTCCCACCCTTTGTGTGTAGAAGCATTTCCTAACTTCACTCCTGCACGTCCTGGCTCTAAATGTTAGGCTATGTCCCCACGTCCTAGTATTGAAGTGTAGGAGACCTCCAAAAACAGTTACAAATGTCTTGGCAGCCAGAAGCAATAATCCAGCCACTAACCTGTAAATCCTGCATGGTCCCTTTAAATAGCGCTGGTGGGGGGTCCTCCAGACACCCTAAGGCACGTTCAGATGGTCGGGGTTAAGACTGTGCGTTGAGTTGAGCGTTAGATACCATTTTGGGACTTATCACTTTAAATCAGCGTTTCACACTGATTGAAGCCATTTTCTCCCTACTTTACATGATTCCAGCATTCATTATCTGCGCCTGTGCTAACTCCTATACCAAGATGGTGTCTGGTGCACGTCACACAGGAATGTGCGTACCATCTTGGATGTCGGAGAAGCCATGTAGCGCCAAAACAATGGGCGCTACACGGCCCAATTTAGCACCCAAAGTCTCCATTTATTTAGTTAAGCAACCAGGGTCAACAAATGAGGTAAGGCACAATATTAAGCTAATAGAAAAGGTTTACACAAATCCAAGGGAGAATGGAAATCCAGCAGACTAAGGAAGGTATGAAAAGCAAGAAAGGGATAAAAAGATTGTAATAAGAGGTGCAAAAAGGAATATGAAAAAGTCTTGCAAGGGATATAAAAGCTAACAGCAAATGTTTTTGTCAATATATTAAGAGAAAGAGAGTGGTAAAGGGGAATTTGGACCCATTAAAGATAAATGCAGGCAAGATTATAATGGCAGACATGTTAAATGAGTATCTGTTTTCACAGTGGAGGAAGAGGACAAAATACCAATGATACAAGAGAATTTAAAAATAAGTAATGGGGAGGAACTTAGTGGATTTAATATAAGAAAAAAATGGAAATGGAGAAAATGGGACTTAAGCTAGACAAGTGTCCAGGACCAGATGGTTTCCGTCCCAGGGAATTAAAATAAATAGTTGAGGAAATTGCAGAATCAGTTATCATAATTTCCCAAATCTCTCTAGACTCAGGAAGTGTGCCTTTGGATTGGTAAACTACAAATGTCACTCCATTATTTAAGAATGGAGGGAGCCAGAAATGAGGTTAAACTGACAGGTTTGTAGTTACATCAATCGTGGGTAAGTTACTAAATCCATCATCTGAGACAGAGTGACTGAGCACTTGGACAAGTATCATCTGATCAAAGAGAGTAAAAAAAAATGAAGCTTTTCAAAATGATAGCCAGGTGTTTAAATTAACCTCTGAGAATGAATAACCTTCCAAAGGAATCAACCATGTTTCCAAGCTTCCAATTTACAACTGAGGAAATCCAAGTGCATGAAGAGTTAAAAGCATCAACCCCATTGGCTGATGAAATAATGCTCAGAAATAAGAAGCTGGAATACCGCCCCCATCCTTTCCCCCCTCCCCATCCCCTCCCCCCTTTCCACCACCCCCCCTCCACCCCAGGCAGATTCACTGGTTTCTGCTCCATTTATGTTACAGTGAAAATCCCAACCAAAAGGTAGGCGATGGGAACATATGCTTCTTCCGCTCCTCCCCCCACCCCATATCCAGTCAGCAGTTTGTGGCATATCTGGGGTGTCCCTGGGCTACCATAAGAATTCCATCCACTTCACTTGTGTCACAGGCAGCAATTCCCAACCCTGCGAAGAGCGGGCATGAGTTCTGTGATGAACCTACAAAAGGTCGCAATGATGTAAATCGGCAAAAAGATCAATTATCTTCTTGCTGCTGACACTGTTCACTGCGGGGAATAAAGATTTTTTGATTACCTGCATCCTTGGCCCGATAGGAGCCTCAGGCTTCACCACCCCCCCCCCACCCCTTCACCAATACCTCATCTCGAACCAACGGGTGTCACTCTAAGTTTCCATTGGCATAGCAGGTCAAGCACCTCTGTTGCACTTCTACAGGCATTGGTCACCCATCCCAAATAATTAAATGACTCCATTCCTGAGATTTGGGAGGGAGTCATGAGGAGGCTAAAGTAGGAGGTGGAAATTCCATCCAGTTGCACTTGCAACTGCGCCTTGGATTTTCTCCCCAACATTGGGCTCAATTTTGCAATGGTAGCGGGTTGGCAGTGGGGGGTTGAAGCTGCGCAAGGCAAACCCGCATAAACAAAACTTACCGTTTCCAAAGCGATCGCGTGGTGATTGATGATGATTAACGTCCTCTCCGGGTTTCACGCCCGGCAGCCAGCCTGATTGACTGGCTGGCGTCAGGAGCTGCAATCCCGGGCGGGGAGGGGGGCGGGTGGAGAAAGAGAGCGAGACGTCATCCGGCGCAGGAATGGAAGATCGGTGGGGAGAGAATGGAAGATTGAGGGTGGGGGGAGATCGGGGGGGGGGGGGTGCGGGAGAGGGGGACATCCGGGAGGAGAAGAGTGGGAGATCAGAGAGGGAGACATCGGACGCGGAGCAGGGTGGAAAGGTAGGTTGATTTTGTGTTTTAACTTCATGCAATGGTTTTTGATGTACTTTATTTTGTTTCTTTTTGCCTGATCCGGTTTCACTAGGCGTGAATCAGAAGCAGTGGGCAAGTCGCCCAGGTAAGTTAAAAATCATTCCAACTACATAATCTGTCACAAGTAAAGTGCCTTAAGTACCTCAATGAGGTACATTTGGCTCTTTAACTATCATCCCACCGGCTTTAATTGCCGGCAGGACTTCCAGTTTTAGGATGCACGCGCGCACACAGGTGCGTCCATGGGGAACTCGAAAGTTGGTGGGTTGGAGCCAGCTTTTGAACCTGAACGGGATTTCCCCTATTTTCAAAGTCCCCGCCCCCAATGGACAAGCAATGTCCCCGTAAAATTGAGCCCATTAAATAGTCTATTTAGCAAGTAACCCAAACAACCAACAAGAGGATCAGAATTCTACTGTACAATATAGTAACAAATACAGTAACGTCTCTATGAAATTTGCTACGAAAATTTCATGTCACAGTTTCAAGCTCAAAGCAGTTAAGGAGTTGATTAAAACTATTTTGATGATCCTACGATATATGAGAATTGTATGATACTCCTGAATCTCTTCCCTTTATTGCCAAAATGATGGGCTCAGGTTGTGAGGGAGCAAACCATCAGGACCCAAAATTCTTCTGGCCCTTTTAAGAAGGTGGACTTCCACCCATTGCTTTGCCCTGCCATTAATTACATTCCAAATTGTGTAGCATGATCGTTTACACAGTCGGGCCTGCTTTTAACACAGAAGAAAATTAAATTGCCACTTTTCCTTTGGGACTCCAGTCCATAAACAAAGCCTGGACCCTCATGTGTGGCTCACTTCCATCCTTTGGCGCCCAGGTACACCCGATCACATCATTGCCGATCCTATGCTGGGTTCCTCAGAGGGCCAGGGACATGGGAGCTCCCAAAATTGGGAGTCCATGCCCATTCTTATGCTGCTGGCCTTGTAAAGTGCAGGCAGAAGCTCCAACCCTTCTAAGGCCCTACCAGGATTTTTGGTCTCTAGAAATTTTAGTTACTGAGGAAAAGACATGGAGAAATTTAATTTCCGTTGTTGGTAGGTTCTCCTGACCGGTTATTTTCACAAGTCCCTTGTACTTCTCACTTGCATTTTCTAGCCGCTTGCCTCACTTTTGATCCATATGTTCCCTACATTTTCAGCTTTGATTTGCTGCTGTTAATTTTGAGCCAAGCAACAAAGTATGATGGGGAAAGTGCAAGAGGGAAAGTGTTACAATGAGTAAGTGACAACTGCCTTAAGCGTGCACTACACAAAAAACTTTTAATATATTATATTGATTTCTTTGGCTTGCTTCAAAAGATCGGAGTCATTTAAGGACTTCTGTTCCATTAAATTGTTGCTGTAAAGAAGGTCCAATAGGATCAGACAAATCTTTCTGCTCAGTAAGTTAATGAGATGGTCTCAATCAATCTATTTTTAAATTAATACTCAGTATAATTACTTATTACAATGGAACAATCAATCATTACTATAGTGTATCACTGGTGCCTTTTATCACTGTCATTTTCTTAACCATTATTTATGTCAAAAACACAGCCATGGTTACATAAAGTAAATGGCTTTGGAGGAATAGGGGGAACATTTCTCTAAATGACAAAGAGTTTTTTTTCCAGTTAAAGATGATATTTGGTCATGGCATTCTGTTAACGAGTTAACTAGGTTAACCTGGTGTGAAAATGCATTGGATTCTAGTCTGGATTTATATCTCTAATCAGGTCATTTGAGCTAAAAATCCATTTTTGGATCTGAGACATTTTATACATGAGTATAGCTTTGCATGTGGCAGTAATTTATTGTTTTCTTTTGAATTCATCTGTAATAAATGTCAAGTGTAAAAAGAACTGAAATTCCAATCAGACCCTAGGCAGAACTAGGGCAGGTTGGCCCATGGGGACTGAAAAATGGGGCGAAAAATAGTTCTGCCACGATTCTATTTTGTGTTTTCCATCCCGTTATTTTCTGGTGGGTGGCCATGGATGAGTCTTCAACTCAGCCTTTCCCTCACATCAAGGTAATCTGTCATGGAGAGCTCCCGGGCTAGCCCAGGACCTCCACCCTTAATGTCCTCCGTAGGAACGGAACTCATGCCAGCTAAGAGGAATTGATCACCTTCCCCAAGAGACCTGCTTGCTCCACTGTGCGCAGGAAAACCAAAGAGGAAACATTCTTTCAGGTTCTCGGTGGGACTACTCTCCACCGTAAAAGTGGCATGACGCTACTCCAACACTCCACTGGTGCACTCTTGCTGCATGATGTGACTTTTACAGAATACACTCGCATCTTCAGTGTGATTTGAGTTCCACCTGCCTCAAGGATGCACACTGACTGGCTGATGTTCCAGGCTCCTCAGTCAAATGGCAGTAGGAGTGCCTCTGCCTTTATACTCTGCTGTGGGATTACTAATGGGCGGGTGCAACGTGCCTACAACCTCCATTGCTCCTCTTCTTCCTCCAAGAGGCAAAGATACAGGGGAGTTCTCAATGGCCACAATATTGTGCCCGTCCGGAAAGGGGCAGGGTAGGTGGCAACCCCTGAGCAAATGGCACCAAGGCAGAATGCAAAATATCTGGCAACAGCAAATAAACAAAACAAATGACATATTAATAGGGTTTTAACAGCATTTATAAATGCATAAGGTCGTCCCTTTAAAATCATTTCAGCCTTCAAAGTAGCAACTGGATGCAAGTTTTATGCTGGCGTGATTATAATCAAGTGTAAATTAGGCTGAGATGATGAGAAATAGGATGTGTGACATCACCATGTCATTACTGTTTCATTTGCATGAGTTTGCTGAAAAATGGGTTTTCGCTGGCTGCCCAAAATAATGGAGAATGGGAGGGGCAGAAAAGTTGGCAGGGAACAGGCATAACAGATAGCTATCCCATTTCTCTACCGCCTATCCAATTGGCACCAAAACTCAGGCAGGCAGCAGAGGAAATAACAGGCTTGCAGTTCCAAATAAATTGGGTGCCTCAATTCTCTGGTTTAAACTAAGGATTATATCTTAGCAGCATGGGTAAAACATGCAAGAAAGAATTTTAATGAGAGATAGGGGGTTAAATTCGATAACCCCTGAAACCGGGCATGGGTATCGTGGTCCGTGATTAGACCGTGCCCGATGCTTCCGATGCAGGCAGCACGTGAGCTTCGTGCTGCCTGGTCATTAATATGATTTCTACATGCAGCCAGTGCTACCCATGTTGTTGAGAGGCTGCACGCACAAGCAGGAGGCCTGAAATGGGGCGTGGCCAGCACTTGTCAAAGGCAGCCTGCACCACTTAAAGAGGAGGTGCACAGTCAATTGAAAGCAGTGCAAGATGGCAGGAAGGAAAGCTGGACCAGCAAGAGAGTGCGCCCCAAGATTCTCCGACGACACACTGGAGGTCCTGGTGGAGGGAGTGGACAAAAGTACGGCCATCCTGTAGCCGTAGGGTGGTAGGAGACCCTCTACACAACAGCTGCACAGGCAGTGGGAGGCTTTGGCCCAGGAGGTGAATGCCCGGAGCACTGAACCACGCACATGGATGCAGTGCTGAGAAAAGTTCAATGATTTAACATGAGTGGTCAAAGTAAGTGAATGCAAGGGTCAAGTGTCAACTGCACCACTGCTCCACACACGACATCACCTGTCACCCACCCACCAACAAACACTGCCCATCCATATGCAACACTGCACTTCCCATTCTGCATCTCACCCTCACATTGTACCACACTTGCAGGCCACACACACTGGCAGCTATTTGACCATGACAGGCCATGTGATATCAAGAAACAGCTGAGTGCACTGGATACAGCAAAGGCTATGGGCCCCGACAACATCCTGGCTTTAGTGATAAAGACTTGTGCTCCAGAACTAGCTGCACCTCCAGCCAAGCTGTTCCAGTACAGCCACAACACTGGTGCCCGAGAATGTAGAAAATTGCCCAGGTATGTCCTGTCCATAAAAAGCAGGACAAATCCAATCCGGCCAATTACCGCCCCATCAGTCGGCTCTCAATCATGAGCAAAGTGATGGAAGGTGTTGTCGACAGTGCTATCAAGAGGCACTTACTCATCAATAACTTGGTCACCGATGCTCAGTTTGGATCCAGCCAGGACCACTCGGCTCCAGACCTCATTACAGCCTTGGTCCAAACATGGACAAAAGAGCTGAATTCCAGAGGTGAGGTGAGAGTGACTGCCCTTGACATCAAGGCAGCATTTGACCAAGTGTGGCACCAAGGAGCCCGAGTAAAATTGAAGTCAATGGGAATCAGGGGGAAAACTCTCCAGTGGCTGGAGTCATACCTAGCACAAAGGAAGATGGTAATGGTTGTTGGAGGCCAACCATCTCAGCCCCAGGACATTGCTGCAGGAGTTCCTCAGGGCAGTGTCCTAGGCCCAACCATCTTCAGCTGCTTCATCAATGACCTTCCCTCCATCATAAGGTCAGAAATGGCGATGTTCGCTGATGATTGCACAGTGTTCAGTTCCATTTGCAACCCCTCAAATAATGAAGCAGTCCGAGCCTGCATGCAGCAAGACCTGGACAACATCCAGGCTTGGGCTTATAAGTGGCAAGTAAGATTCGTGCCAGACAAGTGCCAGGCAATGACCATCTCCAACAAGAGAGAGTCTAACCATCTCCCATTGACATTCAACAGCATTACCATCGCCAAATCGCCCACCATCAACATCCTGGGGGTCACCATTGACCAGAAACTGAACTGGACCAGCCATGTAAATACTGTGGCTACAAGAGCAGGTCAGAGGCTGGGTATTCTGCGGCGAGTGACTCACCTCCTGACTCCCCAAAGCCTTTCCACCATCTACAAGGCTCAAGTCAGGAGTGTGATGGAATACTCTCCACTTGCCTGGATGAGTGCGGCTCCAACAACACTCAAGAAGCTCAACAATCCAGGACACTTGATTGGCACCCCATCCACCACCCTAAACATTCACTCCCTTCACCACCGGCGCAGTGGCTGCAGCGTGTACCATCCACAGGATGCACTGCAGCAACTCGTCAAGGCTTCTTCGACAGCACCTCCCAAACCCGCGACCTCTACCACCTAGGAGGACAAGAGCAGCAGGCACATGGGAACACCACCACCTGCATGTTCCCCTCCAAGTCACACACCATCCCGACTTTGAAATATATCGCTGTTCCTTCATCGTCGCTGGGTCAAAATCCTGGAACCTTCACCACACGGACTGCAGCGGTTCAAGAAGGCGGCTCACCACCACCTTCTCAAGGGCAATTAGGGATGGGCAATAAATGCTGGCCTTGCCAGCGACACCCACAACCCGTGAACAAATTTTAAAAAGGCACATCACCCAGACAGGATACTCACTGTCACATTTCCCTCTGCCATGCAGGAGAAGATGGCGCATAACAGGAGAGACCTGAGGGAGGACAGGCACGCTTACACGTCCTCAGCCCCCTAGAGGAGACGCTGCTGTGGATCATTGGGTGTGCCAGCGCTGTGGCATGGCGACTAAGGGAGCTGGAGGTCCCGATGAAGGGGAGCTCTACATACCTTATCCTCCTTCTCATGTCCCACATCTCCCTTATTCCACAATCTTTTCTGACTCACGTGCTGCACATGCTGTCAGCACACACCTCTTACTTGCTCCTCTCCCCACTGCACAACTCAATCTGTTTCCCTTTGTCATTGCAGATACCCAAGAACACGTGGCAGCACCGTCCGAGGAGGAGGAGGACAGTGAAGCCACACCATCACTCGATCTGCCATTCGCATCCATCAGCTCAGAAACTGACACTGCGCGTCCAATAGAGGCTAGGTTAGAGGAGGGATCTGCATGTGGTAAGACACCAAGCACAAGTGCACAGGAGCCAGGGTGGGGAGAACGGATACCACAGGTGCCAGCTCGCCGGATAGCAAGGTCGCACAATGGTTCTGCTGCCGAGGTATCAGATGATGACTTTGATGGGCCAGGCTACAGAAGATGGCTGATGGGCGTACACCACTAAATGTTTGGGGCACTGGAAAACCTGCCAGAAAGCCTGCGAACAATGTCAAGAGGCATGGAGGAGTCCGCCCCGAACTTGGCACAGGGCTTTGCGCAGAGCTTGGAGCCCATCCTTACCCACATGGAACAGGTGGCCACCTACATCAGCACCTCTGTGGAACCCACCATGGTGCAGTGTCTGATGACTGATGGCGCGGCTTCCATTGCAGCACAAACTGATGTGATCAAAGGTCTGCAAGCTACGGTTAAAGTTCAGACTGCTGCTATTGTGGCTCTGGGAACAGGGCTTCCAGGGTGTCACAGCACTCCAGCAAACAGTTCTCCAGCTGATCACCAGGAGTGCTGAGGCAACGCTCCGGGAGAGTGGCAGTGGCAGTGGCACCATGGCGGTCGAACCTGCTGTCCTCTCTCCGAACGACAGCATTCCTGCTCCCACCCCTGCCACTCCGCCAGTCTCCTTGCTGTTGCCTGTCAGCCAGGCAGGCCAGACTGTTGTAGCCCAGGCCATGATGGTGCAGTCTGAAGCTGGGCCCTCCCAGCCCAGAGCTGCTCAAGGTCATCCTCCAAGACCACCTGCACGCTCCTCCATTGAAGGTCAGCAGCCTTCCACCACCCATGCTCCTGCCATTGGGGATGCACCTTGGGCACTGGGATAGGTAAAGTCACATGAATGACAGGCACTAAGGGAATGCACAAGGGTGAATAGTCTCACTTTGTTTGCTTCATTTCATTTGTTAATTTAGAAACTTAAATTTGAATTTGCATTTGGTGGTGGTTTTTATTTCTGCGATGAGCTAAGGGAGGAAGCAATGTGTAATCATAAGGAGGACGATTTGATGGTCATGTGGGAGAGAATGGGCGGGGAGTGTAGGACTGTTGGTGACTTGGGAGATGTCGTTCACGTTATTGATATTTCTCAGGTGAGCACGCAGAGCCCTGGCAGACAGGGCCAGTGTTCCTTGTTGCTTCCTTGAGCCTTCCTCCACTTCCCCCTCCATCTCCTCCCCCTCATCCTCAACCTCCCCCTCATCCTCAACCTCCCCCTCATCCTCAACCTCCCCCTCATCCTCAACCTCCCCCTCATCCTCAACCTCCCCCTCATGGTCTTACCAGATAATCGGTGGCAAGGGCTATTCCCTCATAATGGTGAGGTTGTGCAGCATGCAGCATACAATGATGAATCTTGACACCACTCAGCTGAGTACTGCAGGGTTCCAACAGAACAGTCCAGGCAGTGGAAGCATTGCTTTAGGACACCTATGGTATGCTCAATGACATTGCGTGTGGCAGCGTGGCTCTTGTTGTAGGCCCACATTGCACATGTGCGTGGGTCCCTGAAGGGAGTCATGAGCCATCTCATGAGGGGATAGCCCTTGTCACCCAGTAGCCAGCCTTTCACTTGCTGAGCCAGTTCAAAGATAGCTGGCATGTTGGACTGCCGCATAGTAAAGGCATCATGACTACTCCCAGGGTAGCGGGCATTGACCTCCATGATACGTTGCGTGTGGTCATACACCAGCTGCACATTCAGGGAGTGGAACCCCTTTCTGTAATGAAGATGGCCAAGTTGAGATGTGGAACACGCATGGCAATATGCGTGCAGTCAATGACAACCTGCACCATGGGGCAGTCTAGAATTTGAGTAAATCCTTTATCTGCTTCTCTCTATTAAGAGGGAATGTGATGAATCTGTTGCTCATCTCGTATAGTGCCTCCGTAACCTCCCTTGTGTAGCATTGCACTGTGAGATGTTGCACAGATCACCAGCAGAGGTCTGAAAGGATCCAGAGCCATAGAAGTTCAGCGCCACAGTTACCTTGACAACCACAGGCAATGCTGTCCTTGACCTGCTCCGAGGCTGTAATTGTAGCCGCAGCAGGTGACAGATCTCCATCACAACCTCTTTGGTGAACCTCAGCTGTCGGATGCACTGATCCTCGCTCATCTGGAGGCAAGAGTGGTGTTTCCAGAAGGCCCTCATGGGATTATGGCCTCCTGCTCAATGCCCTGCGCCTCCTCCACCTCGTCCCCCTCCTCGCAGCTTAACCTGCTCTGCGTGGCCTCTCTGCACGCTCCCAGTTGTGTTCTTTGCCCAGCGGGAGCCCTAGCAGGCCATCAGGTAGATAAATCTCCAGGACCTGATGAAATGTATCCCAGGACGTTATGGGAGGTTAGGGAGGAAATTGCAGGTCCCCTAGCAGAGATATTTGAATCATCGACAGCTACAGGTGAGGTGCCTGAAGATTGGAGGGTAGCAAATGTTGTGCCTTTGTTTAAGAAGGGTGGCAGGGAAAAGCCTGGGAACTACAGACCGGTGAGCCTGACATCTGTCATGGGTAAGTTGTTAGAGGGTATTCTGAGAGACAGGATCGACAGGCATTTGGAGAGGCAGGGTCTGATTAGGAACAGTCAGCATGGTTTTGAGAGAGGAAAATCATGTCTCACGAATTTGATTGAGTTTTTTGAAGGGGTAACCAAGAAGATAGATGAGGGCTGTGCAGTAGACGTGATCTACATGGACTTCAGCAAAGCTTTTGACAAGGTACCGCATGGTAGGTTGTTACATAAGGTTAAATCTCATGGGATCCAAGGTGAGGTAGCCAATTGGATACAAAATTGGATTGACGACAGAGGGTGGTTGTAGAGGGTTGTGTTTCAAACTGGAGGCCTGTGTCCAGCGGTGTGCCTCAGGGATCGGTGCTGGGTCCGCTGTTATTTATATTAATGATTTGGATGAGAATTTAGGAGGCATGGTTAGTAAGTTTGCAGATGACACCAAGATTGGTGGCATTGTGGACAGTGAAGAAGGTTATCTAGGATTGCAACGGGATCTTGATAAATTGGGCCAGTGGGCCGATGAATGGCAGATGGAGTTTAATTTAGATAAATGTGAGGTGATGCATTTTGGTAGATCGAATCGGGCCAGGACCTACTCCGTTAATGGTAGGGCGTTGGGGAGAGTTATAGAACAAAGATCTAGGAGTACAGGTTCATAGCTCCTTGAAAGTGGAGTCACAGGTGGATCGGGTGGTGAAGAAGGCATTCGGCATGCTTGGTTTCATTGGTCAGAACATTGACTACAGGAGTTGGGATGTCTTGTTGAAGTTGTACAGGGCATTGGTGAGGCCACACTTGGAATACTGTGTTCAGTTCTGGTCACCCTATTATAGAAAGGATATTATTAAACTAGAAAGAGTGCAGAAAAGATTTACTCGGACACTACCGGGACTTGATGGTTTGACTTATAGGGAGAGGTTGGATAGACTGAGACTTTTTTCCCTGGAGAGTAGGAGGTTAAGGGGTGATCTTATAGAAGTCTATAAAATAATGAGGGGCATAGATAAGGTAGAGAGTCAAAATCTTTTTCCAAAGGTAGGGGAGTCTATAACGAGGGGGCATAGATTTAAGGTGAGAGGGGAGAGATACAAAAGGGTCCAGAGAGGCAATTTTTTCACTCAAAGGGTGGTGAGTGTCTGGAACGAGCTGCCAGAGGCAGTAGTAGAGGCAGGTACAATTTTGTCTTTTAAAAAGCATTTGGACAGTTACATGGGTAAGATGGGTATAGAGGGATATGGGCCAAGTGCAGGCAATTGGGACTAGCTTAGTGGTATAAACTGGGCGACATGGGCCTGTTTCCGTGTTGTAAACTTCTATGATTCTATGGTTGCTAGGAATCTTGTTGAAACACTGGTAAATTACACCAACCATAAGGCAGTACCTGCCAAACCATTCTCAAATTTTCTATACCAACTCTAAGTATAGGAAGCTTCAACAGATTCTACCAGCAGCCAGAAGCAATAATCCAGCAACTAACCTGCAACACCTGCATGAACCCTTTAAATAGCACTGGTGGGGGGTCCCTCAGGGATTCTAAGACATGTGCAGGTGTTCGTGGTTAAGGCAATGCGTTGAGTGGAGCGTGAAGTGCCAAAATGGTGTCAATCAGCGTTGCACACTGATATAATGCATATTCTCCCTACTTTACATGTTGCCGGTGTTCCTTATCTGCGCGTGCGTGAAACCCTTTACCAAGATGGTGTCCAGCACATTCCGGATGCCATTTTAGAACTTCAGGAGGCCACGCAGCGCCGAAACAACGGGTGCTGCACAGCGCAATTTCTAGTCTGTAGAGTACTCATAATGGGAACTGCTGCTTCGGTAAAGAATAGATCATAGATTGATATCGGATTACCTAACTCATAACCAGTGCAGATACAAAGGGCCAAATATTTTGATTTCATTATGTAAATTTCAGTTTTAAAATTCAGCTAAGCTCACAGCATTGCTAGATATAAAAGGAGATTGGAAATTAATCGTATGGCTGAATCTTAATGATACAGAAATCATTTACCAAATATCATTGTCATTCAATTATATTGTGATTGAATCAGGATTTTTATGCACTGCAGATAAATTTTCGTACCAAAGCCCATTCAATTATTTATTCATCAAATCTAGCCTATCAGAAACAAAAAGAAAATAATTCATATAAGAAATAATTTTTTTCAGAGGATATATTTTACACAGAAGACTAAATTTCTCTCGGTAAAATTTAGCACGGAATAATAATAATGTGCTGAGTATTAAAAAGTGGCCAATTAACAAACAAACACACTTTTAGTTTAAGTGTTCTGCAATCCATGAACCATGAGGCTCTTGCATTGAAAAAATAATAATTTTCCACAATTGTTCTAATGTAGCTAATGAGAGGAGTTTGTACTGTTCAACAGTGACCAGATGATACACAACATTTTTCAAGCTGATTCAGATGGTGAAGGCAACATGGCCCATCAGTCTGAAACATCATTATGAGCTCACTCTTTCTCCTCTGAAGACTGTCGAGCTGAGTTTCTGAAGCTTCACTGGCAGTATGGAGCTTCACTGAGGGCGAGCGTGATTCCAAAGCTAAGCACTTAGGCAAGCTCGCCTTTTTCGGATTTTATATCGAAGGAAAAGGCTGGCATTTTGTAGACCTCACTAATGGCCAGCGCAAGCCTCCTTGCAGGTTGATAAAAATTATAAGTGCATCCCATTTGTACTGAGGACAAAAAATAAATAATTTGGAACAATTGGTGCAAAAACACATGAGAGCATAACTACCAGCAGGAATAAAGAAAGAAATGGTTAAGAAATAGCTAAAATAGACTTATTTTATATTACTGAGTCCCTTCCAAGATTTTTAAGACATTTACTGCCAGCTACCAACCAGGGCTGCCTATTTCACATGGGCTTCATTTATGTTGGATGTCCTGCATGCCAGAAATGAACATCCAAGACAGACATTCACAACCTACAAGGGGTAAATGGTAGATAAGAAAGGATAGATTTTTTTCAGTTCTTATCCATGGTAAGCTATCTCACCCACTGAGAATGTGCATTGCAAAGTTGCAGGCGACTGCCTATGATTTTCCATTATGTTCTCAGAGGAAGAGACACCGCACACAAGGATTCAGATTATCTTAAAGTATAAAACACTTCACAGGATTCACAATATAGGTTTGGTCACATCAGGGAAAAATAGTAAAGTTAAAATTAAAGGTGCTATATCTGAATGCATGAAGCATTTGTAACAAGATAAATGATGTGATCGCTTTGGAGAGGGTGCAGAGGAGATTCACCAGGATGTTACCAGGGCTGGAGCGCTTCAGCTATGAAGAGAGACTGGGAAGATTGGGTTTGTTTTCCTTGGAGCAGAGGAGGCTGAGGGGGGACATGATTGAGGTGTACAAAATTATGAGGGGCACAGATAGAATGGATATTAAGGAGCTTTTTCCCTTCGTTGAGGGTTCTATAACAAGGGGACATAGATTCAAGGTAAAAGGCGGGAGGTTTAGAGGGGATTTTAGAAAGAACTTTTTCACCCAGAGGGTGGTTGGAGTCTGGAACTCACTGTCTGAAAGGGTTGTGGAGGCAGGAACCCTCACAACATTCAAGAAGCATTTGGATGAGCACTTGAAATGCCATAGCATACAAGGCTACGGACCAAATGCTGGAATATGGGATTAGAGTAGACAGGGCTGATGGCCGGCGCGGACACGATGGGCCGAAGGGCCTCTATCCGTGCTCTATGACTCTATGACTATGAATTAATGGAACAAATAGAGATTTTGACAAATAGAGGGTTTGATCTAGTAGCCATTACTGAGACATGGTTGCAGGGTGACCAAGGTTAGGAACTAAATATTCCAGGATACTTAATTTTTAGAAAAGATAAGTAAAATGGAAAAGGAGGAGGGCAAATTCCTGATAATAAACCATGAGATAAAGGAAGTAATGAGAAAGTATCTTAGCTCAGAAAATCAGGATGTAGAATCAGTATGGGTGGAAGTAAGTAGTAATAAAGGGCAGAAAACACAGGTGGGAGTAGTTTACAGGCCCCCCAACAGTAGTAAGTGTTGGACAGAGCATAAATCAGGAAATTAGAGGAGCATGTAACATGGGTAATGCAATAATTGTGGGGGACTTTAATCTTCATATAGACTGGGCAAATCAAATTGGCAAAAGTAGTTAGGAAGAAGAGTTCATGGAATGCATTCAAGACAGTTTTCTCGAACAATATGTCAAGGAACCAACTATGGAACAGGTTATTTTAGATCTAGTATTGTGTATTGAGACAGGGTTAATTAATAATCTTTTAGCTAAGGATCCTCTAGGGAGAAATGATCATAATATGACAGAATTTCATAGAGTTTGTGTGTGATATAGTTAAGGTCTTAAATTTAAACAAAGCCAATTACATAGGTACAAGGAGCAAGTTGGCTACAGTTGATTGGGGAATTAGATTAAAAGACATGACAGTAAATAAGCAATAGTAAACATTTAAAGCAATAATTCATAATTCTCAATGAATATACATTCCATTGAGGAATGAAAACTTCACAGGAAAGGTGATCCAACCTTGGTTAACTAGAAAAGTTGAGGATAGTATTAGATTAAAAGAAAAGGCATACAATTTGGACAAAAAGAGTTGTAAGCCTGAGCATTGGGAGGGTTTTAGAAATCAGCAAAGTATGACCAAGAAATTGATTTAAAAAAAAGAGAGAAAATTGAATGAGAGTAAACTATCAAGAAATAGAAGAACAGATTGTAAGAGCTTCTACAAGTATGTAAAAAGGAAGAGATTAGCAAAAGTAAACATTTGGTCCCTTAAAGGCTAAGACAGGAGAAATTATAATGGGGAATAATGAAATGGCAGAGACATGAAACAAATATTTTGTGTCTTCACAGTAGAAGACACAAAAAACATACTGGAAATACTGAGGAACCAAAGGTATAATGAGAGTGAGGAACTTAAAGTAGCTAAGAATTAGTAAAGAAAACATACTGGGAAGGCTTGTCTTCAGTTGCTTCCAGCCTTTATTCACCAGAGATCTACATTACACACAACACACCCAACATAAGCTCTCTCTTATATATGGATACAAGAGAGCCCCAATTGAGACACACCACCTGAATACAATTAACATTAATTGATATAAATCACATGGATACGATTAACACTGGAGAAATTAATGGGACTAAAAGTCGACAAATCCCCTGGACCTGATGGCCAACATCCTAGGGTTTTAAAAGAGGTGATTGCAGAGATAATGGATGCATTGGTTTTGATCTTCCAGAATTCCCCAGATTCTAGAATTGTCCCCGTGGATTGGAAGGTAGCAAATGTAACCCTGCGATTCAAGAAAGGAGGGAAAGAGGAACTATAGGCCAGTTAGCCTGACATCAGTAGCAGGGAAATGCTAGAATCTATTATTAAGGACATGGTAACAGGCCACTTAGAAAATCATAATGTGATTAGGCAGGGTCAACATAGTTTTATGAAAGAGAAAACATGTTTGACAAATCTATTAGAATTTTTTGAGGGTGTAACTAGCAGGGTCGATAAGAGAGAACCAGTGGATGTAATATATTTGGATTTTCAAAAGGCATTTGATAAAGTGCCACACAAGAGGTTGTTACACAAGATAAGGGCTCATGGGATTGGGTTAATATATTAGGTGTATTGAGGATTGGTTAACGGACAGAAAACAGAGAGTAGGAATAAACGGGTCATTTTCGGGTTGGCAGGTTGTAACTAGTGGGGTGCCGCAAGGATCAGTGCTTGGCCTCAGCTGTTTACAATATATATAGATGAGGGGACTGAGTGAAATGTATCCAAGTTTGCTGATGACACAAAGCTGGGTGGGAAAGTTAACTGTGAGGAGGACGCAGAGAGGCTGCAAAGGGATATAGACAGGTTAAGTGAATGGGAGAGAAGGTGGCGAGAAGGTGGCAGATGGAGTATAATGTGGGGAAATGTGATATTATCTACTTTGGTGGGAAGAATAGAAAAGCAAATTATTTTTTAAAAGATGAGAGACTAAGAAATGTTGGTATTCAGAGTGACTTGGGTGGTCCTTCACAGAAAGTTAATACAGCAAGCAATTTGGAAGGCAAATAGTATGTTAGCCTTTATTGCAAGGGGGTTGGAGTATGAGTGAGGAGGTCTTGCTGCAATTATATAGGGCTCTGGTGAGGCCCCACCTGGAGTACTGTGTACAGTTTTGGTCTACTTACCTAAGGAAGATATACTTGCCTTAGAGGGGATACAATGAAGGTTCACTAGATTGATTCCTGGGATGAGAGGGTTGTCCTATGAGGAGAAATTGAGTAGAATTGGCCTATATTCTCTGGAGTTTAAAAGAATGAGAGGTGATCTCATTGAAACTTATAAAATTCTTGGAGGACTTGTTAGTGTAGATGCTGAGAGGATGTTTCCCCTGGCTGGAGAGCCTAGAACTAGGAGACATAGTTTCAAGATGAGGGGTCAGCCATTCAGGATAAGGAAACATTTCTTCACTCAGGAGGTTATGAATCTTTGTAATTCTCTACCCCAGAGGGCTGTGGATGCTCAATCATTGAGTATATTTAAGACTGAGATCGATAGATTTTTGGACAATAAGGGAATCAAGTGATATGGGGGATAGGGTGGGAGAGTGGAATTGAGGTTGAAGATCAGCCATGATCTTATTGCATGGCAGTGCAGGCTCAGGGGGCCGTATGGCCTACTCCTGCTCCTATTTCTTATGTTCTTATGTAAGTAAGAATCTCATTCTTCTAGAATATCAAATCTACCACCTTCCCATATAGTCATTTCTTAAATTAATTGAGTATCCTGGCCTCAATCAGCTTTTCTGGCAACTCCTTCTAGCTGCAGATTGCCCTCTATGAGAAGAAATATTTCCTGGCATCTGTCCTAAGCTTACCCTTCAAAACTGTGCACCTGTATTGTCTTGTCATGCTGGCTTGGTGCATCTGAAAGTACTGATAAAGAAAAATTTACATTTATATAACACTCTATTACATTGCAATGCATTTCACATATAATGAAATACTTTGAAGTGTAGTAACTTATATGTAGGCAAATGTGGCAGACAAGATCCCACAAATGGCAATGAGATGAAAGACTGGGAGAGCATCCCCTGCTATTTTTCAGATAGCATCACAGGATCACTAATATCCACTGAAATAAGTTGGCAGGGCCTTGGTTTAACAATTCAACCAAAGAACGGCACTTTCACCAATACAGTACTACTTAGCACTAAATTAAATTATCAGCCCAGATTATCTGCTTCAAATCCTAGTATGGGGCTTGAACCCAAGACATTCTTAACTCAGAGGCAAGAAGGCTACCAACTAAGCCAAGCTAACAAGCATTACATTGGGTTTACTATTTCTATCCTGCTAATTATCATATACATGCATATTGTCCCCTCTGAGGTGTCAGTTTTCAAGGCTGAAGAACCCAAGCTTCTAGTTATTCCTATTAGCTCTTCTTTCTGGCACCAGGGATCAACCTTGTTTCCTCTGCAACTCCCCCCCCCCCCACCCAGAGCTTGGGTGTCCACCTTATGTTACAGTGACCAAAACTGTACGTGGTATTAAAGATGTGGTCTGAGTAGAGCATCACACTGCCTCGGCTAGACCTATGGGGACTCGAGCTCAACTGATTTGGCAATATAACCGAACACTCTATTTACTTTGTTTATCACCGCCTCACACTGTTTGGACATAGTATGGCTGATGCTGCTGCCCAAGTGACGTACACTGTCACCAGCGTGTGCAGGCATTGCATGTGTCCATGCATGAGGAGGCTGACCTTACTGGACTTAAAATTAGGTCATTCCTTTTGCATTATTTACAGATAGAAACATAGAAAATAGGAGCAAGAGTAGGCCCTTCGGGCCTGCTCCGCCATTCAAAATGATCATGGCTGATCGTCAAACTCAGTACCCTGTTCCCGCTTTTTCCCCATATCCCTTGATCCCTTTAGCATTAAGAAATATATCTATCTCCTTCTTGAATACATCTAATGACTTGGCCTCCACTGACTTCTGTAGTAGAGAATTCCACAGGTTCACCACCCTGAGTGAAGAAATTTCTCCTCTTCTCAGTTCTAAATGGCATACTCCGTATCCTGAGACTGTGACCCCTGGTTATGGACTCCCCAGCCATCGGGAACATCCTCCCTGCATCTAGTCTGTCTAGTCCTGTTAGAATTTTATATGTTTCGATGAGATCACCTCTCATTCTTCTAAACTCTAGTGAATATAGGCCGAGTTGACCCAATCTCTCCTCATACGTCAGTCCTGCCATCCCAGGAATCAGTCTGGTAAACCTTCGTTGCACTCCCTCCATGGCAAGGACATCCTTCCTCAGTTAAGGAGACCAAAACTGCACACAATACTCCAGATGTGGTCTCATCAAGGCCCTGTATAACTGCAGTAAGACATCCCTGCTCCTGTACTCAAAACTACTTGCAATGAAGGCCAACATACCATTCGCCTTCCTAACTGCTTGCTGCACCTGAATGCTCGTTTTCAGCAACTGGTGTACAAGGGCACCCAGGTCTCGTTGCACCTCCCCTTTTCCCAATCTATCACCATTCAGATAATAATCTGCCTTTCTGTTTTTACAATCAAAGTGGATAACCTCACATTTATCCATGTTACACTGCATCTGCCATGTTCTTGCCCACTCACCCAACTTGTCCAAATCACATTGGAGCCTCTTTGCATCCTCCTCACAGCTCACATTCCACCCCAGCTTTGTGTCGTCTGCAAACTTGGAAATGTCACATTCCGTTCCCTCATCCAAATCATTGATATATATTGTGAATAGCTGGGGCCCAAGCACTGAACCCTGCGGTACCCCACTAGTCACTGCCTGCCACCAGGAAAAAGACCCGTTTATTCCCACTCTCTGTTTCCTGTCTGTCAACCAATTCTCAGTCCATGTCAGTATATTCCCCCCAATCCCATGTGCTTTAATTTTGCACACTAACCTCTTGTGTGGGACCCTATCAAAAGCCTTCTGCAAATCCAAATACACCACATCCACTGGTTCTCCCCTATCTATTCTACTAGTTACATCCTCAAAACTCCAGCAGATTTGTTAAGCATGATTTCCCTTTTATAAACCCATGCTGACTTTGTCCAATCCCGTTAATGCCCTCCAAGTGTTCTGTTATCACATCCTTTATAATAGACTCGAGCATTTTCCCCACAACTGATGTTAGGCTAACTGGTCTGTAATTCCCTGTTTTTTCTCTCCCTCCTTTTTTAAATAGTGGGGTTACATTTGCCACCCTCCAATCTGTAGGAACTGTTCCAGAGTCTATAGAATTTTGGAAGATGACCACCATTGCATCCACTATTTCCAGGGCCACTTCCTTTAGTACTCTGGGATGTAGATTATCAGGCCCTGGGGATTTGTCAGCCTTTAGCCCCTTTAATTTCCCTAGCACTATTTTTTTTACTAATACTGATTTCCTTCAGTTCCTCCATCTCATTAGACCCTTGGTTCCCTAACATTTCCGGGAGGTTATTTGTGTCCTCCTTTGTGAAGACAGAACCAAAGTATGTGTTTAATTGTTCTGCCATTTCTTTGTTCCCCATTATAATTTCCCCCATTTCTGACTATAAGGGACCTACATTTGTCTTCACTAATCTTTTTCTCTTGACATATTTATTGAAGCGTTTACAGTCAGTTTTTATGTTGCCTGCTAGTTTACTCTCATACTCTATTTTTGCGCTCTTAATCAATCTCCTTGTTCTCCTTTGCTGAATTCTAAACTGTTCCCAATCCTCAGGCTTGCCGCTTTTTCTGGCAATTGGATAATCCAATAAGGTCTCCCATTGGCTGGCTGTTGGCTGCCTGTCGCGCAGTAGGCACCGTCCAGGGGGCAGTGAGTGGGCAAGGAGCACAGCACAAGTTGCATTTGTGCCACAGAACTGCGGTGCACTGGGCATTGGTGGGCACCAATCTTTTGTTAATCAAGAAAGCAGCTTTCAATTTAGCGTCCATTCCAAACGGGAGCTATGTGGCTGGTGCGCTACTCAGGTGCCCCAGATGGATTGTAGGGTGGCCACTTCATTTAAGTTTAACTCAGAGGCAAAACGAGGGTAAAATTGGTGTTGGGCAGAAGCTGATGCTCCACTAGGCCTTTCAAACAAAGGGAGGATGAAATTGGTCTTCGGCGATATCACAAAACAGGCGATTGAATTCATTGGAAAAGAAAATCAGGCAGAGTGCAAAACTAGCCGCTGACTCACCATTGCCCATTTTGCACCACCAACTGAGACCAATTTCAACCCTCTGTACATACACCCTATTGTGTAAGGACCTCCTCAGCCCCTCTTTCCTGTCGTCTTGTCTCCTTTCATATCTCCCGTCTTGGGTACTCTGCCCCTCAAATCCCTACCCTAACTCTTCACCACTCCTAAACCTTCCTACTCTCATGCTGCCGTCCCATGCTTGACTCCCTCTTAGATAAGCCTATACCTTCCCTCTGAGCCTCTCTTGGCATCCGAAGGGCCCAATGAAGCACTCATCGCTGCCTCTTTACGAGCAGCAGTCCCTGCTGCCCCATTCTACTCTCTCACTGACTTTCCCACCCAGCGTGCCCGCTCGGTGCTAATCTTGCTAATCTCCTTACTGTTCCATTTACCCCTCCCAGTGCTGACCCTGTGGACTCTGCCAGTGGATCAGCTATTGCCGCCCCTCTCCACACCTCCCTCCAGAATGCCCGTTCACTTGTGAACAAGGCCCTTGCCATCCATGAGCTTATTGTGGATGATTGCGTCGACATCATGGCCTTGACTGAAATCTGGCTGATGGTCGATGACACCTTCCTCCTTATTGAAGCTTCCTCACCTAACTATTCCTTTCACTACCTGTCGTCCAGACAGTCGCGGTGACGGTGTGACCCTTATTGCCAAATCACAGCTTGGTCTATCCCTCTACTCCTCTGGCACCTTCTCCTCCTTTGAGCATCTCACCTTGTTCCATCCTCTCACCTCTCCTTTAAACTCCTCATTCTCCACTGCCCACCCAAGCACCACACCAAGCTTCTCACCAAGATATCTTCATTGTTTTCCTCCCTTAGCCTCTGCACCTAGCGACTTCTCATTCTCAGTGATTACAATCTCCTTCTCAACTAATCACGCCCTCTCTCCTTTGAGTTCACTGCCCTCCCATCCTCCATTAATCTCTACCCCACTCTACCCATATCCCCTACCCATATTCACGGCCACCCCACGACCTTGCCATCTCACGTGGCCTCTCTACTCCCATCGCGTCAATCACAAGTAAGGCAATCACTGATCATTCCTTATGTTTCTCTCCACTCACATCCTCCTCCCCCTCCCAGCCCCACTTCCACCTGTGTCTGCCCCTGGAAAAACTCTCCCCCAAGTCACTTACAATGGCACATTCAAATTCCCAAATGTCTAGCCTTTGGCCTTTCATTCACCACCACTTTTCTGTTGTACCGATCTGCTCAATCACATCCTCACCTCCACCTTTGAGTTCCTTGTCTACATTAAAACCATTACTCTCTCTCAACCTGGTCATTCCTCCTGATACAGCCCTCAACTCTGCTTCCATAAGTCCAAGGGACGCAAACTTGAACGTTTATGGTGGACTACTGGTTTAGCCATTCATCACCAGGTCTGGCTGGACCACATAAAGCACTATCAGGTCCTTTTCTCCTCTGCCAAAACTGCTCACAACTCCAGGATCATCCTCAAATGCAAAGATAACCACCGGCTTCTCATCTTCACTACAAACCGTCTTCTTAAGCTTCTCTCCCCTGCCCCCTCCACCTTCACCTCCAACAAGAAGTGCGAGTAACTCATGGATTTCATTATCACTAAGATTGAGACCATCCGTTCAGCTGCTTCTGTTGCTTCCCTCTCATACCCTAGCCCACCAAGCCAAACTTCCCCTAAGGTTCCCCCCTGCCCTAGCCCTAAACTTGCATCTTTCTCAAGTTTCTCTCCTATCTCCCCTCACGCTCTCTCCAAGCTCATTTTGTCCATCAGACCATCCTCCTGCTCCTTCGAACCTATTCCCACTAAACAGCTGACCACCCAACCTCCCTTCCTAACCCCCATTTAACTAATATTGTTAATGGTTCCCTCTCCTCAGGTACTGTCCCCCTCCCCTTAAAATCTGCCATCACCACCCCTTCCTCAAAAAAAACACTCTTGACCCCTCTGCCCTTGCAAACTACCACCCCATCTCCAACCTCCTTGAACATGTTGTTGTCTTCCAAATTTGTGCCCATCTTTCTCTCAAGTCCAAGTCTGAATCCCTCCAATCAGGTTTCCGCCTCTGCCACTGCACTGAAATGGCCTTTATCAAAGTCACAAATAACATTCTATGTGAATGTGACCGTGGTAAACTATCCCTTCTCATTCTTCTCGACCTGTCTGCAGCTTTTGACACAGTTGATCACACCATCCTCCTCCAACGACTCTCCTCTGTCATCCAGCCGGGTGGGACTGCCCTCGCCTGGCTCCATTCCTATCTATCCAGCCGTAGCCAGAGAATCACCTGCAATGGCTTCTCTTCCTGCTCCCGCACCGTTATCTCTGGAGTATCCCAAGGATCTATCTTTGGCCCCCTCCTATTTCTCATCTACATGCTGCCCCTCGGTGACATCATTTGAATACACAATGTCAGGTTCCACATGTATGCTGACGACACCCAGCTTTACCTCACCACCACTTCTCTTGACCCCTTCACTGCCTGATTTGTCATACTGCTTGTCCAAAATCCAGTACCGGATTTGCAATCATTTCCTCCAACTAAATATTGGGAAGACCGAAGCCGTTGTCTTCAGTCCTTGCACAAACTGCATTCCCTAGCCACCGACTCCATCCCTCTCCCTGGCCACTGTCTGAGGCCGATCCAGACAGTTTGTAACCTTGGCAACCTATTTGGCGCTGAGATGAGCTTCCGCTCCATCACCAAGACCGCCAACTTCAACCTCCGTAACATCTCCTGTCTCCTCCTCTGCCTCAGTTCATCTGCTGCTGAAACTCTCATCCATGCCTTTGTTACCTCCAGACTTGACTATTCCAATGTTCTCCTGGCCAGCCTTCCTTTTTCCACCCTCCATAAACTTGATCTCTTTCGAAACGCTGCTGCCTGTATCCTAACTCGCACCAAGTCCCGTTCACTCATCACCCTTGTGCTCACTGACCTACATTGGCTCCTAGTCCGGCAACACCTCGAATTTAAAACTCTCATCCTTATTTTCAAATACCTCCATGATCGCATCCCTCCCTGTCTCTGTAACCTCCTCCAGCCCTACAACCTTCTTGCGCATCCCCAATTTTAATCACCCCATCACTGGCGGCTGTGCTTTCAGCTGCCTAGGCCCTAAGCTCTGGTATTCCCTCCCTAAATCTCTCTACCTCTCTCTCCCCCTTTAAGACGCTCCTTAAATCCTACCTCTTTGACTAAGCTTTTAGTTACCTGTCCTAATATCTCCTTATGTGGCTTGGTGTCAAATTTTGTTTGATAATCGCTCTTGTGAAACGCCTTGGGACATTTTACTACTTTAAAGGCACCATTTAAATACAAGTTGTTGTTGTTGTTATTATTGTTTAGGTCTCAGGCCTCTGCTCCTGATTTTCTAGGAAATGGGGAAGTTAATTAACACTCATCGCTTGCTTGCAGTTTCCCCTTGGCAAGTTCTATCCCACCTATGGAGAACACAACTGTCCTATTTTTATTTCCAATATCTAGTACCTTGCATTTATTCATATTGAATGTCATTTAGTACTAATGAGCCCAGCTGTGTACCTGTTGAGCTCTCTTTGTAGGAACTTGGCTGCCTTCCTGAATTAACTGTCCCTCGTAGCTTGGTTTCATCTGCAAATCTAACTATACCACAATAATTAATTTTAATATATCTTGCAGTCTTCTATTCTTTCATTGTACAGAACAGAAAGTGTTTGATGTCCTGAAGCTAAGCAAAGTGGCTGATTCTTGTAAAGTCTGCCACAGGTTTGGTGCATTAATTGCTACTGAGTGTATGTCAGATGGCTGACTGTTCTTGCAGGTTTTTGTGGCCCAGATGGTATGCTTCAGTCACAATCTCCTTTATTACCTCAAGCCTCAAGATGCACTGCCTTTTCGCCATGCCCAGGTAGCTGACACCTTCAGTTTGAGTTGGTACCTGCTGAGAATTGTGTGCTTCCTAATCTTTTTATTTTTCTGGGCCACCCAGCACCTCCCCCTCCACTACCAATGGTGGCTACATTCATGCTCTCAAGCAGAAAGCTCTTGTGTACTATTTACTCTTTCATTGCTGCAGTGATACTTGAAACTTTCCCTTTCATTAAACTCTGACCTAAAGTAAAATATTTACTCGTTGTTAAACAAACTCATCAATGCCTGAAACAAGTAAAAATCAGTCTATTCTCTTACTTTTAGCGAGTACTCGTTGATCCATGTTTGGAATGGTGGTAATCCTCAAAGCACTGAACAGGGTCAAATCGACTGTTAGCACTGTCCACCAACATTACTCCACTTTTTGCTCTTCTAGTTTTACTTTGCTAAAATTGGCTCTCGATAGTGGCTTTTGGTCAGTTATTCCTTCTACTTAACCCATGGCTGCTGAGGCCAATTGTAGCAACTCTACTTGTCATCCTTGGATGTGACCAGCCAACTCAATACAGATCAGGGATCAAACCTGGGTCTGTAAGGCTCAATTGAACTCGACATAGTAAATGTACTCCTGAACAGTTGGGGGCTAAATCACAAACATGTCTTGAAATGAAGCATGTTCTATTTATTCCATCTTGGCACCTCACACTGGGGAGACTTATAACACATTTATATTTCAGAGACACTTCAGGCAGAAGCAATTTGTTTCTCTTGGCTCCCAATGCTGTGGAATTTGTCCTTCAATGTATGCTGGGCAGATTTTACAGTATCAGTAGCATGCAAATAAAAATTCATCGCTTTATTTCCTGGTCCACCCATAAATCAGAAAAATTATATTTGGTTTCCCTGGAGTCAACAATTACAAAGTCGCCAGGGTAACCGTCTCTCCGGGTTGATCTTGGAGCATCCAGAGGCAGTGGTGCTATGCTATTTTCCTTACAGTTCTGTTGGCTAATTATTGACTGTCACTGGCTGCAATTCTGTAAGGTAAATGCAGCACCAGACATTACAAAAGGAGCACAAAGATGTCTTGAGAATATGGGCAGTCAAGTGATGTTTTGTTCAACCTCTGATAATATATCTTCTCTTGTCTGGGGTCTATGTAAAAGTAAGCATCAAGTTTGTATCTCACATACTGCAATGGCAAAGCTTCGCTGTTTCCTATGGCTGTTTCAGAACGTTAACTTAAGTTGCATTGAGTGCCATTCTTGTACTTTTCTTGATCATACTGTGGAATTGGAACCTTTGCCATCCTTGCACTGACTGAGGCAAATGCTTTCTTAGCGAATATACAAGGGAAATGCCATGAGATCACACTGATATAGAGAATGTTAGTTGTATGCCTATAATTTCAAAACAAGTCCATCAATCTATTAATAAAATCTCTCTTTTTTGGCAAAGAAACAAACGCATTTTAAGAACTTTGTTCTGCATTGGTGTCTAAACATCTCTAGAACAAAGGGAGCATGCTTACCGGTCACAAAACAAAAAGACCAAGAGCTGTACAAATTGAAAAAATATGTTTTAGGCACTCTGCCACTTCTTCTCTGGCCTGCGCCAGGTCTCAAATTCAATTCTTAATTCATGCTGGGTGGAGGAAGCAGGCCAACTTTCAGGACTTAGCCTTTGTTCAGTGATGGAGTTAGGATTGGCAGAGGATAAACTTGTGTTCTCTCTCAACACCCAGCTCTTCTATAATACCACAAAAATGGTCCTCATTACAGGTGCTTTGAAGGTTGTTCAATGGGCTGCTGGGTAAACAGAAGAGATCATCATCATATGGACCGTCAGAAATCCTGGGTGTTGACTGTGAGGAAGGAGTTTCTTTTTTGACTAATGAGATGGACAGATGGTTGCTTACGGATACTGTCTTGGTTGGATCCTACATCCCTATTTGCAGCAAGAAAGAACAACATATTTATGTTTAATCTATAGTAAATATGCAGATTGGAATTAATGTGTCCAAGTTTCATCTTCGTTACACCCCATAAATGGGCACGCAGGGGTGCAATGGAGCAGACAAATGGGTGAGATCAGTCCTGTGGGTGTGATGTGTACTTCTGGTGGCCATTAGAGTCAAAAGCTCCCACCAGAAAATATGCAGGAGCTTCAGTGTATTATGGGGACAGATGACGTCATTTGGATATTCACACAATTTTGGCCATTGGCCCTGGGTTTCAAAAGGGTCAAAGATTTGCAAAGTACACTTTTGGAAACTGTATCTTTGCACTTTTTTCTGCTTTTTTCCAACCACTTAGTTGCAAGTAAGACATTGTGACTGAGCTTCTCCCACTTCTATATTATGCACCAGTTGTGGAAATGGGTTTCCTGATAGGAATCCCACAAGTTTGACTTGTTTGAAAGGGGAGGTAACAAAAGGATGTCAGACTTGCTGACATTTCAGCACAAAAAGAATGTGCCCACCCTTTATTACCCCGAACATCAGCAGAGGTTTCTTTATCTGGACTTGTCCAAAGAACCCTGTGGGTTTATTTCCGCAGGGGTTCTCCGGATTGTTTGCCGTAATTTGATGGAAGAACAACAGAAATTGTGGGAAAAAAGCGTGACTGCTGTTTACACCGTTTTCATGGGATTTCCACAGCTCTTCTGCCGAAGTTACAGCAAAACCTTTTCAAAAGGCTAAAATAAATCTTTCCGCCTATAGGACAATGCACTTCCCATTAAGTGGTTATATCCCTATAAATTACACCTACACCACAATTTTCTGGTCCCCAATTAAGCTAGCTCACTACAACAGATCTAAACTACACTTGGAACTGTGAATGATTATGCAAATAAGCTGTCCTGGGAAAAAGCTATTAGCATGCTGCAGGCTAGATTTTATGATCGGTGTTATTTTAATGTTGGTGTTAACCCAGTTGTTTGATTTATTTTAAATGGGTTAATGCCAGCATTAAAGTAATACTGATTAGACAACTTGGGCTTATCCTTCTGGTTAGATTTACTCTACTTCTTAGTCATTCAGGATTGAATCATAGAATCATAGAATGTTACAGCACAGAAGGAGGCCATTCGGCCTATCGTGCCTGTGACGGCTCTTTGAAAGAGCTATCCAATTAGTCAACTCCCCTGCCCTTTCCCCATTGCCCTGCAAAATTTTCTCCTTCAAGTATTTATCCAATTCCATTTTGAAAGTTATTATTGAATCTGCTTCCACCATCCTTTCAGGCAGTGCATGCCAAATCATAACAGCTCACTGCGTAAAAAAAATTCTCCTCATCTCGCCTCTAGTTCTTTGGCCAGCTACCTTAAATCTGTGTTCTCTGGTCACTGACCCTTCTGCCACTGGAAACAGTTTCTCCTTATTTACTCTATCAAAACCATTCATAATTTTGAACATCTCTATTAAATCTTCCCTTAACCTGAAGGTCATCAGTTACTTTCTAAATGGTAAAAAGTTAAAAACAGTGGATGTCCAAAGGGACTTAGGAGTTTAGGTACATAAATCATTGAAGTGTCATGAACAGGTGCAGAAAATAATCAATAAGGTTAATGGAATGCTGGCCTTTATATATAGAGCACTAGAGTACAAGGGGGCAGAAGTTATGCTGCAGCTATACAAAACCCTGGTTAGACCGCACCTGGAGTACTTTAAGCAGTTCTGAGCACTGCATCTTCGGAAGGACATATTGGCCTTGGAGGGAGTGCAGCGTAAGTTTACTAGAACGATACCCGGACTTCAAGGGTTAAGTTATGAGGATAGATTACTCAAATTGGGGTTGTGTTCTCTAGAGTTTAGAAGGTTAAAGGGTGATCTGATCGAAGTTTATAAGATATTAAGGAGAACAGATAGGTTGGATAGAAAGAAACTATTTCTGCTGGTTGGGGATTTTAAGAGTAGGGGGCACAGTCTAATAATTAGAGCCAGATCTTTCAGGAGTGAGATTAGAAAACATTTCTACACACAAAGGGTGGTAGAAGTTTGGAACTCTCTTTCGCAAACGGCAATTGATACTAGCTCAATTGCTAAATTTAAATCTGAGATAGATAGCTTTTTGGCAACCAAAGCTATTAAGGGATATGGGCCAAAGGCAGATATATGGAGCTAGATCACAGATCAGCCATGATCTTATCAAATGGCGGAGCAGGCACGAGGGGCTGAATGGCCTACTCCTGTTCCTATGTTCCTATCAACACACAGAAATCTATCTTAATATCTCTCAATTTGCCCTTGACATTTGGGCTGGCATATACCACTTGTCCAGATGCTGGACTAGACATTCGGCCACGCAGAACCCATTCTTCAGGTGCGAAGCAACCACCTCAGCTGCCAATATGGAGGATAGGGAGTCTACGCTCATTATGGGACAGAATTGTGCTGCCCGCCATAGTGGTAAAGGCCAAAATATCCCTTAAAAGGCCTGTTAGGTTGCAACCAACAAGATAAGTTTCTAAAAAATACGACAGCAAGGAGCAGCTCCTCCCGACCCCACATTAAAAGAAAGCATGCCGCTGACGGCCACCATTCCCGTCCCCCGATCGCTGCCGGAACGTCCGCCCCACCCCAGGTTCTCTGCCGCTATCTCATCCCCCAGCCACTCCTACCTCCCGACCCAGTCGCCCCCTTCCCTGTCGCCCTCCCTTCCTCGCTTACCTGAGGGCCGCTGCGACGCCACCAGTGGCTTTATCTTCAATCACGCTTTGCCTGCGAACTACCTGTTGCTCTCAGCAGCCCACCGGCTCGATGCAAATGATGCCCGAGGCCCAATATCAGGGGTGCCTCGGACCTCCATTCAGGCGCTGCCCCCCACCGAGCGCCCAGAAACGCCTGAATATCTAAGCCACTGAATTTTCTCTATTTGAAGTTGCTGTCACTATTGTGAAATGAAAAGTATAATGGGATGAATTTCTATGAAGGTTTATGCCACTTCACCAGGGTTTCCACTGTACTACCACTAAATTTAAGGCAGACAAGCAAAAGAACCCTTGTGGAAATTTACCTCCATTATTTTCTGCAAAATCAGTTCAAATTTTCATATAACGAATATTTAGGTTGAACAATGTTTTATTCATTTCTGCCATGATATCTTTTATTTTATATATATATATATATATATATATATAATGTGCAAATAATGAATACCTATGATGTATTGAGAACTGTACCATGTCAGCTCTCCATGGATTAATATAAGGAATTGTAAAACATTATAAATGCATTAAATCCAATTCTGGAGTCTGCACTTCATGAACATCAAGAATTTTTAACAATTCCATTTTGTATTGTTGTCATTATTCAAAGCAAAGAAAAATAATTTCATGTAAATAACCCTCTAAATGGTGAGTTCAATATTACACAATATTATAACCTTGCATAAAAACGTGACAGATATCAGGTTCTTATTCCATTACTTCCCCAAGCTGTTTGCTCAAACTATGAGTAATGTATGATATTTTGATTGATCTGCGATTCTACACATGCTTTATGTAACTCCAAGACTATTTCTGTGCTGTGCCAGGGCCCAGATAAACCTGAATGCTCATTCCCCCCTCAAGGTGATTCTGATTTGGTAACAGATACGAAAAATTGAAAATTTAGTCATCTTAATTCAAGTTAAATAAAAGCCTCAAATGTACATTCTCAGCAGTGATGTCTCCCCCTATAAGCCCGTTAGCAGTCATTGCCTACGTTCACCAATGAAGAATAGACTAGGGCAAGGTGATAGTGTGCTGACTCCTCTGGGGACTGCAACCAGAGCTAAGTCCATAGCACCAGGGGTGGCTCAGCTGTATGCAGGGGGGTGGAGGTGGGGGAGGAGAAAGGTCAGGAGAGCAATAGTGATCGGGGATTCTATAGTTTGGGGAACAGAGAGGCATTTTTGCAGCTGCTGACGAGATTCCAGGGTGGTGTGTCACCTCCCTGGTGCCAGGGTCAAGGATGTCACTGAGCTGCTGCAGAATATTCTGGAGGAGGAGGGTGTACAGCCAGAGATTGTGGTCCATATCGGTACCAATGACGTAGGTAGAAAGAGGGATGAGGTCCTACAGGCAGATTTTAGGGAGCTAGGAAAGACATTAATAAGCAGGATGTGGAGATGCCGGTGATGGACTGGGGTTGACAATTGTAAACAATTTTACAACACCAAGTTATAGTCCAGCAATTTTATTCTAAATTCACAAGCTTTCGGAGGCTTCCCCCTTCGTCAGGTGAACGATGTGAAATGAAGTCCTCGAGGACTTCATTTCACATCGTTCACCTGACGAAGGGGGAAGCCTCCGAAAGCTTGTGAATTTAAAATAAAATTGCTGGACTATAACTTGGTGTTGTAAAATTGTTTACAATTAATAAGCAGGACCTCAAAGGTAGTAATCTCCGGATTACTCCCGGTGCCACGCGCTAGCGAGTATAGAAATAAGAGGTTAGAATAGATGAATGCGTGGCTGGAGAGATGGTGCAGTAGGGAGAGCTTTAGATTCCAGGGGCTTTGGGACTGGTTCTGGGGGAGGTGAGACCTGTACAAGCCCTCGCGGGGAGGTTTGCAAGTGCTGTTGGGGAGGGTTTAAACTAGCTTGGTAGGGGGATGGGATCCTGAGCGTAGATTCAGAGGGCAGAGAATCAGAGCTGGAAATGGAAGGCAGAAAATGAGTAAGCGAGTTTGGAAGGCAGAGGAAACAAAGGTTAGAAACTAGAACACAAAGGAGTTTGGCAGTGCTCAATGGTAGATGCCTCAATGCAAGGAGTATAGTGAATAAGGCAGATGAGATAAGGACACAGATAGACACATAGAAGTACGATATCTTAGCTATTACAGAAACATGGCTTAAACAGGGGCAGGAATTGCAGCTCAATGTTCCTGGTTACAGGGTATTCAGGTAAGATAGAGAGGGAGATAAAAAGAAGTGGAGGTGGCAATATTGGTTAAAGGGTACAATTATAATCATGGGTGACTTTAATCGACACAAAGATTGGTCAAACCAAATTAGCAATAATACTGTGGGGGAGGAATTCCTGGAGTGCATACGTGATGGTTTTCTAGACCGATACGTTGAGGAACCAACTAGAGAACAGGTGATCCTAGAATGAGGATTGTGCAATGAGAAAGGATTAATTAACAATCTTGTTGTGCAGGGTCCCTGAGGGAAGAGCAACCATAACATGATAGAATTCCTCATTAAGATGGAGAGTGAAGTAGTTGAATCCAAAACTAGGGTCCTCAATCTAAATAAAGGAAATTACGAAAGTATGAGGTGCAAGTTGGCTATGATAGATTGGGTAACTTTACTAAAAGGGATGACGGAGGATAGGCAATAGCTAATATTTAAAGAACTTGTGCAGGAATTACAACAATTATTCATTCCTGTCTGGAGCAAAAATAAAACAGGAAAGGTGGCTCAACCGTGGCTTACAAAAGAAATTAGGGATAGTATCAGTTCCAAAGAGCAGACATATAAAATTGCCAGAAAAAGTGGCAAGCCTGAGGATTGGGAGCAGTTCAGAATTCAGCAAAGGAGGACAAAGGGATTGATTAAGAGGGGAAAAATAGAGTATGAGAGTAAACTAGCAGGGAACATAAAAACTGACTGTAAAAGCTTCTATCAATATAGGAACATAGGAACAGGAGTAGGCCATTCAGCCCCTCGTGCCTGCTGCGCCATTTGATAAGATAATGGCTGATCTGTGATCTAACTCCATATACTTGCCTTTGGCCCATATCCCTTAATACCTTTGGTTGCCAAAAAGCTATCCATCTCACATTAAATTTAGCAATTGAGCTGATATCAATTGCTGTTTGCGGAAGAGAGTTCCAAATTTCTACCATGCTTTGTGTGTAGAAATGTTTTCTAATCTCACTCCTGAAAGGTCTGGCTCTAATTTTTAGACTGTGCCCCCTACTCCTAGAATCCCCAACCAGTGGAAATAGTTTCTCTCTATCCAGCCTATTCGTTCCCCTTAATAACTTATAAACTTCGATCAGATCACCCCTTAACCGTCGAAACTCTGGAGAATACAACCCCAATTTGTGTAATCTCTCCTTGTAACTTAATCCTTGAGTCCTGGTATCATTCTAGTAAACCTACGCTGCACTCCCTCCAAGGCCAATATGTCCTTCCGAAGGTGCGGTGCCCAGAACTGCTCACAGTACTCCAGGTGCGGTCTAACCAGGGTTTAGTATAGCTGCTGTACTCTAGTCCTCTTGATATAAAGGCCTGCATTCCATTAGCCTTATTGATTATTTTCTGTGCCTGATCTATGTACCTGAACCCCTAAGTCCCTTTGGACATCCACTGTTTTTAACTTTTTACCATTTAGAAAGTACCCTGTTCTCTCCTTTTTTGATCCAAAGTGGATGACCTCACATTTGTCCACATTGAATTCCATTTGCCACAGTTTTGCCCATTCACCTAATCTATCAATATCCCTTTGTAATTTTAGGTTTTCATCTACACTGCTTACAATGCCACCAATCTTTCTGTCATCGGCAAACTTGGATGTGAGACTTTCAATGCCTTCACCTAAGTCGTTAATAAATATTGTGAATAATTGAGGCCCCAAGACAGATCCTTACAGGACTCCACTAGTCACATCCTGCCGATGTGAATACTTACCCATTATCCCTACTCTGTCGTCTTTTGCTCAACCAATTTCCTAACCAAGTCCGTACTTTTCCCTCGATTCCATGGGCTTCTAACTTAGCTAACAGTCTCTTATGTGGGACCTTATCAAATGCATTCTGGAAGTCCATATAAATAACATCCATTGACATTTCCCTGTCCACTACTTTAGTCACCTCTTCAAAAAATTCAATCAGGTTTGTCAGGCACGACCTACCTTTCACAAATCCATGCTGGCTCTCTCTGATTAACTGAAAATACTCGAGATGTTCAGTCACCCTATCCTTAATTATAGACTCCAGCAATTTCCCCACAACAGATGTTAGGCTAACTGGTCTATTATTCCCCGGTTTCCCTCTCTCTCTTTTCTTAAAAAGCAGAGTGACATGTGCAATTTTCCAATCTAGAGGGACAGTTCCTGAATCTAGAGAACTTTGAAATATTATAGTTAGGGCATCTGCAATGTGCTCACCTACTTCCTTTAAAACCCTGGGATGGAAACCATCTGGTCCTGGGGATTTGTCACTCTTTAGTGCTATTATTTTCTTCATTACTGTTGCTTTACTTATGTTAATTTTATTGATTCCCTGTCCCTGATTCAATGTTAGTTTTCTTGGGATTTCCGGCATGCTATCCTCTTTTTCGACTGTAAATACTGACGCAAAGTAATTATTCAACATGTCCGCCATTTCCCTATTGTCAATGACAATATCACCACTTTCAGTTTTTAAGGGGCCAACACTGCTCCTGACCACCCTCTTTTTCCTAATATAACTATAAAAGTTCTTCGTATTGGTTTTGATATCCCTTGCAAGTTTCTTTTCATACTCTCTTTTTGTAGCTCTTACTATCTGTTTTGTTTCAAGAGAAAAAGATTAGTGAAGACAAATGTAGGTCCCTTACAGTCAGAAATGGGGGAAATTATAATGGGGAACAAAGAAATGGCAGAACAATTAAACACATACTTTGGCTCTGTCTTCACAAAGGAGGACAAAAATAACCTGCCAGAAATGTTAGGGAACCAAGCGTCGAGTGAGAGGGAGGAACTGAAGGAAACCAGTATTAGTAAAAAAATAGTGCTAGGGAAATTAATGGGGCTAAAGGCTGACAAATCCCCAGGGCCTGATAATCTACATCCCAGAGTACTAAAGGAACTGGCCCTGGAGATTGTGGATGCATTGATGGTCATCTCCCAAAATTCTATAGACTCTGGAACAGTTCCTACAGATTGGAGGGTGGCAAATGTAACCCCACTATTTTAAAAAGGAGGGAGAGAAAACACAGGGAAATACAGACCAGTTAGCCTAACATCAGTAGTGGGGAAAATGCTCGAGTCTATTATAAAAGATGTGATAACAGAATACTTGGAAGGCATTAATGGGATTGGATGAAGTCAGCATGAGTTTATGAAAGGGAAATCATGCTTAACAAATCTGCTGGAGTTTTTTGAGGATGTAACTAATCGAATAGATAGGGGAGAACCAGTGGATGTGATATATTTGGATTTTCAGAAGGCTTTTGATAAGGTCCCACACAAGAGGTTAGTGTGCAAAATTAAAGCTCATGGGATTGGGGGGAATATACTGGCATGGATTGAGAATTGGTTGACAGACAGGAAACAGAGAGTGGGAATAAACGGGTCTTTTTCCGGGTGGCAGGCAGTGACTAGTGGGGTACCGCAGGGATCAGTGCTTGGGCCCCAGCTATTCACAATATATATCAATGATTTGGATGAGGGAACGGAATGTGACATTTCCAAGTTTGCAGACGACACAAAGCTGGGGTGGAATGTGAGCTGTGAGGAGGATGCAAAGAGGCTCCAATGTGATTTAGAGAAACTGGGTGAGTGGGCAAGAACATGGCAGATGCAGTGTAACATGGATAAATGTGAGGTTATCCACTTTGATTGTAAAAACAGAAAGGCAGATTATTATCTGAATGGTGATAGATTGGGAAAAGGGGAGGTGCAACGAGACCTGGGTGCCCTTGTACACCAGTTGCTGAAAACGAGCATTCAGGTGCAGCAAGCAGTTAGGAAGGCGAATGGTATGTTGGCCTTCCTTGCAAGAGGATTTGAGTACAGGAGCAGGGATATCTTATTGCAGTTATACAGGGCCTTGGTGAGACCACATCTGGAGTATTGTGTGCAATTTTGGTCTCCTTATCTGAGGAAGGATGTCCTTGCCATGGAGGGAGTGCAACAAAGGTTTACCAGACTGATTCCTGGGATGGCAGGACTGACGTATGAGGAGAGATTTGGTCGACTAGGCCTATATTCACTAGAGTTTAGAAGAATGAGAGGTGATCTCATCGAAACATATAAAATTCTAACAGCACTAGACAGACTAAATGCAGGGAGGATGTTCCCGATGGCTGCGGAGTCTATAACCAGGGGTCACAGTCTCAGGATACGGGGTATGCCATTTAGAACCGAGATGAGGAGTCATTTCTTCACTCAGAGGGTGGTGAACCTGTGGAATTCTCTACCACAGAAGTCAATGGAGGCCAAGTCATTAGATGTATTCAAGAAGGAGATAGATATATTTCTTAATGCTAAAGGGATCAAGGGATATGGGGAAAAAGCAGGAACAGGGTACTGAGTTAGACGATCAGCCATGATCATTTTGAATGGCGAAGCAGGCCCGAAGGGCTAAATGGCCGACTTTTGCTCCTATTTTCTACGTTTCTATGTTTGTATGTAAAGAAACAATTACAGCTGTGAGGAGAGATGATATATTAGAAGGATCAGCAAATGAGGCCATATGGGTTGAGCTAAAGAACAAAAAAGGGGCAGTCACACTGCCAAAGGAGTGTGAGACCCCCAAACAGTCAGAGGGAGATAGAAGAGCAAATATGCAGGCAAATTTCTGAGAAGTGCAGAACAATCGGGCAGTAATAATAGGGGATTTCAACTACCCTAATATTAATTGGCTTACAATCAGTGCAAAAGGTATAGAGGGCGCAGAATTCTTAAAATGCATTCAGGAGAACTTCTTTAGCCAGTATGTAGCAAGCCCAACAAGAGCTGGAGGGGCAGTTCTGGATTTAGTTTCAGGGACTGAAGCAGGGCAGGTAGAAGGAGTATCAGTGGGAGAGTATTCTGGTGGTAGTGATCATAATTCAGTTAGATTTAGCATAGTTATGGAAAAGGTCAAAGATAGAACAGGAGTAAAAGTTCTCAACTGGGGAAAGGCCAATTTTACTAAGCTGAGAAGTGATTTAGCAAAAGTGGACTGGAAACAGCTGCTTGAAGGTAAATCAATGTCAGAGCAGTGGGAGGCATTCAAGAGAGAGATTCACGGGGTTCAGAGTAAACATGCTCCCCCAAGACTGCCAAATCTAGAGCCCTCTGGATGACAAGGAGCATACAGCGTAAGATAAGGCAAAAAAGGGAAGCTTATGTCAGACACCGAGAGCTCAATACTGCAGAAAGCCTAGAGGAGTATAGAAAGTGCTGGGGTGAAATTAAAAAGGAAATTAGGAAAGCAAAGAGAAGGCATGAAAAAACACTGGCAAGTAAAATTTAGGAAAACCCAAAAATGTTTTATAAATGCATAAAGAGCAAGAGGATAACTAAGGAAAGAGCATGGCCTATTAGAGACCAAAAAGGTAACCTATGTGTGGAGCCGGAAGATGTGGATATAGTTCTGAATGAATACTTTGCATCTGTCATCACAAAAGAGGGGGATGATGCAGAGATTATAGTTAAGGAGGAGGAGTGTGAAATATTGAATGGGATAACATTATGTGAGAGGAAGTATTAAGGGCATTAGCATCTTTGAAAGTAGATAAATCGCCAGGCCCAGATGAAATGTATCCTAGGCTGTTCAGAGAAGCAAGGGAGGAAATAGCGGAGGCTCTGACTATCATTTTCCAATCCTCCCTGGCTACAGGCATGGTGCCGGAGGATTGGAGGACTACTAATGTTATACTGTTGTTTAAAAAGGGAGAAAGAGATAGACCGAGTAATTATAGGTCAGTCAGTCTAACCTCGGTTGTGGGCAAATTATTGGAATTGATTCTGAGGGACAGTATAAATCATCATTTGGAAAGGCACGGGTTAATCAAGGACAGTCAACATGGATTTGTTAAAGGAAGGTCGTGTCTGACTAACTTAATTGAATTTTTTGTGCAGGTAACAAGGCGGGTCGATGAAGGTAACGCATTTGATGTAGTGTGCATGGATTTCAGCAAGGCTTTTGACAAGGGCCCACATGGCAGACTGGTCAAAAAAGTAAAAGCCCATGGGATCCAAGGGAAAATGACTAGTTGGATCCAAAATTGTCTCAGAGGCAGGAAGCAAAGAGTCATGGTTGATGGGTGTTTATGTGACTGGAAGGCTGTTTCCAGTGGGGTCCCGCAAGGCTCAGTACTAGGTCCCTTGTTTTTTGTGGTATATATTAATGATTTGGACTTGAATGTGGGGGGCTTAATCAAGAAGTTTGCAGATGATACAAAAATTGGCTGTGTGGTTGATAGTGAGGAGGAAAGCTATAGTCTGAGGGAAGATATCAATGGACTGGTCAGGTGGGCAGAAAAGTGGCAAATGGAATTCAATCCAGAGAAGTGTGAGGTAATGCATTTGGGGAGGGCAAACAAGGCAAGGGAATACACAATAAATGGGAGGATACTGAGAGGTGTAGAGGAACAGAGGGACCTTGGAGTGCATGTCCACAGATCCCTATAGGTAGCAGGACAGGTAGATAAGGTGGTTAAGAAGGCATAGGGGATACTTTCCTTTATTAGCCGAGGCTTAGAATATAAGAGCAGGGTAGAACTGTATAAAATATTGGTTCGGCCACAGCTTGAGTACTGCATACGGTTCTGGTCACCACATTACAGGAAAGATGTGATTGCACTAGAGAGTACAGAGGAGATTTACAAGGATGTTGCCAGGGCTGGAGAATTTTAGCTATGAGAAAAGATTGAATAGCCTGGGGTTGTTTTCTTTGGAACAAAGGAGGCTGAGGGGAGATTTAATTGAGGTGTATAAAATTATGATGGGACTAGTTGAGTGGATAGGGAGGACCTATTTCCTTTAGCAGATTGGTCAGTAACTAGGGGGCATAGATTTAAAGTAATTGGAAGAAGGATTAGAGGGAAGCTGAGGAGAAATTTTTTCACCCAGAGGGTGGTAGACGTCTGGAACTCACTGCCTGAAAGGGTGGTCGAGATAGAAACCCTCAACTCATTTAAAAAGTACTTGGATGTGCACTTGAAGTGCTGTAACCTACAGGGCTACAGATTAAGTTCTGGAAAGTGGGATTAAGCTGGATAGTTCTTCTTCGGCCGGCACGGACATGATAGGCCAAATGGTCTCCTTCTGTGCCGTAACTTTCTATGATTCTATGGCAGCATCCATAGAACCGTACCCCAGAAAAAAGATAATCTTATTTATATATAGCTTTATGACAGACTATTCAAATATACCATGCTATATATTTCACATCTACGCCTACCTAAAAATCCTGTATGCAACATTATAGTTCAGGGACGGAAAAATAAGCCAGGGTTCCCAGTCCTGATTTTTATCCAGGAACCCTTGGGTGAACATTGACTATCAAGAAGATTGGTCTTGGCTTTGATGTGTTACCCCCCTCCACACCCCAAATGGTGGAATAGTCTGTCAACACTTGGAGTCAAGACAAACACATGAAGGATGACTGCCTGCATGATCTGCCAGCACCCTTGGAATAGCATCTTGACAAGGAGTCAGGGAAGGGAGAAAATTGGTAAGGAAACCTAAAAAAAACAGTAAGGTTCAAATTTAATTACTAAGCAAACTTCACTGACAGCAAACCCTCCTAGAGCAGTCATCTCAAGCTGTAATCATTCTATGCCCTATATACTAAGCTCACACCCACAATTGTAAACAATTTTACAACACCAAGTTATAGTCCAACAATTTTATTTGAAATTCACAAGCTTTCGGAGGCTTCCTCCTTCCTCAGGTGAATGTGGAAATGAAATCCTTGAACCCTTCGCATTTATAAATCACAGAACAATACCTGTTGATTACAGATAGTCTTTCCAACTGCCCATTGCCAAGGCAATCACAGTGTGCAGACAGAGAGGTGTTACCTACAGGGCCACCGAATATACAAACAACCCAAAAAAAACAGAGAGAGAGAGAGAGAGAGAGGCAGAAACATAGAAACATCCGGAAGGAAGAGAAAGACAGCAAATGACCCGTTATATTAAAAACAGATAACATTTGTTCTCTGGTGGGGTTACGTGTAGCGTGACATGAACCCAAGATCCCGGTTGAGGCTGTCCTCATGGGTGCGGAACTTGGCTATCAATTTCTACTCGACGATTCTGCTCGACCCACAATGACAGAGCTCAGACAAAACCTGATAGGAGCATGGGAGAGGAATCTATGTCACCAAATAACAGACGAAGAATGCAAGAAAATCTGGAAACTAGTGTTCAAAATGACCACCAATTGCATTAAAATATTTGAGAGTCAATTCAAACTCAAACACTGAAATTAACACATTCCATACAAGCTTCAGTGATTCTGCCCCTCCCTCTTGGGTGAATGCTGGCCATTTATGCTCACCTTTTGGTCCTGATCCCAAATCAAACCATTTTGAGAAGCAATCCAAGATGCTACAAAGATCATGACTAGAATTGATGTCCACTCGTATCCACTCCCCTATCTACTGGCCCTATCCCCAGGGGTACAAGATCCACCTGAGTTGAATAGATTAGAACAATTCTCACTGCTAATAGTAAGAAGATGCATCCCTCCACTATGGCAAAAACCCCACTCAGACCACCACAAACAACTGATTAAGCACCAGTGGGATGAATGCCAGTTAGAGAGTGTGATGTACAGCCTCCAGCTAGAACTGAGAAAATAATAAGCAGTTTGAACTATCTTCCTGGAGGCCTTCACATCTGGTTGCCACTCAAAAGCCCCACAAAATACCCATGTGGAACGAGAGAAGGGTTGATGCCAATAAAAGCACACCTCCAGTGGTCCCTTGCTGTACAGGAAGTGATCCGCTTTAAAACCACTCTTATAAAAGGTAGAATAGCTCCCGCATATCCCTCTTTGGCTGTGCTTTTCCCAGTGTCTGCTCCGGACCTGAAGCACATTAAATTACTGCACAACTACGCTGTCAGCGTGTCCTCCTGTAAATGCCATGTTGAGAATATACAAGTAATTTATGAATCCACACCCCCAGTGAACATCAAAAACCTGGGCACACACTGCTCGCATGCTTCCAACATTAAAAGGAATGGTTGGAAACTCGTAACGAGGAACATGAATTTCCAAAATGTACCTCCAGTGGATAAGTCTCCCCTTCGGTCTCCATAAAGTGATCCCTGAAATAACACTGGACATTTTTTCTCTTTCGTAAAAAAAAGTTCCTGAAGATTTTAAATTTAAAAATTACTTATACCTAAACTGTCAATTGTTAAATGTTTGCCAGTTTTTGTTTTTTAACTTGTAATCTGTTTGTAATATTTGGTTTCTTGAAATAAAAGGTTAAGAAAGAGCTCTAATGACATTAAAAAAGTGACAATTTGTACCATAATGAGACATCATTCAAAGAGCAATAAACCATAAAGTACAGAACTCTCATACCTGCAGCTATTCTTCTCAACCTGATACATAGCAGATCCAGGAGTTCATGGCAATTTGCTTGAAGCTACAGGATCCAGAAGTCCTGTGTTAAAGAACTTCTTTCCATTTATGCCAACATGAGAGAGTCAGGGAAAAAATATGTTCAAGATTCATGAGTGCACAGAACCTGGCCGACTCTACAATCCCACGCCTCCAACCGGCAGCCATGCTCAGAGGAAATGCACCATGTGAAATTGTGGGCATGCAGCCCGTGATCTGTCCCTTCATTAATTTTAATTGAGGCCTCCCTGCAAGCGCAGCTTTCCACTGGTAGCATATGATCATGGAAGTGGCTGTTGTCCTTTATGATAGAAAATGAGGAATCATTCACATGGAGCACCTCCAGATTTCCATCTTCTGATTGTTTTGCCAAAATGAAAGAAAGATGGAAAAGCAAAGGTAAGAGAAAAGAGATAACAATGCTGCTGTTACATTTGACAAATGACTAGTTAGCCTGAAATCAACTACAAAACTACAATAGTACATCTGAAGAACTAAAAAGTAGACTGCTGTGTATGTTGAATATTTTGGACCAGAATTTTGTTTGATGCCAAGGCGTAAGTGCACTGGATCTCTGGTCAGCAGAACAAAAAATGAGGCACAATCTGGTTCTGGAGGATCCTGCCACATTTTTAACCCAATGAAAAATTCCAGCAGGTGGGGAGTGGGAGAATCTTTGCCCATCCCCCCCACATCAAATGGCTGTGATGGGAAAGTTCCTGGGCTACCACTGGAATTCCACCCAGTCCGCTCTTATAGGGCTGCAGGGGAGCTCTTGACAGCTGACAGTTGTCGTGTGCCCCACTGACGGTCTTACAAAGGTCCCAATGCTTAACGAGGGAAAAGTTATTGATTATTAATTGAGGTTATTATTACCCCAGGATACAGGAAGATATAGGGCGATGGTGAGAGAGAAGGACAGTGGAATTAGTTTTGGGTTGCTTTAGCAAAGAGCCAGCACAGACATGATGGGCAGAATGGCCTCCTGTGCTGCAAACCTCTATGGTTCCATAGTTTTCAGTCATCATCAGCATCCTTAGTGATGCTCTGGTTGAGATAAGCTAACTCAAAATAGACTGAGGATTGTACCTGAGACCTTCTTGTTCGACATGGTACTGAGCCACACCATATAATATATTAACTCAGCTGTATGGAGAGCTGTCAGTATTGGATATTTAATAAAGTATCGCCATCTCACAATAGTGGATGCCTACTGCTGGTACCTTCCATCTGCTGCTTTTCTAACTGTAATACAATGGTTCATGCCAATAGGATTTAAATTATGGCCAGCAATAAGTTGCTGAATGTAGATTGATTTCTCCAAAACATCAATTTCATTCTTCATTCCATATCAAACTGCCCATCATCAGAGAGACATTCTCCAATTCATCACATGTCGTACTCAGCCCTGATATCTGTTTTAGATAAAACAAAGATTGTTATTGATGTCCTTCAGACCATTCCAAATTAGATGTAAAATCTATCAGTCTTCTTTGAAGGCTTTTTAATCCTCTTTAGTATGGTGTTTGCATAGCTAAATTCTGCCATGCTGCAAAAGAAAATAGCCCTCAGTCTCAGCATAAATCTCACTCTCAAATCAGATGCTTTTTGTCTAGTCCAGATCTCTAAAAGCTTCCACTAGTCAAATGTGTGCTAATGTTTCAATCCTTAACCTTGTCAGTGGTGCAAATCTGATTGTAACAATGGAATCAAAGACATGCAGTGCTGAAGTAAGAGATCACGTTTGTGCTTTCTTCCATTGAGTATTGTAACTTTTATGTTGTGTTCTACCTCTGATTGTAGTATTTTCCCATTGAGCATTATAGCCTAGAAATTATATTTAGTGTTATTAACTCTAAAGTTTTAACTGAGTATTTTCACATAATTGCATTGTTTTCCTGAACCTTTGATACAACATCTGGTATAATGCTCACAGTGGGGCCCATTCAATGGTGCAGCAGGGTCAATAATCATGTCCAGCAACTTTAAACAGTGTTAAGAAGACACAGGAGAGCCCAGTGCAGTTGTGAATTTTCCTGTAGGATATAAAAAATTCCATCCATAAAATGTTCCTCACATGCTGGAGAAGTCTCAATGCAGTAAGGAGGAAAGGGATACATTGAAGAATGAGGATAAGGAAATAAGACAGAAATAGAGAGGGTAGGGTGGGGATCCGAAGGCCCGTGTTTTGATGAACTTTTTGAAAGCAGAGAGGAGGTTGAGACAGGCAGAGAGAACTGGATAGAGAGTTCCAGAGGACAGGTGTAAAATTAGTGAATGAACATCGAAACATGATGGGACCAAGAGAGGTAGTGATGAGGAGAGGCTGCTGTTAGAGTGAGTTGAAGTTCCTTGAATAATGTTGAGGAGCAAAAATTATAACAGCAATTTTGAAGGGAATGGATACAGTATGGGCTGAAGAGAGATTGATGAGGTTGGTAAACATGGGAGTGAAGAAGTGAAGTTGCATGGTAAGGACCTAGAAGGTGATAAGCTTCATGGATGAGATGAGTGAGATGAGGGCAAAGGGAAGATGGGGAAAAATTGCAGAGAATGGCAAGGATGAGGGAATGGCTAGATGGAAGATAGATGGGTCAAAGAACATAAGAACATAAGAAATAACAGAAGGAGTAGACCATATGACCCCTTGAGCCTGCTCCGCCAGTCAATAAGATCATGGCTGATCTTTGACCTCAACTCCACTTTCCCGCCCAATCCCCATATCCCTTGATTCCCTTAAAGTCCAAAAATCTATCGATCTCAATCTTGAATATACTCAATGAGTGAGCATCCACAGCCCACTGGGGAAGAGAATTCCAAATATTCACAACCATCTGAGTGAAGAAATTCCTCCTCATCTCTGTCCAAAATGTCCGACCCCTTATCCTGAGACTATGTCCCCTAGTTCTAGATTCTCCAGCCAGGGGAAACATCCTCTCAGCATCTAGACCTTCAAGCCCTCTTAGAATCTTACATGTTTCAATGAGATCACCTCTCATCCTTCTAAATTCCAGAGAAAATAGGCCCATTCTACTCAATCTCTCCTCATAGGACAACACTCTTATCCCAGGAATCAATCTAGTGAACCATAGTTGCACCCCCTCTAAGGCAAGTATATCCTTCCTTAGGTAAGGAGACCAAAACTGCACACAGTACTCCAGGTGTAATCTCACCAAAGCCCTGTACAGTTGCAGCAAGACTTCCTTACTCTTGTATCCAACCCCCTTGCAATAAAGACCAACATACCATTTGCCTTCCTAATTGTTTGCTGTACCTAAATGTTAACCTTTTGTGTTTCATGTACAAGGACACCCAAATCCATCTGAACATCAACATTTAATAGTTTCTCATCATTTTAAAAATATTCTGTTTTTCTATTCTTCCTACCAAAGTGAATAACCTCACATTTCCCCACATTATACTCCATCTGTCACCTTCTTGTCAGCTGGGAGTTTGGGGGATAGCGGGCGATTCGGGCAGACAGAGGAAGCAGCAGCTGCTAAGTGGATGGCCTTGTTTTTAGGCACAAAAATATCCATGAGTTCCTTGCACTTTGGATTCAAGGTGAGGATAGGGAAGGAGCAGTGGGGTGGGGGAAGTCTAAGAAGCAAATTAAGCAAATTCTGAGATCCTGCCCTCCCAGTAGTGAGTTGCACTTATTGGGAATGTGTGTCAGAGAGCTGCATGTCATGCTGTAGCCCTATTTCTGACCTACACTCCCTTCAATCACAGCCAAAGTGGTCCAAGAGAGCCTTGTCAATGATGAAGACCATGGGGCTCTTGATACCACATGTGGTGACAAGATCGACAGAGTGTCCATAGGTGTGGGTGGGGAAGTTGATACAGAGGGTCAGTTTGAGAGAGGGGAGTATGGCAATTAAATCAGCAGTGGTGAAGGGGGGCAACTTCAAGATTCAAATTAGCAATGATGTGGAATTGCTGAGGGCAAAGGGAGCAGTTGGACAGCAAGGATCTTAAAAGTGATGGGAAGAGTGGTAGAGTGTGAGATGTTTGAATTTGGAGAAAATGCCAGAAGAATAGGGGAACGATTGAAATTGGATCTCAACATAAGCATCTTTGAGTTCTACTTCAATGATGAGGTTTCTTTACAGGATGTGGAGATGCCAGTGATGGACTGGGGTTGACAAATGTAAAGAATCTTACAACACCAGGTTATAGTCCAACAATTTTATTTGAAAATCACAAGCTTTCGGAGATTAGCTTGTGATTTTCTCCGAAAGCTTGTGATTTTCAAATAAAATTGTTGGACTATAACCTGGTGTTGTAAGATTCTTTACATTTCTTTACAGGGTGAAGTTATACAATAGACAACAATTATTCTTGAGACAAAAACAAAATACTGCAGATGCTGGAAATCTGAGTACCAGGTCTGATGAAAAGTCGTCGACATGAAATGTTAACTCTGTTTCTCTTTCACAAATGCTGCCTGGACTGCTGAATATTGCTAGCATTTTCTCTTCACATTTTAATTTTTTGAGATACTGTGGTGGGCTGTACCGTAAAGCATCCCCTGATGAAATGCTACTTTAAGATCCCAGTAATATGTTTGATAATCATTCTGGTTGCACAAAGCACTTTGTTGTACCTGCAGTGTATTTCTGTCTGTGGTTGCTGCAATGGTCATGAGACATGGCTACATAATATATCATATTTCTCTCAGAAATCATCCTTTCTCTCTTCCTTCCTGTTCAAATTAGGGTAACACAGGTAGCTGTCCTAAAATAAAGGCATTGTTGGAGCTTTTGTGGTAATAAGCATTCACCTACGGGCTGTAGATGATAAATTCAAAGGTAACAACAGCGAAATGGCAGAAATATTGAATAGTTACTTTGCCTCCGTATTTACCAGGGAGACTAACAAGGTGGGCAGGACATTAGAAGAAGAGATTCAAAAAGATTCTAAAACATTTAAGATAAAAAAAGGGGGAGATAATTGATAAACTAATCAAACTTATGGAGGATAGGTTCCCTGGTCCAGATAGATTGCATCCGTGAATATTAAAAGAAGTTAAGAAGGAGATAGAAGAGGCACTATATATATATAATATATATAAATTCACAAGGGAAAGGAATAGTGCCCGAATACTGGCGGACAACTAATGTGATTCCTATATTTAAAAAGGGATCTAGAACAAGTCCAGGGAACTATAGACCAGTTAGCTTAATGTCGGTGGTAGGAAAGATAATGGAATCTTTACTCAAAGATATAATAGAAAGACATCTAGAGAATGAAAATATAATAAAGAATAATCAGCATGGATTTCAGAAGGAAAAGTCATGCTTGGCCAATCTTATTGAATTCTTTGAAGAAGAAGTAACAGGAAGAGTAGACAAGGATAATGTAGTAGATGTAATATATTTGGATTTTCAAAAGGCCTTCAATAAGGTACCACATGGCTAAGGTCAGACCATATGGAGTCAGGGACAGATAACAGAATGGATAACAAGCTGGCTACAAAACAGAAAACAGAGAGTAGGGGTTAAGGGTAGTTTCTCAGACTGGCAAAAGGTAAGAAGTGATGTTCTACTGTGATCGGTGCTGGGTGCACTGTTGTTCACAATTTACATTAACGATTTGGGTTCGGGAATCAGAAATACAATTTCAAAATTTGCGAATGACGCCAAATTGGGGGGTGCAGTTAATATAAAGGAAGAATTCATCAAAATGCAAATGGAGATTAATAAACATGCAGTATTGGTGTGTAATTGGCAAATGAATTTCAATATAGATAAGAGAGGTGTGGCATTTTGGCAGGAAGAATAAGGAGGCCACATACTGTTTGGATAATAAGAGTCTAAACAGGAAGAAGAGCAAAGGGATCTAGGTATACAGATACACAAATCACTAAAAGTAGTGACACATTAACAAGGCCATAGAATAAAGGCAAGTCAAGCACTAGGGTAGATTATTGAGGGATAGAATTGAAAAGAAAAGAAGTTATGTTAAACTTGTATAGAACCTTTGTTAGACCACACTTGGAGTATTGTGCACAGTTTTGGTCTCCATATTATAAAAAGGATATAGAGGCATTGGAGAGGGTGCAAAAAAGATTCACAAGGATGATATCAGAACTGCTAAGATTCTAGACTTGGGTAAGGCCGACTTCAATGGGATGAGACATAGACTGTCCACAGTAAACTGGGCAAATCTGTTAATGGGTAAAACCACTGATGATCAGTGGGAAATGTTTAAAGAAACATTTAACGTGATACAGAATCGGTTTATACCCCTGAGGGGCAAGAATTCTACTTGCCAAAAAAAGCAGCCATTGACAACTAGAGGTAAGGGACAGTATAAGACATAAGGAAAGGGTATAAAAAAGGCAAAAAATGGCACAGATCCTGGCGAATGGGAAAGATAAAAAGATCAACAAAGGGTCACAAACAGATAGTAAGAGCTACAAAAAGAGAGTATGAAAAGAAACTTGCAAGGCATATCAAAACAAATACAAAGAACATTTATAGTTATATTAGGAAAAAGAGGGTGGTCAGGAGCAGTGTTGGCTCCTTAAAAACTGAAAGTGGTGATATTGTCATTGACAATGAGGAAATGGCGGACATGTTGAACAATTACTTTGCATCAGTATTTACAGTCGAAAAAGAGGATAGCATGCCAGAAATCCCAAGAAAACTAATATTGAATCAGGGACAGGGACACAATAAAATTAACAGAAGTAAAACAACAGTAATGAAGAAAATAATAGCACTAAATAGTGACAAATCCCCAGGACCAGATGGTTTCCATCCCAGGGTTTTAAAGGAAGTAGGTGAGCACATTGCAGATGCCCTAACTATAATATTTCAAAGTTCTCTAGATTCAGGAACTGTCCCTCTAGATTGGAAAATTGCACATGTCACTCCACTTTTTAAGAAAGGAGAGAGAGGGAAACCAGGGAATTATAGACCAGTTAGCATAACATCTGTCGTGGGGAAAATGCTGGAGTCTATAATTAAGGATAGGGTGACTGACTACCTCGAGAATTTTCAGTTAATCAGAGAGAGCCAGCATGGATTTGTGAAAGGTAGGTCGTGCCTGACAAACCTGATTGAATTTTTTGAAGAGGTGACTAAAGTAGTGAACAGGGGAGTGTCAATGGATGTTATTTATATGGACTTCCAGAATGCATTTGATAAAGTCCCACATAAGAGACTGTTAGCTAAGTTAGAAGCCCATGGAATCGAGGGAAAAGTACGGACTTGGCTATGAAGTTGGCTGAGCAAAAGGCGACAGAGAGTAGGGATAATGGGTAGGTACTCACATTGGCAGGATGTGACTAGTGGAGTCCTGCAGAGATCTGTCTTGGGGCCTCAATTATTCACAATATTTATTAACGACTTAGATGAAGGCATAGAAAGTCTCATATCTAAGTTTGCTGATGACTCAAAGATTGGTGGCATTGTAAGCAGTGTAGATGAAAACATAAAATTACAAAGGGATATTGATAGATTAGGTGAATGGGCAAAACTGTGGCAAATGGAATTCAATGTAGACAAATGTGAGGTCATCCACTTTGGATCAAAAAAGGATAGAACAGGGTACTTTCTAAATGGTAAAAAGTTAAAAACAGTGGATGTCCAAAGGGACCTAGGGGTTCAGGTACATAGATCATTGAAGTGTCATGAACAGGTGCAGAAAATAATCAATAAGGCTAATGGAATGCTGGCCTTCATATCAAGAGGACTAGAGTACAAGGGGGCAGAAGTTATGCTGCAGCTGTACAAAACCCTGGTTAGACCGCACCTGGAGTACTATGAGCAGTTCTGGGCACCGCACCTTCGGAAGGACATATTGGCCTTGGAGGGAGTGCAGCGTAGGTTTACTCGAATGATACCCGGACTTCAAGGGTTAAGTTACGAGGAGAGATTACACAAACTAGGGTTGTATTTCCTGGAATTTAGAGGATTAAGGGGTAATTTGATCAAAGTTTTCAAGATAATAATGAGAACTGATAGTGTAGATAGAGAGAAACTATTTCCGCTGGTTGGGAAATCTAAGACTAGGGGAGATAGCCTAAAAATTAGAGCCAGGACTTTCAGGAGTGAAGTTAGGAAACACTTCTACATGCAAAGGGTGGTAGAAGTTTGGAACTCTCTTTTGTAAATGGCAGTTGATGCTAGCTCAATTGTTAATTTTAAATCTGAGGTTAATAGATTTTTGTTAACCAAAGTTATTAAGGGATATGGAGTTAAGGTATATGGAGTTAGGTCCCAGATCAGCCATGATCTCATTGAATGGCCGAACAGGCTCGAGGGGCTAAATGGCCTACTCCTGTTTCTATGTTCCTAACAGTAATTTCCAGACTTATATCTTTCATTTGAATACATAAGGAGAAATTTTATGAAATCACACTCCCAGTGGGAAACCTCAGCTGCCAGGAGCATATATATCAGAAAATCTTGGTCATGATCTCCATGATTTCCAAATATGCACACCTGCTCATTGACGTTTCATACAGCAGTTCTCAAGTCACGGTATTCTCTGAGCAAATTTATTTCTATCTAACTTCTTTCATTATTCAGAGTTGCAAGATAAAAAAAATCTAATTTATCCCGGTTTCTCTGTGTGTACTTCAATGAAATAATCTGAACAACAATCTAACAATGGTCTTGTGATATCTGTTAAAACAGTAACGTTAGAAGATGAATGCTAAAAACTGCTGATTTGAGCCCTATTTAGTGTGTCTCATCAAAATCACTACCAAAGTTCCTTTACAGTATTTTTCAAGAAACATTTGTAGCTCTTTGACTTTAATGGATATTAGTCGATCACCATGCTATTGTACATGGGGAGTCAAGACCAAGTGTAGTTTCATGTGAAATGAGTTTAGAGAGTGGAGAATAATTGAACCAGGACATGCAGGTATAAATTAGTTCCCATTTAACAGTCCTTACTTATATTTATCCACTCATCAATCTCCCATGATATTGCACACAGAGAGTCAAGACCAAGTGCAGTATTCAGATCCACCAGGGTTAGAAGACTGGGGGAAAACTCCTGTGCTGGGAGGTAGATAAAGGAGAACCAGTGGGTGTCATATATTTGGATTTTCAAAAGGCATTTTTGTGCCACACAAAAGATCGTTACACAAGATAAGGGCTCATGGGATTGGGGGATTGGTTAATGGGCAGAAAACAGAATAGGAATAAATGGGTTATTTTCAGGTTGGCAGGCTATAACTAGTGGGGTGCCACAAGAATCAGTGCTTGGGCCTCAGCTATTTACAATCTATATTAATGACTTAGATGAAGCGACCTACTGTAATATATCCAAGTTTGCTGACGATGCAAAGCTAGGTGGGAAACTAAGCTCGATGTGGAGATGCCGGTGATGGACTGGGGTTGACAATTGTAAACAATTTTACAACACCAAGTTATAGTCCAGCAATTTTATTTTAAATTCACAAGCTTTTGGAGGCTTCCTCCTTCCTCAGGTGAACGATGTGAAAATGAAATCCTCGAAATGAAATCGCATTTATAATTCACAGAACAATGCTTGGTGAGTACAGACAGTTTTTTCAACTGCCCGTTGCCAAGGCAATCAGTGTGCAGACAGACAGGTGTTACCTGCCAGGTCTCAGAATATACAAATCACCAAAAAAAGAACAACAAACAAAAAAAAAACAGAGATAGAGAGGTAGAAACATAGAAAAGACAGCAACTGACCCGTTATATTAAAAACAGATAACATTTGTTCGCTGGTGGGGTAACGTGTAGCGTGACATGAACCCAAGATCCCGGTTGAGGCCGTCCTCATGGGTGCGGAACTTGGCTATCAATTTCTGCACGACGATTTTGCGTTGTCGTGTGTCTCGAAGGCCGCCTTGGAGTATGCTTACCCGAAGGTCGGTGGATGAATGTCCATGACTGCTGAAGTGTTCCCCGACTGGGAGGGAACCCTCCTGTTTGGCGATTGTTGCGCGGTGACCGTTCATCCGTTGTCGCAGTGTCTGCATGGTCTCGCCAATGTACCATGCTCCGGGGCATCCTTTCCTGCAACGTATGAGGTAGACAACGTTGGACGAGTCACAGGAGTATGAACCATGCACCTGGTGGGTGGTGTCCTCTCGTGTGATGGTGGTATCTGTGTCGATGATCTGGCATGTCTTGCAGAGGTTACCGTGGCAGGGTTGTGTGGTGTCGTGGACGCTGTTCTCTTGAAAGCTAGGTAATTTGCTGCGAACGATGGTCTGTTTGAGGTTGGGTGGCTGTTTAAAGGCGAGTAGTGGAGGTGTGGGGATGGCCATAGCAAGGTGTTTGTCCTCATTGATGACATGTTGAAGACTGCGGAGAACATGGCGTAGTTTCACCGCTCCGGGGAAGTACTGGACGACAAAGGGTACTCTGTTGGTTGCGTCCCGTGTTAGTCTCCTGAGGAGGTCTATGCGATTTTTTGCTGTGGCCCGTCGGAACTGTCGATCAATGAGTCGAGCGTCATATCCCGTTCTTACTAGGGCGTCTTTCAGCGTCTGTAGGTGTCCATCGTGTTCCTCCTCATCTGAGCAGACCCTGTGTATTCGCAGGGCCTGTCCATAGGGGATGGCCTCTTTGACGTGGTTAGGATGGAAGCTGGAAAAGTGGAGCATCGTGAGGTTGTCCGTGGGCTTGCGGTAGAGTGAGGTGCTGAGGTGCCCGTCTTTGATGGAGATTCGTGTGTCCAAGAAAGAAACTGATTCTGAGGAGTAGTCCATGGTGAGCTTGATGGTGGGATGGAACTTGTTGATGTTATCGTGTAGTCTCTTCAGTGATTCCTTGCCGTGGGTCCATAGAAAGAAAATGTCGTCGATGTATCTGGTGTATAGTGTTGGTTGGAGGTCTTGTGCAGTGAAGAAGTCCTGCTCGAACTTGTGCATGAAAATGTTGGCGTATTGGGGTGCGAATTTGTTCCCCATGGCTGTTCCGTGTGTTTGGGTAAAGAACTGGTTATCGAAGGTGAAGACATTGTGATCCAGGATGAAGCGGATGAGTTGTAGGATGGCGTCCGGAGATTGGCTGTTGTTGGTGTTGAGTATTGATGCTGTCGCAGCGATGCCGTCATCGTGGGGGATACTGGTGTATAGTGCCGAGACGTTCATCGTGGTGAGAAGTGTTCCTGGTTCAACTGGTCCGTGGGTACTGAGTTTTTGTAGGAAGTCTGTAGTGTCGCGACAGAAGCTGGGGGTTCCCTGTACGATGGGTTTCAGGATGCCCTCGATGTATCCAGAGAGGTTCTCACAAAGGGTTCCGTTGCCTGATACGATAGGACGTCCGGGTGTGTTGGCTTTGTGTATCTTTGGGAGGCAGTAGACGTCTCCCACGCGGGGAGTACGTGGGATGAGAGTGCGTAGGATGCTTTGAAGGTCTGGATCGAAGGTCTTGATCAGTTTGTTGAGCTGGTGGGTGTGTTCTTTGGTCGGATCTGCGGGTAACCGTCTGTAGTGTTCCTGGTTGTCCAGTTGTCGGTATGCTTCTTTGCAATAGTCCGTTCTGTTCTGTATGACTATGGCTCCTCCTTTGTCCGCTGGTTTGATGACGATGTTGCGGTTGGTCTTGAGAGCGTTGATGGAAACTAAGCTGTGAGGAGGACACAAAGGCCGCTAAATTGGGCCATGTAGCACCCGTTGTTTCAGCACTATGTGGCCTCCTGGAGATCCAAGATGGTATCTTGGATGCACACGCATGCTTCTAGCGTGCCATGCGCCGGACGCCATCTTGATAAAGGGTTTAGCGCATGCACAAGTAACGAACGCCGGCATCATATAAAGTAGGGAGAATATGCGTTCGATCATTGTGCAACGCTGATTTAAAGTAATACACATAATTTTGGCACTTAATGCTCCACTCAACGCATTGTTTTAACTGCGAACACCTGAACATATATTGGAGTGCCTGGAGGACCCCCACACCAGCGCTATTTAAAGGGACCATGCAGGATTTACAGGTTAGTTGCTGGATTATTGCTTCTGGCTGCTGATGCATTTGTAGCTGTTTTTGCAGGTCTCCTATGCTTGAATACCCGGACGAGGGATCATAGCCTAACATTTAGAACCAGGACTTGCAGGAGTGAAGTTAGGAAATGCTTCTACACGCAAAGGGTGGGAGATGTTTGGAACAATCTTCTGCAAACGGCAGTTGATGCTAGCTCACTTGTGAATTTTAAATCTGAGATTGATCGATTTTTGTGAACCAAGGGTATTAAGGGATATGGGCTGAGGCAGATATATGGAGTTAGGTCACAGATCAACCATGATCTTATTGAATGGTGGAACGAGCTTGAGGGGCTAAATGCCACTGCCACTTGCTGCCTCCTGTTATGCGCCACCTTCTCCTGCAAGAAAGCAGGACATGTGTCTGGGTGATGTGCCTGTCATGGTTGAATAGCTGCCATTGTTTGTGCCCTGTGAGTTCTGGGTGGGCAGCTTGCAACAGTGGTAATGAGTAAGGAGGAGAGGAAGCATCTGATTGGAAGAGTTGAGTACTGATGGAAAGAGTTTGTTGGTATTTGGGTGATGGAGGATGTAGTGGGTGGAGCAGTGAATGTGGCTGGAGGTGCAGTTGGTAGGAGATGCCAATTGACAGTTGACCTCACTCACCTTGACCACTCATGTCAAAGCATTGAACTTCTTCCTGCACTGCATCCATGTTTATGATGCTGTGTGCCTGGCATTGACTTTGTCCCCCGCTGCCTCCCACTGCCTTTTGAGCATATGTCTGGAGGGCATCTTGCTCCCCCCGTGGATAAAGGATGCCCTTCCTTCTGTCCACCTCTTGTACCAAGGCTTCTAGTGCATCATCAGAGAACCTTGGTGCATGCGCTCTTGCAGGCCTGGTACCAACTCAGATCGGCAGATTGGTGAGGTCTGGCGTGCAGATTGGAGGATGTGGGATTTAGTAGTGCACAACCTTTATTCAATGTTTTAACATGACTCAACAGTTTGTAAACAAAAGGATGGGACCTGCATCTGTGTTTTACATGTGCGATGTCTGATCTCCATTCAGACTCCGTGCAAACAGCAGACTGTTATTTTTAGCAAATTACAGGTTCTGGCTGCCTTTAATAGATTTTGGCTGTCTGTCAGAGAAACAGTCTGCTTTTAAGAGATTCGGGCTCCCCCTGCTGGTAGAAAGTTTGAATGTCCTTGAATCCTCGTATCAACGCAGGTTTTTAACGCTTGGCTGAGGAAAGTTTTCAGGCTGGACGAATGCCTTGTTCTGCCTCCGATGGAAGCACCTGGCACCCAGTTTCGGGTGTGAACCAATTTAACCTCCTATGAGTATGCAAAGGGATATTGACAGGTTAAGTGAGTGGGCAAGAAGGTGGCAGATGGAATATGATACAGGGAAATGTGGGCTTATTCACTTTGAAAGGAAGAATAGAAAAACAGATTATTTTTTAAATGGTGAGAAACTAGTAAATGTTGCTGTTCAGAGGGATTTGGGTGTCCTTGCACATGACTCACAGAAAGTTAACATGAGGTACAGCAAGCAATTAGGAAGGCAAATAGTATGATGGCCTTTATTGTAAGGGGATTGGAGTACAAGAGCAAGGAAGTCTTGCTGCAATTGTACAGGGCTTTGATGAGACGGCACCTGGGGTACTGTGTATAGTTTTGGTCTCCTTCCCTAAGGAAGGATATACTTGCCTTAGAGGCGGTGCAGCGAAGGTTCACTAGATTGATTCCTGGGATGAGAGGGTTGTCCTATGAGAACAGATTGAGTCCGATGGGTTTATACTCTCTGGAGTTCAGAAGAATGAGAGGTGATCTCATTGAAACATATAAGATTCTGAGAGGGCTTGACAGGGTAGATGCTGAGAGGCTATTTCCTCTGGCTGAAGAGTCTAGAACTAGTGGGCATAGTCTCAAGATAAGGGGTCAGCCATTTAGGACTGAGATGAGGAGAAATTTAATCTCTCAGAAGATTATGAATCTTTGGAATTCTCTACCCCAGAGGGCTTTGGCTGCTCAGTCGTTGAGTATATTCAAGGCTGAGATAGATAGATTTTTTGACTCTAAGGGAATCAAGGGCTATGGAGATTGGGCGGGAAAGTGGAGTTGAGTTAGATGATCTGCCATGATCTGATTGAATGGCATAGGAACATAGGAACAGGAGTAGGCCATTCAGCCCCTCGTGCCTGCTCCGCCATTTGATAAGATCATGGCTGAACTGTGATCTAACTCCATATACCTGCCTTTGGCCCATATCGCTTAATAGCTTTGGTTGCCAAAAAGCTATCTATCTCAGATTTAAATTTAGCAATTGAGCTAGCATCAATTGCTGTTTGTGGAAGAGAGTTCCAAACTTCTACCACCCTTTGTGTTCAGAAATGTTTTCTAATCTCACTCCTGAAAGGTCTGGCTCTAATTTTTAGACTGTGCCCCCTACTCCTAGAATCCCCAACCAGCGGAAATAGTTTCTCTCCATTCTCCCTATCTGTTCCCCTTAATATCTTATAAATTTCAATCAGACACCCCTTAACCTTCGATACTCGAGAGAATACAGCCCCAATTTGTGTAATCTCTCCTCGTAACTTAATCCTTGAAGTCCGGGTATCATTCTCGTAAACCTAGGCAACACTCCCTCCAAGGCCAATATGTCCTTCCGAAGGTGCGGTGCCCAGAACTGCTCACAGTACTCCAGGTGCGGTCTAACCAGGGTTTTGTATAGCTGCAGCATAACTTCTGCTCCCTTGTACTCTAGTCCTCCAGCTATGAAGGCCAGCATTCCATTAGTCTTATTGATTATTTTCTGCACCTGTTCATGACACTTCAATGATCCATGAACCTGAACCCTGAAGTCCTTTTGGACATCCACTGTTTTTAACATTTTACCATTTAGAAAGTACCCTGTTCTATCCTTTTTTGATCCAAAGTGGATGATCTCACATTTGCCTACATTGAATTCCATTTGTCACAGTTTTGCCCATTCACTTAATCTATCAATATCGTTTGTAATTTTATGTTTTCATCTACATTGCTTACAATGCCACCAATCTTTGTGTCTTCTGCAAACTTAGATATGAGACTTTCTATGCCTTCATCTAAGTCGTTAATAAATATCATGAATAATTGAGGCCCCAAGACAGATCCCTGCGGGACTCCACTAGTCACATCCTGCCAATGTGAGTACCTACCCATTATCCCTACTCTCTGTCGCCTTTCGCTCAGCCAACTTCCTAACCAAGTCCGTACATTTCCCTCGATTCCATGGGCTTCTATCTTAGCTAACAGCCTCTTATGTGGGACTTTATCAAATGCCTTCTGGAAGTCCATATAAATAACATCCATTGACATTCCCCTGTACACTGCTTTAGTCACCTCTTCAAAAAATTCAATCAGGTTTGTCAGGCACGACCTACCTTTCACAAATCCATGCTGGCTCGCCCTGATTAACTGAAAATTCTCGAGGTGTTCAGTCACCCTATCCTTAATTATAGACTCCAGCATTTTCCCCACAACAGATGTTACGCTAACTGGTCTATAATTCCCTGGTTTCCCTCTCTCTCCTTTCTTAAAAAGTGGAGTGACATGTGCAATTTTCCAATCTAGAGGGACAGTTCCTGAATCTAGAGAACTTTGAAAGGTTATAGTTAGGGCATCTGCAATGTGCTCACCTACTTCCTTTAAAACCCTGGGATGGAAACCATCTGTTCCTGGGGATTTGTCACTATTTAGTGCTATTATTTTCTTCATTACTGTTGCTTTACTTATGTTAATTTTATCGAGTCCCTGTCCCCGATTCAATATTAGTTTTCTTGGGATTTCCGGCATGCTATCCTCTTTTTCGACTGTAAATACTGATGCAAAGTAATTGTTCAACATGTCCGCCATTTCCTCATTGTCAATGACAATATCCCCACTTTCAGTTTTAAGGGGCCAACACTGCTCCTGACCACCCTCTTTTTCCGAATATAACTATAAAAGTTCTTCGTATTGGTTTTGATAACCCTTGCGAGTTTCTTTTCATACTCTCTTTTTGTAGCTCTTACTATCTGTTTTGTGACCCTTTGTTTATCTTTGTATCTTTCCCATTCGCCAGGATCTGTGCCATTTTTTGCGTTTTTGTATGCCTTTTCCTTATGTCTTATACTGTCCCTTACCTCTTCAGCTGTCCATGGCTGTTTTTTTGGCAAGTAGAATTCTTGCCCCTCAGGGGTATAAACCGATTCTGTATCACGTTAAATGTTTCTTTAAACATTTCCCACTGATCATCAGTCATTTTATCCATTAACAGATTTGCCCAGTTTACTGTGACAGTCTCTGTCTCATCCCATTGAAGTCGGCCTTACCCAAGTCTAGAATCTTAGCAGCTGATTCACTTTTTTTCCCTTTCAAACACTACATTGAACTCGATCATGTTATGATCACAATTGGATAGATGTTCACGCGCAGTTAAGCCGTTAACTAAATCTGGTTCATTACTCATTACTGAATCTAGTATGGCTTGCCCCCTTGTAGCCTCTCGGACAGACTGCTGTAGGAAACTATCCCGGACACACTCAAGAAATTCACTACCTTTCTGACAGTTGCTAGTCTGCTTTTCCCAATCTATGTGAAGGTTAAAGTCCCCCATTAAGACCACTATGCCTTTCTTACACACTTGTCTAATCTCTGCATTTATACAATCTAGCACTTCAGAGCTGCTGCCAGGGGTCCTATACACAATTCCCACTATAGTCTTAGATCCTTTCCTATTTCTCAATTCAACCCATAAGGTCTCTGTTGGCTGCTTACCCCTCGTTATATCCTCCTTTATCATTGAAGTGATTTCATCTCTAATCATTAAGGCTACTCCTCCCCCTCTTCCATTTTCCCCATCTCTCCTGTAGATCTTATAACCCGTTATATGTAGTTCCCAATCCTGACCATCCTGCAGCCATGTCTCAGTAATAGCTATCATGTCATACCCTCCAATTTGAATTTGAACCTGTAGTTCATTTAATTTATTCCTTATACTCCGTGCATTTGTATATAGAACTCTTAGTTGGGCCACAGACCCTAGCCTGGCCTACAGATTTGATGCTGGGTTAATCGCCTTACGCCTTCTAGTTTTCACTTTATCTGTCGTGCCTAAAGTACACTTTCTTTCTGCTGCTCTACGCTTTTCCCTTTCACTTGTGCTTGAACAACTGTTTGTACTATTTGTATTGTAAATTTCCCCTGGGTCTTCCCCTCTCTTGCTGCTCTCAACTTTACTCCCTTCTGACTCCCCGCTCAGGTTCCCATCCCCCTGCCACTCTAGTTTAAACCCTCCCCAACAGCACTAGCAAACACCCCCGCAAGGACATTGGTCCCGGTCCTGCTCGGGTGTAACCCATCCCGCTTGTACAGGTCCCACCTTCCCTAGAACCGGTCTCAATGTCCCAGGAATCTAAATCCCTCCCTCCGACTCCATCCCTGCAGCCACGCATTCATCCGGTCTATTCTCCTGTTCCTATACTCACTAGCACGTGGCACTGGTAGTACTCCTGAGATCATTACCTTTGAGGTCCTGCTTTTTAATTTATCTCCTAACTCCTTAAATTGCAGGACCTCATCTCTTTTTTTACCTATGTCGTTGGTACCAATATGGACCACGACTACTGGCTGTTCACCCTCCCCCTCCAGAATGCCCTGCAGCCGCTCCGTGACATCCTTGACCCCAGCACCAGGGAGGCAACATACCATCCTGGAGTCACGTTTGCGGCCGCAGAAATGCCTATCTGTTCCCCTTGCAATTGAATCCCCTATCACTTTAGCCCTGCCACTCTTCTTCCTCCCCTCCTGTGCTGCTTTCCCCTGATAAGCCATCTCCCCCAACAGTATCTAAAGCTGTATAGCTGTTTGAGAGGTAGATTGCCTCAGGGGACTCCTGTTCTACCTGCCTAGTACTTTTACTCTGCCTGGCAGTCACCCATTTCCTTTCTGCCTGCGTAATCTGTGACCACCTCACTGAATGTGCTCTACACGATAGTCTCAGCATCACGGATGCTCCACAGTGAATCCACTCGCAGCTCCAGCTCCGAAGTGTGGTTAGCCAGTAGCTGCAGCTGGACACACTTCTTCCTGGCAGAGCAGGCTTGAGGAGCCTACTCCTGGTGCTATTTCTTATGTTCTTCTGCCTATCTCCCCCAGCCTCATGCCTCCACCCCTTCTGGCATAGAAAAGTAACTGAGGCTTGTCCCACATTAAGCCAAAAATCTGGCCCTCTCCTGAGCCACTAACAACCGTCTCCCTAACATAAGGTATTCTTGCACCATCAGCCTTCATAACCACCTGCTTTCTGTGCTCCTGTACCTGCTGTTGGACGCAATGGTGTTGCCCTCTTACCAGGTCACTGCAAGGCGGACTGCAGGGGAGCCTGGATTGCTGCTTTAGGTGCTGCTGCCATTGTGGCCATAATACCTCAGCACAAACTCATTTTATTTTCATTCTTGAGATGTGAACGTCGCTGGCAAGGCCAGCTTTTATTGCCTATTCCTAGCTTCCCTTGAGAAGGTAGTGGTGGGCCTACTTCTTGAACCACTGAGTGGTTTGCTAGGCCACCTCTGAGGGCAGTAAGTGTCAAGTATGTTGTTATGGGAATGGAGTCACATGTAGGCTACAGACCACATAAGGACTACAGGTTTTCTTCCCTAAAGGACTTGGGTGAATGACAATCCAACAGCTTCATGGTCACTTTTGCCGATACCAGCTTTATATTTCCAGATTTTTTAAATTGAATTCAAGTCACAAACTGCCATGGTGGGATTTGACCTCTAGATTATTAGTCCAGGCCTTTGGATTACTAGTCCAGTGACATTACCACTACATTCACGAGGGTTCAGACTTTAAATTAAGGTAAATACCACCAACATGCAAATCACAGCTTTTCACGCACATAAATCAAGTAAAAAAATTGCCATAAGTCATCCAAAGATGTCTAGATAAAAATCTTGGCCCATTACCTGCGAAAAAACAAAGATCTGGCTCTCCCATGGGGCTTTAACTGGACCTGTCCCTTTAATGGTGTTGCTGCCTTTAATACTTGAATTGCACCCGATCTTCCTGTCCCGGCATCCAATAAAGTGCATCCAACAGTGCTGGAAGCCCAACCTCTTTGTTTTAGTGAGGGCCACGAAGAAATCCAGTGCATCGTGGGGCACAGTGCAGTTCCAGTATGCTGCATTCACTATGCCCTTGAACAACACACACCCCCAGGAAAATTGGCTCTTATATTCTAACTGCCTAACCAATAATTTGTACAGGTCTAGTATTACGTCTTTGCCTTTGTACTGGTAGCCTGAAATTCCATGAGGACTCTCCCAGTCTCCCACCTTAACTCCAGTGGGCGACCAACAGAACCCCTGTGGAACCGCTAGGCTGTAGTTTATACAAAGTTGATTAGTGTGGGCTAATTATCAGACTATACCATCTAGTTACTGAATAATTCAGTCTGCTCTATCTTCCTTGATTCAAGCATTAACACAGGAAAGTGACAGAGCACTTGCTTGAGAGTTAATCACTAACTTCTACCTTCAATTCACAGGGTCAAAACAATCTAATTTGTAGGAAGGTCAGATTCGGTAAAGGATTGTGTTGGAGAATATTCACTGAAATATAATTTTTTACACTGGTATGAATTCTTCCATATTCCTGCAGTTACCATAGAACCATAAACATTTACACAGCGCGGAAGGAGGTCATTCGGCCCATCGTGTCCGTGCTGGCTCTTTACTAGAGCAATCCAAAGCTAATCCTACTTCCTCGCTCTCTCCCCATAGCTTTATATCTTTACCTGCTTCAAATGTTTATCTACTATTCCCCTAAAAGTGGCAATGGTCTCTGTCTCAACTATTCCCTGTGACAAACCCATGCTCCACCAACTCTCTGTGCTTGTGTTTTTAAAAATTCTCCTTGTCATCTGTGGCTCAGTGGTAGCTATCTCACCTCTGAGTCAGAAGATTGTGGGTTTAAGTCCCACTCCAGAAACTTGAATACATATCCAGGCTGACATTCCAGTGCAGTACTGAAGTACTAAGGGAGTGCTGCACGTCATAGGTGCATCTTTTGGATGAGACATTAAAGCGAGACCCCATCCGCCCTCTCAGGTCGACATAAAAGATCCCATGACACTATTCAGAGCAGAGCAGGGAAGTTCTCCTGATGTCCTGGCCAATATTTATCCCTCAGCCAACATCACTAAAAACAGATTGGGGCAGAAATCGCTCCCGAAATAACGGACAGCTCAACAGCACTCTCCGGTGTTAGTGGTGAAATGGAGGAGCAAGTTCCGGCATTCACACATGCGCAGTGAAAAGCAGAAATCTGGAATTTGCTCCTAGTGGTTCGTTGGCAATATGACAGCTTCGAATTAAAGGGACATCGCACGCTGCAATCAGAGAAATCATTGAAAAAGTGCTTATCTGCCCAGTTGGAAAGTAACTAATATTGCCACAAAACAGGTACGCTTAAAAATACAGGTCTAAACTAAGTTTTAACAGTACAGTGAGTCTTACTGACTGCCAAACAATTAAAAATTAATTTTTAAAAATGTAGAGTCACCTTATTCCTTATTTTAACAATTTTTGGTCATTAAAGGAAAAAATTTTTAAATTATTTTTTTTACTTTTCCCCTCTGTCTCTTTCATTTAATTCAATTATTTCTTACCCTTTCTTTTTTTCGCTATGTATAACTGTTTCTACATTGATTTAAAATATTGTACCTTTCATTTCCTGGTTTAACGTTCCAAGCCTGCAGAGACAGTGAACGCAGCTTGTCAAAAATGCTGCGATCTGATTTGTCGAGGGGAGAGTGTGATCCTCTCGCTTCTCCCAGGGTCCTAACTGATGCTGGGCTCTTCTCCGTTTCTTTGGGTTGGTATAAATCTATGAAGTGGCGAGCAGTGTTGGTTCGCTGCTCCAAGCAATTTCTATTCCATGATCTGCACATGTATCTCTTTGCTGTTTATGGGACCTTGCCGTGTTTCCCTACTTTGCAACAGTGACTACACTTCAAAAGTACTTCATTGCTGTAAAGCGTTTTGGGATGTCCTGAGGCCGTGAAAAGCATGATATAAACGTAAGTCCTTTCCTTTCCTTTACCAACCTCTCTCTTCATTCTCTTGGTGCCTATTATAAGTTGATGACCCCTCATCATGAATTCCCCAACCAGAGGAAATAGTCTTTCCTCATTCACCCTATCAAGACCCATAATACTTTAAAAAATCTCCATTAAATCTCCTCTTAGCCTTCTTTACACCAGTGGAAAAAGTCCCAGTATCTCAAGTCCCTTTTCATAACTATAGTTCTCTTCCTAGGTGTCATCTAGGTGAATCTATTCTGTATGGTCTCTAAGGCTTTAATATCGTTTCTAAAATGGGGTGCCCAAAACTGCACTCAATACTCAAACTGTAACCTAACCACCGTCGTGTACAAATTTAACATTACATCTTTGTTCTTGTACTTTATGCCTCTATTCACAAAACCCAAAATGCTATCGGCCTTTTTATCCAAAACCCTAGGACTTTATTCATCCACACCCTTCAGTATCTTTCCGGGGTTGGCCATTCAAGACTGAGATGAGGAGGAATTTTTTCAGGCAGAGGGTTGTGAATCTTTGGAATTTTCTACCCCAGAGGGCTGTGGATGCTGAGTCATTGAATATATTCAAGGCTGAGATGGATAGATTTTTGGACTCTAGGGGAATCAAGGGATATGGGGATCAGGCGGGAAAGTGGAGTTGAGGTTGAAGATCAGCTATGATCTGATTGAATGACGGAGCAGGCTCGTGGAGCCGTATGGCCTACTCCTGCTCCTATTTCTTATGTTCTTATGTTTCATTGAATGTACACTCCCATTCCTTGTTTTTCCTCCCAAAATATATTATCTCAACTTTCTCCACATTAAATTACATCTTCCACTTGTCTGACAATTCTGTTAACCCATGTCCTCCCACAATCTGTTTACAGCCTTGCATCATCAAAAACTCAGGTTAAAAAATGAAACAATAATCAAATAAGAAGAACACAGTGATATGGACACCTCAGTTTAGTGCCAATTAGATCTCCAGTACGTTGCGCCATGAAGACTCCAGAATCCTAACTATTTCTACAGGATGTTACACTACATAAGAATTGAATGCTAGCCCCATACCTCCTCTTCAAAGGCCTGCAGACATCTCAAGAAAACCCCGAATGGCAACATTCTCAGTAACATAGAAGGGAACTGTTGATTTTGCACTAGTGTAGTAATCAGATAGACTAGAGAGCTAGTCTGTGCCAGCAACTGTGTCTGGTCTAATCACATAATATTATGCAACATGAACATGTTAGTGGGCACTCAGTATTCCCAGATTTCATATGACATCATAGAGATTGCTAACGAACTGAAGCATACATATGCCCAACTCTGACAGGTATTGGAATAATTGTGGACTGTTGAAGGCCCAGCATTTGTCTTTTGTGGCTGATATGTGCCCTCATTCCCATGGCCTGTGTGATCTACCCCACTTGTGATCCCAAAACAAATGAACAGTGAAGATACAGTGAATGAGTAAACAGGAACTTCCTTATGTAAATTAATGACTTTATCCATTGTTGTTTGTAAGGTGATTAAGACAAATACTAAGAACAGCATATGCAAACTATTTCTAATGTATTTCCATGAGAAGACTGCTGAGACTCTGTTGTATATTCTTCCTGATGAAATATATGGAACTATTTTGTGATTGCGCATTGAATCCCTGTGAGTGAGTTTTTCAGTTTTTCAAGGCTTCTGCAAATTGTTTTGGACCTCATTTCATTGTATTCCACTTTGAACTGTACTAAAAATCTGAAGTTGTTAATTTTGTGGCATCTCTGAAACTTTATTCAATTTTTGCAAATGCAGAATCCTTGCATGAATTCACCTTGCTGCAACATGTCAATTTTCTGACAAAAAAGAACTTAACATTTCAGAAATTGCTTCATTAATCAACAGTTCTTCAGTAAAAGTTGAGTTGAGTTTTGGTGTAATTTACCATCAGCAGGATATCATCTCACATTCATTAGCATTCATTAGAATAATTAGCAAATGTGAAGTGCTTCATTCTCACTCATTAAAGTGGTAGGTTTGAATAATTCTAGTTAATTTCCGATTTGGTGTTTTAACATATCGCTGCTAATAAGCTAAATGATGTATATCAATGTTTACAGCAATCCTGTCTGGGCTCATAACTAAACTAGCTTTATGCCCTCAAGTAAGGATATTACCCCTTTAATTCCCTAGGTTTCTTCATAACACATTTTAAGGTGTTACAGATTTTCAAGGCAATTCGATTAGCTGTAGAATCTGTTTTCAGACTTCACTTGTGAAAATTGATGTGAAGAATGTTTTTAACAAATATGCCGTTTCATGATTTCTCCATTATATTTCTTCCCATTTTATCTCCAAAATGTCTCACCTGATCCTTCATACTCCGTCTGTTTCTTACGTTGGTATAAATATCATTGGACCCATTTGTTATTATTTACAATCCAATCTTTTTATGGTCCATTTAACCTTTTACTATTAATTTTAACTACCCTTAACTGACTTCTAATTTTTTACCAAGCATTTTAAAAAATAATCCTGCTAAGCTGTTGGGTTATTTTTTACCTTATTTTCTTGGCATTTTTGTGCTTTTTTCTCACAGGGACCTACTCCCTCTCCACATTACGTCAGAAATAAATATTTTAAGAAAATTAAGTGAATCAAAAGCAGGTGCCCTTATTACAGTTCTGTGCATTGCTCATGATTAAATTATTACAAACATAGTAGAAATCTGCACAGTTGCGGTACGTTAAATGGAACACTGCTTAAACATTATCATAACCTCATGTTTCCTTTAAGCATCAGTAAAAGCAGCAGTATTAGCAAGCTTGAAGGACAAAAAATTACAAAGATCCAAAAATTAATTTCTGTAACAAATAAGTGATTTTAGTTAACAATCAAATATAAAATTATGTGGCGTATTTAGGACACTCGTTCGTGTGCATACTAAATGATTTGGAAGCACTGATGTCATCTCCGGAGGAAAGAAATAACCTGCTAACATGTTTCTTTTTCTTTCTCATTTCAATACAAGGGCCTTTTCATAGGTCATTTCAATATTGTGCTAAATTGGATTCACTTTATGTAGGGGAACTGGAGAAAGGTTAAACAGCTACCTAATACTAGAGGGAGACTACAGTGAATATATTTACACTTGACATCTAATGCATGCAATGCATTGCAGCAAACAAAAAGACGGGATTTTCAAAAATGGAAGATTTTTTAATACATTTAACAAAAGTGTATTTTGGCCTTTTAACTTAAGCTTTATTATAGTAGTCTTTTGATCTTAATTGGATTTTGTTTAGAGATTGTTTAAATGGGTTTTTGTTTAAAGGAATCATTTTAATGAACAGGCATAACAAGAACCTTGTTTTATAAAGTATCAGTTTGCGGTAGCACAAAGTACTTTGGAAATTCAAGGGCTGAACTCTCAGAAATATTTGTGATCATTTTTTCCACCGTTAGTTCTCCACTACCTTTGATTGTGACCTTATTCAGAAAACCGCTCCTTGAGAGGTTTACATCTAAATTAAATGTAGAATTTTTCCTAAACATGGAGCAGTTACTGTAAATAATTGGCACAGTTACAGCAAATTATAACATTTTTCAAAACAGTGGAGTAAACTTTCATCATCACCACATGGTAGAGCGGATTGCTCACTCATGATAGAGTTAATCAGCCCGATTTTCATTCCTTATTTGTCATGAGTAAGTTGGGTTTTTTTTGGTGATGTCTTTATTAACATTGGGCAAGATGATCCTTTCAGTTAATGCAGGGCAGCATTATCAATGAAAGATTTGTGATCTAATTACTGTAATATTAGCAGGATTTACCTTCTCTGGATTGCTGGGAAATAGGAACATAGGAACAACAGTAAGTCATTCAGCCCCTTGAGCCTGTTCCATCATTCAATTAGATCATGGCTGATCTGTATCTTAACTCAATCTGGTGGGGACATTATGTACCCATTTGCCCACCCGAATCAATTTTCAGAAAGGCCTTGAAATGGGTGCCAAGCGCTCCCGCCCAAAATAAGAGGGAGTCTGTTCAAATATGCAAATCAGGTGTCCCACGCCAGTTGTAGGACCTCGATTGCAAATTTTCCTGGAGCAATGGGTGGAGCATGCCTGGCACATGCCAGTGCCATTTTCTCCAGATGTTGAGAGACCTAACTAGTGGTCCTTAAAGGGATCGCTTGAGGCGTCTCCAAAAAGGTAAGTTTTTTTTTAAAAGATTTTTTGGAGCCAGGAGGTGTGCTCCTCTAGGCCCCACAAAAATCTTTCAGCTGACTGTCAGCCCATTCTCGCACCCTGCCTCCCTCTGTGTCCGCTCCACCCTAATAGGCCTTACCTGTCTGACAGCTGTGTGCTATAGCCAGCCGATTTTCCGCTGCACGAAACTGGCAAACTGCAGTGGAGTGCCTGTTTGGAGCCCTCAGCTTGCCGAGAAAATGCTAATAAGGCCCAAGCCTGAAAATGGTTTGCACCATCCGACTGTGGCATTGGGCAGGCCGCTGATATCGTGTTTGTTTGGCGCACAAGTAGAAAATTTCTCCCCTCCACGTGTATGTAAAGAGACATAGATGGTATGAGCTGTCAGTCAAAAGTGAGGCCACTCAATAAGTAAACTGAATTCAGACTCATTCAGCATCTACCGATTCTACAAGGAACCTCTTTCGATAATTATATAGGCCCCCAAGGAATACTCCATTGTTTTATTTGGGTGGCATGTTGTAAAATCAGACAATGAAGTGCCCTCTCCTATATGAAAAACTAATTCTGTAAAAGCATAAGATGAATCTCACAACAAAGCTAAAAGTGACAAGACATTTTTTCATTGCCACCCATCTATACAGATTCACACTCAGAAACTTGACAAGTTCAACCTCCAGCATTTTAGGTCCATCGTGCACATCAAGTAGCAGGGCAAAGTTACCAACTGCTAGATCCTCAAGCATGCCCAGGCCACTGGCATAGAAGCCATGCTGATAAATGCAGTGCTCCATTGGTCAGGACATGTCATCAGTACAGAAGATTCCAGCATGTTAAAAAGGGTCCTGTACAGTGAACTGGAGTCTAGCAAAAGGAAGCTCGGTGACGAGCAGAAGAGATACAAGAGCATGTTTAAACTTAATCTTAATACCAGTCTCAATGGCTGGCTGACTGCACTGGTTGGCATGCAGTGATACGTAGTGGTGTCAGCTGATATAAGCACAGTGTGTGGATCTCCTGAAAGAGATATGGCAACAGCGGAAATATGAACGGCAGCAGCCTATTGACCCCAGCTGGACTGTGTGGTTTTGTAAAATGTGTGGGAGAGCTTGCCTATTCTTGTATTAGCCATAATCGTCATCAACATTCTGATCAAGACTGACTGTTTTTCCGACAAGGCCCATCATCTTTGAGTACAAAGGATTACCACCACTCTGTTTCGTTCGCAAACTTGGACCCATGCCATGCAAATATTGCCCTTGGAAAAGGAGCCTTATTAATAAAAATGGATAATCAGTATTCTGGTTCCTGTCCACTGCATCAGAGGATTTTGACCTGCTGAAGTTCTAATATCAGGAATCCTATTCTTTTGAGAAGTGCATGTGAAATATCAAATGCTGCCTTTTAATTGTTGAGTAATTTGCAAAACACCACCGTGACAAAAATGTACTTTTTAATCTCTATTCAATTTTTTATTTGGATTCTTTATGGCTGGAATCAGCGGGTAAGGGATTAAAATCCCATAGGCACACAGACTACTCGGTAGAAAGGATATCTGATCAGGATCCAGACATGATGGTGGCAGAGGCTCCACAAGGTGCATGCTTCTAAAGGAAGTACAATGGATTGTCCAAGATGTTAATTGTTTAATCAACCAAAGCCATCTCATTCCATCACAGACACCCTTGCCATTGTCAAAGTTTTGCTATCCATTAAATATTGATAAGACAATCCAGCCTTCCATGTATGGCTGTCAATCTAATTCAATTATGAGAGATGCAGTTATTTATACCTTCTGTTTCATTCTAACGTCCAAGGTGTTAGGATCATATTTCTGTAGGAAAGCAGAATAAGGGTTATGATTTTTGGGTCCCACTATTGTTTACCTAGATATTAGACAGAAATGGTAATCTCTGGGTTGTGGAGAATGTGAGATCCACTTACGGGAGTAGTTGGTAACAGTGAACCCAAGAAAATATTAGTATTAAAGTCCAAAAACGTAACAGCCACCAAGGAACATTATTCAATATCTGCATGATAAACTCTCCATGGGTAATCCTAGCATGAATGAGTGGAACAATTCAAATGCAACCTTCTTGACAATGACCAGGGAACTAGCCAAAGGGAAAACTAAAGGTTGTTGCATATTCGGGTCTTTCTTGGAGTAGAACTGGATTCCTTGGCACCATCATCCTACCTAGAAATAGCTAAATGCCAGATGAATAGGGCAGCAGATGAAAAGATGCTGAAGGAACTGCAAAGCAGCAAGAAAAGGAACCAAAATATATATACAGATATCTTGTGTTATAACATCAATGGTTATGTATCCTTTCTATAGAAATCCTGAGTTACCAAGGGCTGTACCTATATGGAGCTGTTTGTGCTTAGGTTATCTCTCTCCCTGAATATTTTCCTTCTGCTGTTCTAGAATTAATCTTTAGAGGCAGTTCAAAAAGATGAAAAATCATTATGCGAAAAATTGATTTTAGTGTCACAGAAAAACATTCAGTATTCCCAAACAAAAGAGTATCAGCAATGACCAATTTATTCTGTTCAGAGCCGATAATCTATTTCATCAGTCATTGCTGATGACCTCTGAAGGGTCAAAAACATAACATTAGGAATTCATTTTCACATCAACTCCTTCATCATCCATCCTTCTTGGGTATTTTTTAAAAAATGACTGATTCTAACAACTTTTTTGACAGCAGCAGCTTTCCAGCAGCTTTATTGAATAATATGAAAGAAAACTCAATATATTTGGATTTTATTACACAAAGCAGAACATTCATATGACCTATAGTGTTGCTGAATATAGAGAAGACATCCTACATACAAGTATAGTTTCAAATAGTTTTACAACATCCATGAAATAGTAATAATCTATGAAATTAAAAGTCTTGCACCTAGCACATGTTACACTTTACATGTGTACATGCCAGTCAGATGACATACTTTAAAGCTGTGATTTTCCCATTTTTCAGAAGAAATAGGAACATCTTCAGCTGCTTCATCAATGATCTTCCCTCCATCATAAGGTCAGACATGGGGATGTTCAATGATGATTGCACAGTGTTCAGTTCCATTTGCAACTCCACAGATAACTAAGCAGTCCGAGCCCGCACGCAGCAAGACCTGGACAACATCCAGGCTTGGGCTCATAAGTGGCAAGTGACATTCATGCCAGACAAGTGCCAGGCAATGACCATCTCCAACAAGAGAGAGTCTAACCATCTCCCCTTGACATTTAACGGCATTACCATCGCCGAATCCCCCACCATCAACATCCTGGGGGTTACCATTGACCAGAAGCTTAACTGGACCAGCCATATAAATACTGTGGCTACAACAGCAGGTCAGAGGCTGGGAATTCTGCAGCGAGTGACTCACCTCCTGACTCCCCAAAGCCTTTCCACCATCTACAAGGCACAAGTCAGGAGTGTGATGGAATACTCTCCATTTGCCTGGATGAATGCAGCTGCAACAACACTCAAGAAGCTCGACACCATCCAGGACAAAGTAGCCCGCTTGATTGGCACCCCATCCACCACCTTAAACATTCACTCCCTCCATCACCGTACACCGTGGCTGCAGTGTGCACCATCTACAAGATGCACTGCAGAAACTCGGCAAGGCTTCTTTGACAACACATCCCAAACCCGCGACCTCTATAACCTAGAAGGACAAGGGCAGCAGGCGCATTGGAACAACACCACCTGCATGTTCCCCTCCAAGTCACACACCATCCTGACTTGGAAATATATCGCCGTTCCTTCATCGTCGCTGGGTCAAAATCCTGGAACTCCCTACCTAACAGCACTGCGGGAGAACCTTCACCACACGGACTGCAGCGGTTCAAGAAGGCGGCTCACCACCACATTCTCAAAGGCAATTAGGGATGGGCAATTAATGCTGGCCTTGCCAGTGATGCCCACATTCCATGAATGATTAAAGAAAAAAACATGGGAACAGGAGTTGGCCATATGGCCCCTCATGCTTGCTTCACCATTCAATAAGTTCATGGCTGATGTTCTATTTCCACTCCACTTTCCCGTACTATCTTCATATCTCCTGATTCCCTTGGTGTCCAAAAATCTATCAATCTCAGTCTTGAGTATACTCAATGACTGAGCATCCACAGCCCTCTGAAGTAGAGAATTCACAACCCTCTGAGTGAAGAAATTTTTCCTCATCATTGTCCTAAATGGCTGACCCCTTATCTTGAGACTATGACCCCTAATTCTAGACTCACCAGCCAGGGGAAACAGACTCTCAGCATCTACCCTGTCAAGCCCTCTAAGAATTTTATATGTTTCAATGAAATCACCTGTCATTGCTGTACCTGCATGTTAACTTTCTGTGATTCATGTACAAGGACCCCCAAATCCCCCTGACTACCAACATTTCTTAGTCTCTCACCTTTTAAAAAATAACCTGCTTTTCTTTTCTTCTTACCAAAGTGGAGAATTTCACACTTCTTCACGTTAGATTCTATCTGCCACCTTCTCACCCACTCACTTAACCTGTCTATATCCCTTTGCAGCCTCTTTACATCCTCGTGACAGCTTACTTTACCACCTAGCTTTGTATCATCAGCAAACTTGGATACATTACTCTCGAACCCCTCATCTAAGTCATTGATATATATTGTAAACAGCTGAGGCCCCAGCACTGATCCTTGTGGCACCCCACGAGTTACAACCTGCCAATCGGTAAATGACCCACTTATTCGGTGAGTGGCGGGAGAGAGCGAGACCAGAGCGGAGATATAAACAGCGCGGAGAGAGCGAGAGTCCAGTCGGTGAGCGGCGGGAGAGAGCGAGACCAGAGCGGAGATATAAACAGCGCGGAGAGAGCGAGAGTTCAGTCGGTGAGCGGCGGGAGAGAGCGAGACCAGAGCGGGGATATAAACAGCGCGGAGAGAGTGAGAGTCCAGTCGGTGAGCGGCGGGAGAGAGCGAGACCAGAGCGGGGATATAAACAGCGCGGAGAGAGCGAGACCAGAGCTTACTCTGAGAGCGAGACTCTGAGACCAGCGGCAGTTCGGGGTGACGTCACCAGTCAGAAAGTGACGCGGCACAGGGGAGGCAGCTGATTGGTGAGTAGGTTCAGGTGAGTATTTCTACCATTTTACTGTAAGTAAAGTAATAAGAAAGGGAAGATCTGCAGGTTTTATAGCAGATAGTGTTTTTTTTAGTGAACCTAGGTCCCTAGTATAGTTAACATTTTCTAATTTCAACGTAATTTAAAAGGGGTAACTAAGCTAAGGCAAGTCATGGCAGCAGACCTCGCACCCGTGATATGCTCCTCCTGCAAGATGTGGGAAGTCATGGACACTACCAGTGTCCCTGCCGACCATGTGTGCGGGAAGTGTGTCCACCTGCAGCTACTGACCGATCGTATCTCGGAGCTGGAGCTGCGGGTGGACTCACTGTGGAGCATCCGCGATGCAGAGAAACTCGTGGATAGCACGTTTAGCGAGTTGGTCACACCGCAGGTAAAGGGTATACAGGCAGGAAGTGAATGGGTGACCACCAGGAAGAGTAAGAGATGCAGGCAGGTAGTGCAGGGGTCCCCTGTGGCCATCCCCCTCTCAAACAGATATGCCACTTTGGATGCTGTTGGGGGGGATGACTTATCAGGGGAAGGCAGCAGCAGCCAACTTCCTGGCACCACGGGTAGCTCTGCTGCACAGGCTGGGAGGAAAAAGAGTGGCAGAGCTATAGTGATAGGGGACTCAATTGTAAGGGGAATAGACAGGCGTTTCTGCGGCCGCAACCGAGACTCCAGGATGGTGTGTTGCCTCCCTGGTGCAAGGATCAAGGATGTCTCGGAGCGGCTACAGAACATTTTGGAGGGGGAGGGCGAACAGCCAGCTGTCGTGGTGCACATAGGCACCAACGATATAGGTAAAAAAGGGGATGAGGTCCTAAAAGCAGAATATAGGGAGTTAGGAGGTAAATTAAAAAATAGGACCTCAAAGGTAGTAATCTCAGGATTGCTGCCAGTGCCACGTGCTAGTCAGAGTAGAAATAGGAGGATATTTCAAATGAATACGTGGCTAGAGGAATGGTGCAAGGGGGAGGGATTCAAATTCCTGGGACACTGGAAACGGTTCTGGGGGAGGTGGGACCAGTACAAACCGGATGGTCTGCACCTGGGCAGGGCCGGGACCGCTGTCCTAGGAGGAGTGTTTGCTAGTGCTGTTGGGGAGGGTTTAAACTAAAGTGGCAGGGGGTTGGGAACCTGAGCAGGGAGAGAGAGGAAAGCGTAACAGGAAGGGACAGAAGGTATGGAGTAATAGGTAAAGTGTTAAAAAAGGAAAAAGCAGGAACTAAGCGTCACAAAACAGATTTGAAAGTTCTTTATCTGAATGCACGTAGCATTCGTAATAAAATGGACGAGTTAACGGCACAAATAACTACGTATGGGTATGATCTTGTGGCCATTACAGAAACATGGCTGCAGGGTGACAACGACTGGGAATTAAATATGCCAGGGTATTTAACAATCAGGAAGGACAGGCAGGAAGGAAGGGGAGGTGGGGTGGCTATGTTAATAAAGGAAGGAATCACTGTAATACAGAGAAATGATATTGGGACAAAGCATCAAGATAATGAAACAGTTTGGGTGGAGATAAGGAATAATAAGGGAAAAAAAACATTAGTGGGCGTAGTATATAGGCCTCCTAATAGTTGCAACTCTGCTGGAAGAAGTATTAATCAGGAAATAGTCGGGGCATGTAATAAGGGAACAGCCATAATTATGGGGGATTTTAATTATCATATTAACTGGACAAATCAAATTGGGCAGAGCAGCCTTGAGGACGAGTTCATTGAGTGCATCAGGGATGGATTTCTTGAGCAGTATGTAACTGATCCTACAAGGGGGCAGGCAACCTTGGACCTGGTCCTGTGCAATGAGTCAGGATTAATTAATAATGTCCTAGTTAAGGATCCCCTTGGAGCGAGCGACCACAACATGGTTGAATTCCATATCCAATTAGAGGGTGAGAAGGTTGATTCTCAAACAAGCGTACTGAGCTTGAATAAAGGAGACTATGATGGTATGAGAGCGGAATTGATTAAAGTGGACTGGGAAAATAGATTAAAAGGTAAGACGGTACATGAGCAGTGGTGTTCATTTAGGGAGTTATTTTACAACTTTCAAAATAAATATATTCCACTGAGGAAAAAAGGGTGTAAAAGAAATGACAGCCATCCGTGGCTAAGTAAAGAAATCAAGGATAGTATCCGACTAAAAACAAGGACATATAAGGTAGCCAAACTTAGTGGGAGGATAGAAGATTGGGAATTCTTCAAAAGACAGCAAAAAGTAACTAAAGGATTGATTAAGAAAGGGAAGTTAGATTATGAAAAGAAATTAGCAAAAAATATAAAAACAGATAGCAAGAGTTTCTATAGTTATATAAAAAGAAAAAGGGTGGCTAAGGCAAACATAGGTCCCTTAGAGGATGAGACCGGGAAATTAATGGTGGGAAACATGGAGATGGCAAAAATGCTGAACAAATATTTTGTTTCAGTCTTTACAGTAGAGGACACTAAGAATATCCCAACACTGGACAAACAGGGGACTCTCGGGGGGGAAGAGCTAAATACGATTAAAATCACTCAGGAGATGGTACTCAGTAAAATAATGGGACTCAAGGCGGATAAATCCCCTGGACCTGATGGCTTCCATCCTAGGGTCTTGAGGGAAGTGGCAGTAGGGATTGTGGATGCTTTGGTGATAGTTTTCCAAAATTCCCTGGACTCAGGAGAGGTCCCGGCAGATTGGAAAACTGCTAATGTAACACCGTTATTTAAAAAGGGTAGTAGGCAGAAGGCTGGAAATTATAGGCCAGTTAGCTTAACATCTGTGGTGGGTAAAATTTTGGAGTCTATTATTAAGGAGACAGTAACGGAACATTTAGATAAGCATAATTTAATAGGACAAAGTCAGCATGGCTTTATGAAGGGGAAGTCATGTCTGACAAATTTGCTTGAGTTCTTCGAGGATATAACGTATAGGGTGGATAAAGGGGAACCAGTGGACATAGTGTATTTAGACTTCCAGAAGGCATTCGACAAGGTGCCACATAAAAGATTATTACTTAAGATAAAAAATCACGGGATTGGGGGTAATATTCTAGCATGGGTGGAGGATTGGTTATCAAACAGGAAGCAGAGAGTTGGGATAAATGGTTCATTTTCGGACTGGCAACCAGTAACCAGTGGTGTTCCACAGGGGTCGGTGCTGGGTCCCCAACTCTTTACAATCTATATTAACGATTTGGAGGAGGGGACCGAGTGCAACATATCAAAATTTGCAGATGATACAAAGATGGGAGGGAAAGTGGAGAGTGAGAAGGACATAAAAAACCTGCAAGGGGATATAGACAGGCTGGGTGAGTGGGCGGAGATTTGGCAGATGCAATATAATATTGGAAAATGTGAGGTTATGCACTTTGGCAGGAAAAATCAGAGAGCAAGTTATTTTCTTAATGGCGAGAGACTGGAAAGTACTGCAGTACAAAGGGATCTGGGGGTCCTCGTGCAAGAAAATCAAAAAGTTGGTATGCAGGTGCAGCAGGTGATCAAGAAAGCCAACGGAATGTTGGCTTTTATTGCTAGGGGGATAGAATATAAAAACAAGGAGGTATTGCTGCAGTTATATAAGGTATTGGTGAGACCGCACCTGGAATACTGCATACAGTTTTGGTGTCCATACTTAAGAAAAGACATACTTGCTCTCGAGGCAGTAAAAAGAAGGTTCACTCGGTTAATCCCGGGGATGAGGGGGCGGACATATGAGGAGAGGTTGAGTAGATTGGGACTCTACTCATTGGAGTTCAGAAGAATGAGAGGCGATCTTATTGAAACATATAAGATTGTGAAGGGTCTTGATCGGGTGGATGCAGTAAGGATGTTCCCAAAGATGGGTGAAACTAGAACTAGGGGGCATAATCTTAGAATAAGGGGCTGCTCTTTCAAAACTGAGATGAGGAGAAACTTCTTCACTCAGAGGGTGGTAGGTCTGTGGAATTTGCTGCCCCAGGAAGCTGTGGAAGCTACATCATTAGATAAATTTAAAACAGAAATAGACAGTTTCCTAGAAGTAAAGGGAATTAGGGGTTATGGGGAGCGGGCAGGAAATTGGACATGAAGCTGAGTTCGGATCGGTCAATGCCCTGTGGGTGGCGGAGAGGGCCCAGGGGCTGTGTGGCCGGGTCCTGCTCCGACTTCTTGTGTTCTTTAGATTTGTGGTTGGGATCAGATCAGCCATGATCTTATTGAATGGTGGAGCAGGCTCGAGGGGCCGATTGGCCTACTCCTGCTCCAATTTCTTATGTTCTTATGTTCTTATGTTCCTACTCTCTGTTTTCTATCTGTAACCAATCCTCAATCGATGCTAATATATTACCCCCAATCCTATGAGCCCTAATCTTGTGTAATAACCTGTTATGTGGCACCTTATAGAATGCCTTTTGAAAATCTAAATATATTACATCCACTGGTCCCTCCTTATCTACCCTGCTCGTTACACCCTCAAAAAATTCTAATAGATTTGTCAAACACAATTTCCCTTTTCACTGCTAGTTGGGACCATTAGGGTGCATGTTGTGCATGATTTTCTGACCTTTTAAATCAACTATTGGAAAATCAAATGCAGCACATACCTGAATTTTCAATATGTATTTCCTGTGGGTGAGGCTCCCTCCAGCAGCGCAAAATTGGAAAATACTCCTCAAATGGACATGTGATTAGTTTGAATAACCTCTATCTGTTAACCATGCAGCTACCTGTCAAATATTTGCCAATAGACACGTAAAAAAAGTTATTACTAACAATCAGAAACCAGCATCCCACTTTAAGAACAACCAAACAATATGGTCTTTCTTTTCAAAGCTGTAAATTTTGAACAAGCAATTAATACAAAGTGAACCAATTAAATGGCACAAACAACTTTTTTCCTGACCGCTTTGAGTGGCCATGTTGTGTCCTTAAACAATTGGGTACAAATTGGTTATGGCATTGCCACCTGGGCGCACCCAAACTAGAAGGTCCAAGACAGGCCCGAAATTGGGCCTGGGATCTCATTAACATTATTTGGGTGAACTGTCAGTGACTGTTGTGCCTGCACAGGTAGCACTCCCATCTTAAGTAGCTGAATTTCAGGCCGCTTGCCTTGTCAGCAGCGGCTCTAAGATAAGTCCCAGGAAGGGGGGTTGGATCAGTAACGTGGAGTAGGGCCGATCGCAAGTAATGTGGAGTCGCAGGGCACACTACTGCTCTCCCTGGCTCTACAGCAAAGTTTTTTTAAATTACCTTTTGGTGGCAGTCGCTGCTACGCACTGCTTATCAGAATCCAATTTAGCAGAGGGGGCCTAAAACAGATGTTAGGCCCCTCATTTACATATATATTGTGTAAAAATAAAATCTACATCACAACAAACAGATTAAACCTTAAACAATTCACTGAATTTTTTAAAAACGTACTCATAAGATTGCACATGCCTTGTTCGAAATCCATCTAATAAGTTTTTTCTCCCTGAGGCCTGCCCTCTCTATGGCCTGTAACTTGAGTTGTACTACTTTCCTGGAGTTTGCTTTCTTCGACTGGGCCTACTCTCCCAGTATTTTTTTGGTCTTTACATACGTGTAACCTTTCAGACCTTTGCGCATATGCAACCATAGTATCCATCAAATGAGGGGCCTAATGCCAGCCCTCCAACAGACTGCTTTAGTTCCTTCACAGCTATTGTTGTTAACATCCCATTATCCAATCTCAAGTGCTTCGAGGTCCAGACCAGCTCGTCACCTAGCTCTGCCTGGCCCAGCTCCAAGTGCTGCCAGCCTCAGCTTGGCCTACCTTGAATATTGTCAACCTAGATGCTTCCAACCCAGTCTCGTGTGCTTCCCGGCCCTACTCCTGATTGTTTCTTAGCTCACCACAACCCAACCCCTGTTGCATTCCAGCCTGGTACAACCCACCACCTTCAGAAAAGTTAATGACAATCATACAGGGACAAAAAGGTGAATAGCTAATCTAAGGACAATGAGAGGAACACAGAAAGAATGAGGGGAAAGAAGCAGAGAAACATTTACAGGAAGAGCGATATATTTTTGGTCTGTGTATAATGCCAATGGCGATCAACTTATATAATATTGTGCATTGCAAGGTGTAATGCTTCTGATATAACGTATCTTCCAACCCACTATGAACAACACCCCAAAATATCCCCAGTAAACTATTTAAATGAGAACCACCATAAATTATGGAATTTAATTTAATAATTCCTTTGTGCATCTCATTGGTTAAATGCACTGCAAGTGTGTGACTGAGCCAGAGAGACCAACAGGATCCCTGATTCAACCTTTGCTCTAGCTGGATTAGTTGATGTCAGCTTTGATGGCAGTGGAGTGCTCCAGCCTCACGGTTAGGGAAGGGATCAAATCAGCCAGGGTTCCTGCTCCTGTTCGCTACTCAGTGATTCCTGCTTGTTTGGTTGTGGTAGGAGGGGAGGATCAGGTTCAATTATGTTGCCTCCCCTTCCCATGATTGAACATTCACTATCATGGTTCACACATGAAGGACAGCTACTTGAGTGACATTTAGAACTGTTGCTACTTCTGGAACCATACACTAGCACGAGTCAGTGTGTTGCGGGGAGAGGAGGGGAGAAAAAAAAGATAAAATTAACAAATTTATCATGCTAAGAGGAACTGGTGCTGCACTGATATCACTCTGTCACTAATCATGTTATAAATACAAGAGCGTATCTGGCAAGCCATTTTACGATTATGGCAACTCTGCACCTTTAATTTCTTATAGCGTTACAAACGTAATATAGCTTTGACTGTGTGAATGTTTCCAATATATCTAAAGTACATATTTCTTTAGCATTCAGCTGATTAAACAGAGCTGAAGAAGTGGAGACCTTTAACAAAATGCATTTATTGCACGTATAACTCATTCAGAGACTGCCACTCTGATGTGACACTGAAAGAAAATAGCAATGCAACCGTAAATATTGGGTCTTTTTGTTCTCAAGGTAGTTTCTCCAAATGTGTATGTCTACGAAGTGGAGATGCCGGTGATGGACTGGGGTTGACAATTATAAACAATTTTACAACACCAAGTTATAGTCCAACAATGTTATTTTTAATCCCATTAAAAATAAAATTGTTGGACTATAACTTGGTGTTGTAAAATTGTTTACAATATGTCTACGAAAGCAGAGAGGTCAAAGGCTAACTGAATTAATGAAAATTTCACAGAATTAACAGTTTCGACAAGTTTTGTCCTGTTAATTAAACACAAATGAACCAATTCAGCTATGAACTTACTAGACTTTGCCAACATTAACTAATAAATACAGATTCAAAGTAAGACATACTTCAGAAATTTCAAACTTCTGCATGTCTTTTTGTTAAAAAGGAAAGACAGAAATAGATTTTTTCTTCAATCACCACAGATTAGTCCTGATTTTGTGATCCCAGCCAAATTGGAACTGCTGATGTCCATGATGTAGGCCCACCTGCACAGTAGTGCGGGGGGTGGGGGGCTCAAATTATTGTAACTTAAGGCCCACTCCCCTATTTTGAATAAGCTATTGGCACAGGAAATGCTTGATTGTATGCTGGCCTTCAACACACTTGGCTGGAGAGTGCAAAATGCAGTGAGTGAGCAGCTCGTGAATGGTTACAGCTCATCATAAAAGGTGAAGTTATGGTAATAGCAGAAAAGTGGTCTACTTCTTCACTGTGGAACAGCAGAGACACCCTTTGATGCTGAAGAGCTGGGGTTCCTGGTGCAGGAGGCGGTCCCATTTGGGGCTGAAGGCCACTGTCCAGGTAAAGCACATGTCCCAGTCCAAGGAAGATGGCTGCAAAGTGAGTCAATGCAGACACCCTGGTGCCGTTTACCTGGATGAAAAAAAAGGAAGAAATGTGCTGGTATTAGGAGCAATGCAAAAGTGAGCTTTTCCACATGTTTCCTGTGGGACCCATCAAGCATGGCATGACTGTTGGAAACTGCCTCACTCTCTGAGAGGTACCATTTTGAGAATTGTCCTTCTGCACACACTCTTTCCTTGTGCCTAAGATGCTTGGCCCACTTCTCTTGAAAGTGGAAGCAGCACCAAACAGCTGATGTGACATCCAGGCTGAGGCTGTTAATGAGTTTCTCAGTGGGGTCAGCAGCCATGGCCGGGGAGGTTAGCCCCATTCTCCCTGAAATAATCAGGCCAACATGGATAACGGCCATTGGTGCGCATGACGATCTTACCACAGTCAGATACCACATGAACACTGAGTGCAAACCCTTTCTCCACATCAAGAGCCCTGATGCCCACAATATGTGCCTCTGCACTTGAGGGAAATCTTCCACCTGGTGAAATCTGTGCGACCTGTCCAGTTGATGTCTCCACAAACAAAGTAATGAAGGTATTGCTCCATGAAAACATAACAGTTGTCACTTGCTTAATATTTGTGTGCATTGCAGACTGTCTGATGTGTCAGATGACTGCTGGGGTGGCTTGGAAGGATGTGGTAGCAAGGAAGCTTCTTTCTGTGGTAATCTTCAGCTCTACGGGACGAGCTGTGCCTGATGTCATGTGCAGGTCGTTGTGTAGTAGATGGCACAATTCTGGGACAGTCTGTCTTGTGAAGCAAGGGCAGGACTCCTCTGACACATTCAGGTACAAGTCTTGGGGTAGTGACGGGTGTGATCAAAATGCCTCAGGAGTTATTGCACCTGCATTTTTTGTCCCCCTCATGATCTCTTCACCTGCATCCCAATACGCAGGCCTTCAGATATCAAAGCTAGCAGACACAGAGAATAATTAAGATAAGTATTGGCCAGGAAAGAAAACTTAAAATGAAAAAATAGAGAGCAACTCAACAAAACAAATGGAGTAAAATGCTTCAAAGGGAACATGAAAATGCAAAGGAAAACAAAAGAATCCACAATCTGTTCATCTACGGATAACTTACTGCATCTGATCATGAGTGAACTCTCTGGACAAGGTTGGAAGAAAGTGCAACCATTTTGTTTTCCCTATTGGTGAAATATGCATGTGTGGACAGTGTTTCTTATCCTGGTGCAACCCCTTAGTGACAATTTATGGTGTGTGTCTTCTAAAACCTATTCTACTGATCCTTATAATTGTGATGATTGGCTACAGGATTTTATTGTGTACCTCTTGGGATGGAGGTGGTCCAGTACATTTTTGTGCTGGGTAATGAATTACCATGCTCTTCATGGCAGATTGCAATTCTGTTAAGCAGCCCTGTACCAGTGCATAGATATTGGATAGTGGGCTCCTCCACAGCCACTGCCAGATTTTGCAGGGTGTACACTACCAAATAATGCTATGAAAGGGGTTGTTGTGCAGATATCAGACATCTTGGGGGTGAAATTGGTCTTTGACGAAAGTGCACAACGGGCTTCCATAGAAAAGAAAATCAAGCGCGGTGAAAAACAGGCTGCTAATTCGCTATCACCCGTTTCACAATTTCGTTGATGACCAATTTCAGAATGATAGAATGATTTTAAATTGAAGTCGGCATGGACACCCACCCCAAGCTGGCAGAGTCCTTTTTAAATATGCAGATCGAGCTCCAGTGACGTCATTAGGGCCCAATCTGCTATTTTAACCTGAGACCTAAATGAGAGAGTAGTGGTGGCTTCCAAGGCCGGGTAAAACCTACCAGCAACAGCTAGGGCCAGAAGAGGCTCAGCGAGGTAAGTTTTACATTTTTTTTTAAGATTCCTTGTGGGCCTGGAGGAACAGGAGTATTCCTTCAGACCTCACAAGGAAACCTTGGGCCTGCCCTACACTAGGTTACACACCAGGGTGGAATTTTAACCTCCAAGAACAGATGGGTTGGAGTCGGATGGGAGGTGAAAATTGTATTTTAATCAATTATAACCGCAACCCAGTTCCAACACGCCCTCTTCCGGGTTTAATGCGGGTGTGTTTGGATGTGTGCATGGAACCAAATCGCCGAGGTCGCGTCCCCAATTAATATTGGCAGGTGGGTCGTTAGCAGGTAATTAAGGTAGTTAGGAGATGTAAACTGCGTTATTTTAAATTGACTTTAACACATCAAATTTAACGTCGCCAGTGAAACGAAGGCGAGATTGAGCCACAGTTCATGTAGGTATTTAAACTTTTAATTGCCCCATCTGAATGAAAGCTCAGTAATTGCAGCTGGTCTCTAAGTTCCTCTGGCAAACATTTGTCAGAGAGTTCTTGTGTTGAGACAGCTGGAGCTTTTCAAACTGACAAGGTCAGAATGGATGTATTCAAGAGGATATCTGAGAAGGAAGAAAATGACCATCCACAGCAGCTACATCGTGCTGTGTTGGGATCTGCTGGTGCACAACAGCGAGGTGCACAACAAATATCTGGAGAACAGTAGAGAGGGCAGCAACAGAGGGGCCAAGATCGCAGGAAACACTACCCAGGGTATACAGGCAGAGGCTGAGCTGCCTGGGCCTCTCTGAAGAGCAGTGCTTCTGCAGGCTCAGATTGAGTTGGTGAGTGGTTGCAGGCATTTGCTGTCTCCTTGAAGAAGAACTGCGCCCTGCTAGATCTGATGGCCACACATTGCCCATTGCAATAAAAGTCACCACCGACCTCAATTTTTTTGCCTCTGGCTCCTTCCAGTGTGCCACCGGTGACATCTCCAGAGTGTCTCAGTTGTCTGCACACAAATGTAAAAGGCAGGTGACAAATGGGTTGTTTGCCAGGGCACCCAATTACGTGAACTTCCCCTGCGACGATAACAGCCAGAATGAGCGGGCAGAGGGTTTCGCCTCTCTGGCTGGCTTCCCACAGGTGCAGGGTGCAATCGATTGCACACATGTGACAATCTGAGTACCCCCAGATCAACCAGGAGTCTTTATCAATGGAAAGAGGTTTCAATCCATCAATGCACAGCTGGTGTGCAACCATCAGAAGAGATTTATGCAGGTGTGCACCAGATTCCCTGGCACCTCTTCCAAACAGGAGCCAGATTTAAGAGCTGGCTCATTGGAGACAAGGGATAGCCCCTTCAAACTTGGCTCAGGATACCTTTGAGGAACCCCACCTATGACGCGCAAGACCGCTACAACCAGAGCCACATGATCACCAGGTGTGTCATTGAACAAGCCATTGGCATGTTGAAGATGCACTTCAGGTACCTGGTTAGGTCTGGAGGCCCCATCTCCACTCGCCAGAGAGGGTCTCCAGAATCACTGTGGTGTGCTGCGCCCTGCACAATATAGCGCGGCAGAGAGGTTTACAGTTGGAGGAGGATGTGGGCACTCATCAATCATCCTCTGATGGTGACAACATTGAGGAAGAGGTGAAGGAGGAGGAGGAGGAATATGAAGAGAGGCACCCATCGCCAGACCAGCCACGCACATGCCCAGGATACTAGGGACGCACTCATCTCTCAGAGGTTGTGTTAGACAGATTGGGAAAAAAAGAGACATTGAAATACTCCGGCCCACTCCCACCACCATCACCACCACCAATCCCCCCCACTCTTTGCAAAAAACAATCCTTCAACCACACAAACCACCCATTGCGCATCATGTATTGACATTCATCATGAAGTAAATGAAACAATGACTTCACGCTTAGCACGTGTGGAAGTGGTACTAATTAATAAACTTTATGTGCCAATATTAAAAGAGGAAACTTCACAACATAACACTTCTTCAAACACCTATGTTGATGAACTACAATTCCTTCAACTTACACTTCCTACCACTTCTATGTGGTACATCCACTATGGCTTCAGCAGAGGTAGTGGCAAGCTGCCCAGATTCCTGCCCTGACTGCTGAGATGCTTTTGGCCTAAGACCTTTGGGTTTTGAAGCCTGCAGGGGTAGATTCAGTCATCGGGAGAGGAGGCAGCAGTTTGGGTACTGGTTGAGGGGGGACACGGGTGAGATGTGGGAGCGGTTTGAATGGAGTCCCCACTTCCATGTCCTCTTTCTCCATCATCCCTCTCCCAGGCCAGCACCATATTACTCCCACCACTCTGCTGGAGAGCAGCTTGGTGTCGGTCAGCGACACTTTGTAAGGCCACGGATAAGTTGTCTTGTTCAAGGCGGCAGATCTGCTGGCTTCGAAAGTATGCACAGCCGTGACCATGGCCTGCATAAACTCATTTGAGAGCCTTGCTTGAAGCTCCATGGAGGCGGCCACTCTCTCCATGGCAGACATTCTCGCAAATACCTGCGACACCAACCCACGACCGTTGGAGGTGGATTCCTCCATCCTCTCCGCTATTGTGGAGAGAGTGCGTGGCACATTTTCCTGCACCTCGCAAAATTGCAGCTGTACCTCAATCATTGTCATTGTCAATGATGGCCCCTGGCGTTCAGTATCTGTGTCCAGCTGAGTAGAGCTTGGAGAGGAGTGTGTCCTTTGGTGCGGACTCTCTACAGCTGTCCCTGTCATCAGTGTCTGTTCGTGCTCACTTATGAATTGTGAATCACCAGGTGAAAACCCAACTGTCTGTCCAATAAGGCTCACCAAAGTGCCAGTGTCTGCACTGGTGCATGACTATATATCCTGTGACGGTGTACCCTCAGAAGGATTGAGGTCCTCTAAGGAATCGATGTCATGCATCTCCGCACATTCTTCTTGTACGCATGAAGGCCCTGGAAGACAAAAGAAAGCGATATGAATTAGTCATAGCAAAGTAACAATCTTGCCAATCACCATATTCGGGGTTCTCATAGTTCAGCCATTGATAAAATAAAGTCATCATGTGTGTGAGAGATGTTTAAGTTCTGTCACCAGGCATCTGTGGGTTCCCAGTCTCTCCATCGCCAATGGAGAGGGATACAGATGTGTCATTAATCTCCATGGCGTCCATCTGTGAGCTGCACAATTTGTGGCAGTTCACCTCTAGTCCTCACCCTCTCCCTTGTGTTTTGGGCTCTCTTCTCCTACAAGGGTCGAAAGAACAGACCTGTGAGTGACTGGGGGTCATGTATTCACCCAATGGATGCAGTGCATTCGGTGAGGGTGACTATGAGACAGATGCATCACATTGCATAGGGATTGGGGTGAGTGGCAGCAGTGGATGAATACATGGGGAGGTGTGGAAGTACATAGAAAGTGAAGGATGGGTGCTGTTGAAACTTACATGGGTGTGAGGAGTGATATGATAGAGTACGCTTGCCAAGGCAGAGTGAGAGGAGTCTGCTAGGCACCACAGGATTAAGGTGAATCAGCAAATGTACTCACTTTTCCTGACCTCTTCAGGTTATTAAAGTGCTCCCTGCACTGCAGCCAAGATTGAGGCACTGTGCTCCTGCTGCTCACCTCCTTAGCCACCTCCAGCCACGTCCTCTTGAACCAGGTTTTTGTTCCTCCCATCGCTGGCATTAATTACTCCATTCCTGCTCTTCACTGCACCTAGCAGTACTTCATCTGTGAACCTGGGCGCTGGCCTTGCTCTCTTTGAATCCTTTGCTTCATTTCCTCCTTTCTCCTCCAAAATCCATTTTTGCATTGCACCTTAAAATAGTGGACTTCAAATGTGGGTGCACAGTACGTCCACTCCGCAGCTTAGAGAAGCAAAACAAATTATTGGCTTCAACAAAGTTCGATCGCAAAGATGCAGGTTTTGCATGCAAAAATCTTCCCCCCTGCTCTCTTCCTGGCTCCATGTAAAAATGGTGCCGCAGGATTCTCCTCCCAGAGCACATACCTTGTGCCAGGGACCGTTCCCCTGGGTCCCCGGCAGCAGCCACCTGCGGATCGATTTTAACGGCTGGGCAGCCTCTTCCTGCCAACTTCCTGATCATTTTGGATGAGAAGTCAGCAAACAGCATGCTAATGAGGTCCAGCTGTTAAAATCGGCTGAGCCTCACCCCAAATGGGCATGCCATTGACTTTCAATTCAAGTTCCACTCCAGAGAATTGAGCACAAACTATAGGCTGACACACTAGTGTAGTGCTGCACTGTCGGAGGTGCCGTCTTTTGGATGAGACAGGATGAGACCTGCTCTCTCAGGTGGACATAAAATAATCCCATGGTACTATTTCAAAGGAGATCAGTGGAGTTCTCCCTGATATCCTGGCCAATATTTATCCCTCAACCAATATCACTAAAACAGATTATCTGATCATAAGACCATAAGAGATAGGAGGAGGAGTAGGCCATTCGGCCCCTCGAGCCTGCTCCGCCATTTAATGAGATCATGGCTGATCTGATTTTTACCTAAATTCCACTTTCTCGCCTTTTCTCCCTATCCTTGCTGATCAAAAATTTGTCTAACTCAGCCTTGAATATATTCAATGACTCAGCCTCCACTGCTTTTGGGGTAAAGAATTCCAAAGATTCACGACCCTCTGGGACAAGAAATTCCTCCTCATTTCCATCTTTGATGGGCGACCCCTTATTCTGAGACTATGCCCCCTCGTTTTAGATTCCCCCATGAGGGGTAAAATCCTCTCAGCATCTACCCTATCGAGTCCCCATAGAATCTTGTATGTTTCAATGAGATCTCCTCTCATTCTTCTAAACTCCAATGAGTATAGACCCAATCTGTTCAATCTTTCCTCATAAGACAACCCTTCCATAACCAGAATCAACCTAGTGAACCTTCTCTGAACTGCTTCCAATGCAAGTATGTCCTTCCTTAAATAAGGGCACCAGAACTGTACGCAGTACTCCAGGTGTGGTCTCACCAGCACCCTGTACAGTTGTAGCATGACTTCCCTGCTTTTATACTCCATCCCCCTAGAAATGAAGGCCAATATTCTGTTTGCCTTCGGGATTACCTGCTGCACCTGTATATTGACTTTTTGTTTTTCATGTACAAGGACACCCAGATCCCTCGGGACCACAGCATTTTGTAGTATTTCTCCAGTCAAATAATATTTTGCTTTTTTATTTTTCGTCCCAAAGTGGATGACTTCACATTTTCCCACATTATATTCCATCTGCCAAATTTTTGCCCATTCGCTTAACCTGTCAATATCCCTTTGCAGACTCTTTGTGTCCTCATCACAACTTGCTTTTCCACCTATCTTTGTATCATCAGCAAATTTGGCCACAAGACACTCTGTTCCTTCATCCAAGTCATTGATATATATTGTAAATAGTTGAGGCCCCAGCACTGATCCCTGCGGCACCCCACTAGTTACAGATTGCCATTTTGAAAATGAGCCTTTTATCCCGACTCTTTGTTTTCTGTTAGTTAGCCAATCCTTTATCCATGTCGGCATATTACTCCCTACACCATGAGCTCTTATCTTGTGCAGTAATCTTTTATGTGGCAACTTATCGAATGCCTTTTGGAAATCCAAATATACTGCATCCATTGGTTCCCCTTTATCCACCCTGCCCGTTACTTCCTCAAAGAACTCGAATAAATTTGTCAGACATGATTTCCCCTTCATAAAACCATGTTGACTCTCCTTGATTGTATTATGAGTCTCCAAATGTCCTGCTACTACTTCCTTAATAATGGATTCTAGCATTTTCCCAATAACAGATGTTAGGCTAACTGGTCTATAGTTACCTGTTTTCTGTCTCACTCCCTTCTTGAATAGGGGTGTTACGTTTGCGGTTTTCCAATCCGCTGGGACCTTTCCAGAATCTAGTGAATTCTGGAAGATTACAACCAATGCATCCACTATCTCCGTAGCCACTTCCTTTAAGACCCTCGGATGCAAGCCATCAGGTCCAGGGGACTTGTCAGCCTTTAGACCCATTAGTTTACCAAGTACTTTTTATCTAGTGATAGTGAGTGTTTTTAGTTCCTCCCTCTCCTTTGCCCCTTGATTTTCTACTATTATTGGTATGTTATTAGTGTCTTCTACTGTGAAGACAGATACAAAATATCTGTTCAATTCCTCTGCCATTTCCTTGTTATCCATAATTATTTCCCCAGTCTCATCCTCTAAAGGACCAATGTTTACTTTAGCTACTCTCTTCCTTTTTATATACTTGTAGAAGCTTTTACAGTCAGTTTTTATGTTTCTTGCAAGTTTACTCATATAATTTATTTACTCCCACTTTATTATTCTTTGAGTCATCCTTTGCTAGTTTTTAAAGTTTTCCCAATCTTCGGGCTTACCAGTAATATTTTTCTTGTTGTATGCTTTTACTTTTAACCTGATACCATCCTTGACTTCCTTAGTTAGCCATGGTTGGTTCACCCTTTTTGTGGAGTCTTTCCTCTTCACAGGAATATATTTTTGTTGTGAGTCATAAAATATCTTTTTAAATGTTTGCCACTGCTTATCCACCATCATACCATCTAATCTATTTACCCAGTCCACTTTAGCCAATTCCGCCCTCATTCCTTTATAATTGCCCTTATTTAAGTTTAATACAGTAGCTTCAGACCCAAGATTCTCACTCTCAAACTGGATGTGAAATTCTATCATGTTATGATTACTGCTTCCCAACGGATTCTTTACTTTGAGATTATTAATTGATCCTGTATCGTTACCCATTACCAGATCCAAAATGGCCTGTTCCCTGGTTGGTTCCCCGACGTATTGGTTTAAGAAACAGCCCCTAATATGCTCTATGAACTCCTCCTCAGGGCTATTTTTGCCAATTTGATTTGTCCAATCTATGTGAAAGTTAAAATCGCCCATGATTGTTGCATTACCTTTTTTACAAGCCCCACTTATTTCCTGATTGATATTTTGCCCTACAGTGTAGCTATTGTAAGGGGGCCTATATCCTACTGCCACCAGTGATTTCTTTCCCTTGCTATTTCTTACCTCCACCCAAATTGATTTGACATCTTGATCTTCTGAGCCAAGATCATATCTCACTATTATCCCAATTTCATCCTTTATTAACAGAGCTATCCCATCACCTTTACCTTTTTTCCTATCCTTCCGAAATGTTAAATAACCCTGAATATTTAGCTCCATACTGTGGTCACCTTGCAACCACGTCACTGTAATGGCCACGAGATCATACCCATTTGTTTCTTTTTTTAAATTTGTTCATGGGATGTGGGCATCGCTGGCGAGGCTGGCATTTATTTGCCCTTGAGAAGGTGATGGTGAGCCGCCTTCTTGAACCGCTGCAGTCTGTGTGGTGAAGGTTCTCCCACAGTGCTGTTAGGAAGGGAGTTCCAGGATTTTGACCCAGCAACGATGAAGGAACGGCGATATATTTCCAACTCAGGATGGTGTGTGACTTGGAGGGGAATGTGCAGGTGGTGTTGTTCCCATGTGCCTGCTGCTCTTGTCTTTCTAGGTGGTAGAGGTCGCAGGTTTGGGAGGTGCTGTTGAAGAAGCCTTGGCGAGTTGCTGCAGTGCATCCTGTGGATGGTACACACTGCAGCCACAGTGCGCCGGTGGTGAAGGGAGTGAATGTTTAGGGTGGCGGATGGGGTGTCAATCAAGTGGGCTGCTTTGTCCTGGATGGTATTGAGCTTCTTGAGTGTTGTTGGAGCTGCATTCATCCAGGCAAGTGGAGAGTATTCCATCACACTCCTGACTTGTGCCTTGTAGATGGTGGCAAGGCTATGGGGATTCAGGAGGTGAATCACTCGCCACAGAATACCCAGCCTCTGACCTGCTCTTGTAGCCACAGTATTTATGTGGCTGGTCCAGTTAAGTTTCTGGTCAATGGTGACCCCCAGGATGTTGATGGTAGGGGATTCGGCAATGGTAATGCTGTTGAATGTCAAAGGGAGGCGGTTAGACTATCTCTTCTTGGAGATGGTCATTGCCTGGCACTTGTCTGGCACAAATGTTACTTGCCACTTATGAGCACAAGCCTGGATGTTGTCCAGGTCTTGCTGCATGCGGGCTCGGACTGCTTCATTATTTGAGGGGTTGTGAATGGAACTGAACACTGTGCAATCATCAGCGAACATCCCTATTTCTGACCTTATGATGGAGGGAAGGTCATTGATGAAGCAGCTGAAGATGGTTGGGCCTAGGACACTGCCCTGAGGAACTCCTGCAGCAATGTCCTGGGTCTGAGATGATTGGCCTCCAACAACCACTTCCATCTTCCTTTGTGCTAGGTATGACTCCAGCAACTGGAGAGTTTTCCCCCTGATTCCCATTGACTTCAATTTTACTCGGGCTCCTTGGTGCCACACTCGGTCAAATGCTGCCTTGATGTCAAGGGCAGTCACTCTCACCTCACCTCTGGAATTCAGCTCTTTTGTCCATGTTTGGACCAAGGCTGTAATGAGGTCTGGAGCCGAGTGGTCCTGGCGGAACCCAAACTGAGCATCGGTGAGCAGGTTATTGGTGAGTAAGTGCCGCTTGATAGCACTGTCGACGACACCTTCCATCACTTTGCTGATGATTGAGAATAGACTGATGGGGCGGTAATTGGCCGGATTGGATTTGTCCTGCTTTTTGTGGACAGGACATACCTGGGCAATTTTCCACATTGTCGGGTAGATGCCAGTGTTGTAGCTGTACTGGAACAGCTTGGCTAGAGGCGCAGCTAGTTCTGGAGCACAAGTCTTCAGCACTACAGCTGGGATGATGTCAGGGCCCATAGCCTTTACTGTATCCAGTGCACTCAGCCGTTTCTTGATATCACGTGGAGTGAATCGAATTGGCTGAAGACTGACTTCCGTGATGGTGGGGATATCGGGAGGAGGCTGAGATGGATCATACACTCGGCACTTCTGGCTGAAGATGGTTGCAAACGCTTCAGCCTTGTCTTTTGCACTCACGTGCTGGACTCCGCCATCATTGAGGATGGGGATGTTTGCAGAGCCTCCTCCTCCATTTAATTGTTTAATTGTCCACAACCATTCACGACTGGATGTGGCAGGACTGCAGATCTTTGATCTGATCCGTTGGTTGTGGAATCGCTTAGCTCTGTCTATAGCATGTTGCTTCCGCTATTTAGCATGCATGTTGTCCTGAGTTGTAGCTTCACCAGGTTGGCACCTCATTTTTAGGTACACCTGGTGCTGCTCCTGGCATACTCTTCTACACTCCTCATTGAACCAGTGTTGATCCCCTGGCTTATTGGTAATGGTAGAGTGAGGAATATGCCGGGCCATGAGGTTACAGATTGTGCTGGAATACAATTCTGCTACTGATGATGGCCCATAGCACCTCATGGATGCCCAGTTTTGAGCTGCTAGGTCTGTTCTGAATCTATCCCATTTAGCACGGTGGTAGTGCCACACAACACGTTGGATGGTGTCCTCAGTGCGAAGACGGGGCTTCATCTCCACGTGGACTGTGCGGTGGTCACTCCTACCAATACTGTCATGGACAGATGCATTTTTGACAGGTAGATTGGTGAGGACGAGATCAAGTAAGTGTTTCCCTCATGTTGGTTCGCTCACCACCTACCGCAGGCCCACTCTGGCAGCTATGTCCTTCACGACTCAGCCAATAGTGGTGCTACCGAGCCACTCTTGGTGATGGACATTGATGTCCCCCACCCAGAGTACATTCTGTGCCCTTGCTACCCTCAGTGCGTCCTCCAAGTGGTGTTCAACATGGTGGAGGACTGATTCATCAGCTGAGGGAGGGCGGTAGCTGGTAATCAGCAGGAGGTTTCCTTGCCCATGTTTGACCTGATGCCATGAGATTTCATGGGGTCCGGAGTCAATGTTGAGGACTCCCAGGGCCGCTCACTCCTGACTATATATCACTGTACCGCCACCTCTGGTCGGTCTGACCTGCCGGTGGGACAGGACATACCCAGGGATGGTGATGGAAGAGTCTGGGATGTGGGCTGAAAGGTATGATTCTGTGAGTATGGCTGTGTCAGGCTGTTGTTTGGCTGGTCTGTGGGACAGCTCTCCCAATTTTGGCAAAATTCCCCAGATGTTAGTGAGGAGGATCGTGCAGGGTCGACTGGGCTTGATTTGCCTTTGTCGTGTCCGATGCCGGGTAGTCCGGCCGGTTTTATTCTTATTATGACTTTTTTTAAGCGCGATTGTACAACTGAGTGGTTTGCTCGGCCATTTTAGAGGGCAATACAGAAACAACTACATTGCTGTGGGTTTGGAGTCACATATAGGCCAGACCAGGTAAGGACGTCAGGTTTCCTTCCCTTAAGGGCATTAGTGAACCAAATGGGTTTTTAACGATAATCCAATCGTTTCATGGCCACCATTACTGATACTAGTATTTTAATTCCAGATTTTATTTAATTGAATTTAATTTCACCAGCTGCCGTGGCAGGGATTTGAACTCATGACTCCGGATTATTATTCCGCCTCTGGATTACTAGTCCAGTAATATCACTACTATGCTACCGTACCCAGCATGGGTGCTGTCAATTCATCTATCTTATTAGGAATGCTGCGTGCACTCAGATAAAGAAACTTTAATTTTGTCTTTTTACCATTCTTTCCTACCCCGGCCCCATTTGTTAGTGCACTCTTAAGTTTGTACGCTCTGTCCCTTCCTGACACACTCTATTTATCATTACCCCCATCACTTTCCTGTATTACTTCCTTGGGCCCGATATTACCATGGCGGCGGGGTCGCAGCAGAGGGTCAATTGGGCGCGTGGGTAACGCGCCCGGTGAAATCAGTCTGTCCCGCGCGCAATCGCAAGCTGATTGGATCCACTTACCTCTTGTTCCGGGTTCCCCGCTGCTAAGCTGCGCGGCGGGCGGACTGCGCATGCGCAGTAAGGTCTGTCAGCTGGAGGAGCTCTATTTAAAGGGGCAGTCCTCCACTGACAGATGCTGCAACAAATAGGAAAAATTACAGCATGGAGCAGCCCAGGGGGAAGGCTGCTCCCAGGTTAATGATGCCTCACTCCAGCTCTTATTGGATGGGGTGAGGAGGAGGGGGAGGACAGAGATCTTCCCCCCGGCGGGCGGGAGGAAGCGGCCTGCCTCTGCCACCAGGAAGGCCTGGCTCGAGGTGGCAGAGGAGGTCACCTGCACCACCAACATATCGCCCACCTGCAAACAGTGCAGGAGGCGCTGCAATGACCTAAGTAGGTCAGCCAAAGTGAGTACACTTACTCATTCCCCTACACTCCGTCTGCCACATCACCGCCCCCACCCCACATCTCCTTCTGCACAGCCAACACTACTCTATCACATCACCCCTCACACCAACTCAAACCTCATCCTCATCTTACCTGCACCTACTCACCTCGCCAGTACTCATCCCGCCACTACCACTCAACCCAATCCTCATACAATCTCATGGCTCTATCTCATACTCGCCCTCTCATGCATCTCTTTCACAGTCAGCCTCACTCAACCTGCCACTACCTGTGCTGCAGCCACAGGGCATGCATCACATATGTGCAGTCGGCAGCGTAAGGCAAACATGTCGTGAGCATGAAGGGGATGCACAAGGGTGTTTGAGGGTTTGTCATGGTTTTTACTTACATTTAATTTCTAAGCAAATCACATTACATATTATATTGGCACCACTACTGCCACGTCTTTGCGAATCTTGTCTGGTTTGTGCAATAATGCCCTTTCCTGAGAATCACAATGAAGACCCACAACTGATGCCACCCATTGTGCCACTGCAGAGTGGGTGTAGGTGTATTTGCAGGGCTCTTTTGTGCAGACGACTGAGAGACGTCGGCGATGTCCCCGGTGGCACACTGGAAGGATGCGGAGGAGAAGTTGTTGAGTGCATTGGTGACTTTGACAGTGACAGGTAAGAAGATGGTGCTCGGGCCAGCCAGGAGCAGCTTGGCATGAAGGAGGCTGCAGATGTCCACGACTACATGTCGAGTGACTCTGAGCCTCCGTGTGCACTGCTGCTCAGAGAGGTCCAGGAAGCTGAGCCTCGGTCTGTGGACCCTGTGGCGAGGGTAGTGCCCTCTGTGATGCATCTCTCTCTGCGGTTTCCCTCCCTCCTGCTGTGTAATTGGATGTGTCACAGCACTGTGTTGTGGAGCTCCACGTGTCAGAGGTGGACGGCGCGGCCGGCAAGGCTGGTGATGCTGTTCGCCCTCCGAGGAGGTCATGACTGCAGCTACTGCGGCCTCCATCCGGAAGATGTACATCTGAGGGGGTCCGCAAGGTAGGTACATGTCTCTGGACCCCGGGGTAAGTGTGCAAGTTAGTGAATTTTGTTGCTAGGAGGAGGGTGGTGGAGGCTAAACTTTGTCCAAAGTGACAGAGTGGCCTCCTGCAATGAGTGAGGGTCTCCCCCACCCACCTGTAAAATGGACCTTTGCAGCTGCCACAGGCTGATGGCTGCAATACGTCCATTTGAACTGGGAATGTTTCCCCCAGTACGGGAAACAGTCCCAGTTGTTTGCAAAATCCCAACCCTCCTAAAATATCACATTAATCAGGTCTCTGAACGACCTGAAATACCAAAATAAATACCTTAAGTGGCACCCCGCCGGCTTTAATTGCCGACGGGAGTCCCACATGCGGGGGCTGCGTGCGCATGTCAGTGCGTCAGTAGGGAACCTGGAAATGGGGCGGGTTGGAGCCGGGCTCCCGACCCGCTCCGGGAATCCCCAATTTTCGTAGCCCCCCCGCCAGGAACGCGGGTGCTAAAATTGAACCCCTTGTCTTTTCTCTTCATCAATCTAAACTTGGCTCCACCTGAGCCTTCCCCCCCCTCTATATAGTTTAAAGTCTTTGCTACCGCCCTAGTTATTTGGTTTGCCAGAACACTGGTCCTAGCATGGTTCAGGTGAAGCCCATCCCAACGGAACATAGGATCATAGGAATATAGGAACAGGAGTAGGCCATTCAGCCCCTCGAGCCTGCTCCGCCATTTGATAAGATCATGGCTGATCTGTGATCTAACTCCATATACCTGCCTTTGGCCCATATCCCTTAATACCTTTGGTTGCCAAAAAGCTATCGATCTCAGATTTAAAGTTAGCAATTGAGCTCACATCAATTGCCGTTTGTGGAAGAGAGTTCCAAACCTCTACCGCCCTTTGTGTGTCGAAATGTTTTCTAATCTCACTCCTGATTTTTAGACACTCTAATTTTTAGACTGTGCCCCCTACTCCTAGAATCCCCAATTAGCGGAAATAGTTTCTCTCTATCCACCCTATCTGTTCCCCTTAATATCTTATAAATTTCAATCAGATCACCCCTTAACCTTCGAAACTCTGGAGAATACAACCCCAATTTGTGTAATCTCTCCTCGTAACTTAACCCTTGAAGTCTGCGTATCATTCGAGTAAACCTATGCTGCACTCCCTCCAAGGCCCACATGTCCTTCCAAAGGTGCGGTGCCCAGAACTGCTCACAGTACTCCAGGTGCGGTCTAACCAGGGTTTTGTATAGCTGCAGCATAACTTCTGCCCTCTTGTATTCTAGTCCTCTCGATTTAAAGGCCAGCATTCCAATAGCCTTATTGATTATTTTCTGCACCTGTTCATGACACTTCAATGATCTATGTACCTGTACCCCTAAGTCCCTTTGGACATCCACTGTTTTTAACTTTTTACCATTTAGAAAGTACCCTGTTCTATCCTTTTTTGATCCAAAGTGGATGACCTCACATTTGTCTACATTGAATTCCATTTACCACAGTTTTGCCCATTCACTTAATCTATCAATATCCCTTTGTAATTTTATGTTTTCATCTACACTGCTTACAATGCCACCAATCTTTGAGGAACATCTCCCTCTTTCCCCAGTACTGGTGCCAGTGCCCCATGAATCAAAACCCACTTCTCCCACACCAATCTTTGAGCCTCGCATTCATCCCTCTGATCTGATTTATCCTGTGCCAATTTGCTCGTGGCTCAGGTAATAATCCTGAGGTTCTGCTTTTTAATTTAGTCCCTAGCTGCTCAAACTCCCTCAGCAGAACATCTTTCTTAGTCCTACCTATGTCGTAAGTACCGACATGGACCACGACAACTGGATCCTTCCCCTCCCACTCCAAGTTTCTCTCCAGCCCTGAAGGGATTCGCAAAACTTCACATGTCCCCCCCGCCCCCACGAAGACTTATTGGAGTTATTAAAGAAACCCTGGTGTGACTGTGTTTTAAAAAATCCAGGGTCTTTCAAAATGGCTGCGGTCAGACACATGGCCAAGGGCCGGCAGATTTGAAATTGGATTCTCTGACAGCTTGGCAGGCTCCGTATTTCAGACAGGGCTCTTTGAACAATGCAGTTGCATTCACGCCCTGAGGCAAGCCATCAACGTTGCCAGCCTACACAATCAAAATTCGAGCAGGAATAATCTCAGGACTAAAGGTAACCCATTAAGGAACATTTGGAACAATGGAAAGCAGTTATGGAACAGATCAGTACAGGTACCGGCCATTAATGTAAATGGGCCAAGATCGGGACCCCTTTTGTCTTACGTTTTCAGCCCAAATCGGACAATGGAGCAAACTGATGAGGCGCGAAATTAACCCATTACCGGGAGGGTATAACTGGGGGCATCCCAGAGCCTTTCGCTCTCTTTTCTCTTTGCCTTGGCCCAGATAGGGGCCGATATTCTGAGTATTACGACCCCACCCTGGTGGGACATCTTTGAGAATATAGAGGTCCCCTCCTGGATTCGTCTGGCATCGCACGTACTAGTAATCTGTCAGCTCAGGATCGTCCTCTACCTGGTTTGCGTCCAGTGTAGGAATAGGGGTCTCGAGGTAGTAGTTAGAACACAAAGGGTATGGAAGGACCAGTATGCTCAGGTAGACGAAACACCCGCGTGAGTTCGATGACGCATCACTTGCGAGTGATGACAGCCTGTTTCATTATTTTAATAAAGATGGTCCCTTCCATTTGTTGTTTTCAATAAGGATTGTTTTCGTTTTGGTGGTGTTTTGAATAAAGATTGTTCTCGTTGTATTTTCATTTTAATAAAGAATGTATAGTATGCGAAATACTGTTTCATCCCAAGTGGTGCAGGAGTATTTGGACCCCTCCGTGCTCGGATTGTTGTAATTCAACCTTGTTTTCTATCCGAATGCCTGCCGTACACTGGGGCTCTCTCCAAGTAAGGGAATGTATGTGTCGAGGGATTAGCGATAGGTAAATAAAGGGGACGGTTGTTTGCGATGGTCAGAAAATTTTGCTCACCTTGCATGGATACTTCAAGCAAGTTTAAGTATCCACAGGGGGGACTGAAGGGATTCGCAAAATTTCACATGTCCCCCCCCCCCGACCCCCGAAGATTTATTGGAGTTATTAAAGAAACCCTGGTGTGACTGTGTTTTAAAAAATCCAGGGTCTTTCAAAATGGCTGCGGTCAGACACATGGCCAAGGGCCGGCAGATTTGAAATTGGATTCTCTGACAGCTTGGCAGGCTCCGTGTTTCAGACATGGCTCTTTGAACAATGCAGTTGCATTCACGCCCTGAGGCAAGCCGGCCTACACAATCAAAATTCGAGCAGGAATAATCCCAGGACTAAAGATAGCCCATTAAGGAACATTCGGAACAATGGAAAGCAGTTATGGAACAGATCAGTACAGGTACCGGCCATTAATGTAAATGGGCCAAGATCGGGACCCCTTTTGTCTTACGTTTTCAGCCCAAATCGGACAATGGAGCAAACTGATGAGGCGCGAAATTAACCCATTACCGGGAGGGTATAACTGGGGGCATCCCAGAACCTCTCTCTCTTTTCTCTTCACCTTGGCCCAGTGTCCTGCTTGCCTGCTAGCAACCAAGAAGGAAGGCCGTCCAGTCAACAACATGTCGACGGCAGCAGCAGGACACAGGGGCCAGGCCTTTACATCTGTTTCACGGTGAGCATTATTTTTTTTCTGGCCGCCACAAGACAACCTAGCTAGGTGTAAGGGTGGGAGTTAGGAACATAGGAACATAGGAACAGGAGTAGGCCATTCAGCCCCTCGTGCCTGCTCCGCCATTTGATAAGATCATGGCTGATCTGTGATCTAACTCAATATACCTGCCTTTGGCCCATATCCCTTCATAACTTTGGTTGCCAAAAAGTTATCTATCTCAGATTTAAATTTAGCAATTGAGCTAGCATCAATTGCTGTTTGCGGAAGAGAGTTCCAAACTCCTGCAACCCTTTGTGTGTCAAAATGTTTTCTAATCTCGCTCCTGAAAGGTCTGGCTCTAATGTTTAGACTGTGCCTCCTACTCCTAAAATCCCCAACCAGCGGAAATAGTTTCTCTCCATCCACCCTATCTGTTCCCCGTCGGGGAATTGAACCCTGGTCTCCCGCGTGATAAGCAGGGATACTCACCACTATACTAACGAAGAACCGGTATTGTTAAAATTGTGATTTTAGAATTTTCCCTCGATGTGTCCGTTTCTTCCACCCCGTTAAGTGTAAGACTGTATTGCATCCATAGCGATTCCTTTTATTTTCTGTATAATACTGTTCACCTTTTAGTTTTAGTTGTCTTATTAATAAACATTGGTTTTCCTTGCACCAATCCACTGGTCTGTTCGTCTGTCCTTATTACCACTCGATAAGTCCTGAACTCAGAATCAGGAAGGGGAAAGCGATTCGAAACCGCACAGCGGGCAGGGCAGCTCAGGAAAACATAACTGGCTGACCTACGATAAGCTGAAACAAAACCCCTTACAGAAATGGTGAGTTAGGCAGGAGCTCAGACGAAAGTGTGTAACAAGGCAGACAGTGGTGCAGAAGAGGAATCCGCAATGGAGGATAGCTTGTCTACCTATGTGTGCGGCAAGATAAATATCGCGAAAAGATGGGTGGGCGATATGTTAAAGGCCGAGCGTCCCATAGATGCAGCCATCCAGTGGACAGCAAGTAAACAGTATAAGAAGGGTATCGAGAAGGCAGTCTGGCTCTTGGGCATGGCCTTAGCGAGGGCGAAGGGCATGGTATTCCTCATTAGCCCGAAGGCGGGCCAGTCGGATTTTACCGGCAACCCATGCAGGGAAGTCCCACAGGCAGCTCCCAGAACGACACTGGTTAAGGAACCAGAGGCTTCACAGCCACCACCCATAACCCTGAGTTTTCAGGAGGTCTGGCAGCAAGGAGGGGTGGAGGATGAAGCATTAGTAGATAGACCAGGACCAGGACCAGTGTACCCCTCCGACAACGGAGGTACGGCACGCCCGCCGATGGCGAGGACCTAGGGGCCATCCATAACCAGTTTGTAATGCCGCATGACACCCAACAGCTCAGGGCCATGGTTAGTCATATCCCTAAGCTTACAGTGAGGGGAGACCCCTCTCTACACTTCCGTGAGATAGAGCAGGCAGCGTTCGTTAATGACTGCGATGAAGCAGAACAAGCAAAAATGCTGCTGTTTTCTCTGAGTGGTGACCTCCTCCAAACCTTATCAGATGAGTGTAAAAGGGGGCAGAAAGATTACAAGGGGTTAAGGGATGAGATATTGGAGGCCATGGGACTAAATGACGGGAGTCCGTTCGCCCGGGTGGAAAAAACGGTACAGCTCCCCAGGGAGTCCCCACAGGTGTTCGCAGACAGGCTGTGGCCAGTCTACCGGAGCGCATGCCCGGGAATGCAAGGGCGGGCATTCCTGGACAGAGATTAATCGGCCCACTGGCTCCGCTGTCTCATGGCAAACTGCCTGCTCCAAATTCGAACTCGAGCTGCGGCCTGGTTTGACCCCCGTAACCCCCAGACCACCGAGGAAACGGTGATCCGCCAGCTCACCATAGCATTTAAAAATATCAGGGGTATCGAGACACCTCAACTCAAGGGGAAAGTCCACGAGGTTAAACCAGGGGCCCAGCAGAAAAGGGAATGGCACCAGGAAGGGAATCGTCCCGCCCAGGCTAAGTTAAACTGCTATCGGTGCGGGAAGGACGGCCACTGGCACAAAGATTGTAAAAACCCCTGGAAGGACACCAAGGGAAAGAATCCCACCGCCCCAGCCCAAAAGGCAACGACGGGGGAGGCAGAGACAGGAATTGCCCCCGCTGCCATGGAGTCATTTTTTGAGGCCATGCGATCTTTTACGGCCAGCCAGGGAAAAATAGCAGCCACTACCGGTGTGGTAGCTCCCTCAGCCCCCTCTGACGACGCCCCGAAATGACTAGAGCCCGCACAGCCTGTCTACCTGTGTGCTCTCCGATATGATGGATGGAAGAGACCGCTTGTGCAGATGGAGGTAGAGAAGGTTAAAGGGGCTTATCTGCTGGATACGGGGGCATCATGCACCGTGATCCACGCAGCTAATCCCACCACCTCACCTCTGTCTAGCGGAGTTCCATACGTTCTATCGGGGTTCACCGGCAAGGAACAGGCGGGAGCATTCTCCAAGCCGCTCTCAATCCGCCTGGGCCCACTCCAAACCAAGTGGACGTGTGTCCTGGTGAGGTGGGAAGCGGAGGGAGGAAAGGGGATCCTAGGGGCCGACTTCATCATGGGCCACGGGATCCTCGTGGATCTCCGCAACCATTGCCTTTGGGGAGCCGACACGGGTGAGGAGAATAGCGTGGTAGTTATCCCAGGAAAAGAAGGGAAGGGAACCCTGTGTACTGTGAAGCCGAAAGGAGGTTACGACCTCGGGCTCATGGTGGAGGGTGTCCCGGAGGAATTTAAAGCAGTCGTGCAGGCTCACCTAGCTGCGTTCGCCACGCACAAACACGACTGCGGGAGGGTAACTGGGTTTGAGGTCAGGGTAGACGGGGACCCCATGACCCGGCCCCAGAAGCAGTATAACTTTCCTAGAGAAGCAGAGCCCGATATGGAAATGGCCATATCCTCCTTAGTGCAACAGGGGGTCCTGAGACCGATAGCCACTCATGTTAATTCTCCGCTTTGGCCGGTCAAGAAACCGGACAATTCATGGAGAGCCACGGTTGACTATCGGGTGCTCAACAGCAATATCCCCGTGTGTGCCCCCACAGTGGCAGCAGTTGCCGACCTCATCGGAAGCATTCCAGCATCCGCGACTACGTTCACGGTGCTGGATATTTCGAATGGGTTTTGGTCGATCCCCTTGAGGAGGGAAGGCCAGTATAAGTTCGCCTTTACTTTTAAAGGGCAACAGTATACTTGGAACGGCTTGCTGCAAGGTTTTCATAACAGCCCCAGCATCTTTCACCAGTGCATGGCAAGTAGTTTAAAGGAATTTAGCCAGCCCACCCAATTGGTGCAGTATGTAGACGACCTGCTCTTGTTTACCGACTCAGTCGGGGAGCATGGCCCGCTACTGGCCGAATTGCTGGAGCTGCTGCAGAATAAAGGTTTTAAAGTGAACCCAAAGAAAGTGCAGATCGGCCAGCAGGAGGTGAAATTCCTGGGCCTGACCATCCGCGCGGGGGAACGAGCCATAGACAAGGCTAGGAGGGAAGCGGTCCAAGAGCTACCGGTCCCCAGTACTGTGAGGGGTGTGAGGTCGTTCTTAGGGCTAACGGGGTACTGCAGAGATTTTATTGAGGATTATGCGGCCACGGCAGCCCCTCTGCTCCAACTCCTACACAAGGGAGTGGAGTGGTCTTGGGATGAGGTGTGCCAGGCAGCATTTGTCCAGCTCAAGAGGGACCTGCAGACCGCACCAGCCCTGGGAGCGATAGATGGAGGGAGAGAGTTCTTTCTGAAGGTAGCGGCCAGCGGGGATAATCTCAGTGCTGTGCTGCTCCAGGAGCGGCACGGCAGGCTAAGACCCGTGGTCTACTCCTCCAGAGTACTCACTGACGTGGAAAAGAGCTACTCAATTTGCGAGCGGCACCTTTTGGCCACGTACTGGGCCGTGAAAAGATCCTCGATCTTCACAGGCACCTCTCCTATCACCCTCCTCACACATCACACGCCCACCCAGATGCTTCTGGAGGGGAGGATCAAAGATGGGACAGTCAGCAGTGCCCGCATTGCGCGCTGGACCCTCCTCCTTTCCCAGATGGATCTGAGGGTGAGGGGCCTTTGCGAGCCGAAGCTCACAGCTAACATGGTATATCCTGGAACAGCCCATCAGTGTTCCATAGAAGGGGTGTGGGAGGTGAACATTGGTCTACGGGCCGGGATACATCCCACAGGCCGCGAGATCTATGTAGACGGTTCCAGCATGGTATCTGCTGGTGAGCGACTCACGGGGTGTGGAGTTTGTGACCCAGCGGCAAACCTTGCCCTGGCAATTAAGCTCCCCAGCACCATGAGCGCCCAGCAGGCTGAACTTTCCGCGGTGGTGTATGTGGTTACCCACCCCGAAATCTTCCACACCCCATACACGATTTGCTCGGACAGTATGTTCACTTGCAACTCGTGTACGGAGTACCTGGCCATCTGGTCCCGTCGCAGATATACCTCCACCGACGGGAGGCCCTTAACAGTAAAACCCCTGCTGGAGAAAATCCTGGCAGCAGTGGGGGAGGAAGGCGAGGTCTTCATCCACAAAGTGAAGGCCCACTCCTCCACAGAACCCCGCAGCCAGGGCAACCAGCAAGCCGACACGCTGGCCAAGGAGGGTGCCCGCACCGGCATTTTCTGGGACCCCTACGGGTCCGGGCCCGTGGCAGTAGTGGGACCCAGAGGAGCTTAGGGGGAGCATTAGCCCCGGATCTTAAAACAGTCCAAGCCCAGGACCCTGTCCTGAAAACCGTCACTAGCGCAGTGAGCGAGGGTAGGAGGATAGAGGGCCCTTACGGTGAGGCAGCCCTCTCCATAAGAGAGGGCATGCTGTTCAAGGAAGGACCATGGGTAGTACCCTAGCAACACCGGAGGGAGTTCCTTCAACTGGCCCATGAAGGGCCGGGAGCAGGACACCCCGGGCCTGAGGCCACCTGGCAGCGGGTGGAACAGGCGGGATGGTGGCCAGGACTCCGGGAAGATGTCCGCGAGTTCTGCGCTAGCTGTCTTGTGTGCGCTGCAAATAACCCCAACCCCCACAGAAGGAAGGTGCCCATGGGACACATTAGGAGGGTAGAGGGACCATGGCAGTCGATCCAGATCGACTACATCGGGCCCCTACCCACCGCCCAGGGAGGCTACAAATACTGCCTCGTCCTGGTAGACGTGTTTTCCAAGTGGGTCGAGGGCTTCCCCTGTAGAAAAGCCACAGCATTAGGGACTGCAAGGATCTTGGTATGGGAGGTGTTCTCGCGGTGGGGGTTACCCCAGTTTGTGGAGTCCGACCAGGGAAGCCACTTCACCGGCCAGGTCATGCAGAATACACTTATGCTGCTCGGTATTCAGGGGAAGTGGCACATAGCCCACAATCCACAGTCCTCAGGGATTGTGGAACGCATGAACCGCACCATCAAAGAAAGGCTGAGGAAGGAGACAGCGGACTCGCCCCGAAAATGGGCAGAGGTCCTGCCTCTAGTCCTCATGGGGATCCGGGCCAGTCAGTCAAAGAGTACGGGGTATTCCCCGCACGAGCTCATGACCGGTCGGGTCATGAGAACCCCCACCCATGTCCTAGCCCCAGTTCTTACTGAAGGGCGGCTTCGGGAGGTAAACTGGGATAAATTCGCCCGAACACTCCTCGAGCGCCTGAAGCAGATTTACGAACAGGCAGCAGGTAGTATAGGGAAGCAGCATCGGAATAACCGATTGCTGCTCGAGCCTAACAAAAGTCATCAGTGGGAGATAGGGGACCAGGTAATGGTGAGGAACTACGCCCGAGTGGGGAGTTTGGAGCCACTGTACATGGGACCCTATAGCATAGTAGATAAAGCCAGCCCCATGGTTTACGCTGTAAAATTGCCCCGGCGGACAAAATGGTTTCATATAAACCAATGTAAGCTGTTTAGATCGGAGGCGAAAAAGCAGGCAGCTGGGATCCAACCCGAGGTTGGAAATCCCCAGCTCCCAGCAGGTCCCAGCTCACAGGCAGCACACGCAGGCGCAGTCGCGTGCGTCAGGGGAGGAGACACCCGGGCCCCTGTCCAAACCACTCCCCGTCTCTTCTGGGACTCAGGAGGGGAGGAGGAGGAGCCCAGGGCAGGTAGCCCCGCCCCCGACCCAGGTTTTGAACCTGGAGAGGAAGACTCTCAGCCACCGGCAGCAGGCAGCGAGGGGTTGCCTGTCCCCAGCTCAGACTTGGGAAGGGAGGAGCTACAGGGGAAAAGCCCCCAGCCAGTGAGGACTGCAACCCACAGCAAGGGTCCGCTCGCCAGGGTAGCCCCACCAACAGCACTTCCTAGGAGGTCCCCTCGGACACCCAAGGAAGACATGGTCGCCGGCTCCCCAGTTTAAAAGAGCTACCTCCCACGTTAAAGTTAAGTCGAAAGACAAAGGTCCTCAGCCAGCAGTCGCGGGCTGTGAGGGACCGGAAGTAAAGGTCAGTACAGCCACGCCGCAGGGAGCAGCCTGCAGCAGTCCTGACAGAATTTGAGCTGGCCGCTCGGAGACGGGCGGCAGATGTATATAACTTTAGCAGTTAAGTTTGTAGTTTTAAGTTAAGATGTTTAGGTTAATTATAAGGTGTGGAACCGTAGTGTAATTTCAAGATGGAACCGTTCCAGTGTTGTCTACGTGAGCCGAGGTCGAGGGACCCGCTCACACTTCACCCGAGCCAGGAAGCCTATAGGGAGCCCGGCCAGATGTTCTTTATCTTTTACAGGGAATTAAAGGGAATGTTCGGAGCCGTGATCCTGCTCGCCCTATCTGGGCTGAGCCTCGCGAGAAGGGGCGACACCGAGGACCACCACATCTTCGGATGCTCCAGAAAAACGGCGCCCCTAGCCCACGATGGGAGTGGCCTATGCGAGGCGGATGAAATCGCGTTGTACACTCACGAGGGGAGCTGGCCCGGATGGCTGGTGGTGGCTTAGATATGGGGAACCCCAGGGTAGAGTGGGAGAGGTTAGGGAATAACACCCACAGGACCATCACAGGGACCCAGGGAGGGTTAAGTGTGTGCTGGGACAAATGGTGGGAACCGGATCAGGGGATCTATGTCTGTATGTGGGGTTCAGAGAAGGTCTGCCCTACAGGCATTTCCATCATTTTCCGCAGCCAGTGGCAAGATGACGGGAGGGGGATGGACTGGGAATCGCTCCTGGGTGCATGCGTGATCCCATACTCCCCAATCTCGGTTAATGCCACTGAATTAGTAACCCACCCCCGACAGCCCCTGCCCACGACCGCGACGTCACGTATGATAGTAAAGGGATGCCCCGCCACCACCATGGGACCAGGGAACGGCTTGGTGCTAGTACCTACAGACCAGGTGCTGTATCAAGGGGTGCACTACACGGTAGCCTCCGTGATTTTAAACCTCACCGAGGTACACCTACCCGCGTGGTGCCCCACAGAGACCGCGCAGTTGTATCAAGCCCTCTTAAAAGATATGTTCCGTAAATTTTTATCAGTTTGATTTTTCAGATGTTGACAGAACCAGACTATACACCCACGAGCTTTTGGACGGGACTGGGAGACAAAGAAGGGGTGCTTTTAACGATGTCTTAACTGGTTTTAACACAGGGTCTTCTGTCATCAACAGCTTAGATGACATCGAGCTGCAGACCCAGATTAATGGTTTAAAAACACAATTATAGAAAATATTAATCGATGTGAATAAGGTGGTGGGTTCGGAACTGCACGAAGATCAGGCCATGACTCTCCACTTAAAGGAGATCATAGCGGAGCTGGAAAAGCATGCAGAGACGGTGAATGCGCTCATTAGGGAGGGTCGGAATGCGTCAGACCAGGCGGCGCAGAATGAAGTGTGCGTGCTGTATGGGGCATGGTTGCTGGGCGAGGGCCGCAGCAATCTGGAGGATTTAAAGCAAGGTTTAGTCCCCTCCTGGATCAGCAACAAACACCTCGCAGCCCTCCACCCTTTTGAGAATACATTAAGTCCGTGCCAGCTCCGCCTAGCTTCTGAGGCCTACCCAGTCCCAGTGGACGTTCCAACCACACCATCATAGGGATAGTTGTAAGGATGCCAGTCGTGGGCGGGACGGCCCGACCCGTGCCGGTGTACAGGGTGGAGAACATTGGTGTCATTCAGGGGGGTGCACACGTTCGTTTCACAGCGGTCCTGCCCTACGTCATAAAGTGGGAGCATTCTATGACGGGTACTGACCTCTCGGGGTGCCAGAGCCGGGGATCACACATAATCCTGTGTCCCCAGCACTTGAACGCCTATTCAAAACCGCAGTGCGGGTTCAGAGCTGCTGACACGAAGCCTATAAACTGCACCATGGAAGCCATGGCACAAGGCCATGTTCCCCTACAGGTGGCGTATATAGGAGGTGGGACATATTGCGTCACCACAGCAGCGTCTCACTACCAGCATGGTCAGCACAGCTGGTGCGTGGTGAGTGACAGCAGTTTCTGCTTTAAACCCGAGGCAGAAGTTCAAGTGGCACAGTCACGAATTGTCCCCATCCCTGAACCATCCACTGTTCACCTCACTGTGAAGGAGAATTTCACCAACCTCCAAAATTATGTAGCCCACTTCGGCTACCAGATCCCCCCTCTCCCAGAACACCTCGTTAAATTATTAAAAGCAGTAGGGGTGTCCCAAAAACACTTTTACACGCTGGAACAGAAGACTGTCCAGATAGGGGCCGATATTCTGAGTATTACGACCCCACCCTGGTGGGACATCTTTGAGAATATAGAGGTCCCCTCCTGGATTCGTCTGGCATCGCACGTACTTGTAATCTGTCAGCTCAGGATCGTCCTCTACCTGGTTTGCGTCCAGTGTAGGAATAGGGGTCTCGAGGTAGTAGTTAGAACACAAAGGGTATGGAAGGACCAGTATGCTCGGGTAGACGAAACACCCGTGTGAGTTCGGGGATGCATCCCTTGCGAGTGATGGCAGCCTGTTTCATTATTTTAATAAAGATGGTCCCTTCCATTTGTTGTTTTCAATAAGGATTGTTTTCGTTTTGGTGGTGTTTTGAATAAAGATTGTTCTCGTTGTATTTTCATTTTAATAAAGAATGTATAGTATGCGAAATACTGTTTCATCCCAAGTGGTGCAGGAGTATTTGGACCCCTCCGTGCTCGGATTGTTGTAATTCAACCTTGTTTTCTATCCGAATGCCTGCCATACACTGGGGCTCTCTCCAAGTAAGGGAATGTATGTGTTGAGGGATTAGCGATAGGTAAATAAAGGGGACGGTTGTTTGCGACGGTCAGAAAATTTTGCTCACCTTGCATGGATACTTCAAGCAAGTTTAAGTATCCACAGGGAGGACTGAAGGGATTCGCAAAATTTCACATGTCCCCCCCCCCCGACCCCCGAAGATTTATTGGAGTTATTAAAGAAACCCTGGTGTGACTGTGTTTTAAAAAATCCAGGGTCTTTCAAAATGGCTGCGGTCAGACACATGGCCAAGGGCCGGCAGATTTGAAATTGGATTCTCTGACAGCTTGGCAGGCTCCGTGTTTCAGACATGGCTCTTTGAACAATGCAGTTGCATTCACGCCCTGAGGCAAGCCGGCCTACACAATCAAAATTCGAGCAGGAATAATCCCAGGACTAAAGATAGCCCATTAAGGAACATTCGGAACAATGGAAAGCAGTTATGGAACAGATCAGTACAGGTACCGGCCATTAATGTAAATGGGCCAAGATCGGGACCCCTTTTGTCTTACGTTTTCAGCCCAAATCGGACAATGGAGCAAACTGATGAGGCGCGAAATTAACCCATTACCGGGAGGGTATAACTGGGGGCATCCCAGAACCTCTCTCTCTTTTCTCTTCACCTTGGCCCAGTGTCCTGCTTGCCTGCTAGCAACCAAGAAGGAAGGCCGTCCAGTCAACAACATGTCGACGGCAGCAGCAGGACACAGGGGCCAGGCCTTTACATCTGTTTCACGGTGAGCATTATTTTTTTTCTGGCCGCCACAAGACAACCTAGCTAGGTGTAAGGGTGGGAGTTAAAGGGGTATTGCTAAACTTGTGATTTTAGAATTTTCCCTCGATGTGTCCGTTTCTTCCACCCCGTTAAGTGTAAGACTGTATTGCATCCATAGCAATTCCTTTTATCTTTTGTATAATACTGTTTACCTTGTAGTTTTAGTTTTCTTATTAATAAACATTGGTTTTCCTTGCACCAATCCACTGGTCTGTTCGTCTGTCCTTATTACCACTCGATAAGTCCTGAGCTCAGAATCAGGAAGGGGAAAGCGATTCGAAACCGCACAGCGGGCAGGGCAGCTCAGGAAAACATAACTTGCTGACCTACAATAAGCCCCTGAAACAAAACCCCTTACAGCCCTGAGGAGATGTTCTTAACCCTGGCAACACAGCCTTTGGGACTTTTGCTCTTGGCTGCAGAGAACCGTGTCTATCCCTCTAAGTATACTGTCGCCTACTACAACCACATTCCTTTTTACTCCCCCCACTTGAATGGCCCATCGAACCACGGTGCTCATCCTCCCTGCAGTCCCTGCACTCATCCACAAGGGCTACAAGAACCTCATATCTATTGGACAAGTGCAGAGGCTAAGGCTCCTGCAATGCTATCTCCTAGATCCCCATACCTGCCTCACTTGCAGACACACCCTCCTGTCCTTGACCACGTGCCAATTCGACAGTATTTAATCTAACGGCCGTGACTGCCTCCTGAATCAAAGTGTCCAGGTAACTTTCTCCCTCCCTGATGCATTGCATTATTAAATTGCTGTTTGTTGGATCTTGCTGCACCCAAATTCGGCTGCCATTTCCTGCATTACAATAGTAACTACACTTCAAAAATACTTATTTGGCAGTAAAGCACTTTGGGACATCCTTAGGTCGTAAAAGGCGCTATAGAAATGCAAGTCTTTCTTTCTTTTAGGTTTTTATATCTTGCAGCAACAAGTTTCCTCCCCCACCCCCGGCCCCGAGATTTACCCCAGTATTACACCGGAATTTCGCTTCTGGCCTGCTATTCAACAGACTTTGCAGGGAAATTACAGAGAGGTGCAAAAGCTATAGAGTAGTGATAACAGGGGACTTCAACTATCCTAACATGGACTGGGGAAAGTTATTATATGAGGGGCAAAGAAGGGGAGGAATTTTTGAAGTGTGTTCAGGAGAACTTTCTTGACCAGTACGTTTCCAGCCCAACGAGGAAGGAGGCATTGGAGATTTGGTTCTGGGTATGAGGTGGGCCAAGTGTCAGTGGGGGAACATTTAGGGAACAGCAGTCATAGTATCATAAGGTCTAGGTTAGCTATGGAAAAGGACATGGACCACTGTAAAGTAAAAATACTCAATTGGAGGAGGGCCAAATTAAGTGGGATGAGAACAGATCTGGCCCGGGTAAATTGGAATCAAAAATTGGGAGGCAAAACTGTAATTGAAAAATGGGCGGCCTTTAAGGAGGAGATGGTTTGGGTACAGTCTAGGTACATTCTCACGAAGGAGAAAGGTAGGGAAACTAAATCTCCCTGGATGACAAAAGAGATAGAGAGTAAGATGAAGCAGAAAAAAAGGGGCGTATGACAAATGTCAGGTTGATAACACAAGTGAGAACCAGGCTGAATACAGAAAGTTCAGAGGGGAAGTGAAAAAAGAAATAAGAGAGGCAAAGAGAGAGTATGAGAATAGACTGGCGGCCAACGTAAAAAGGAATCCAAAAGTCTTCTATATTGGCATGTCAACAGTAAATGAGTAGTAAGAGAAGGGGTGGGGCCGATTAGGGACCAAAAAGGAGATCTACTCATGGAGGCAGAGGGCTTGGCCAAAGTACTAAATGAGTACTTTGCATCTGTCTTTACCAAGGAAGAAGATGCTGCCAGAGTCTCAGTAAAGGAAGACATAGTTGAGATACCGGATGGGCTAAAAATTGATAAAAAGGAGGTACTAGAAAGGCTGGCTGTACTTAAAGTCACCCGGTCCAGATGGGATGCATCCTAGGTTGCTGAGCGAAGTAAAGGTGAAAATTGCAGAGGTACTGGCCATAATCTTCCAAACATCCTCTGATATAGGGGTGGTGCCAGAGGACTGGAGAATTGCAAATGTTGCACCCTTGTTCAAAAAAGGGTGTAAGGATAAACCCAGCAACTATAGGCCAGTCAGTTTAACCTCTGTGGTGGGGAAATTTTTAGATACGATAAATCGGGACAGAATTAACAGTCACTTGGACAAGTGTGGATTCAATAGGGAAAGCCAGCGCAGATTTGTTAAAGGCAAATCGTGTTTAACTAACCTGATAGAGTTTCTTGATGAAGTAACAAAGAGGGTCGATGAGGGCAATGCAGTTGATGTGCTGTATATGCACTTCCAAAAGGCGTTTGATAAAGTGCCGCATAATAGTCTTGCTATCAAGATTGAAGCCCATGGAATAAAAGGGGCATTGGCAGCATGGATACAGAATTGGCTAGGAGGCAGAAAACAGAGAGTAGTGGTGAACGGTTATTTTTCGGACTGGAGGGAGGTGTACAGTGGTGTTCCCTAGGGGCCGGTACTAGGACCACTGCTAGTCTTGTTATATATATTAATGACTTGGGCTTGGGTGTACAGGGCACAATTTCAAAATTTGCAAATGACACAAAACTTGGAACTGTAGTAAACAGTGAGGAGAATAGAGATAGACTTCAAGAGGATATAGACAGGCTGGTGGCACGGACAGACACATGGCAGATGAAATTTAATGCAGAAAAATGCGAAGTGATACATTTCGGTAGGAAGAACAAGGAGAGGCAATATAAACTAGAGGGCACAACTCTAAAAGGGGTACAGGAACAGAGAGATCTGGGGGTATATGTATACAAATCTTTGAAGGGCAGGTTGAGAAAGTGGTTAAAAAAGCATACAGGATCCTGGGCTTTATAAATAGAGGCATATGAGTACAAAAGCAAGGAAGTCATGATGAACCTTTATAAAACACAGGTTCGGCCACAACTGGAGTAATGTGTCCAGTTCTGGGCTCTGCACTTGAGGAAAGATGTGAAGGCCTTAGAGAGGGTGCAGAAAAGATTTACTAGAATGACTCCAGGGATGAGGGACTTTAGTTACGTGGATAGACTGAAGAAGCTGGGGTTGTTCTCCTTGTAACAGAGAAGGTTGAGAGGAGATTTGATAGAGGTATTCAGAATCATGAAGGGTGTGGACAGAGTAGATTGAGAGAAACTGTTCCTATTGGCAGAAGAGTCAAGAATCAAAGGATATAGATTTAAGATGATTGGCAAAAGAACCAAACATGAGGAAAAAGTTTTTCACACAGCAAGTGGTTGTGATCTGGAATGCACTGCCTGAGGAGGTGGTGGAGGCAGATTCAATCATGGCTTTCAAAACGGAACTGGATAAGTACTTGAAGGGAAAAAAATTGCAGGGCTACGGGGTAGGGCGGGGGAGTAGGACTAGCTGGATTGCTCTTGCGTAGAGCCAGCACAGACTCAACGGGCCAAATGGCCTCCTTCCACGCTGTAACCTCTCTATGATTCTATATAAATGAATTGACCCTGCAATTTCTGATGGAGTCATCAGCCCACGTCACGGGCCAGCCATTGTCCTACACATCCTGCTCAATTACGGTATAAATGGCCCTGTGAATTTTTGGGGCCCTCGGGGATAACTACTGCTTAAGTTGCAAGCCTGTACAACTTTTTGTTTGTAGGTCATTGACTTTAATCAACGCTGTTGCTGAGTTGTCAGCATTTTTGGGGCTGTGTCAGCTTGTTTGAAAGTGCTGGTCAGCTCCTGCTAGTTTTCTAGATTGTTGTATATTATATATAAAAAATAATAGATCTACTGAAGTGATTTTAAGGCAACTGTAATCTCATCTCAAGAATTAGATGATGGTTACAAATCATTTGAACTTTGGTTTTACGATGTCATCTAAATCCCCAGTGAGATTACTGCCCTGTAAATCACTCACTCATGTTTATTATTCCCAATTTTCTAAATGAAAATGTAACCAACTTGCTATTTCTTTTCTGCATTGATTTCCTTCAAGGGCACAGCCTATCACGATGAAAGTAGGCCAGCTCTCACTTGAAATGAGTCCTGATACCTAAACAGATATAACTCTTGGCTAACAAAGTATTCTGGGACTTCTTTTCAGATTTTTATCTATTGAGAAAGGTTGTTGTAATTTGCTTCCTAGTGAATGAAGAAAAGAGACAAGGGGAAAGTTCGATTCTGTAACTCTTGCTACAAGCAATGTGAATTTGTTACAGCCCAGTAATCTGCAGCCTGAAGAAACACAAAAACCTTTGGCTTGTGTCAGACTATAACCTGGCAGCTAGTAACTGTTGAAATACTTGCTTCTGCGATAGAACTGATGGGAGATTCATTAGGAAGCATGGCTCTTGTTGAGTGCTAACCTTAAGAAATAGCTCAAACGTAAAAGAATTAGAACGAGAGCAAACACTAATAATATCTGTTCAAGGCCATTTTATTTCACTGACTTTTTTCCTTGAGCTTTGGAGTGCAGTTCCCACTGAGCATAAGCCCTCTGGAGTTAACTCTGCAGCCATTAGCGCAGTTCATCAATGATTGTGGCAGCAGGTTTCAAACAGTTAGGAGGAGGAAAATACTTGTGAGCTTCAGGTCATGTCATGACAATAGGCCAAAGGTGGAAACATAGCTTTTGAAAAATCATGCTGTCACCTTTCTATTAAAAGGACTTGGTAAGGGTACTGTGGATCTATATTGTCCTATTTTAAATTTTTGAATATTTCATTACTGATGCGGCAATGCTCTAAAATTTTGTGAAATTCATATCCTTTGAGAGCCATACAAATGTTAAATAATTGTAATGTTAGTCATTGGGAACAATTACATATTTTACAATACAACCTACACAAGGTCAGGAGTAGTCTGATAACTTTTAGAAAAAAAACAACCTTGTAATGCTTTTGCTTTGTAGCATATAATGCAATTTCTTACATTAATATACTGGCTACATGGACTTCATCTTACCATTGCTCATTCCAGTGACACATTGGGGGTGAAATTAGCCTTCGGCTGTAGCACAAAACAGGAGATAATGAATCAGCAGCTCATTTTATATCACGCCTGATCTTTTTTCCAACAATGGAAATGAAAATCATGGGGAGATTTAAAATGGGCTGCCAATTTGCTATCACCCATTTTGCACTACTGCCGAAAACCAGTTTCATCCCCATTAAGTCCCATTTCTCCCGATAGCAGATTTTAACAGGGGCATTTCTACAACTTGTAGAGCAATCTGAGAATTCATATAAACTCTGAGATATTACATGTAGCAATCAATTTCTTAGGAATGATTCAGAACAAAACATAAAGGCACTGAGATTATGTCATGGGATATTAGCATACAAAATTTTCACGCAACCATCTGAATTTTCTCCCTCCACTCTAAAGGTCTATGTTGGAGTCATTCATAGGTTTAAAATGAATGGGTTAGTGCCCCCGGCTAAAATAGGAGGGAGAGGAATTTCAGATGAATTCATTAAGCACTTGCATGTTAGATTCGCACAGCAAATTTCAGGCCACAAATATTAAATCATTACTTAGCAGTATAAATAATACAGTAATGAGGAGTGAACTATTATAAGCTTTCTATACAGAGTCATATGGGGTAATCTTAACCCTAAAGAACGGGTGGGTTGAGGGCAGGTGGGAGGTTAAAATAACAACTTTTTGAAGCGCGGCCGCAACTTGACTCCAACATGCCCACTTCCAGGTTTAACATGGGTGCGTTTGGATGCGCGCGAGCAGTAGAAACCTGGAAGTCACATCCCCAATTAATGCCGGCGGGCGGATCGCTAAATGGGCAATTTACCTACTTGAAATGGGTAATTTTTTGTTGATTCTTAATCTGAAACGAATTCTACTTCACCTGCATGGGTTTCCCAAGGCTTTTGAATCTCACCATTGAAACGGAGGAGAGATGCAGCCCAAGTTGATTTGGCCCTTTAAACTTGTGATTAAAAGCTTGTGAATTTAAAATAAAATTGCTGGACTATAACTTGGTGTTGTAAAATTGTTTACAATTGTCAACCCCAGTCCATCACCGGCATCTCCACATCATTAAAAGCTTAGGCATTGCAGCTGGTCTCTCAGTTCTCTTAGGCAAACGTTTGGCTGAGAGTTATTGTGTTGAGACTGAAGGTTCTTTGTTGAGACAGCTTTTGGAAAGCTTTGGAGCCTCTCAAACTGATAAGATCAGGATTGGGGGCACAACGGATGTATTCCAGAGGACATCTGAGGAGGAGGAAAATGACCATCCACATTGTGCTTTGTTGGGAACTGCAGATGCACAAGACAGAGGTGTGCAACAAGGAACTGGAGAACAGCAGAGAGGGGCTAACAGACAGGCTGACATCGCAGGAGGCATTACCCATGTGAGAGGGTCTACAGACAGAGGCTGAGCTTCCTGGACCTCTGAGGAACAGTGCCTACATAGGCTCAGACTGAGTCAGCAGGTGGTTGCAGATATCTGCAGCCTCCTTCAGGAAGAGCTGCTCCCAGCTGGACCTGCTGGCCACGCAATGCCCATCGCGGTAATAGTAACCACTGCCCTCAATTTCTTCCAGGGCGCTACCGGTGATATCTGCAGGATGTCTCAATCATCTGCACGTAAGTGTATAAGGCAGGTGATGGATGGGTTGTTTGCCAAGGTGTCTGATTACATGAACTTCCCCCGTGATGACATCAGCCAGAATGAGCGGGCAGTGGGTTTCACCTATTTGGCTAGCTTTCCACGGGTGCAGGGTGCAATCAATTGCACACATGTGGCAATCCGAGGACCATCACATGAGCGAGGAGTCTTCAAAAACTGAAAGGGCATCACTGCATCAATGCACAACTGGTGTGCAACCCACAGAAATTTCTACAGGTTTGCGCCAGATTCCCCGGTAGCTGTCATGATGCATTTATACTGCGGCAGTCCAACATTCCAGACCTCTTCCAAACAGAAGACAGACTTAAGGGCTGGCTCGTCGGAGACAAGGGATACCCCCAGCAAACATGGCTCATGACCCCTGTGAGGAACTCCACCAATGAGGCACAAGAGTGATACAACCAGAGCCACATGACCACAAGGTGTGTCACTGAACAAGCCATAGGCATGTTGAAGATGCGCTTCAGGTGCCTGGATAAGTCTGTAGGTGCCCTTCAATACTCACCAGCGAGGGTGTCCAGAATAATTATGGTGTGCTGCGTCCTGCACAACATCGCACAGCAGAGAGGTTTACAGATGGAGGCGGATGAAGTCCATCATCCTCCGTTGGAGACAACATTGAAGAACAGGAGGAGGAGGAGGGTAGGGCACCCATCGCCAAACCATCCATGCACATTGCTGCCTGGGATGCCAGGGATGCCCTCATCTCTCACAGGCTCTCATAATAAAAGTGTCACAATAAAGACATTGAGATACTCAGACCGCCTGGCACAACCACGACCAACACCAACTCCCCCCTTTGCACAAAACAGTTCTTCAAACACGCATACACCCATTGCACATCCACCCAATGTGTACCGTTATGTATTGACATTCATCATGAAGTAAATGAAAGGGTGGCTTAACACTCGGAACACAATAATGGGCAAGACATGGAAGTGGTGATAATCAATAAATTTAATTCTGCCAATATAAAAAAAAGGAAACTTCACAACATAACATTTCTTCAAACACCCATATGCATACCCTAGGTGAACAACAATTGCTTAAACTTATGCTTCCTACCGCTTCTGTGGTGCATCACCTGTGGCCTCAGCAGAGGTAGTGGCAGGCTGCTCAGATCCCTGCCCTGACAGCTAAGATGCTTTTGGCTTACGGTCTCTGGGTTTCGGAGGCTGTGAGGGCCACTCCAAAGAATGCTCTACCTGCACCTGCGCGGGGCAGACTCGGCCATCAGGAGAGGAGGCAGTACTTAGGGTACTGGTAGAAGTGGGGGCAATGGGTGAGAAATGTGAGTACTTTGAGTAGAGTTCCCACTTCCATGGCCCCTTTCGCCATCATCCTCCTCCCGGGCCAGTGCCACATCACTCTCAACACTCTGCTGGACAGCAGCTTGGTGAACATACGTGCCACGTTATAAGGCCACAGATAAGGCATCTGTCATCCTTTTTAAGGCGGCAGACATGCTGGCTTCCAAAGCATGCACAGCTGTGGTCATAGCCTGCATAGACTCATTTGAGAGCCGTGCTTGAAGCTCCATGGAGGCGGTCACTCTCTCTATGGCAGACATTCTCACAATTATCTGCGATATCAATCCACTAATGTTCGAGTTGGACTAATCCATTCTCTCCGCTATTGTGGAAAGTGTGCATGGCACGATTTCCAGTACCTCGGAAAGGTGCAGCTGTACTTCAATCATTCTCAATGATGGCCCCCGGGTTTAGCATCTGTGTTCAGCTAAGCAGAGCTTGGAGAGAAGTGCTCCATCCGACGCGGACTCTCCACAGCTGCCTCTGCCACCAGTGCCTGCTCGCGCTCGCTTATGAATTGTGAATCACCAGGTGACAATAAAACCATCTGGCTAACAGGACTCACTGAAGTGCGAGTATCAGCATGGCTGCATGTCCTGTGATGGTGCTCCCTCGGAAGGAATGAGGTCCTCTGAGGAATCGATGTCTTCCATCTCACCACATTCTTTTTGTGTGTGAAGGCCCTGGATGACAACAGAAAGTAATATGAATTAGTCATTGGCAAAGTAACAATCTTGCCAATCACCGCACTCAGGTCTGTCAGAGTTCAGCCATTGATAAAATAAAGTCATCACGTGTGTGAAAGATGTTTAAGTTCTGTCACCAGGCATCTACGGGTTCCCAGTCTCTCCATCTTCGGTGGATAGGGTTGAAGCTGTCCCACTTATCTCCATGGCCACTCCTCTGCATTTGTGAGCTGGTCTATTTGTGGTGGTCCGCGTCCAGTCCTCACCCACTCCCTTGTGTTTTGTGCTCTCTCCTCATGGATGGGGTGAAAGAGCAGACCTGTGAGTGACTGAAGATGCTGTATTAACCCATTGGATGCAGTGCATTGAGTGAGAACATTAGAACATAAAAACGGCCCCTCGAGCCTGCTTCGCCATTCAATAAGATCATGGCTGATCTTCGACATCAACTCCACTTTCCCACCCTATCCCCATATCCCTTGATTCCCTTCGTGTCCAAATATCCATCAATCTCAGTCTTGAATATATTCAATGACTCAGCATCCACAGCCCTCAGGGGTGGAGAATTCCAAAGATTCACAACACTCTGAGTGAAGACATTTTTCCTCATCTCAGTCCTAAATGGCCGCTCCCTTATCTTGCGACTATGACCCCTGGTTCTAGACTCCCCAGCCAGGGGAATCAGCCTCAGCATCAACCCTGTCAAGCCCTCTAAGAATTTTATATGTTTCAATGAGATCACCTCTCATTCTTCTAAATTCCAGAGAATATAGGCCCATTCAACTCAATCTCTCCTCATAGGACAACCCTCTCATCCCAGGAATCAAGCCAGTAAACCTTCATTGCACCCACCCGAAGGCAAGTATATCCATCCTTAAGCAAGGAGACAAAAACTGTATACAGTACTCCAGGTGTGGCTTAACCAGAGCCCTATATAATTGCAGCAAGACCCCGTTACTCTTATACTCCAATCCCCTTGTAATAAAGGCTATCATACCATATGCCATCCGAATTGCTTGCTGTACCTGCATGTTAATGTTCTGTGATTCGTGTACAGGAAACCCAAAGCGCTCTGAACACCAACATTTCTTACTCTCTCACCTTTTAAAAAATAATTTGCTTTTCAATTCTTCCTACCAAAGTAGATAATTATGAGGACACCATCCAACGTGTTGTGTGGCACAACCACCGTGCTAAATGGGATAGATTCTGAACAGATCTAGCAGCTCAAAACTGGGCATCCATGAGGCGCTATGGGCCATCAGCAGCAGCACAATTGTATTCCAACACAATCTGTAACATCATGGACTGGCATATTCCTCACTCTACCATTACCAACAAGCCAGGGGATCAACCCTGGTTCAATGAGGAGTGTAGAAGAGCATGCCAGGAGCAGCACCAGACGTACCTAAAAATGAGGTGTCAAACTGGTGAAGCTACAAATCAGGACTACATGCATGCTAAACAGCGGAAGCAACATGCTATAGACAGAACTAAGCGTTTCCACAACCAACGGATCAGATCAAAGCTCTGCAGTCCTGCCACATCCAGAAATGAATGGTGGTGGACAATTAAACAACTAATGGGAGGAGGAGACTCTATAAACATCCCCATCCTCAATGATGGCGGAGTCCAGCACGTGAGTGCAAAAAACAAGGCTGAAACGTTTGCAATCATCTTCAGCCAGAAGTGCTGAGTGGATGATTCATCTCGGCCTCCTCCCGATATCCCCACCATCACAGAAGCCAGTCTTCAGCGAATTCGATTCACTCCACATGATATCAGGAAACAGCCGAGTGCACTGGATACAGCAAAGGCTATGGGCCCCGACAACATCCCGGCTGCAGTGCTGAAGGCTTGTGCTCCAGAACTAGCCACGCCTCCAGCCAAACTGTTCCAGTACAGCTACAACACTGGCATCTACCCGACAATGTGGAAAATTGCCCAGGTATGTCCTGTCCACAAAAAGCAGGACAAATCCAATCCGGCCAATTACCGCCCCATCAGTCTACTCTCAATCATCAGCAAAGTGATGGAAGGTGTCGTCGACAGTGCTATCAAGCGGCAAATACTCACCAATAACCTGCTCACCGATGCTCAGTTTGGGTTCCGCCAGGACCACTCGGCTCCAGACCTCATTACAGCCTTGGTCCAAACATGGACAAAAGAGCTGAATTCCAGAGGTGAGGTGAGAGTGACTGCCCTTGACATCAAGGCAGCATTTGACTGAGTGTGGCACCAAGGATCCCTCGTAAAATTGAAGTCAATGGGAATCAGGGGGAAAACTCTCCAGTGGCTAGAGTCATACCTAGCACACAGGAAAATGGTAGTGGTTGTTGGAGGCCAATCATCTCAGCTCCAGTACATTGCTGCAGGAGTTCCTCAGGGCAGTGTCCTAGGCCCAACCATCTTCAGCTGCTTCATCAATGACCTTCCCTCCATCATAATGTCAGAAATGGGGATGTTCGCTGATGATTGCACAGTGTTCAGTTCCATTCGCAACCCCTCAGATAATGAAACAGTCCCTGCCCGCATGCAGCAAGGCTTGGACAATGTCCAGGCTTGGGCCAGTAAGTGGCAAGTAACATTCGCACCCGACAAGTGCCAGGCAATGACCATCTCCAACAAGAGAGAGGCTAACCAACTCCCCTTGACATTCAACAGCAAACCAATGCCGAATCCCCCACCATCAATATCCTGGGGCTCACCATTGACCAGAAAATTAACTGGACCAGCCACATAAATACTGTGGCTACAAGAGCAGGTCAGAGGCTGGGTATTCGGCAGCGAGTGACTCACCTCCTGACTCCCCAAAGCCTTTCCACCATCTACAAGACACAAGTCAGGAGTGTGATGGAATACTCTCCACTTGCTTGGATAAGTGCAGCTCCAACAACACTCATGAAGCTTGACACCATCCAGGACAAAGCAGTCCACTTGATTGGCAACCCATCCACCACCCTAAACATTCACTCCCTTCACCACCAGCGCACAGTGGCTGCAGTGTGTACCATCCACAGGATGCACTGCAGCAACTCGCCAAGGCTTCTTCGACATCATCTCCCAACCCTGCAACCTCTACCATCTAGAAGGACAAGGGCAGCAGTCACATGGGAACAACACCACCTGCACGTTCCCCTCCAAGTCACACACCATCCTGACTTGGAAATATATCGCTGTTCCTTCATCGTCGCTGGGTCAAAATCCTGGAACTCCCTACCTGACAGCATTGTGGGAGAACCTTCACCACACGGACTGCAGCAGTTCAAGAATGCGGCTCATCACCACCTTCTCAAGGGCAATTAGGGATGGGCAATAAATGCTGGTCTTGCCAGTGCCCCCCACATCCCAGGAACGGATAAAAAAAAAGATAATTTCACATTTCCCTACATTATACTCCATCTGCCTAATGAACCCTAACCCTAACCTTCTCGCCCACTCACTTAACCTGTTTATATCCCTTTGAAGCCTCTTTGCGTCCTCCACTCAGCTTACTTTCCCACCTAGCTTTGTATCGTCAGCAAACTTGGATACATTACACTCATCCGCCTCATCTAAGTCATTGTTATGTATTGTAAACAGCTGAAGCCCAAACACTGATCCTTACGACCTGCCAACCTGAAAATGACCCGTTTATTACTGCTCTCTGTTTTATGTCCGTTAACCAATCCTCAATCCACGCTGATATATTACGCCCAATCCCATTAGCCCATATCTTACGTAACACCCTCTTGTCTGGCACCTTATCGAATGCGTTTTGAAAATCCAAATGTACTACATCCACTGGTTCCTCCTTATCTACCCTGCTTGTTACATCCTCATTTGTCAAACACGATTTCCCTTTCATAAAACTCTGTTGATTCTGCCTTATCATATGCTGATTTTCAAAGAGCCCTGTTACTACGTCCTTGATAATAGATTCTATCATTTTCCCTACTTTTGATGTCAAGCTAACTGGCCTGTAGTTCCCTCTTTTCTCTCTCCTTCCTTTCTTGAATAGGGGGTTACATTTGCTACCTTCCAATCCATGGGGACCTTTCTAGATTCTGGGGAATTCTGGAAGATCAAAACCAATGCATACACTATCTCTTCAGCCACCTCTTTTAAAATTCTAGGATGGAGGCCACCAGGTCCAGGGGATTTGTTGGCTTTTCATCCCATTAATTTCTCCAGTACTTTTTCTTTACTAACCTTAATTGCTTTAATTTAGACCCTTGATTCTCCTTAGATCCTTTGTTCCCCATTGTTTCCGGTATCCTTTTGTGTCTTCTACTGTGAAGTCAGATACAAAATATTTGTTTAATGTCTCTGCCATTTCCTTATTCTCCATTATAATTTCTCCTGTCTATTCCTCTAAAGGGACCCATGGTTACTTTTGATAATTTCTTCCTTTTTAAATACTTGTAGAAGCTCTTACAATCTGCTTTGATATTTCTTGTTTGTTTACTCTCATATTCAATTTTCTCCCTCTATCAATTTCTTGGTCATCCTTTGCTGATTTTTACAACCCTCCCAATCCTCAGGCTTACTACTATTTTTGGCAACATTGTAAGCCTCTTCTTTTAATCTAACACTATCCTTAACTTCTCTAGTTAGCCATGGTTGGATCACTTTTCCCATGGAGTTTTATTCCTCAAACAAATGTATATTCATTGAGAAATATGAATTATTTCTTTAAATGATCACCATTGCTTATCTACAGTAATATATTTTAATCTAATTTTAATTTCCCAATCGACCTTAGCCAACTCACCCCTCATACCTACGCAATTGGCTTAGTTTACATTTAAGACCTTTGTTTCGGTCTTAACTACATCACTCTCAAACTCAATACGAAATTCTATCATAGTATGATCATTCTCCCAAAGGATCCTTAACTATAAGATTACTAATTAACCCTGTCTCATTACACAATACTAGATCTAAAATAGCCTGTTCCCTAATTGGTTCCATGACATATTGTTCTAGAAAACTGCCTTGAATGCATTCCATGAACTCGTCCTCCAAACTACTTTTGCCAATTTGATTTGCCCATTCTATATGAAGATTAAAGTCCCCCACGATTATTGCATCACCCATGTTACATGCTCCTCTAATTTCCTGATTTATACTCTGTCCAACACTATTACTACTGTTGGGGGGGCCTGTAAACTGCTCCCACCAGTGTTTTCTGCCCCTTGTTATTTCTTAGCTCCACCCATACTGATTCCACATCCTGATTTTCTGAGCTAAGATCCTTTCTCATTACTGCCTTTATCTCATCTTTTATTATCAGGGCTTCACCCCCCACTTTTCCATTGTGCTTATCTTTCTAAAAGTCAAGTATCCTGGAATATTTAATTCCCAGCCTTGGTCACCATGCAACCATTCCTCAGTAATGGCTACTAGATCAAACCCATTTATCTCTATTTGTGCCATTAATTCAACTATCTTGTTACAAATGCTTCGTGCATTCAGATATAGCGCCTTTAATTTTAACTGGTGAGGCTGACTATCATACAGATGCATCAGAGGTTAACTATCAGACCGATGCATCGCATTGCATTAGGATTTGGGTGAGTGGCATTGGTGGGTGCATAAATGGGGAGGTGAGCAAGTGCATAGAAAGTGAGAGGTGGGTGTTGCAGGGCACAGGATGTAGGTGAATCAGCAAATGTACTGACGTTTCCTGACCTGTTTAGGTCATTAAACCGTTTCTTGCACTGCAGCCAAGACCTGGGCACCATGCTCCTGCTGCTCACCTCTTCTGCCACCTCCAGCCATGCCTTCATGGTGGCAGAACCAGGTTTCTTTCTCCCATCGCTTGGGTTGATGACCTCCCTCCAGGTTTTCACAGCGCCCAGCAGTACTTCAAGTGAATGCTGCCTTTGCTGTATGTGATTCCATACCTTCACTTCCTCCTTTCTTCTCCAAAATTCTTTTTTGCATTGACTGTTTAAATAGCAGACTTCAGATCACATCACTTGGGTGCACAATACGTCTGCTGCGCAGATGGAAAAGCAAAACCCAAGAGTAAAATTAAGTGCCTTCAATTGAGTTGTGATCGCAGATTCCAACTTTACTTCCGGGTTTCCCACGCGAAAATCTACCCAACCACTGAGTTCCTGGCTCCAGGTAAAAATCATGCCCATAGGTTCCAATCCTGCTCAATAGTGCTCTGATTTGAAGTTTGAACCCTCAGAATCTGAGTTCTGAACCCAAATTAAATTGAACAGTTCTAGTTAATGCCTAGCTCTGCACTGCTGTTACTGTATTAATTTTAAATAACTTGTGTGCTAGGTAATTCATCATTTCGAAATTTAACACAGAGTATATAATCCATCAGACTAACCTGAAAAATCTGCATAGGACCTGTGTAGGCCAGCTGACAGAACCCATAGAAGAAGAAAAACTGAGATGGGATAGTCAGACTAAAGAGAGCAATAAAGATACATTGAAAAATAGACAAAAACCTTCTTCAATGATATAGTGGGTTAAATGCACTACTTGCTGTACAAACCAGGAAGATACCCCTGGTCTGTGCTGAGTTAGCTGATCCCAGTAGTTTGGGCATTGCAGTTGGCCCAATAGTACCCCTGTGTTAGAGAGGGGAAAACATCAGCTGAGAATCCTCCTCCTGATCACAATGATTTGAACCATACTGGAAAACACATGTGTGTGACATCAGATGAAGACAGGATTAGGCTCAACGATGATGCCTCCAGCAATCAAATAGCCTGTCCATACTCCCTACATTTTTTTCCTCTTTCAGGCAATTTTCTACCATACTCTCCTTTTGTTCTCCTTCTTCATGTATGAGCCTAGACGGTGAATTTCAGCAGGCTACTCGATAGCACATGCATTACAATTGAGCCCAATCTTGCCCTAACATGAACTCAACACATGTGCATTGCTAGCCCGAGTCACTGGTGATTGCAAATAGGACAGGGAAATGTAGCCAGTTTTCTCCTCCCTTATGAGGTCAATCGTAATGCCTCTTACCACCACTTAGAGGTCAAAACAGAGCAGGATCAAACCTGGGATGTTTTTGTTCTGCTAAGTATGATTGAAGTCAGTTGGCTTGTTGAGCTACTCCTCATTGCAGGGAATGATGCCGACTTCTTGTTGTCCCTCGCTGTGTTGTCCGGCATCTCCAGGATCTCGGCCATCAGGTATAGTGCACTTTTGAAGTTGGCTTTCCAGTGGTTGCAGCCACATTGTAGCTGGTGCAACATTGAAGTGATTTGAAATTACCTCCTGCCAGAGCTGGTTCCCACTCCACCTGCCTAAATATGATTTGGAAGCCAGCCCTGACGCTTTCACATGGGCGAGTACTCTTCTGCACCAAAGTACTCTTTCTTAAATTTCTCGTTTACAGCGTCCATCGCATATAGTGGGCAAATCGTGTTGACACCAACTATATAAACGGTGGGGACTGATGTATTATATATAAAAATAAATGATTTGGAATGGATATAAGGAACACAATCTGGAAATTTGATGACAACACAGAACTAAGAGGTTTGCCAAACTGAGGAAGACTGAAAAAAATAAACCGGTTAGTGGAATGGGCAGACAAGTGGCAAATGCAATTTAGTGTTAACAATTGTGAGGTTTCACACTTTGTGAGGTAAAACATAGAATGGGAATATACACTTAATAGAAGGACACAGAAGGGTGTGGATTGACAAGGAGATCCACGGGTTTAAATACATACAGAATTCCCTGCAAGTGCAATTTCAGGTAAATAAAACCATGCAAAATATCAAAAGAATTTTGGAGGAAAAATTAGATAGGGGCCGTTTTTGGGCATAGGTGGCGAGATGTGCTATTATCCCGCCCCAATGACCCCTGCGCAGGCAGGACTCAAGTTTCAGCCCGCCCAAGGACTCACCTGCAATCAGTGTTCCATTCCAGGCCTTGCATGTGGAATCAATGCAATTCACACTTTCCACCACTGGGGGAGCTCAATCTCTTAAAGGGAGGATGTTTCTGAGAAATCTCTTAAAGGTAGCTGGTACTTGTCATTTGCTGAAAATAACAATATACTGTCTGCACGGAGTCTGAACGGAGATTAGACATCGCACACGTAAAATATAGATGCAGGTCCCATCCCTATGTTTACACACTAATGAGTTATGTTAAAACATTGAATAAAGGTTGTGCACTATTAAATCCCACATCTTTCAATCTGCACATCAGACCTCACCAATCTGCCGATCTGAGTTGGTACCAGGCCTGCGAGAGTGCGTGCACCAAGGTTCTCTGATGATGCACTAGAGACCTTGGTGCAAGAGCTGAACAGAAGGAGGGACCTCCTATACCCGCAGATGGGTGGGGAGGGTAGGCAAGAGGCCCTCCAGACATATATCCAAAAGGCAGTGGGAGGCAGCGGGGTACGACGTCAATGCCAGGCGCACAGCATCATGAACAGGGATGCAGTGCAGGAAGAAGAACAATGCTTTGACATGAGTGGCAAGGTGAGTGAGATCAACTGTCAAGTGGCGTCTCCAACCAACTGCACCACACACTACACCCCCCATCTCCCACATACCAACAAACTCTTTCCATCAGTATTCAACTCTTCCAACCAGATGCTTCCTCTCACCCTTACACATTACCACTGTTTCAAGCTGCCCACCCACAACTCACAGGCCACACACACTGGCAGCCATTCAACCATGTCAGGCACATCACCCAGACACATGTCCTGCTTTCTTGCAGGAGAAGGTGGCGCATATCAGGAGGCAGCAAGTGGCAGTGGCATTTAGCCCCTCGAGCCTGTTCCACCATTCACTGAGATCATGGTGGACCTGTGACCTAACTCTATAGACCCGCCTTAGCCCCATATCCCTTAATACCCTTTTATTGCCCATCCCTATTAAGGGATGGACAATTAATGCTGGCCTGGCCAGCGACACTCACAACCCATGAAGGAATAAAAAAAACCTTTGTTCACAGAAATCTATCAATCTCAGATTTAACATTCACAAGTGAGCTAGCATCAATTGCCATCTGCAGAAGAGTGTTCCAAACGTCTTCAACCCTTTGCGTGTAGAAGCATTTCCTAACTTCACTAACGTCCTAGCTCTAAATGTTAGGCTATGTCCCCACTTCCTAGTATTCAAGTCTAGGTGGCCTCCAAAAACAGTTACAAATGTCTCAGTAGCCAGAAGCAATAATCCAGCCACTAACCTGTAAATCCAGCATAGTCCCTTTAAATAGCGCTGGTGGGGGGTCCTCCAGGCACTCTAGACACGTTCAGATGGTTAGGGTTAAGACTGTGTGTTGAGTTGAGCGTTAAGTCCCAAAATGGTGTCTATCACTTTAAATCAGCGTTGCACACTGATTGTATCCATTTTCTCCTTATTTTGCATGATTCCAGCGTTTATGATCTGCGCCTGCGCTAACTCCTATACCAAGATGGCGTCCGGCCCACATCACGCTGGAAACGTGCGTGCGCATCCAAGACGCCATCTTGTATGTCGGAGAGGCCATGTAGCCCTGAAACAACAGGCGCTACACGGCCCAATTTAGCGCCTTTTGGGTTTTATAAATAAGGGCATAAAGTACAAGAGTAAAAAGGCAATGAAGAATTTCACAAAATATTGGTTAAGCCCAGTTACCATATTATGTTCATTAGGACATAGATCCCATTATAGAAAAGAGAGAGCATCCATTGTAGATTCACCAAGACGATGCCTGGGTGGAAAACTATAGTGATGAGAAGCAACTTGAGATATTGGAACTATTTCCACCACAGCAGAAAGCTAACAGAATATTTAATTGATTTTTTAAAAATTATAAAGTGTTTTGATAAAATGACTAAGGAAAGGCTATTTCCTCTTGTTGGGAGTCAACGTCACGGGTTCATAAACTTAAAATTGTGACGAAGAGTGAGGAAAGAGGTTAGGACAAATGCCTTTACACAGAGTTGTAGCATGGAATATTTGCCACAGTGAATGGTTAAGGCAACAACAACTTGCATTTACATAGCACCAAGTCCCAAGGTGCTTCGCAGGAGCGTAATCAGACAAAAATTGACATTGAGCCAAAGAAGGAGACATTAGGACAGGTGACCAAACGCTTGGTCAAAGATGTAGATTTTAGGCAGCGTGTTAAAAGGAGGAGAGAGAGGGAAAAAGGTTTGGGGAGGGAATTCCAGACCTTAGGGCCTAGACGGCTGAAGGCATGGCCGCCAAAAGTAGGATGAAGGAAGAGTGGGATGCACAAGAGGCCAGAGTTGGAGGAATGCAGATATCTCAGAGGGTTGTAGGGCTGGAAGACATTACAAAGATAGGAAGGGACGAGGCCATGGATGTTGGTGGACCGGGAGCCGATGTCAGTCAGCGAGCACAGGGGTGATGTGTGAACAGCTCGGTACAAGTTAGGATATAGGTAGCAGAGCTTTGGATGAGCTTGAGTTTATGGAGGGTGAAAGATAGGTGACCGGCCAGGAGAGCATTGGAATAGTCAAGTCTGATGGTAATAGAAGCATGGATGAGGGATTCAGCAGCAGATGAGCTGAGGCAGGTGCACAGATGGGTATTATTACAGAGTTGGAAGTAGGCGGTCTTTGTGACGGAGAGGACATGGGGTCAGAAGCTCAGCTCAGGGTTAAATTGGACTCCTTGATTGCGAACAGTCTGGTTCAGCTTGAGACAGTGGCCTGGGAGGGGATGGAATTGGTGATTGGGAATGGAGTTTGTGGCGAGGGCTGAAGACAATGGCTTTGGTCTTCCCACTGTTTAATTGGAGGAAATTTTGGTTCATCCAGGACTGGATGTCAGACAAGCAGCCTGACAGCACAGAGACTGTGGAGGGGTCGAGAGAAGTGGTGGTGAGGTAGAGCCGGGTGTTGTCAGCGTACTTGTGGAGCGTGACATGTTTTTGGATGATATCGCTGATGGGCAGCATGTAGCCGAGAAGTAAGAATGGGGTAAGGATAGATCCTTAGGGGACTCCAGAGGTAACATTGCGGGGGCAGGAAGAGAAGCCATTGCATTTGATTCTCTGGCTACGACTGGATAGGTAAAAGTGGAACCAGGCGAGGGCAGTCCCACTCAGCTGGACAACAGAGGAGAGAAGTTGGAGGAGGATGGTGTGGTCAACCACTTCAACGGCTGCAGACAGGTCGAGAAGGATGAGGAGGGATAGTGCACCACTGTCACAGTCACATAGGATATCTTTTCTGACATTGATTAGGGCCATTTCTGTGCTGTGGCAGGGACGGAAACCAGATTGGAGATGTTCAAACATGGAGTTGCAGGAAAGTTGGGCAAGGATTTGGGAGGTGACAACACGTTCAAGGACTTTGGAGAGGAAAGGGAGGTTGGAGATGGGGCATGGTTTGCAAGGACAGAGAGATTAAAGGTGTTCCTTTGAGAAGGGAGAGACCACTGCTCCTTTTAACAGAAAAGTTGTTAAATATTTGAAGCAGAGAAAGATACAGGCAATGGGGAGAGAAAGGGCATTGAGATTTGTTTTGAATTGCTCTAGCAAAGAGCTGACACAGGCATGGTGGGCCAAAATACTTTCTTCTGTGCTGTTAGCTTCTATGATTCTATGGTTCCTACAATGCTGGGCTTCTCTGTTTTATCACAGCAGTGTTGTTTTTTCCTTTTTTGTATTCATGTCATGGAGGTAAGAATTCATTTGATCAGTGTATAGCAACTAGAGGAATTAATTGTGCCTGAGGTTCTCCAGAATACTTTGCACTGCCAGTAGAAAATATCTCCCAACTTTATCAAATCTTTATTTTACAGTAATTACCGACTGCTGTGTTATTAATAGTTTTAAATAAAGCACCACCTCTGCAATAATTCAGCACTGCTGTTAATTAATGCACATTTTAACTGTTCTGTCACGAAAAAGCACCAAGTTTCTTCCAGCAAATAAGCACATTCTGATTCATGTGTGACCGCTGATACTAGTATGAGGCAGCAATGGGGGTCATTTTTACTTTGGATGATAGTATAAAACAGGCCCTATCGATGAAAATTGGGACAGATGTATAATGGACGGCTGAATTGATATTGTTCATTTCACACTATCAGCCAAATTCAAAATTACCCCCAATGTCTTTTGCTGAACACGGGGGTAACACAGGGAATTTAGCTTCTTGTTCTGGTGTCTATTTGAGGGCTGACTTCAGGGCCAGTTGTTCTGATGAATCCGAAAGCCAAACTCTGGGATTTCTCAGTTGCCTCATTTTCCTAAAGCCAAAGTTCAGCCTATCATTCAACTATAGCACCAGATCTGTGCTGCTGGGGTTTTCTGGATTGACTAAAGGTAAGAGATGTGGATTTAAAATAACCAAACAAATATTAGTATTGACTTTCAGGAGAAGTTATAATTGTCATCTGTAGATCTAATCTTGCCTGTAGCTATGAAAGAAAAAAAAAGGAAGACTTGCACTTATATAGCACCTTTCACAACCTCAGGATATCCCAAAGTGCTTTATAGCCAATTAAGTACTTTTGAAGTGTAGTCACTGTTATAATATGAAAGTGATAGCTACTTACAGCTTCTATACCATTAACTGTTTTAAGTCTATAAGCAGAGAGATTCCTAGTATCAGCTAATTTTCTGACTTGGAATGACCTGTACCCTGCTCAGGTGGACTTTTAAATTTTACCTGCCTGGTAACCTTGTAGCACAAGAATAAATCTATCTAGACTTTGATGCAATTGTTGGTTTTGTCAGTATTGTGGGACCATTGATTGTATATTGAAACTATGTTAACACTCGACAGGATTAAGTAATGCGTGTGATTAAAAAAGAAACAGAACTCTATGAGCTTACACATAATATGAGACATCAAATTTATCCTTTCCCATATCTTGTCTGACTATCCAAGATCCAGTACTGATCCCATAATTTGTCCCAATACTTGATGTAGTGGAGGTATTAGGCAGGACTTTTGAACTATCCAAATCGATGTTGCGAGTACAACAGTTAAAGTGCAGTGGAACTGCAGCAGATTTCGGAAAGAGGACAATTGTTCAATGCTATCCTCAAGTCTCATACTGGTTCCTTGCCCAATTTCAGAAGAAAGGGAAGGCCAGATCTTCCCAATAGTTGCTAAAATCCATATTTCCCCACAACACATTTACAGCTGTCATTCAGCAGCAGTGTTAGCCTACGCTCATTTGCATCTTGCTTATCTGTGGAATTGCAAATTGAGTCTTTGCAAAAACCAGTGCATCACTCATAGGAACATAGGGCCCGATGTTAGCAGGGCTGCGGGTTCTCGGCGGGGGGGCTATCGGGCGCGTGGGTAACGCGCCCGGTGAAATTAGTGAGTTTCCTGCGCGATCGTAGCATCCAATCCACTAATTGGATCCACTTACCTGCACCTCCGGGTTCCCCACTGCTGATCTGCGCGTCGGGCGGGCTGCGCATGCGCAGTAAGATCTGTCAGCTGGAGGCGCTCTATTTAAAGGGGCAGTCCTCCACTGACAGATGCTGCAACAAATAGCAAAAATTACAGCATGGAGCAGCCCAGGGGGAAGGCTGCTCCCAGTTTAATCATGCCTCACTCCAGGTATCATTGGATGGGGTGAGGAGGAGGGGTGGACAGAGATCTTCCTCCCGGCGTGCGGGAGGAAGTGGCCTGCCTCTGCCACCAGGAAGGCCTGGCTCGAGGTGGCAGAGGAGGTCACCAGCGCAACCAACATATCGCCCACCTGCATACAGTGCAGGAGGCGCTCCAATGACCTCAGTAGGTCAGCCAAAGTGAGTACACGTACTCTTTCCCCTACACTCCGTCTGCCACATCACTGCCCCCACCCCACATCTCCTTCAGCACTGCCAACACAACTCTGTCACATCACCCCTCATACCCACTCAAACCTCATCCTCATCTTACCTGCACCTACTCACCTCGCCAGTAATCATCCCACCACTACCACTCAACCCAATCCTCATACAATCTCATGGCACTCTCTCATACTCACCCTCTCATGCATCTCTTTTACGGCCAGCCTCACTCAACCTGCCACTACCTCTGCTGCAGCCACAGGGCATGCATCACATATGTGCAGTAGGAAGCGTAAGGCAAACGTGTCGTGAGCATGAAGGGGATGCACAAGGGTGTCTGAGGGTTTTTCATGGGTGTTACTTATATTGAATTTCTGACCAACTCACATTACATATTATATTGGCACCACTACTGCCATGTCTTCGCGAATCCTGTCTGGTTTGTGCAATAATGCCCGCTCCTGAGGATCACTATGAGGACCCACAACTGATGCCACCCATTGTGTCACTGCAGAGTGGGTGTAGGTGTATTTGCAGGGCTCTTCTGCGCAGACGACTGAGAGACATCGGCGATGTCCCCGGTTGCACCCTGGAAGGATGCGGAGGAGAAGTTGTTGAGGGCAGTGGTGACTTTGACAGCGACAGGTAAGAAGCTGGTGCTCGGGCCAGCCAGGAGCAGCTCGGCATGAAAGAGGCTGCAGATGTCCACGACTACATGTCGAGTGACTCTGAGCCTCCGTGTGCACTGCTGCTCAGAGAGGTCCAGGAGGCTGAGCCTCGGTCTGTGGACGCTGTGGCGAGGGTAGTGCCCTCTGCGACGCATCTCTCTCTGCGGTAGACCTCCCTCCTGCTGTGCAGGTGGATGTGTCACAGCACTCTGTTGTGGAGCTCCACGTGTCAGAGGTGGACGGCGTGGATGGTGAGGCTGGTGATGCTGTTCGCCCTCCGAGGAGGTCATGACTGCAGCTACGGTGGCCCCCATCCGCAAGATGTACATCTGAGGGGGTCCGCAAGGTAGGTACATGTCTCCGGACCCCGGGGTAAGTGTGCAGGTTGGTGACTTTGACTGTCAGGAGGAGGGTGGTGGAGGCCAAACTTTGTCCCAAGTGACAGAGTGGCCTCCTGCAATGGGTGAGGGTCTCCCTGCCCCCACCTGTCAAATGGACCTTTGCAGCTGCCACAGGCTGACAGCTGCCACACGTCCATTTGATCTGGGAGTGTTTCCCCCAGTGTGGGAAAGAGTCCCACTTTGTTCTAAAATCCCGCATAATCCCTTAATCAGGTCAGTTAATGACCTGAAATACCTAAATAAATACTGTCAAGTGGCATCCCGCTGGCTTTAATTGCCTGCGGGATTCCCACCAGCAGGGGCTGCGCGCGCACGCCGGCGCGTCAGTGGGGAACCCGGAAGTGCGCGGGTTTGGGGTGGGCTCCGGTATCGCGCCGGGATTCTCCGATTTTCGGAGCTCCCCCGCCAGGAACGCACCCGGTAGCGGGCGCTAAAATAGAGGCCATAGGAACAGGAGTAGGCCATTCAGCCCCTCGTGCCTGCTCCGCCATTTGATAAGATCATGGCTGATCTGTGATCTAACTCCATATACCTGCCTTTGGCCCATATCCCTTAACATTCAAATGAAAATGTTTATGGTTTGTGTGAGATTATGATTTGTAGGGCTGTTAAAATGGCTGCTTTTTTACCTTCCCAGTAACATTGGAGCTGCTTTAGGCTTCAGCACGAGAAAAGATGTCTAAAGACTATACTGGATAGATACTTAATAAAACAACAGCTATGACAGAGGCAGTATGCACAGAATTACATAGAATGTACAGCACAAATAGGCCATTCAGCCCAATAGGTCCATGCGCCACGCAAGCCTCCTCCCTCCCTCTACAAGGGACATTCTATTTTGAACATAGATTATTTACTATTACAAGCTCTGTACTCTTACCACGGATTTCATCCCCCTCCACAGACATTGTCTTGGGCTGAACCAAACCGTTTGCAACCTTAGTGTCCTATTTGACCATAACCTTGATGTGTTTCCGACCCCATATCCTCTCCATCACAAAGATTGCCTACTTTCACCTCCGTAACATCACCTTTCTCTGCCCCAACTCAGTCCATCTGCTACTGAAACTCTTTCCCATACTTTTGTCACCACCAGACTCGACTATTCCAATGCTCTCCTGGCCGACCTCCCATCCTCCATAAACTTCAGCTCATTCAAAAATCTTCTATCCCGCACTACGTTCCCCTCACAGATCACCCCAGTCTTTGTTGACCTACAATGGCTCCCTGTACCCCAAAGCCTCCAAATTAAAATTCTCATCCTCGTGTTTAAATCCCATCATGGCCTCACCCCTCCCTATCTCTGAAACCTACTGCAGACCTACGGCCCCTCCCCAAACTCTCCATTCCTCTGATTTTAGCCTCTTGTGCATCTCCTCTCTTCACCCCACCAGTGGTAGCCATGCATTTCCCTCCTTAAAACCATGCACCTCTCCACCTCCCTCTCTTCCTTTGAGACCCTCTTTAAAACCTCACCCCTCCTAAAATCTCCTTCTTTGGCTTTTTTGATTGTGATTCTGTTAAGCACCTTGGAACATTTTTCTATGTTAAAGCAACTAATGTAAAAATTCCACAGGTATTCCCAATCTCTTGCCATAACTTTTGTGGAAGATTGATGGTAACCATGTAGAAACAGCATAAGCAGCTAGCATGTGGGCCAAGAAAGGAAGTTGTTATTCACACTTAGGCATTGGATCTACAAGGCCTATGGAGAGGCCTGACCACTGCAATTACTAATACCAGACTTGCCAAATATGGGTAACATAACCATGTGTTTGTCCGCTTCCTTTGTCTTCTAGTACAACTAGCCTTCGGTCCAAGGTGTCAGTCTCAGCCCAGTGGTGGTACTCTCACCTCTGAGTTAGAAGTCATGGGTTCAAGTCCCACTCCAGAGACTTGAGCACGTAATCTAGGCTGACACTTCAGTGCTGTTCTGAGGGAGTGCTGCACTTTTGGAGGTACTGTCTTTTAGGTGAGGCCCTGTCTGACCTCTCAGGTGGATGTTAAAGATCCCATGGCACTATTCAAAGACTAGCAGGTGAGTTCTCCCGGTGACTTGAGCAATATTTATCCCTCAATCAACACCTAAAAGAAACAGATGCCCTTGCCATTTATTTCATTGCTGTATGTGGGACCTTGCTGTACTCAAATTGGCTGCTACATTCCCTACATTACAACAATGATTATACTTTAAAATTACTTCATTGGTTGTAAAGTGCTTTGTGATGTCCTTAGGCCATGAAAGGTGTTACATAAATGAAAGTTCTTTTTTGTGTCACCTGATTGATGTAAGGGCACATTCCACCACTGCGAACTGTGAATTACCTCTTACACTGAGATGTTCGGACTTCTTCACAAAAAGTTAAAATCAATATTATGTTAAAGCTTACAGTTGAAAAATTGTAATAGAGATAAGTTTGAAGGTTGTGTCATATGTTAATCAATATAATTCTTATAAAGTCATTTTTCAAGATTGAAAGTTGCTGTCAAGGCATGATCTCATCAAATCAGTGCTAAGTAATCACCTACATACAGAATGTGGAATCAAAGGATTTCTCTTATTTTAACATTTTATAAAAAACAAATTAAAAACAATTGACTGATGCAGCACACTTTATCCATGATTTTGTGCTATGGAATGGTTACACACAGGCTAGTACCCACAATTCCCTTGGCGTAAGTTACCAATCACAATTGGGTTTTTAGCAGGATGTGTATGTATGGGGGGTGGGGAGGGGATGTATATAAGGGAAAGAAGTACTGATAAAGACAAGAGGCGCTAAATTGGGCTATGTAGCGCCTGTTGTTTCGCACGCACGTTTCCAGCATGATGAGCACCAGACGCCATCTTGATATAGGAGTTAGCGCAGGCGCAGATAACGAACGCAGGAATCATGTAAAGTAGGGAGAAAATGGCTTCAATCAGAGTGCAACGCTGATTTAAAGTGATAGACACCATTTTGAGATTTAATGCTCAACTCAACGCACAGTCTTAACCCCGACCATCTGAATGTGTCTGAGAGTGCTTGGAGGACCCCCCCACCGGCGCTATTTAAAGGGATCATACAGGATTTACAGGTTAGTGGCTGGATTATTGCTTCCAGCTGCCGAGACATTTACAATTGTTTTTGGAGGTCTCCTAGACTTCAATACTAGGACACGGGGACATAGTCTAACATTTAGAGCCAGGACGTGCAGGAGTGAAGTTAGAATATGCTTCTACATGCAAAGGGTGGGAGACATTTGGAATGCTCTTCTGCAAATGGCAATTGATACTAAATCACTTGTGAAAGTTAAATCTGAGATTGATAGATTTCTGTGAACCAAGGGTATTAAGGGATATGGGGCTAAGGTGGGTATATGGAGTGAGGTCACAGATCCACCATGATCTCATTGAATGGCAGAACAGGCTCGAGGGCTAAATGCCACTGCCACTTGCTGCCTCCTGATATGCATCACCTTCTCCTGCAAGTAAGCGGGACATGTGACTGAGTGATATGCCTGTCATGGTTGAATAGCTGCCAGTGTGTGTGGCTTGTGAGTTGTGGGTAGGCGGCTCGAAACATGGCAATGTGTAAGGATGAGAGGAAGCATCTGGTTGGAAGAGTTGAGTACTGATGGGAAGAGTGAGTTTGTTGGTATGTGGGGGATGGGGGTGTAGTGCATGGTGCAGATGGTAGGAGACGCCACTTGACAGTTGACCTCACTCACCTTGACCACTCATGCCAAAGCATTGAACTTCTTCCTGCACTGCATCCATGTTCATGATGCTGTGCGGCTAGCATTGACTTTGTCCCCCGCTGCCTCCCACTGCCTTTTGGGTATATGTCGGGAGGGCCTCTTGCTCCCCTCCCCACCCTCCTCCCCGCGCATATAGGATGTCCCTCCTTCTGTCCATCGCTTGCACCCAAGGTCTCTAGTGCATTAGCAGAGAACCTTGGTTCATGCCCTCTCGCAGGCCTGGTACCAGCTCAGATCGGCAGATTGGTGAGGTCTGGCGTACAGATTGGAGGATGTGGGATTTAGTAGTGCACAACCTTTATTCAATGTTTTAACATAACTCATCAGTGGATAAACATAGGGATGGGACCTGAATCTGTGTTTTACGTGTGCGATATCTGATCTCCGTTCAGACTCCGTGCAGACAGTAGACTGTTATTTTCAGCAAATAACAGGTACCAACTACCTTTAAGAGATTGCTAAGAAACATTCTCCCTTTAAGAGATTGAGCTCCCACTGGTGGTGGAAAGTGCGAATTGCATTGATTCCACATGCAAGGCCTGGAATGGAACGCTGATTGCAGGTAAGTCCTGGGGTGGGCCCAAACTTGTGTCCTGCCTGTTGGGTGCGGGGTACTAGCACATCATGCCACCTCCGCCCAAAAACGGCCCCGAACCAATTTTTCCCCCAAGGTTCTTCCCTCTGGAAAGGGTGAAAATCAAAAGTTATTTGACTACCCTTTCAGAGAATGAATTGTGTATGGGAGGAAAGGCAAAAAGTAGGTGAGAAAAAAACATTTGAATTATATTTTTGAGGAGGGAGGAGTATTAAATAACAAATTAAAATTATTCAGCATTCATTCAAATCTTAATAATCCCGGTAATCAATAGATTTAAGTTCAGGATACCATCTGGTTATTTTTTTTTACAATTACTTCATTAATGCTGTAATGGAATTCTTCATGAAATGTCTGGCCTGTAAAAGATCTTATCAATGGAAGCTGTTGTTATCAGTATGGAACACAGTGTTTATGCACAATTTATTAAAGTAACAAATCAAAGCTACGTTGAGTCTCACTGCAATAGATTGTGCTGTGCTGTGCTGTCATTGAGTCTCACTGCAATAGATTGTGCTGTGCTGTGCTGTCATTGAGTCTCACTGCAATAGATTGTGCTGTGCTGGTCATTGAGTCTCACTGCAATAGATTGTGTTGTGCTGTGCTGGTCGTTGAGTCTCACTGCAATAGATTGTGTTGTGCTGTGCTGGTCATTGAGTCTCACTGCAATAGATTGTGTTGTGCTGTGCTGGTCATTGAGTCTCACTGCAATAGATTGTGTTGTGCTGTGCTGGTCATTGAGTCTCACTGCAATAGATTGTGTTGTGCTGTGCTGGTCATTGAGATGAGCATCATAACATTGATTTCCACACTTCCTATAAACTGCACTGTAGCACTTTGGAAAACTGTCATTTAAAAGCTTGGAAGCCTTTCACACGGATGCAGGAGCTGGAGTGCAGTTTGTTCAGTCATATGACCCCAATTTTAACTCCCCCCCCCCCCCCCCGCCTAGTGGAAACTGTGTGGGTGGGGGGGGGGGGGGCAATTAAAATGAGGGCGCGACATAGTCCGTCTAATACCGCTGCCTTCCTGCCCTGTCCCGATGTTAACCTGCTCTTGAGCAGGCGAGCGGGACACCCGCCCCAAGCTGTCATCCTGGCTGGTCCCCGATAACCCGATAACCCGGCCGCGTCCACTACCAGGCCCAGGACCGGGAATTCAGTGGCCGGAGGCTGCATCGGAAGACACATGAGATCGGTCCCCAGCTGCTCCTCCTCACCCAAAAGGACACTTAGAAATAATTAAATGACTTCCCTCCCAATGGGTTTGGCCTGACGGGGAAGCCGTCACTGCTCCCTCCGTTAGCTTTTCAAATAAAATTACACATCAGGTCGCGATGACGTCATCGGGCCCCGATCGGTAATTTAAAGAGGATCCCAAAAGAGCAGGTTAACATCAGGACACAGTGGGAAGACAGCTGGATCAGACGGGGTAAGTTGCTGCCCTCATTTTAACTGTCCCCTCACCCAGCATCTGCCAAGGGGGGGGGGGGGGAGTTAAAATCGGGGCCTATAGTAATTTAACAGTCTGTAAACACTCTGCAAAATAATTACCATGTAAATATCTGTATTGTTCAGTTTGTATTGATTTCATCTCTTTACCCCTTCCCAACATGCAAACATATTATGTGTGGGGGATGCTGACTCAACACCCCTTTTTCCTTGATCAGTTTATTAACTTGCATTTGGTTTAATATCTGACCCTTCCGAAGCCATTCGTATATATTTTAAAATAATCTCATTATGCAGTCATATGTTAGCTCCAGTTTCCTCTATTCCAATCAATAAGTAAAACACCTACTTTAGTGTGTCATTGGGGTTCATAAGATCATAGAATCATAGAATGGTTACAGCACAGAAGGAGGCCATTCAGTCCATCGAGTCTGTACCAGCTCTTTGTAAGAGCAATCCAGTTGGTCCCATTCCCCGGCTTTTACCCCGTAGCCCTGCAAATTTTTTCCCCTTCAAGTATTTATCCAATTCCTTTTTGAAAGCCACGATTGAATCTACTTACACCAACCTGAAAGACAGCACATTCCAAATCATAACTATTCGCTGCGTAAAAATGTTTTTTCCTCATGTTGCCTTTGGTTCTTCTGCCAATCACCTTAAATCTGTGTCCTCTGGTTCTCGACCCTTCCACCAATGGGAACAGGTTCTCTTTATTTATTTTATCTAAACCCTTCATGATTTTGAACACTTCTATCAAATCTCTCAACCTTCTCTGCTCCAAGGAGAACAATCCCAGCTTCTCCAGTCTATCCATGTAACTGAAATCCCTCATCCCTGGAACCATTCTAGTAAATCTTTTCTGTACCCTCTCTAAGGCCTTCACTTCCTTCCTAATCTATTGTCATGGATTGTCCTTACTGATAATGGAAACAGCAAAATGTCACCTCAACTTAAAAGGTGAATAGCCTTTCCGAAAAGTTATTGTGGAAACCTTGTTTTGCTTTGGGGAATGAGAGGAGATAGTGGAGAGCTGTATTACAAATGTAACACAATAATTCATATAAGTGAACCACTGGTGTATTTGACATCATTTGCATTATAATGTCACATGATTGAAAGGGATCCTTCAAATGAAATGCAACGTGTGCATTTTTGTTGTTTAAAATTTATGTAAGTGCTTGTGGAATGCCATCATGGTGTAGTGACGAATACACATCTAACCCAGCTCACAGGTGACAAAATGTATTCACCGATTTTAATGTTCTTATACTTATTTTGCATGGTCTGTCCAGGGAGTGGGCTTGAAGGGGAATGTCTTACATCATTCTGATTCCTTACCTTCTTAAATCAAACAGCTTTTAATGGATGCCAGTGCTAGGATTTTACTGATAATTTGAAATGAGAATGATAATTTTTTAGTAATACTGAATCAAACAGTTTTCATTTTAGTAGATTTCACATCAGAGCATTCAAACAAGATTTACTTGGAGAATATAATGTTTTTTTTTAAATGAGAACTTTGCAGTGTTAAACCATATTGACCAAGACAGAATCATACTGGAAACAAAAACAGAAATGAAATTATAAATACAAGCTAATTACATATATGTGCATAAATGACCTGCAATTATAATTGAGGGAATATTAAAATTTACCAATGACACAAAATTGGGAGATATGGCAAATTGTGACATGTGAAAGCCTGCAGGATGACATAGACAGATAGACAACCATCTGACTCAAAGGTAAGGTTGCTACCGCTGAGCCAAGGAAAACATGCATAGGCTAGCAGGAGGGGCAGAAATGTGAAGAAATACATTTTAGAAGTTGAGAATAGGAAAAGGAAGTTCAACTTAAGTGGTAGGATTTTATATAGAGTAGAAGAGCAGAAGGACCTTGGTGTGCATCTACACAGGTCATTAAAGTACTTAATGGCCAGGGCATTCTGGAGAGGGAGGGTGAACAGCCAGTAGTCGTGGTCCATATTGGTACCAACGACATAGGTAAAAAAAGGGATGAGGTCCTGCAAGGTGAATTTAAGGAGTTAGGAGATAAATTAAAAAGCAGGACTTCAAAGGTAGTGATCTCAGGATTACTACCAGTGCCACGTGCTAGTGAGTATAGGAACAGGAGAATAGACAGGATGAATGCGTGGCTGCAGGGATGGTGTAGGAGGGATGGATTTAGATTCCTGGGACATTGGGACCGGTTCTGGGGAAGGTGGGACCTGTACAAGCGTGACAGGTTACACCCGAGCAGGACCAGGACCAATGTCCTCGCGGGGGTGTTTGCTAGTGCTGTTGGGGAAGGTTTAAACTAGAGTGGCAGGGGGATGGGAACCTGAGCGGGGAGTCAGAAGGGAATAAAGTTGAGAGCAGCAAGAGAGGGGAAGACCCAGGGGAAATCTACAATACAAATAGTACAAACAGTTGTTCAAGAACAATTGAAAGGGAAAAGCGTAGAGCAGCGGAAAGAAAGTGTACTTTAGGCACGACAGATAAAATAAAAACTAGAAGGCGTAAGGCGATTAACCCAGCATCAAAGCTGTGGCAGGGGGTTGGGAACCTGAGCAGGGAGACAGAGGAAAGCGTGTCAGGAAGGGACAGAAGGTATGGAGTAAAAGGTGAAGTGTTAAAAAAGGAAAAAGCAGGAACTAAGTGTCACAAAACATATTTGAAAGTTCTTTATCTGAATGCACGTAGCATTCGTAACAAAATGGACGAGTTAACGGCACAAATAATACGTATGGGTATGATCTTGTGGCCATTACAGAAACATGGCTGCAGGGTGACAACGACTGGGAATTATATATGCCAGGGTATTTAACAATCAGGAAGGACAGGCAGGAAGGAAGGGGAGGTGGGGTGGCTATGTTAATAAAGGAAGGAATCACTGTAATACTGAGAAATGATCTTGGGACGAAGGATCAGGATAATGAAACAGTTTGGGTAGAGATAAGGAATGATAAGGGGAAAAAAAACTAGTGGGCGTAGTATATAGGGCTCCTAATAGTTGCAACTCTGCTGGAAGAAGTATTAATCAGGAAATAGTCGGGGCATGTAATAAGGGAAAAGCTATAATTATGGGGGATTTTAACTATCATATTAACTGGACAAATCAAATTGGGCAGGGCAGCCTTGAGGAAGAGTTTATTGAGTGTATTAGTGATGGATTTCTTGAGCAGTATGTAACTGATCCTACAAGGGGGCAAGCAACCTTGGACCTGGTCCTGTGTAATGAGCCAGGATTAATTAATAATGTCCTAGTTAAGGATCCCCTTGGAATGAGTGACCATGACATGGTTACATTCCATATCCATTTAGAGGGTGAGAAGGTTGGTTCTCAAACAAGCGTATTGAGCTTGAATAAAGGAGACGATGATGGTATGAGAGTGGAATTGATTAAAGTGGACTGGGAAAATAGATTAAAGGGTAAGACGGTACATGAGCAGTGGTGTTCATTTAAGGAGTTATTTTACAACTTTCAAAAAATATATATTCCACTGAGGAAAAAAGGGTGTAAAAGAAATGACAGCCATCCGTGGCTGTGTGAAGAAATTAAGGATAGTATCCGACTAAAAACAAGGACATATAAGGTAGCCAAACTTAGTGGGAGGATAGAAGATTGGGAAGTCTTCAAAAGACAGCAAAAAGTAACTAAAGGATTGATTAAGAAAGGGAAGATAGATTATGAAAATAAATTAGCAAAAAATATAAAAACAGATAGCAAGAGTTTCTACAGTTATATAAAAAGAAAAAGGGTGGCTAAGGCAAACGTAGGTCCCTTAGAGGATGAGACTGGGAAATTAATGGTGGGAAACATGGAGATGGCAAAAATGCTGAACAAATATTTTGTTTCAGTCTTTACGATAGAGGACACTAAGAATATCCCAACACTGGACAAACAGTGGGCTCCAGGGGAGGAGGAGCTAAATACGATTAAAATCACTAAGGAATTGGTACTCAGTAAATTAATGAGACTCAAGGCGGAAAAATCCCCTGGACCTGATGGCTTACATCCTAGGGTCTTGAGGGAAGTGGCAGTAGGGATTGTGGATGCTTTGGTAATAATTTTCCAAAATTCTCTGGACTCGGCAAAGGTCCCGGCAGATTGGAAAACTGCTAATGTAACACTCTTATTTAAAAAGTGTAGTAGGCAGAAGGCTGGAAATTATAGACCAGTTAGCCTAACATCTGTGGTGGGTAAAATTTTGGAGACTATTATTAAGGAGACAGTAGCGGAACATTTGGATAAACATAATTTAATAGGACAAAGTCAGCATGGCTTTATGAAGGGGAAGTCATAGAATCATAGAATCATAGAAGTTCACAACATGGAAACAGGCCCTTCGGCCCAACATGTCCATGTCGCCCAGTTTATACCACTAAGCTAGTCCCAATTGCCTGCACTTGGCCCATATTCCTCTATACCCATCTTACCCATGTAACTGTCTAAATGCTTTTTAAAAGACAAAATTGTACCCGCCTCTACTACTGCCTCTGGCAGCTCGTTCCAGACTCTCACCACCCTTTGAGTGAAAAAATTGCCCCTCTGGACCCTTTTGTATCTCTCCCCTCTCACCTTAAATCTATGTCCCCACGTTATAGACTCCCCTACCTTTGGGAAAAGATTTTGACTATCGACCTTATCTATGCCCCTCATTATTTTATAGACTTCTATAAGATCACCCCTTAACCTCCTACTCTCCAGGGAAAAAAGTCTCAGTCTATCTAACCTCTCCCTATAAGTCAAACCATCAAGTCCCGGTAGCATCCTAGTAAATCTTTTCTGCATTCTTTCTAGTTTAATAATATCCTTTCTCTAATAGGGTGACCAGAACTGTACACAGTATTCCAAGTGTGGCCTTACTAATGTCTTGTACAACTTCAACAAGACATCCCAACTCCTGTATTCAATGTTCTGACCAATGAAACCAAGCATGCTGAATGCCTTCTTCACCACCCTATCCACCTGTGACTCCACTTTCAAGGAGCTATGAACCTGTACTCCAAGATCTCTTTGTTCTATAACTCTCCCCAACGCCCTACCATTAACGGAGTAGGTCCTGGCCCGATTCGATCTACCAAATGCATCACCTCACATTTATCTAAATTAAACTCCATCTGCCATTCATCGGCCCACTGGCCCAATTTATCAAGATCCCGTTGCAATCCTAGATAACCTTCTTCACTGTCCACAATGCCACCAATCTTGGTGTCATCTGCAAACTTACTAACCATGCCTCCTAAATTCTCATCCAATTCATTAATATAAATAACAAATAACAGCAGACCCTGCACCGATCCCTGAGGCACACCGCTGGTCACAGGCCTCCAGTTTGAAAAACAACCCTCTACAACCACCCTCTGTCTTCTGTCGTCAATCCAATTTTGTATCCAATTGGCTACCTCACCTTGGATCCCGTGAGATTTAACTTTATGTAACAACCTACCATGCGGTACCTTGTCAAAGGCTTTGCTAAAGTCCATGTAGACCACGTCTACTGCACAGCCCTCATCTATCTTCTTGGTTACCCCTTCAAAAAACTTAATCAAATTCGTGAGACATGATTTCCCTCTCACAAAACCATGCTGACTGTTCCTAATCAGTCCCTGCCTCTCCAAATGCCTGTGGATCCTGTCTCAGAATACCCTCTAACAACTTACCCACTACAGATGTCAGGCTCACCGGTCTGTAGCTCCCTGGCTTTTCCCTGCCGCCCTTCTTAAACAAAGGCACAACATTTGCTACCCTCCAATCTTCAGGCACCTCACCTGTAGCTGTCGGTGATTCAAATATCTCTGCTAGGGGACCCGCAATTTCCTCCCTAACGTCCCATAACGTCCTGGGATACATTTCATCAGGTCCCGGAGATTTATCTACCTTGATTTATCTACCATGTCTGACAAATTTGCTTGAGTTCTTTGAGGACATAACGTACAGGATGGATAAAGGGGAACCAGTGGACGTAGTGTATTTAGACTTCCAGAAGGCATTCAACAAGGTGCCACATAAAAGATTATTGCTCAAGATAAAGAATCACTGGATTGGGGGTAATATTCTGGCATGGGTGGAGGATTCGTTATCTGACAGGAAGCAGAGAGTTGGGATAAATGGTTCATTCTCGGACTGGCAACCAGTAGCCAGTGGTGTTCCGCAGGGGTCGGTGCTGGGTCCCCAACTCTTTACAATCTATATTAACGATTTGGAGGAAGGGACCGAGTGTAACATGTCAAAGTTTGCAGATGATACAAAGATGGGAGGGAAAGTGGAGAGTGAGGAGGACATAAAAAACCTACAGGGGGATATAGACAGGCTGGGCGAGTGGGCGGAGATTTGGCAGATGCAATACAATATTGGAAAATGTGAGGTTATGCACTTTGTCAGGAAAAATCAGAGAGCAAGTTATTATCTTAATGGTGAGAAACTGGAATGTACTGCAGTACAAAGGGATCTGGGGGTCCTCGTGCAAGAAAATCAAAAAGCTCGCATGCAGGTGCAGCAGGTGATCAAGAAGGCCAATGGAATGTTGGCTTTTATTGCTCGGGGGATAGAATATAAAAACAGGGAGGTATTGCTGCAGTTATATAAGGTATTGGTGAGACCGCACCTGGAATACTGCATACAGTTTTGGTCTCCATACTTAAGAAAAGACATACTTGCTCTCGAGGCAGTACAAAGAAGGTTCACTCGGTTAATCCCGGGGATGAGGGGGTGGACATATGAGGAGAGGTTGAGTAGATTGGGACTCTACTCATTGGAGTTCAGAAGAATGAGAGGCGATCTTATTGAAACATATAAGATTGTGAAGGGGCTTGATCGGGTGGATGCAGTAAGGATGTTCCCAAGGATGGGTGAATCTAGAACTAGGGGGCATAATCTTAGAATAAGGGGCTGCTCTTTCAAAACTGAGATGAGGAGAAACTTCTTCACTCAGAGGGTAGTAGGTCTGTGGAATTTGCCGCCCCAGGAAGCTGTGGAAGCTACATCAAACTGCACGCGAGAGGGCGAGGACTGGAGGGGGTCCACAACAAATAGTGGACCTCACAGAAGTGGAGGAGGAGGCCCTGGAGCCACACCCTCAAGTGCCTGTCCATCAGGAACACTGAGACCACACAAACGTCTGGTAACACAACTTTAACATTCATCACGCACAACATGAATTGATGTTAACAATGCTTGGCATGTTGAACACCTCAATATGCTCATCACAACATGACACATCGGAGATGATGCTTAATATTGCCTTCTGTTCTCTTACACGCCGTTCAACGACCGCAGTGATGGGAGAGGGTGATTCCTCAGAGGAGCTCCCGGCCTCAGAGGGCACACCATCATATCTTAGTGAGCCATCCACCAGCGCAGGTACTCACACCTCGTTATGTCCTAGTGATCAGTTGGTTGGGTTGGCACCTGGTGAGTCACCACACACAAGTGAGCATAAGCAGACATTGGTGTCAGGGGCAGCTGTGGAGAGTCCACGTCGGTGAGTGCACTCCTGTCCAGGGTCTGCTCAGCTGGATGCAGATGCTGAACCCTGGGAGCCATCCTTTAAAGGAGAATAATTGAGGGACAGCAGCACATTTGCGAGGTACTGGAACAGGTGCCATGCACACTCACCACAATAGTGCAGAGGATTGAGGAGTCCAACTCCTGCATTAGTGGAATGGTGGCACAGGTACGGGAGGGAATCACTGAGATAGTGTCACAGGGATGTGAGGAACTGTCTGAGATGATGTTGCACGTAACTGCTGAAATGTCTGACATAGTGTCACAGGTAACTGCGGAAATATCTAAGGTAGTGTCGCCGGTAAGTGCGGGAATGTCTGTGATGGAGAGAAGGAAAGCCTCCATTGAGCTTCAAGCACGGCTCACAAATGAGTCGATTCAGGCCCTGGCAACGGCCGTTCGGACTCACAGTGAGCAACATTCTGCCGCCTTAAACAGGCAGGCAGAATCTTTACAACTGGGCTTACACATCACATATGTCCTCCAAACTGTTCTCCAGCAGGTCGGTAGGATAGGGCTTCGTCCAGGAGAGGGTTGATGGCAAAAGGGGACATGGAAGTGGGGACGCCACTCAAAGCATCCCACGTCTCACCCATTGTCCCCCCTCTCAAACTGTACCCCCAATGCCGCCTCTTCTCCAGGTGGCCAAATCTGCCCCTGCACAGGTGCAGGTGGAGCAGTCTTTGGACTGCTCCAAAACCCAGAGGGTGTAGGCCGAAAGCATCTAAGCAGCCTGGGCATGGACATGAGCAACCTGTCACTACCTCTGCTGCAACCACAGGGGATGCACAACGTAGAAGTAGTCGGAAGAGAAAGGCTAAGGATTTGTGATCATGAATGGTATGCACAAGGGTGTCTGACAGACTGTCATGTTTTTAATTTATATTTGTTTTTTGATAGTCACATTATATGTTCTCATTCTCACCACTACTGCCACGTCTTGCCCATTCTTGACTGCCTTTTGTGATAGGGCCTTTTCATGTCCTCCATCATGAAAGGTGAGACTTGATGCCACCCAGTGGGTGACTTTACAGTGGGTGTATGTGGAGTTGCAGGGGTTGGGGGGGGAATGGTGTTGGCGCTGTTCTTTCCAGGTGGTCTGAGGACTGGACTATTCTCACTTTGTGATCTTATGAGAACCATTCACATATGAGTTACTTCAATGATAAAGGAGGATATAACGAGAGGTAAGCAGCTAACAGAGACCTTATGGGTTGAATTGAGAAATAGGAAAGGATCTAAGACTATAGTGGGAGTTGTGTTTCGGACCCCTGGCAGCAGCTCTGAAGTGCTAGATTGTATAAATGCAGAGATTAGACAAGCGTGTAAGAAATGCATAGTGGTCTTAATGGGGGACTTTAACCTTCACATAGATTGAGAAAAGCAGACTAGCAACTGTCAGAAAGGTAGTGAATTTCTTGAGTGTGTCCGGGATAGTTTTCTACAGCAGTATGTCCTCGAGGCAACAAGGGGGCAAGCCAAACTAGATTTAGTAATGAGTAATGAACCAGATTTAGTTAACAGCTTAACTGTACACGAACATCTATCCAATAGCGATCATAATATGATCGCGTTCAATGTAGTGTTTGAAAGGAAAAAAGTGCGTCAGCTGCTAAGATTCTAGACTTGGGTAAGGCCGACTTCAATGGGATGAGACTGTCCACAGTAAACTGGGCAAATCTGTTAATGGGTAAAACGACTGATGATCAGTGGGAAATGTCTAAAGAAACATTTAACGTGATGCAGAATCGGTTTATACCCCTGAGGGGCAAGATCTCTACTTGCCAAAAAAAACAGCCATGGACAACTAAAGAGGTAAGGGACAGTATAAGACATAAGGAAAGGGCACAGATCCTGGCGAATGGGAAAGATACAAAGATCAACAAAGGGTCACAAAACAGATAGTAAGAGCTACAAAAAGAGAGTATGAAAAGAAACTTGCAAGGGATATCAAAACCAATACGAAGAACTTTTATAGTTATATTAGGAAAAAGAGGGTGGTCAGGAGCCGTGTTGGCCCCTTAAAAACTGAAAGTGGGGATATTGTCATTGACAATGGGGAAATGGCGGACATGTTGAACAATTACTTTGCGTCAGTATTTACAGTAGAAAAAGAGGATAGCATGCCAGAAATCCCAAGAAAACGAATATTGAATCGGGGACAGGGACTCGATAAAATTAACATAGGTAAAGCAACAATAATGAAGAAAATAATAGCACTAAAGATGACAAATTCCCAGGATCAGATGGTTTCCATCCCAGGGTTTTAAAGGAAGTAGGTGAGCACATTGCGGATGCCCAAACTATATTCTTTCAAAGTTCTCTAGATTCAGGAACTGTCCCTCTAGATTGGAAAATTGCATGTGTCACTCCGCTTTTTAAGAAAGGAGAGAGAGGGAAACCAGGGAATTATAGACCAGTTAGCCTAACATCTGTTGTGGGGAAAATGCTGGAGTCTATAATTAAGGATAGGGTGACTGAACACCTCGGGAATTTTCAGTTAATCAGAGAGAGCCAGCATGGATTTGTGAAAGGTAGGTCGTGCCTGACAAACCTGATTCAATTTTTTGAAGAGGTGACTAAACTATTGGATAGGGGAATGTCAATGGATATTATTTATATGGACTTCCAGAAGGCATTTGATAAGGTCGCAAAAAAGAGACTGTTAGCTAAGATAGAAGCCCATGGAATCGAGGGAAAAGTATGGACTTGATTAGGAAGTTGGCTGAGCGAAAGGCGACAGAGAGTAGGGATAATGGGTAGGTACTCACATTGGCAGGATGTGACTAGTGGAGTCCCGCAGGGATCTGTCTTGGGGCCTCAATTATTCACAATATTTATTAACGACTTAGATGAAGGCATAGAAAGTCTCATATCTAAGTTTGCCGATGACACAAAGATTGGTGGCATTGTAAGCAGTGTCGATGAAAACATAAAATTACAAAGGGATATTGATAGATTAGGTGAATGGGCAAAACTGTGGCAAATGGAATTCAATGTAGACAAATGTGAGGTCATCCACTTTGGATCAAAAAAGGATAGAACAGGGTACTTTCTAAATGGTAAAAAGTTAAAAACAGTGGCTGTCCAAAGGGACTTAGGGATACAGGTACATAGATCATTGAAGTGTCATGAACAGGTGCAGAAAATAATCAATAAGGCTAATGGAATGCTGGCCTTTATATCAAGAGGACTGGAGTACAAGGGGGCAGAAGTTATGCTGCAGCTGTACAAAGCCCTGGTTAGACTGCACCTGGAGTACTGTGAGCAGTTCTGGGCACCGCACCTTTGGAAGGACATATTGGTCTTGGAAGGAGTGCAACGTAGGTTTACTAGAATGATACCCGGACTTCAAGGGTTAAGTTATGAGGAGAGATTACACAAATTGGGATTGTATTCTCTGGAGTTTCGAAGGTTAAGGGGTGATCTGATCCAAGTTTATAAGATATTAAGGGGAACAGATAGGGTGGATAGAGAGAAACTATTTCCGCTGGTAAGGGATTCTAGGAGTAGGGGGCACAGTCTAAACATTAGAGCTAGACCTTTCAGGAGCGAGATTAGAAAACATTTCTCCACACAAAGGGTGGTAGAAGTTTGGAACTCTCTTGTGCAATCGGCAATTGATGCTAGCTCAATTGCTAAATTTAAATCTGAGATAGATAGCTTTTTGGCAACCAAAGGTATTAAGGGATACGGGCCAAAGGCAGATATATGGAGTTAGATCACAGATCAGCCATGATCTTATCAAATGGCGGAGCCGGCACGAGAGGCTGAATGGCCCACTCCTGTTCCTGTGTTCCTATGTTCCTATGTTCCCTGCCCTCACGAGCATACAGGTGAGCAGCTGCACTGCCGATGGGTTCATCCTCCTCCTCCTGCTGCTCCTCCTCAATGTTCATTGCAGATGTAGATGAGTCCTCATCAAGCGGCAACCCTCTCTGTTGCACCATGTTGTGCAGGACATAACACACTACTGTAATGTGATCCACTTTCACTGGTGTGTATTGAAGCACACCCCCAGAACAATCGAGGCACTGAAATCACATCTTCAGCAGTCCTATCTCATGTTCAATGACTGATCTGGTGGCGATATGGTTGTCATTGTATTGAAGCTTTTGTTCGCTGATGGTGTTCCTCAGAGCTGTCGTCGGACACATGTGCAGGGGGTATCACTTGTCCCCGACGAGCCAGCCCTTAAGAGTGTTCGGTGCGTGGAAGAGGGCCGGGATGTTGGATTCCCACAGAATGAATGAATCATGGCAGGGAATCTTGCACACACATGAAGAAATCTTTTGCGAGGTCACAAGCGAGCTGAGCCTTGATCGAGCGATAACCCTTCCTGTTGATGAACTGTCCTGGCTCGTGTGGAGGTGCTCATATTGCTATGTGCTGTACCCATGGGAAGTCAGCCACAGTGTGGAATCCCATTGCCCTCTCCATCTGGCTGAGGTCGTCCATTGGGAAGTTGACGTAGTGCGAGGCCCTGCGAAACAAGCCGTCGGTGACCTGCCTTATGCACTTGTGTGCAGATGACTGAGAGAGCCCGGCGATGTCACTGGTGGCATCCTGGAATGAGGCAAAGAAGTTGAGGGCAGTGGTGACTTTAACAGCAATGGGTAATGAGATGCCGCCAGGCCCAGCCGAGAGCAGCTCGGCTAAGGAGGTTGCAGATGTCTGCGACCACCTGACAACCAATCTCAGCCTCCATATGCACTGCTCCCCTGAGATGTCCAGGAAGCTCAGCCTTTCTCTGTAGACCCTCTGATGAGGGTAGTGCCTCCTGTGATGTCGGTCCCTCTGTTGTTCCCCTCTGTGCTCTTGTGCAGATGCCTGTGGCGTAGCACTGTGTTGTGGAGCTACAAGTGGCGGAAGTCCACTCCATGCCTGGTGAGGATGGTGATGTTCCTCTTCCTCGGAGTACTGGTGAATGCAGCCATCGTGCCCCCCATCCTGATGGTGTCAGTTTGAGAGGGTCCGAAATGTTGGTAAATATGTGTGACCACAACAATTCTGAGTGGAAACCAAGAATTTTCAGCCTAATCACAAAGATCTCCCAGCCAAAAGTTTGTCTGAGAGAACTGAGTGCCCTGCTGCAATAACTCACCTTTTATCCCCATCTGTCAAACAGGAATTTAAATGTCCAAATGGCTGCTGGCTGAAACCCGACTACTTTCCCTTGGCATGCTTCACACAGCATGGGGAACAAGTTGAGGCAGCACTGAAATTTTTTTATTTTTAAATTTTTTATATTCGTTCACGGGATGTGGGCGTCGCTGGCAAGGCCGGCATTTATTGCCCATCCCTAATTGCCCTTGAGAAGGTGGTGGTGAGCCGCCTTCTTGAACCGCTGCAGTCTGTGTGGTGACGGTTCTCCCACAGTGCTGTTAGGAAGTGAGTTCCAGGATTTTGACCCAGCGACAATGAAGGAACGGCGATATATTTCCAAATCGCTTGCCTTCATTCTTAATTAGATTTATGTACATTTCAAGTACTTTAAGTAATTGAATTACTGCTTTCAATATTGTCCCACAGCTTTAATTGGCGGCAGGACTTCTGGATTCGGGAACGGCGCGCACACCCAGATGACTCTGGGTCATGTGCATTCTTCGGCGAGCTGGAGCCGGGATTCCTGCCTGCTCCTCAAAAATCCGAATTTCTTTGCCCCCCTGCCCCCAATGCACCCGCACTTTACTTTTAAAATCGTGCCCCTGATATAATTCTTGGCTTAGTATCTTGAAGCATAGGGGAGTGGATATCTATAACAGTATTTATACAATTTTCTGGGGTTTTCACAGTTCTTCCACCAAAGTTACAGCCAACGAGTGAGAGAACCCTTACGGAAATTCACCTCCATAGAATACACAAATAAAGAGGTAATGTTAAACGTGTACAAGATCTTAATGAGGCCTCAGTTGTATTATTGTGTATAGTTTAGGGTATTCCATTGCAGGAAGGATATGGAAGCAATGGAAAAGCTGCAGTATAGATTCACTATGATATTACCAGGGAGAAGGTTTACAGTTATGAAGAGAGACTTGAAAAGTTGGGGCTTTTTTCACTGTAGCTGAAAAGGTTGAGGGTTGACCTGATAGGAAAATTAAATTACTACAATCGGGTCAATAGTGGTACACTGTTCCCTTTGGGTAAATTCTTTTCACTTTGGGTGGTTAGGATGTGGAATTCTTAGCTACAAACTGTTATTGAAGCAGAGTCCATGATTGTTTTAAAAATGATTTTGATAATTGCTTAAAAAGAGGAATATTAAAGGATATGGGAAGTGAGCAGAAGCGTGGGATTAGATTAGATGGTTGATATGGAGAAAGACACCGATAGAAGGCGGCTCACCACCACCTTCTCAAGGGCAATTTGGGATGGGCAATAAATGCTGGCCTCGCCAGCGACGCCCACATCCCATGAACGAATTTAAAAAAAGACTTGATGGGCCAAATGGCCTATTTCTGTACTGTAACATTTTATGACTCTGTGAATCTATAAATTCAATGGTTATTTAAAACATCTATTATCTATCCAGACAGAAAGAATGACTGGAGTTCACTTTTTAATGTTTATTAAGTGCAGTTCAAATACAGCACTGGAGCTTGGTTTCCCCCACCCTCCCTCAATACTGTGTTTAGTGAATTAACACAACTTATTGATCTGTCTGCTGCTCCATTTTTCGGCAGGAACAAGACAGCAGTGAGACCAAGATCCCTAAAAAAAAACTTACTGCTGTCTTCACGCCATCTCCTGGAACTTGCCTTTGAGCCTCACAGAGGAATTTCCCAGAATTATTTTTTTCCTGATTTGGCTTGGGGTCTATTTATCTGCTTTTTTTAACCCCTCCCAGGAGATTACATGGCTGCTAGTTTTTGGGAGCATTGATGGACATGTTGCCTAGTAACGATATCCCATGAATGAGACAGACTCGGAGGAATAGCTGGTCTTTTTCTAACTGTCTTTATCGTCTGTTCGTATGTTCATGCCATCTTCCCACCTACTGCTATTTTGGACGAGACTGCAAAATAGGCAGCCAGTGCTCCTGCCAGAAAGAGATAAGAGCCTCATTAGCATATGTAATCGGGGTCTTATGAAGTTTAAGATCCCAATACAGTTTTCTTCAGTTAATACACAGCGCTCGTGTTGCGCAAGCCCCGCCTACTAAAAAGGTACAAAATGTGGCCAAACCAGCATCTTTAAAGGGATTGCTGGAGTTTGTTTAGTGACTGACAAATTCAAGATTGGTGGAGAATTTTTGGGGGCCAGGATGAACACGACTGCTCTTCCTGTGCCGCCATAAAAATCCCTCCAACCATTTCCTTACCTTCCAACGTCCCCCTTCTGTCCCCCCATAACCACCAACCAACCTGGCCTTCACTCTCGATGGATTCTCTACTGGTTTAGCTCTGCGAAAGGACTACCTGATTTTCAAGTGTCCCCATCAGGAATTCCACTCGCCCACCCCCTTCCTGGCTCTGGGCTAAAATCATGCTCCAGAAGTCTGTTCCATGTGTTGATCACTCTTTGTATGAAGAAGAATTTCCGCATATCAGTCGAAATTGGATGTTTACTAATTTGGTCCAGTGTCCTCTTGTCCCAATTTCATAATTTACTAAATTTACCATTCCCATACCCTTAACTATCCTTCTTGTTGATAGGAATCCCACAGGAGGTCTGCCCTGCATTTTAAGTGACCACTAGACAAATGGTTTTGGATGATGGCAGGGTCAGGGTCAGGGATTGGTAGAAGTCCCACTCCATTGCTGCTCCCCCTCAAATGAGGAGAATCCCTCCCGCTGGGTCTTTCCAGCATTTTCTGTTTTTATTAGCATTTACAATTTTTTACTTTGGGAATTCTCCACTATCTCAGTTATTTGAAGACTGCCCACTGCAAAAGACATTCACAGCAATCTTACTCGGGTCACGTCATAATATCATTTGCCCACGGCATTAAGCGTCCCGTCCCTATCTTCCCCCCACCCCACCTCAGAAATACAATTATGTATATACACTATTAAATTCCAAGTTTTTCATTCATGCCACTTTCTCCAAGATATTTGTGCACCTAATTAAAACATTCAACAATAATGGGAAAATGTTTAAAATGTCCAACCTACAATGTGTTTCCCTAATCCCCATGCTTCCGCTAATATTGTACTCCTTCAACCCTAATCTGTGATTTCTCCTCAGTGTTCCATAAGAAATAGGAGCAGGAGTGGGCCATATGGCTGCTGGAGTCTGCTCGGCCATTCAATAAGATCATGGCTGTTCTCCGACCTAAACTTCACTTTCCCACCCTATCCCTATAATCCCTTGATTCCCTTAGTCCAAAAATCTATCGATCCTAATGTTGAATATGCTGAACGACTGAGCATCCACAGTCCTCTGGGGAAAATTCCAAAGATTCACAACCCTCTGAATGAAGAAATTTTTCCTCAACTTTGTCCGAAATGGTCGACCCCTTATCTTGAGACTATGACCCCTAGACTCTCCAGCCAAAGGAAACAGCCTGTCAGCATCTATCCTGTCAAGCCCTCTAAGAATTTTATATGGTTCAATGAAACCATCTCTCATTCTTATAAACTCCAGAGAATATAGGCCCATTCTACTCAATCTCTCCTCATAGGACAGCCCTCTCATTTTTTTTTATTCGTTCATGGGATGTGGGTGTCGTTGGCAAGGCCAGCATTTATTGCCCATTACTAATTGCCCTTGAGAAGGTGGTGGTGAGCCACCTTCTTGAACCGCTGCAGTCTGTGTGGTGAAGGTTCTCCCACAGTGCTATTAGGTAGGGAGTTCCAGGATTTTGACTCAGCGACGATGAAGGAACGGCGATATATTTCCAAGTCGAAATTGTGTATAACTTGGAGGGAATGTGCAGCTGGTGTTGTTCCCATATGCCTGCTGCCCTTGTCCTTCTAGGTGGTAGAGGTCACGGGTTTGGGAGGTGCTGTCAAAGAAGCCTTGGCGAGTTGCTGCAGAGCATCCTATGGATGGTACACACTGCAGCCACGGTGAGCTGGTGGTGAAGGCAGTGAATTTTTATGGTGGTGAATGGGGTGCCAATCAAGCGGGCTGCTTTGTCCTGGATGATGTCGAGCATCTTGAGTGTTGTTGGAGCTGCTCCCAACCAGGCATGTGGAGAGTATTCCATCACACTCCTGACTTGTGCCTTGTAGATGGTGGAAAAGCTTTAGAAAAGTCTAGAGGTGAGTCACTTGCCGCAGAATACCCAGCTTCTGACCTGCTCTTGTAGCCACAGTATTTATGTGGCTGGTCCAGTTAAGTTTCTGGTCAATGGTGACCCCCAGGATGTTGATGGTGGGGGATTCGGCGACAGTAATGCCGTTGAATGTCAAGGAGAGGTGGTTAGACTCTTTCTTGTTGGAGATGGTCATTGCCTGGCACTTGTCTGGCACGAATGTTACTTCCAAGTGATCAATCTAGTGAACCTTCATTGCACCCACTCTAAGGCAAAGTATATCCTTCTTTAGGTAAGGAGACCAAAACTGTACACAGTACTCCAGATGTGGTCTCACCAGAGACTTATATAATTGCAGCATGACCTCCTTACTCTTATAATCCAACCCCGTTGCAATATTCCATTTGCCATCCTAATTGCTTGCTGTACCTGCATGTTAATATTTTTTTAAAAATTAATTCATGGGATGTAGATGTCACTGGCAAGGCCAAAGTTTATTGCCCATCCCTTAAAGCCCTTGGAGAAGGTGGTGGTGAGCTGCCTTTGTGAACCGCTGCAGTCTGTGTGGTGAAGGTACTCCCACAATGCTGTTAGGTAGGGAGTTCCAGGATTTTGACCCAGCGACAATGAAGGAACGACGATGTATTTCCAAGTCAGGATGGTATGTGGCTTGGAGGGGAATGTGCAGGCGGTGTTCCCATGTGCCTGCTGCCCTTGTCCTTCTAGGTGGTAGAGGTCATGGGATTGGGAGGTGCTGTCGAAGAAACCTTGTCAAGTTGCTGTAGTGCATCTTGTAGATGGTACACACTGCAGCCACGGTGGGTCGGTGGTGAAGGGAGTGAATGTTTAAGGTGGTGGATGGGGTGCCAATCAAGTAGGCTGCTTTGTCCTGGATGATGTCAAGCTTCTTGAGTGTTGTTAGAGCTGCAACATCTAGGCAAGTGGAGAGTATTCCATCATACTCCTGACTTCTGCTTTGGTGGAAAAGCTACGGGGAGTCAGGAGGTGAGTCACTTGCTGCAGGATACCCAGCATCTGACCTGCTTTTGTAGCCACAGTATTTATGTGGCTGGTCCAGATAAGTTTCTGATCAATGGTGACCCCCAGGATGTTGATGGTGGGGGAAATTCGGCGATGGTAATGTCGTTGAACGTCAATGGTTAGTGGATAAACACTTGTTGGAGATTGTCATTACCTGGCACTTGTCTGGCGTGAATGTTACTTGCCACTTATCAGCCCAAACCTGGATGTTGTCCAGGTCTTGCTGCATGCGGGCATGGACTGCTTCATTATCTGAGGGGTTGCGAATGGAAATGAACACTGTGCAATCATTAGCGAACATCCCCATTTCTGACCTTATGATGGAGGGAAGGTCATTGATGAAGCAGCTGAAGATGGTTGGGCCTAGGACACTGCCCTGAGGAACTCTTGCAGCAATGTCCTGGGGCTGAGATGATTGGCCTCCAACAACCACTACCATCTTCCTTTGTGCTAGGTATGACTCCAGCCAATGGAGAGATTTCCCCCTGATTCCCATTGACTTCAATTTTACTCAGGCTCCTTGGTCCACACTCAGTCAAATGCTGCCTTGATGTCAAGGGCAGTCACTCTCACCTCACCTCTGGAATTCAGCTCTTTTTCGACCAAGGCTGTAGTGAGGTCTGGAGCCAAGTGATTCTGGCGGAACCCAAACTGAGCACCGGGTGAGCAGTAAGTGCCGCTTGATAGCACTGTCGACGACACCTTCCATCACTTTGCTGATGATTGAGAGTAGACTGATGGGGCGGTAATTGGCCAGATAGGATTTGTCCTGCTTTTTGTAGACAGGACATACCTGGGCAATTTTCCACTTTCTCGGGTAGATGCCAGTTTTGTAGCTGTACTGGAACAGTTGGCTAGAGGAGTGGCTAGTTCAGGAGCACAAGTCTTCAGCACTACATCCAGGATGTTTTTGGGGCCCATAGCCTTTGCTCTATCCAGTGTACTCAGCTGTTTCCTGATATCACATGGAGTGAATCGAATTGGCTGAAGCCTGTGATTCATCTACAAGGACACCCAAATCCCTCTGAATAGCAATATTTCTTAGTATGTCACCTTTTTAAAAAAAAATTCTGCTTTTATATTCTTCCGACCAAAGTGGATAATTTCACATTTTCCCACATTATACTCCATCTGCCACCTTCACACCAACTCATTTAACCTGTCTATATCCCTTTGCAGCCACTTTGCGTCATCCTCACAGCTTACTTTTCCATCTAGCTTTGTATCGTCGGCAAACTTGGATACATTACACTCGGTCCCCTTATCTCAGTCATTGATATATATTGTAAACAGCTGAGGCCCAAGTACTGATCCTTGCAGCAGCCCACTAGTTACAACCTGCCAACCCGAAAATGACCCGTTTATTCCTACTCTGTTTTGTGTCTGTTAACTTATCTTCAATCCATGCTAATATATTACCCCCAATCCCATGAGCCCTAATCTTGTGTAACAACCTTGTGTGGTACCTTATTGAATGCCTTTTAAAAATCTAAATAGGCTACATCCACTTATCTACCCTGCTAGTTACACCCTCAAAAAATTCTAATAGATGTGTCAAACATGATTTCTCTTTCATGAAACCATGTTGACTCTGCCAAATCATAATATGATTTTCTAAGTGTCCTGTTACTACGTCCTTAATAATAGATTCTAGCATTTTCCGTACTATTGATGTCAGGCTAACTGGGCTGTCAATCCCTCTTTTCTCTCTCCCTCCTTTCTTGAATAGTGGGGTTACATTTGCTACCTTTCAATCCAGGGGGACTGTTCTAGAATCTAGGGAATTCTGGAAGATCAAAACCAATGCATCCACAGTCTCAACAGCCACCTCTTTTAATACGCTAGGATGTAGGCCGTCGGGACCAGGGGATTTGTTGGCTTTTAATCCCATTAATTTCTCCAGTACATTTTCTTTACTAATCTTAAATACTTTAAGTTCCTCACTCTTTAAACCCTTGGTTCCCCACTATTTCCGGTATGTTTTTTTGTGTCTTCTACTGTGAAGACAGATACAAAATATTTGTTTAACGTCTCTGCCATTTCCTTATTCCCCATTATAATTTCTCCTGTCTCTGTCTCTAAGGGACCCACGTTTGCTACTCTCTTCCTTTTTACATACTTGTAGACTTATATTTATTGCTAGTTTGCTCTCATATTCAATTTTCTCCATCAATTTCTTGGTCATCCTTTGCTGATTTCTAAAACCCTCCCAGTACTTAGGCCTACTACGATTTTTGGCAACATTGTAACCTCTTCTTTTAACCTAATATTATCCTTAACTTCTCTAGTTAACCACGGATGGATCACTTTATCCATGGAGTTTTTAATCCTCAAGGGAATGTATATTCGTTGAGAATTAGGAATTATTTCTTTAAATGTTCGCCATTGCTATCTACCGTCATATCATTTAATCTAATTTCTCAATCCACTTTAGGCAACTCGCCCCTCATACTCATAGAGTTGGCTTTGTTTAAATTTAAGACTCTAGTTTCAGACTTAATTATATACATAATTATGTGGGTATGGTAGCATACTGGTTATGTTACTGGACTAGTAATCCAGAGGCCTGGACTAATAATCTGAGTCATGAATTCAAATCCCGCCACGGCAGCTGGGGAATTTAAATTCAATTAATTAAATAAAATTTGGAATTAAAAAAAAACTAGTATCAGTAATGGTGGTCATGAAACTATCGGATTGTCGTAAAAACTCATCTGGTTTACGAATGCCCTTTAGGGAAGGAAACCTGCTGCCCTGACCCGGTCTGGCCTATATGTGACTCCAGACCCACAGCAATGTGGTTGATTCTTAATTGCCCTCTGAAATGGCCTAGCAAGCCACTCAGTTGAAAAATCTCACTAAAAAAAGTCATAATAAGAATTAAACCGGAAGGGCCACCAGCATAGGACCACAAGGCACCTGGACACGACAAATGCAAAGCAAGCCCAGTCGCCCCTGCAAAGTCCTCCTCACAAGCATCTGGGGACTTGTGCCAAAATTGGGAGAGCAGTCCCACAGACTAGTCAAGCAACAGCCTGACATAGCCATACTCACAGAATCATACCTTTCAGCCAACATCCCAGACTCTTCCATCATCATCCTTGGGTATGTCCTGTCCCAATGGCAGGACAGATCCACCAGAGGTGGCGGTACAGTGATATACAGTCAGGAGGGAGTGGCCCTGGGAGTCCTCAACATTGACTCTGGACCCCAAGGAATCTCATGGCATCAGGTCAAACATGGACAAGGAAACCTCCTGCTGATTACAACCAACCGTCCTCCCTCAGCTGACGAATCAGTCCTCCTCCATGTTGAACACCACTTGGAGGAAGCACTGAGGGTAGCATGGGCACAGAATGTACCCTAGGTGGGGGACTTCAATGTACTTCGCCAAGAGTGGCTCAGTAGCACCACTACTGACCGAGCTGGCTGAGCCCTGAAGGACATAGCTGCCAGACTGGGCCTGCGGCAGGTCAAGAGCGAACCAACACGAGGGAAAAACCTATTTGACCTCGTCCTCACCAATCTACCTTTCGTAGATGCATCTGTCCATGACAGTATTGGTAGGAGTGACCACCGCACAGTCCTCGTGGAGATGAAGTCCTGTCTTCGCACTGAGGACACCATCCAATGTGATGTGTGGCACGATCACCATGCTAAATGGGATAGATTCAGAACAGAGCTAGCAGCTCAAAACTGGGCATCCATGAGGCGCTGTGGGCCATCAGCAGCAGCACAATTGTATTCCAGCACAATCTGTAACCTCATGACTCGGCATATTCCTCACTCTACCATTACCAACAAGCCAGGGGATCAACCCTGGTTCAATGAGGAGTGTAGAAGAGCATGCCAGGAGCAGCACCAGGCGTACCTAAAAATGAGGTGCCAACCTGGTAAAGCTACAACTCAGGACTACATGCATGCTCAACAGAGGAAGCAACATGCTATAGACAGAGCTAAGCGATTCCACAACCAACAGATCAGATCAAAGCTCTGCAGACCTGCCACATCCAGTCGTGAATGGTGGTGGACAATTAAACAACTAACGGGAGGAGGAGGCTCTGCAAACATCCTCATCCTCGATGATGGCAGAGTCCAGCACGTGAGTGCAAAAGACAAAGCTGAAGTGTTTGCAGCCAGAAGGGCCGAGTGGATGGTCCATCTCAGCCTCCTCCCGATATCCCCACCATCACAGAAGCCAGTCTTCAGCCAATTCGATTCACTCCACGTGATATCAAGAAACGGCTGAGTTCACTGGATACAGCAAAGGTTATGGGCCCCGACAACATCCCGGCTGCAGCGCTGAAGACTTGTGCTCCAGAACTAGCCGCGCCTTCTAGCCAAACTGTTCCAATACAGCTACAACACTGGCATCTACCCAACAATGTCGAAAATTGCCCAGGTATGTCCTGTCCACAAAAAGCAGGACAAATCCAATCCAGCCAATTACCACCCCATCAGCCTACTCTTAATCATCATCAAAGTGATGCAAGGTGTCGTCGACAATGCTATCAAGCAGCACTTACTCACCAATAACCCGCTCACCGATGCTCAGTTTAGGTTCTGCCAGGACCACTTGGCTCCAGACCTCATTACAGCCTTGGTCCAAACATGGACAAAAGAGCTGAATTCCACAGGTGTGGTGAGAGTGACTGCCCTTGACATCAAGGCAGCATTTGACCGAGTGTGGCACCAAGGAACCCTAGTAAAATTGAAGTAAATGGGAATCAGGGGTAAAACTCTCCAGTGGCTGGAGTCATACCTAGCACAAAGGAAGATGGTAGTGGTTGTTGGAGGCCAATCATCTCAGCCCCAGGACATTGCTGCAGGAGTTCCTCAGGGCAGTGTCCTAGGCCCAACCATCTTCAGCTGCTTCATCAATGACTTCCCCTCATCATAATGTCAGAAGTGGGGATGTTCGCTGATGATTGCACAGTGTTCAGTTCCATTTGCCACCCCTCAGATAATGAAGCAGTCGTACCCGCATGCAGCAAGACCTGGACAACATCCAGGCTTGGGCTGATAAGTGGCAAGTAACATTCGCGCCAACAAGTGCCAGGCAATGACCATCTCCAACAAGAGAGAGTCTCACCACCTCCCCTTGACATTCAACGGCATTGCCATCGCCGAATCCCCCACCATCAACATCCTGGGGGTCACCATTGACCATCGCCGAATCCCCCACCATCAACATCCTGGGGGTCACCATTGACCGGAAACTTAACTGGACCAGCCACATAAATACTTGTGACTACAAGTGCAGGTCAGAGGCTGGGCGTTCTGTGGCAAGTGACTCACCTCCTGACTCCCCAAAGCCTTTCCACCATCTACAAGGCACAAGTCAGGCGTGTGATGGAATATTCTCCACTTGCCTGGATGAGTGCAGCTCCAACAACACTCAAAAAGGTCGACACCATCCAGGACAAAGCAGCCCACTTGATTGGCACCCCATCCACCATCCTAAACATTCACTCCCTTCACCACAGGATGCACTGCAGCAACTTGCCAAGGCTTCTTCGACAGCACCTCCCAAACCCATGACCTCTACCACCTCGAAGGATAAGGGCAACAGGTGCATGGGAACAACACCACCTGCACGTTCCCCTCCAAGTCACACACCATCTCACTTGTAAATATATCTCCATTCCTTCATCGTCGCTGGGACAAAATCCTGGAACTCCCTTCCTAACAGCACTGTGGGAGAACCTTCACCGCAGGGACTGCAGCGGTTTAAGAAGGCGGCTCACCACCACCTTCTCAAGGGCAATTAGGGATGGGCAATAAATGCTGGCCTCGCCAGTGATGCCCACATCCCATGAACGAATAAAAAAATAATCACTTTCAAACTCAATATGAAATTCGATCATATTATGATCACTCATCCCCAGAGGATCCTTAACTATAAGATTACTAATTTATTCCTGTCTCATTAAATAATTCTTGATCTAAAATAGCCTGTTCCCTATGTGGTTCCATGATATATTGTTCTAGAAAACTCTCTCAAATGCATTCCATGAACTCGTCCTCCAAACTACATTTGCCAATATTGTTTGCCCAGTCTACATGAATATTAAAATCCCCCACGATTATTGCATTACCCTTGTTATATGCTACTCTAATTTCCTGATTTATACCCTGTCCCACACTAGAACTATTGTTAAGGTGCCTATATACTACTCCACCAGTGTTTTCTGCCCCTTGTTATTTCTGAGTTCCACCCATACTGATTCTACATCCTGATTTTCTGAGATAAGATCCTTTCTTACTACTGCCTTTACTCATCCTTCATTATCTAGGCTATACCCCCTACATCCCTCCTTTTTCATATTGCCTCATTTGGCAAGAGTGCATGAGCTGGTTGGGAACTGCATTGCTTTATAGAAACATAGAATCATAGAAAATTTATGGCACAGAAGGAGGCCATTCAGCCCATCGTCTCCCCGCTGGCCGAAAATGAACCATCCAGCTTAATCCAACTTTCCAGCACTTGGTCCGTAGCCTTGTAGGTCACGGCACTTCAGATGTATATCCAGGTACTTTTTCAATGAATTGAGGGTTTCTGCCTCTACCACCCTTTCAGGCAGTGAGTTCCAGACCCACACCACCCTCTGGGTGAAATTTTTTTTCCTCAGCTCTCCTCTAATCCTTCTACAAATCACTTTAAATCTATGCCCCCTGGTTATTGACCTCTACTAAGGGAAATAGGTCCTTCCTATCCATTCTATCTAGGCCCCTCCTAATTTTGTACACCTCAATTGAATCACCTCTTAGCCTCCTCTGTTCCAAAGAGAACATCCCCAGCCTATCCAATCTTTCCTCATAGCTAAAATTCTCCAGTCCTGGCAAAATCCTCATAAATCTCCTCTGTAATCTCTCTAGTGCAATTACATCTTTCCTGTAATGTGATGACCAGAACTGTACGCTGTACTCAAGCTGTGGCCTAACCAATGTTTTATACAGTTCCAGCCATAACCTCCCAGCTCTTATATTCTGTGCCTCGGATAATAAAGGAAAGTATTCCATATGCCTTCTTGACCACCTTATCTACCTGTCCTGCCACCTTCAGGGATCTGTGGACATGCACTCCAAGGTCACTTTGTTCCTCTACACCTTTCAGTATCCTCCCATTTATTGTGTACTCCCTTGCCTTGCTTGCCCTCCCCAAATGCATCACCTCACACTTCTCTGGATTGAATTCTATTAGCTACTTTTCTGCCCATCTGACCAGTCCACTGATATCCTCCTGCAGTCTACAGCTTTCCTCCTCACAATCAACCATGTGGCCAATTTTTATATCATCTTCAAACTTCTTAATCATGCTCTCTACATTTAAGTCCAAGTCATTAATATATATCACAAAAAGCAAGGGACCTATTGCTGAGCCCTGCAGAATCCCACTGGAAACAGCCTTCCAGTCACAAAAACACCCATCGACCATTACCCTTTGCTTCCTGCCATGGAGCCAATTTTGGATCCAACTTGCCAATCTCCCTTGGATCCCATGTGCTTGTACTTTTTTGACCAGTCTGCCATGTAGGACCTTGTCAAAAGCCTTGCTAAAATCTATGCAGACTACATCAAATGCACTACCCTCATCGACCCTTCTTGTTACCCCCTCAAAAAATTCAATCAAGTTAGTCAGACACAACCTTCCCTTAACAAATCCATGCTGACTATCCTTGATTATTCCATGCCTTTCTAAATGATGGTTTAACCTGTCCCTCAGAATTGATTCCAATAATTTGCCCATCACCGAGGTTAGATTGACTGGCCTGTAATTACTCAATCTATCCCTCACTCCCTTTTTAAACAATTGTACTACGTTAGCAATCCTCCAATCCTCTGGCACCACACCTGTATCCAGTGAGGATTAGAAAATGATGGTCAGAGCCTTCACTATTTCCTCCCTTGCTTCTTTTAACAGCCTGGGGTACATTTCATCCAGCCCTGGTGATTTATCTACTTTCAAAGATGTTTATCCCATCCAATATTTCACACTCCTCCTCCTTAACTACAATGTCTACATCATCTCCCTCTTTTTGTGAAAACAGATGCAAAGTATTCATTTAGAATCATACCAACATCTTCTACCTCCACATACAGTTTATCTTTTTGGTCTCTAATATACCCTACTCTTTCCTTAGCTTTCCTCTTGCTCTTAATGTATTTATAAAACATCTTTCGGTTTTCCTTGATTTTACTTGCCAATATTTTTTCATGCCCTCTCTTTGCTTTCCTAGTTTCCTTTTTAATTTCACCCCTGCACTTTTTATATTCCTCTAGGCTTTCTGTAGTATTTACTTCTCAGTGTCTGTCATAAGCTTTCCTTTTCTGCTTTAACTTACTCTGTAAGCTCCTTGACATCCAGGGGGCTCTAGATTTGGCAGCCCCACCCTTTCTCTTTGTGAGCACTTTGGGACTGAGGTCCCTTTCCGTGGCCATTATATGAGGCTGAACCAGACCGTTCCCGTTCTTGGTGTCCTATTTGACCGTGAGATAAGCTTCTGACCACATATTCACTCCATCACCAAAATCGCCTACTTCCACCTCTGTAACATCGCCTGTCTCTGCCCCTGCCTCAGCTCATCTGCTGCTGAAATCCTCAACCATGCCTTTATTATCTCTAGACTTGACTATTCCAAAGCCTTCCTAACCAGCCTCCCATCTTCCACCCCCCCCCCCATAAATTGAGCTTATCCAAAACTTTGCTGCTTGTATCCTAACTTCCACCAAGTCCCGTTCACCCCTGTGCTCGCTGACTAACATTGGCTCCCAGTCTGAGAACACCGATTATAAAATTGTCTTCCTTGTTTTAAAATCTTTCTGTGACCGTACCCCTCCCTATCTCAAACCTCCTCCAACCCTACAACCCTCCAAGAGAGATGGAGAGAGATTGCAGAACTCTGAGGCACAGAGGGATCTGGGTGTCCTAGTACATGAATCACAAAATGTTAGTATGCAGGTACAGCAAGTGATTAGGAAGGCAAATGGAATGTTGTCATTTATTGCAAGGGGAATGGAATATAAAAGTAGAGATGTTTTGCTACGGTTGTACAGGGCATTGGTGAGACCACATCTAGAATACTGTGTGCAGTTTTGGTTTCCTTATTTAAAAAAGGACAAAATTGCTTTGGAGACAGTTCAGAGAAGTTTCACCGACTGATTCCTGGGATGAAGGGGTTATCTTATGAGGAAAAGTTGGCCAAGTTGCCCTGTATACACTGGAGTTTAGAAGAATGAGAGGTGATTTTATTGGAACATATAAGATCCTGAGGGGACTAGAAGGGGTAGATGCTGAGGGGATGTTTCCCGTTGTGGGAGAGACTAGAACTAGGGGCCACAGTTTAAAAATGAGGGGTCTCCCATTTCTCTCAGAGGGTCGTGAGTTTGTGGAACCAAAACTGCACACAGTATTCTAGATGTGGTCTGACCAATGCCCTGTAGCAAAACATCTCTACTTTTATATTCCATTCCCCAGAGAGCGGTGGAGGCAGGATCATTGAATATTTTTAAGGCTGAGTTAGATAGGTTCCTGATTAACAAGGGAGTCAAAGGTTATAGTAGGTAGACAGGAAAGTAGGGTTGAGGTCACAATCAGATCAGCCATGATCTTATCAAATGGCAGAGCAGGCTCGAGGGACCGAATGGCCTGCTATCTGCTCTTAATTCGTATGTTCGTATGTAAGATCTCGTTGCTCCTCCAATTCTTGCCTCCTGTACATCCCCGCTTTTCATCGCTCCACCATTGGCGGCTGTGCCTTCAGCTGCCTAGGCCCTAAGCTCTACAGTTCCCTTCCTAAACCTCTCTGCCTCTCTACCTCCTTTAAGATGCTCCTTAAAACCTACCTCTTTGTTCAAGCTTTGGTCACCTGTTTTAATATCTCATGTGGCTCGGTGTCAAATTTTGTTTGATAATGGTCCTGTGAAGCACCTAATTATGTTAAAGATGCTATATAAATGCAAGCTGTTGTTGTTGAGATGGTCCTCTTCACAGGATAGCTGAGTCCCAAGAAGAACCTTCTGCTGACTACATCTCTTGTGTTGCTGTAAGGACAGCCTGCCCTTGCCTGTTTCCATTCACATTTGTAGGCGTATGAGTGCTACTATCCTGAAAGACAGCATCAGCATGAGGATCAAATTCTCATGCCATTCATACTGGATAATGGCTCAAGGCCACTCTTCTGTGTCTCTCGGCTGATGCATGAGAGAAGTGGGGGGATGGATGATGTGCATGCAGAGGTGTTGGAAGGCTGGGAAACAGAGGAATTTGGGCCTTCTTTGTGTTCCTCCTTTGCTTGCTACCCAGGACATCCAAGAAGAGCAGAGGTCAGCATGGGTAGCTAATCACCGCTATTCCTTTGTGATTTTCACTGCAAGGAATGACATGCTGGCTGGCTAATGTTTTTGATTAACAGCTATGGGTGTTTCATTAATCAAAAGTGAGGACAGAAGATGTGACCAACCTGCAGCAGACAACTATCAACAACAACGGGAACTTGCATTTCTATAGCGCCTTTAATGTAGGAAAACATCCCAAGCTGCTTCACATAAAGCGTAAGCAGTCAAAAATTCACAGTCCTTCCATTTTCACATCTCTCACTGCTTCTCCTGTGTGCCTGTCCAGTAGTTGGAAGGCTTCTTCTTTGTAAGGATGAAAGGACTGATACTGGGGACAAGTGTCCATCACCTATTGCATCGCGCTGCCTTTTATCATGTGCGGATTTCTGCTTTAAGAGGAAAGTGGAGAGTATAAATGCTCTCTCTCTGGTTGCCGTAACATCTAATTCCACACTGCTGTCAAAAAGCAAACAATTATGGGGATAGCAGCAGATGCATGTAACAAACAAATACTTAATCAAGTGAGTCCTTCAGGGCATTCAGTCATGTTAGGCTGTGATTAGAAGGTACAGTATTTCTTGTGCATTGCAGATAAGTACTTCAAAACAGTAAGGTGGTTGTAAGTGGTACAGGTGCTTAGTACATTGCATTCTTAGAAAGTGATGCAACCTTTCAGCTTGGCTGCACGGGTAAGGTTATTGATTTTTTCTCTCTGCACTGGATTGCTGGTGGGTTCATGGATCAATATTTGGTGTCACTTTGTATCCATAGTTAAGTAAGGAAGTTCCCTGTTTCTCTCTGACTTGGAAATATTCAAGTGATTGACAGCTACAGGCAGAATACTAAAGATGGTTCATGAATACAAGCCACAGGGTTAAGGCACTATAGCCTTTCCTAGTTTGCTACTAACTGAACTTCATAACAAATGCCACAGCACTAACAGAGCAATTTCCATCCATTGCACCTATATTGCCTCTTTGGTTCACCTCCTGCAGTTAGTGCCAGCTAAGTGTTCCCATTTCTCAAGAATTTGGAATAATAATTCCTCTACCAGTGAGTCTGAGAATTTAGGGCGCTGTGGAGGATATTGACTGGGAATTTCCTCAAAGCTGCTCCCACTCCGCTGCCATAACTTCACCGTAACTGTGGCAGAAACCTTGTTTCCTCAGGGGCAGCTCTGAGGAAATTCCTGACCAGTGTCCCCCCCCTCCGCTTTCATGAGTCCAGTTCCAATTCTGCAGTTATAATGAAGGCCTGTCCCTTTAAGCTGCTCCAACCATTTTAAATAGTGCAGCAGCTTTCAGCTTCCTATCCCCTCTAGTGCAAGCACCCAGGTGGAAATACTGCCAGAAGTCAAGAACCAAATAAACAAGTGAGACTGACCCTAAAAAGGCAGCGGGGTTATACCAGTGGGCAGAAATCCTGCTCCCACATACTTTTGATGGGAACCCCACTAAATTAAAAAATCGGCCATACAGCTAGCATCTGGTGCAACAACCAGATTTATTGTGTAGGTCAATAAATGGCAGCTTGAAAAGCTTAGACTGCTGAGTGAGCGTCACCCTACACCTTTCATTCTGATAGTTTGCTGCAAATGTTTGGCAGTAACACAAATCTCCTACCATGACATCCAATTTTGACTCCTCTTTAAAAGACTGTTCTGCCTTCCTGCCCCTAGTTAATTACTTTTTGCTATCCCCCAAAATATTTATGTGGCCTGCTGTGGTGTGCAAGACCAAATGAGAAAAGATAGAGGTTAAACTTGCTTCACTGAAATTAGATCCAAGATAGAGTATCTATAAAGTATAATGCTGTCCAATAAGCACTATTGATATATGAGTTTAAGTGCACAAAACAGAGCACTAATTACATCCTGATTTATTGAGAAAGTCTAGAGGCCATTTTAAATAGCTTGCACTTTAAGAGGCTGAGGAGTCCTGGTTTATATGCACCACCATTATAGTTACTGTGATGGTGAAATGCAGCATTGATCTAGTGATCAGGAGCTGTTTATAGGATTAACACCTGCATTGAAATAGCAGACAGAGGATTGTCAAAAGAATGCATTAATGCTGGGATTTTCCACTGTGGGGCCAGTTCTGTCAGGGGGTGACTTCCGCCCACCCCTCTGGTTTTGCCCCAAATGCTATCCATTTTTCCTCGGTCAAGGTTCATCCCACTAGCAGGCTCCTGGCGGGATTCCAACAGTGAAAAGGGAGCCTGCCAATGAGAGGGAGAAATATCCTGGTGATACACAGCAGGGACGTGTTTATGGTACCAGAGGAGGTGGTGAGGGATCTGAAAGGAGTAGAAACACTCCAAGGCATTCAGCAGGCAAACGTTTGGGGCTGACTGGAGGGAAAGGAGGCCGCTACAAGGCCCTCTCCCTCAAGGGATTCACCACCTCTTTCCGGGGCACACCGCCAACTTGCATGTGGCAACCCCCAGAAGTGGCAGTAAATGGCATGGACAGGAGGGAAATTTTCCAAGGTCTTGGGCCCTGCCCTCTTTCCCACTCCACTGGTATGCAGTGGGTGCTGAAGGAATAGCCAGCAGCAGTCTCAATGGAAGTGGGGAGATGGAACTTTTGATTTGGGAGGTGAAGCAGCAGTAGACCTTACTGCCAGAATTTTCATTCATTATCTGCTGCAATCCTATCTGTTTTCAGGAAGGATTATGGAGAAGAATGCCCATGTAAATGTTCATCTATTATATTTATTATAGAATAACTGAGAAAAATCACAAGGATTTTCAGATGAAAAGCACAACAGTACAATTATTAACTCCAAAAAGTGAACAAGTTTCGAATTTAAAAATGCGATCTTCGATTCTGGCTATTGTGTCAGTTATTTCTAAAGTCTGTGAAATCATCCAAATTGAGACCATGTATACTAACAAAATGTCAGAAAGCTTTATTTCCTTTAAATGTAAACATAAATTGTTAAGAAATAAACATTAGTCATTGTGTTACACATTTTAACCTGTTATGAGGAGAAAGTACCTACCTCTCTGGTACCACCTTCTCTTGAGCACCTCAACTTGTTCCACCCATCGCACCTCCTTCAAAAATACCCATTGTTTACGATCCCTCGCAAGCCCCACCCTGAGTTTCACAGAGATATGCTCCTTCCTTTTCATCTGCTCTGAGCAACTCCTCATCCTTGGCGATTTCAATCTCCACCTCAGCTCCCTTTGCCCCTTCTCCAATGCCCTCCTATCCTCCCTATATTATAAACTCTCCTTATTTAAAGCCATCTTCTCAACTTTGCCTCCCCCGTGGCCTCCACTCCAATGGTCTTGATCACAGACAAAGTCATCTGACACTTCCTTATATAGAATCATAGAAATTTACAGCACAGAAGGAGGCCATTCGGCCTATCATGTCTGTGCCGGCCAGAAAAGAGCTATCCAGCCTCATCTCACTTTCTAGCTCTTGGTCTGTAGTCTTGTAGGTTACAGCACTTCAAGTGCATATCCAAGTATTTTTGAAAAAGCGATGAGGGTTTCTGCCTCTACCATCCTTTCAGGCAGTAAGTTCCGGACTCCCCAACCACCCTCTGGGTGAAAAAAAAATTCTCTGCAACTCCCCTCTAATCTTTCTACCAATTACTTTAAATCTATGGCCCTTGGTTATTGACTTCTCTGCTAAGGGAAATAGGTCCTTCCTATCCACTATCTAGGCCCCTCAATTAAATCTCCCCTCAGCCTCCTCTGTTCTAAAGAAAAACAACCCCAGCCTATCCAATCTTTCCTCATAGCTAAAATTCTCCAGTCCTGGCAACATCCTCGTAAATCTCCTCTCTAGTGCAATCACACTTTTTCTGTAATGTGGTGACTAGAATTGTTCGCAGTACTCAAGCTGTGGCCTAACTTGTTTTTTTTAATACAGTTCTAGCATAACCTCCCTGCTCTTATATTCTATGCCTTGGCTAATAAAGGAAAGGATCCCATATGCCTTCTTAACCACCTTATCTACCTGTCGTGCTACTTCAGGGATCTGTGGACATGCACCCCAAGGTCCCTCACTTCCTCTACACTTCTCAGTACCCTCCCATTTATTGTGTACTCCTTGCCTTGTTTGCCCTCCCCAAATGCATTACCTCACACTTCTCTGGATTGAATTCCATTTGCCACTTTTCTGTCCACCTGACCAGTCCATTGACATCTTCCTGCACTCTATAGCTTTCTTCCTCACTATCAACCACATGTCCAATTTTTAATATCTGCAAAATTCTTAATCATTTAAGTCTAAATCATTGATAAAAGCAAAGTATCTAGTACTGAGCCCTGTAGAACCCCACTGGAAACAGCCTCCCAGTCACAAAAACACCCATCGACCATTACCCTTTGCTTCCTGCCACTGAGCCAATTTTGGATCCAACTTGCCACTTTCCCTTTGATCCCATGGGCTTTTATTTTTCTGACCAGCCTGCCATGTGGGACCTTTTCAAAAGCCTTGCTAAAATCCATGTCGACTACATCAAACGCGCTACCCTCATCGACCCTTCTTGTTACCGCCTAAAAATTTAAACAAGTTAGTCAAACACTACCTTCCCTTAACAAATCCACGCTGACAGTCGTTGATTAATCTGTGCCATTCTAAATGACAATTAATGATGTCAGTCAGAAATTTTTCCCTGTAATTTGCCCACCGAGGTTAGGCTGACTGGCCTGTAATTACTCAGTCTATCCCTTTCTCCCTTTTTAAACAATGGGAGAATGTTAGCAGTCCTCCAGCACCACGCCTGTAGCCAGAGAGGATTGGAAAATTATGGTCAGAACTTCCGCTATTTCTTCCCTTGGTTCTCTTAACAGCCTGGGATGTATTTCAACCAGGCCTGGTTATTTATCTACATTTAAGATGCTAAACCCCTTAATACTTCCTCTCACTATGTTTATCTCATCCAATATTTCACACTCCTCCTCCACTATAATGCCTGTATCATCCCCCACATTTGTGAAGAGGGATGTAAAGCATTCATTAACAACCATACCCATGTCTTCCACCTCCACACGCAGGTCGCCTTTTTGGTCTCTATTATGCCCTTATATTCCTCACTTCCCGGATCCCCATCCTTTTCCAATCACACTTCTTTTCTTACAATCAACCAGCTTTTCAAAACCTTCTCCGCTGTCCACCGCACCCTCACCAAGAACTGAGAAACTCATGGACGTCTTTGTCACTATGTTTGACGCCATACCGATCTCTAACTCTTCTAGCCCTGCAACCCCCCAAAATTTCCATTCCACTGATTAGTCTCTTATATATCATCAACCCCCATCCCTTTGTCCAAGCATGGTAGCCAAAAGCGATCACTTTGGTCTTCAAGGGTTTAACTGGAGGAAATTGCAACTCATCTAAAACTGGATGTTGGATAAGCAATCTGACAATACAGGGGCTCAGATATAGAACTGGGTGTCATTCGTTAAAGTTGCTATACAAATGTTCGTTGTTAAACAAAAACTTTGACACAAACACATCCCAAATAACACTACCTCATTGAGAAGATTGATGGATGCACAAAGGCTAGAAGGGAATGTTTGTGAGGTACTTTGAAGCTGAGCTTGGACATTGCTGTTCCACTCAATCACCAGGCCTGGCCCATGTTTGACCAACTGCTGATGGTTCTAGTAACTGGAGAGTCAATAGTAAGAAATATTTCCTTGGTGGAACGAAAAATTCTAGAGACAGACAAAAAGACAAAATATTGCAAATGAAAAAGGAAATGGCAGACTTGGAACAATTACTTTGGGGCCGATTTTTGGATGGCTGAGCGGGTGAGCTCCGAAAATGGCGGAATCCCAGAGCGGTTTCGGGGCCCAGCTTCAACGCGCTCACTTCCAGGTTCCCCAATGACGCGTTCGGGTGCATGTGCAGCTCCCGCATGCAGGATTCCCACCTGCAAATAAAGCCGGTGGGATGATAATTTAGATAGTTATTTAGCTAGTTGAGGTACTTGACAGAGCTCAGTGACTGGAGATTTTGGCAGGGGTGCAATTTTGAAGGATTCTCAGCTTGTTTCCCGTGCTGGTGGGAAACACTCCCTGTTGGAGCAGATGTGTTTCAGCCAGCAGCCAGTGGGAGATGCAAAGGATTATTTGACAGTTGGGTGGGGTGGGGGCGGTGGGGTGGGGGCGGTGGGGTGGGGGGGGGGGTGGGGGGGGTGGGGTGGGGGGGGGGTGGGGGGGGTGGGGTGGGGGGTGGAGAAACCTCATTTATTACAGCAGGGCACTCTAACTTCAGACAAAGTTTTGGCTGCAAGACTTTTGTCTTTCCACTCAAAATTATTAATTTATACCCTAAACTCTGCTGTGCAAACACATTTACCTACTTTGTGGACCCCCTCAAACACTCACCGTCAGGATGGGGGGGGGGGCGCCATAGCTGCATTCATCACTTCATCCGAGGACGAGTAACATCACCAGCCTCGCCAGGCACGCCGTCCACCTCCGCCATATGGAGCTCCACAACACAGTGCTGCGCCACAGGCATCTGCACAAAACAGTCCTGCAACTACACATACACCCACTGTAGGGTGACCCAATGGGTAGCATCAAGTGTGGGTGTTCATGGTGAACCTCATGAAAGGGACTTATTGCACAAGCCAGTCAAGAATGGCCAAGACGTGGCAGTAGTGGTGACAATAATAATATTTAATGCGCCATTAACAAAAATCAAATATAGATAAAAAACATGACAAACTGTAAAACCCCCTTGTGCATCCCCTTTGTCCTCACAAAACCTTTGCCTTACGCTTACGACTATTCCTACGTGGTGCTTTCCCTGTGGCTGCAGCAGAGGTGGTGGCAGGTTGCTCTTGTCCATGCCCTGACCGATAGATGTTTTGGGCCTACGCCCTCTGGGTTTCGGTGCCAGTGAGGGCCCCTCCAAAGACTGCTCCACCTGCACCAGTGTAGGGGCAGACTCGACCACCTGGGGAGGAGGCAGCATTGTGGGTACTGGTTGAGAGGAGGGCAACGGGTGAGACGTGGGGGCACTTTGCATGGCGTCCCCACTTCCCCTTTCGCCATCATCCCTCTCCTGGGCCTGGCCCACATCACTCCTTCCACCCGACTGGATGACAGTTGGGAGGACATGTGAAGCCTTGTAAGGCCAGTGCTAGTGTATCTGCCTGCCTGTTTAAGGTGGCAGAAAGTTGCTCACCCTGAGTCTGAAGGGCTGTTGTCAGGGTCTCAATGGACTCATTGGTAAGCCGTGCTCGAAGCTCGCTGGAGGCTAGCCTTCCTTCCATCGCAGATATTCCCGCACTTACCCCCAACACTATCTGAGATGCCCTCACGTCCCTGTGACAGTAACTCAGATTCCCTCCTGTACCTGTGCCAACATTCCACTCATGCAGGAGTTGGACTCCTCCATCCTCTGCACTATTGGGGAGAGTGCACATGGCACCTGTTCCAGCACCTCGCAAATGTGCTGCTACCCCTCGATCATTCTCCTTTTAAAGGATGGCCCTCAGGGTTCAGCATCCATGTCCAGCTGTGCAGAGCCTGAAGAGGAGTGCTCTCACTGATACGGACTCTCCACAGCTGCTCCTGCCACCAGTGTCTGCTCGTGCTCATGTGTGTGGTGACTCACCATGTGCGACCCCAACTAAGTGAGGAGGACGGGGACCCACCGAGGTGTGTATCTGCGTTGGTGGATGGCTCACTCAGATGTGATGGTGCCCCCTCTGAAGCCGGCAGGTCCTCTGAGGAATCGCCCTCTGCCATCACGGTGGTTGCTGAAGGCCCTGTAAGAGAACAGAAGGCAATATTAAGCATGATGACAGATGTTGAGGTGCTGAAGATGGCAAGGCATGTTAACATCATGTGCTATTGTGAGTGCTGAATGTTAAAGTTCTGTCTCCAGCCGTTTGTCAGGTGGCAGTCTCGGCGTCTCCCGACGGACAGGCACTCAAGGGTGCGCTGACTTCAAGAGTTTCCTGCTCCGTGTCCGTGAGGATGACCTGATGTTGTGGCCCCCCTCCTGTGCATTCTGGGCTCCCTTCTCCTATAACTAGAGAGTTGTGAGTGAGGGATAGTGACGTGGCCAACCGCTGAATGCATTGGTTTGTGTGAGGCTGACTGTGAAAGATGCATCAGAGGGTGAGTATGAGACAGACCCGTGACATTGTATGAGGATTGGGTTGAGTGGTATTGGTGGGATGAGTACTGGGGAGATGAGTAAGTGCAGGTAAGTGGAGGATGAGCTTTGAGTGGGTGTGAGGAGTGATGTGATAGAGTAGTGTTGGCAGTGCAGAAGGAGTTGTGGGGTGGGGGCGATGATGTGGAAGACAGAGTGTAGGAGAATGAGTAAGTGTACTCACTTTGACTGACCTAGTTAGGTCACTGAAGCGCTTCCTGCACTGGATCCATGTGCGGGAGACGTTGCTGTGCTGGTGACCTCCTCTTCCACCTCGAACCAGGCCTTCTTGGTGGCAGAGGCAGGCCACTTCCTCCTGTCCGCCGGGTAGAAAATCTCCCTCCTCCTCCTCACCCCATCCAGTAAGACCTGGAGTGAGGCTCAGTAAATCTGGGAGCAGCCTTTCCTCTGGGCTGCTCCATTCTATAATTTAGGTTCTTTGCTGCAGGAGCAGCATTGGAGGACTGCCCCTTTAAGTAGAGCTCCTCCAGCTGACAGCCTGTGATGCGGGTGTGCAGTCTGCTTGCTGTGCAGGTTTCCGACTGGAAACCCGGAAGCCACGTTAAGTGGCTTCAATTTACCCACGATCACATGGGGAACGGACAGATTTCACTGGGCGGGTTACCCACCTGCCCAGTCGCCCCCGCCCCCCCCCGCTGCCATCCCGCCTCCCTGGCAATATCGGGGCCTTTATGTCAGTCTTCACAGTAGAGGAAGAGGATAATATACCTGATATTCCAGGGAAACTAATAATAATGAATCATGGATTGGAACTCACTGAAGTTAACATAAGAAAAGTTAATGGCACTGAAGACTCAAATCCCCAGTGCCTGAAGTAGATAAAGAAATTCCAGATGCTTTAGCCATAATCTATCAAAGCTCTTGTTTCAGGAATTATCCCTTTAGATTGGAAAATTGCAAGTGTAACTCCATTATTTGAGAGAGAAAAAGAAAAAAAAAAGCAGGATTTTCTGGAGTGGGAAGGAATCCTGGCTTAAACCCGCTGAAAAACACACACGGCCCTGACCCATCTGGGTGCACGTGCTGTTCTTGAACCCGGAAGTCCTGCCGGCAATTAAAGGGACGATATTTAAAGCAGCAATTCAAGTACTTGAAAGGTGCATAAATGCAATTAAGAATGATGGTAAGCGATTTCAACACTGCCTCAACATATTTAACATGCTGTGTGAATCACACCATGGGAAAGTAGTCAGGTTTAGCTGGGAAATCTGTGTTTAGACTGAAAATTGTTGGTTCACATTCAGAATTGTTCTGTTTACACACTTTTCGGACCCCCTCAAACTGACACCATCAGGATGGCCGGAGCGAGAGCGCAATGGCTGCATTCACCACTACATCCAAGGAGGAACATCACCACCCTCGCCAGGCACAGCGTACACTTCTGCCACTTGCAGCTCCACAACACAGTGCTGTGTCACAGGCACCTGCACAACATCGGAGGGACTGACATCGCAGGAGGCAATACCCTCGAGAGGGTCTACAAACCGAGCCTGAGCTTCCTGGACCTCTGCGGAGTAGTGCCTCCGGAGGCTGAGAGAGAGTCGCCAGTTGGTCGCAGACATTTGCAGCCTCCTTCATGCTGAGCTACTCTCAGCATCTCATTGCCTGTTGCAGTTAAAGTGACCACTACCCTTAACTTCTTCACCTCCAGATCATTCCAGGGTGTCATCGCCTGGGTCTCAGTCATCTGCCTAATATTTGAATGCTTCTCGTAAGGAGATCACAAAATGATCATAGTGCAGTCCTCACACCACCTGAAAAGAGCAGGAACCAACACCATTCCCCCCGCACAAAACAGTACTGCATTTACACATACACCCACTGTAAAGTCACCCACTAGATGGCATCAAGTGTCACCTTTCATGATGAAGAACATGGAAGGGTGCTTTCCCACCCCTGCCACTCCACCAGTGCCCTTGTTGTTGTCTGTCAGCTAGCCAGCCCACTCCCGTAGAGTATTGAAACTTTATTATAGGAACAGGAGTAGGCCATTCAGCCCCTCGTGCCTGCTCCGCCATTTGATAAGATCATGGTTGATCTGTGACCTAACTCCACATACCCGCCTTGGATTTTTGTTAACCAAAGATATTAAGCGATATGGGGCTATCAATCTCAGATTTAAAATTAACAATTGAACTGACCTCAACTGCTGTTTGCAGAAGAGCGTTCCAAACTTTTACCACCCTTTGTGTGTAGAAGCGTTTCCTAACTTCACTCCTGCAAATCCTGGCTCTAAATGTTAGGCTATGCCCCGTAGTCCTAGTATTCAAGTATAGGAGACCTCCAAAAACAGTTACAAATGCATCAGCAGCCAAAAGCAATAATCCAGCAACACACCTGTAACTCCTGCATGATTCCTTTAAATATTCCATAAACAGCGTCTTCCACGCTGTTTATGACCCGTTCAGTTGTGCGAGGCTAAGACAGCGCGTTGGCTGGAGTATTGAGTTACAAAATCAGCACTGCTCACTGATCTACCGCATAGTCTCCCTACTTTACATACTGCCAGCATTAGTTATCTGCGCGTGCGTGAACACCTTTACCAAGCTGGCTTCCAGCACACTTCACGCTAGAAGTGTGCGCGTGCATTCCAGATGCCATTTTAGGTCTTTAGGAGGCCGCGTAGCACCTACAAAACAGACGGTATGCGGTCCAATTTCTAGCCCATGGAGTATGATCAATGGGTGTGTACTTTAATTGGAAGGAAGTGACTAGTGGTGTCCTACAAGGATCTGTGCTGGGGCCTCAATTATTCACTATTTATTAATGACTTGGATAGCACAATAGAGAGCCATATATTCAAGTATGCCGATGACAAAGGTTGGTGGCATAGTAAGTAGTGCAGACTGGAGCATAAAATTACAAAGACATTGATAGATTAAGAGAATGGGCAAAGCTATGACAGATGGATTTCAATGTAAGCAAGTGTGAGGTCATCCATTTTGGACCAAAAAAGATTTTTTTTTAAATGGTGAAAAGCTAGGAACATTGGAGGTCCAAAAAGATTTAGGGGTCCATGTACACAGATCATAAAAATGTAGTAATCAGGTACAAACAATAATCAAAAAGGCTAATGGAATGTTTGCCTTTATAACTGGAGGGCAAGAATATAAAGGGGAGGAAGTTTTGCTACAGCTATACAAAGCCCTGGTTAGACCACATCTGAAGTACTGTGTACAATTCTGGGCACCACACCAGAGAAAGGAAGGAGTGCAGCCCAGATTCACCAGAATGTTACCAGGGCTCCAAGGGTTAGATGATGAGGAGGTATAATATAAACTAGGCTTCTATTTCCTGGAATATAGAAGGTTAAGGTTTTTAGGATTTTGAATGGAATTGATGGTTATCACAGCACAGAAGGAAGCCATTTGGCCCATTGTGCCTGTGCCAGCTCTTTCAAAGAGCTATCCAGAGAAAGCTGTCCGATTGCCTATCGCCCTGTAATTTTTTTCCCTTCAAATATTTATCCAATTTGAAAGTTACTATTGAATCTGCTTCCACCACCCTCTCAGGCAGTGCATTCCAGATCATTACAACTCGCTGCATAAATAAATGTTCTCATGTCCCCTCTGGCTTTTTTGCCACTTACCTTAAATCTGTGACCTCTGGTTACCCACACTTCTGCCACTAAACAGTTTCTCCTTATTTACACTTTTAAAAAATTCATGATTTTGAACACCTCTATCAAATCTCCTCTCAACCTTCTCTGCTCTAAGGAGCACAACCCTAGCTTCCCCAGTCTATCCATGTAACTGAAGTCCCTCATCCCTGGTACCATTCTAATATATATTTTCTGCACCCTCTAAGGCCTTCATATCCTTCCTAAAATGTGGTGCCCAGAATTGGACACAATACTCCAGTTGTGGCCGAACCAGCATTTTAGAAAAGTTTAGCATAACCTCCTTGCTTTTGTAGTCTATGCCCCTGTTAATAAAGACCTGGATCCCATATGCTTGTAGAAAAAAGTCTTCTCAACTTGACGTGCCACCTTCAAAGATTTATGCACACATGACCCCAGGTCTCTGTTCCTGCACCCTCTTTAGAATTGTACCATTTAGTTTATATTGCCTCTCCGTTTTTCCTGCCAAAATGTATCGCTTCACACTTCTCTGCATCAAATTTCATCTGACATGTGTCGACCCATGCCATCAGCCTGCCTATGTCCTCGTGAAGTCTATTACTAACCTCTGCACTGTTTACTACAATTCCAAGTTTTGTGTCATCTGCAAATTTTGAAATTGTGCCTGTACACCCAAGTCATTAACATATATCACAAAAAGTAGTGGTCCTAGTACCAACTCCTGGGGACCACCACTCTATATCTTCCTCCAGTCCAAAAAACAACCAACCATTCACCACTATTCTGTTTCCTGTCACTTCGCCAATTTCGTATCCATGCTGCCACTGTCCCTTTTCTTCCATGGGCTTCAACTTTGCTGACAAGCCTCCTATGTGGCACTAAAACATCTTTTGAAAGTCCTTCAATCCACAATTGTCCAAGTGTCTTGTAATTTTGTCCCAGATTATCAATTATAAAAGCTTGCTCACCACAGAGGTTAAACTGACTGGCCTGTAGTTGCTGGGTTTATCCTTACAGGTTTTTTGAAGAAGGGTGTAACATTTGCAGGTCTCCAGTCCTCTGGCACCACCCCCCTCCGGATCTAAGGAGGATTGGAAGCTTATGGCCAGCAACTTTGCACCCTTATTTCCCTCAGCAACCCAGAATGCATCCCATCCGGACCGGGTGAGCTCTCGCTCTCGAATGTACTCGAACAATCAGTGTTGCCTGCCAATCTTTGATTCCAATTTACGTGGGCCAGATCCGTTCTCAACCCACTGAAATTGGCCCTCTTCCAATTAAGCATTTTTACTCTAGATTGCTCCTTGTCCTTTTCCATAACTAATCTAAACCTTATGATACTACGATCACTGTTCCCTAAATGTTCCCCACTGACACTTGCTCCACTTGACCTACCTCATTCTCCAGATCCAGCAATGCCTCCTTCCTCATTGGACCAGAAACACACTGCTCAAAAAAGTTCTCCTAAACACACTCAGACTCCCCCTCTTTGCACTATTACTACCCCAGTCTATATTCGGATAATTTAAGTCCCCCATTATCACTACTGCTTGGTTCTTGCACCTTTCTGTAATTTCCCTCTCCTCTATATCCTCACCACTAACTGGTGACCTATAGAATACATCCAGTAGTGTAATGGTATCCTTATTGTTTCTTAACTCTAACCAAATAGATTCTGTCTTTGACCCCTCAATTACATCATCCCTTTCCAGTGCTATAATAGTTTCTTTGATCAATACTGCCGCCCCCCTCATTTCTTACCTTATATCCAGGAATATTTAGTACCTGATCTTGCCCTTTTTTGAGCCAGCTCTCCATTATCATATTCCCATATCATTGGTACCCACACTGACCACAAGTTCTGGCTGTTCCCCTTCCCCCCACAGAATGTTCTGCACCCTCTCCATGATCTCCTTTACCCTGGCATCAGGGAGGCAACACCATGCAGGACGCATGTCGGCAGTCACAGAAACACCTCTCTGTCCCCGACAATCCAATCTCCTATGACTACTGCATTTCTACGCACCCCTGCACCACCACCACCCCTCCGTGCAGTCCTTTGCCCCATGGTGTCATGCTCAGGACTGCACTCCGAGGTGTCATCACCCTCACTGGTATTCAATGCTGAATACCGGTTTGAGAGTGCCATACACCCAGAAGATTCCTGCACTGCCTGCCTCTGCCTACCTTTCAGATGGCCACCCACTTGCTATCCTGAACTCTCTGTGGCTGCAGGGTGACCATCTTCTGGAACATACGATCCAGGAAATCTTTAGCCTCCCTAATGTTCTGCAGGGACTCCAGCTGCTCCTCAAGCCTAGAAACCCTCAGCTTGAGCGAGAAGAGAGCCAGAGAGGTGAGTGCAGTGTAAATCTAAGGCAAGTCATGGCAGCAGAGCTCACACCTGTGATATGCTCCTCCTGCATTATGTGGGAAGTCATGGACACTGCCGATGTCCCTGGTGACCATGTGTGCAGGAAGTGTGTCCAACTGCAGCTACTGGCTAACCGTATTTCAGAGCTGGAGCTGCGGGTGGATTCACTGTGGAGCATCCGCGATGCTGAGACTATCGTGGATAACACATTCAGTGAGGTGGTCACAATGCAGGTAAAGATTATGCAGGCGGAAAGGAAATGGGTGACCGCCAGGCAGAATAAAAGGACTAGGCAGGTAGAACAAGAGTCCCCTGGGGCCATCTCCCTCTCAAACAGATATACCGCTTTGGATACTGTTGGGGAGATGGCTTATCAGGGGAAAGCAGCAAGAGCCAAGTTAGTGGCACCACTGGTGGCTCTGCTGCACAGGAGGGGAGGAAGAGTGGCAGGGCTATAGTGATAGGGGATTCAATTGTAAGGGGAACAGATAGGTGTTCCTGCGGCCGCAAACGTGACTCCAGGATGGTATGTTGCCTCCCTGGTGCTAGATTCAAAGATGTCACGGAGTGGCTGCAGGGCATTCTGGAGGGGGAGGGTGAACAGCCAGTAGTCGTCGTCCATATCGGTACCAACGACATAGGTTTAAAAAAAGGGATGAGGTCCTGCAAGGTGAATTTAAGGAGTTAGGAGATAATTAAAAAGCAGGACCTCAAAAGGTAGTGATCTCAGGATTACTACCAGTGCCACGTGCTAGTGAGTATAGGAATAGCAGAATAGACCAGTTGAATGCATGGCTGCAGGGATGGTGTAGGAGGGAGGGATTTAGATTCCTGGGACATTGGGACCGGTTCTGGGGAAAGTGGGACCTGTATAAGCGGGACGGGTTACACCTAAGCAGGACAAGGACTGATGTCCTTGCGGGGGTGTTTGCTAGTGCTGTTGGGGAAGGTTTAAATTAGAATTGCAGGGGGATGGGAACCTGAGCAGGGAGAAACAAGGATAGAAACAAGAGACAGAAAGGGAAGAAGCAATAGTGGATGGCAGAGAAAACAAGGGCGAAAACCAAATAGTTTTATTTTGCGCTAAGGCCCTAAGATGACTAGCAATCTTAAAAAGACAAGTCTAAAGGCATTGTGTCTAAGTGCGTGGAGCATTCGCAATAAGGTAGATGAATTAACAATGCAGATAGATATTAATGGTTATGATATAGTTGCAATTACAGAGACATGGCTGCAGGGTGACCAAGGATGGGAACTGAACATCCAGGGGTATTCAATATTTAGGAAGGACAGGCAAAAAGGGAAAGGAGGTGGGGTAGCGTTGTTAGTAAAGGAGGAAATCAATGCAATAGTGAGGAAGGATATTGGCTCGGAAAATCACGATGTGGAATCTGTATGGGTGGAGCTAAGAAACACCAAGGGGCAGAAAACGTTAGTGGGGGTTGTCTATAGGCCCCCAAACAGTAATGGAGATGTAAGGGAGAGCATTAAACAGGAAATTAGAGATGCATGCAAGAAGGGTGCAACAATAATCATGGGTGACTTTAATCTACATATAGATTGGACAAACCAAATTAGCAATAATACTGTGGAGGAGGAATTCCTGGAGTGTGTACGTGATGAATTTCTAGACCAATACGTTGAGGAACCAACTGGAGAACAGGTTATCCTAGACTGGGTATTGCGCAATGAGAAAGGATTAATTAACAATCTTGTTTTGCAGGGTCCCTTAGAGAAGAGCGACCATAACATGATAGAATTCCTCATTAAGATGGAGAGTGAAGTAGTTGAATCTGAAACTAGGGTCCTGAATCCAAATAAAGGAAATTACAAAAGTATGAGGCGTGAGTTGGCTAGGATAGATTGGGGAGCTTTACTAAAAGGGATGACAGTGGATAGGCAATGGCTAATATTTAAAGAACTTGTGCAGGAATTACAACAATTATTCATTCCTGCCTGGAGCAAAAATAAAACAGGAAAGGTGGCTTAACCGTGGCTTACAAAAGAAATTAGGGATAGTATTAGATCCAAAGAGGAGTCATATAAAATTGCCAGAAAAAGCAGCAAGCCTGAGGATTGGGAACAGTTCAGAATTCAGCAAAGGAGGACAAAGAGATTGATTAAGAGGGGAAAAATAGAGTATGAGAGTAAACAAGCAGGGAACATAAAAACTGACTGTAAAAGCTTTTATAAATATGTCAAGAGAAAAAGATTAGTGAAGACAAATGTAGGTCCCTTACAGTCAGAAATGGGGGAAATTATAAAGGGGAAAAAAGAAATGGCAGAACAATTAAACACATACTTTGGTTCTGTCTTCACAAAGGAGGACACAAATAACCTCCCAGAAATGTTAGGGAACCAAGAATCTAGTGAGAGGGAGGAACTGAAGGAAACCAGTGTTAGTAAAAAAAAAGTGCTAGGGAAACTAATGGAGACAAATCCCCAGGGCCTGATAATCTACATCCCAGAGTACTAAAGGAAGTGGCCCTGGAATTAGTGGATGCATTGGTGATCATCTTCCAAAATTCTATAGACTCTGGAACAGTTCCTACAGATTGGACGGTGGCAAATGTAACCCCACTATTTAAAAAAAGGAGGGAGAGAAAAAACAGGGAATTACAGACCAGTTAGCCTAACATCAGTAGTGGGGAAAATGCTGGAGTCTATTATAAAAGATGTGATATCAGAACACTTGGAGGGCATTGATGGGATTGGACAAAGTCAGCATGGGTTTATGAAAGGGAAATCATGCTTAACAAATCTACTGGAGTTTTGAGGATGTAACTAGTAGAATAGATAGGGGAGAACCAGTGGATGTGGTGTATTTGGATTTGCAGAAGGCTTTTCATAGGGTCCCACACAAGAGGTTAGTGTGCAAAATTAAAGCACATGGGATTGGGGGGAATATACTGGCATGGATTGAGAATTGGTTGACAGACAGGAAACAGAGAGTAGGAATAAACAGGTCTTTTTCCAGGTGGCAGGCAGTGACTAGTGGGATACCACAGGGATCAGTGCTTGGGCCCCAGCTATTCACAATATATATCAATGATTTGGATGAGGGAACTAAAGGTAACATTTCCAAGTTTGCAGACAACACAAAGCTGGAGTGGAATGTGAGCTGTGAGGAGGATGCAAAGAGGATCCAATGTGATTTAGACAAGTTGGGTGAGTGGGCAAGAACATGGCAGATGCAGTATAACGTGGATAAATGTGAGGTTATCCACTTTGGTTGTAAAAGCAGAAAGGCGGATTATTATATGAATGGTGATAGATTGGGAAAAGGGGAGGTGCAATGAGACCTGGGTGTCCTTGTACACCAGTCACTGAAAGCAAGCATTCAGGTGCAGCAAGCAGTTAGGAAGGCAAATAGTATGTTAACCTTCATTGCAAGAGGATTTGAGTACAGGAGCATGGATGTCTTACTGCAGTTATACAGGGCCTTGGTGAGACCACATCTGGAGTATTGTGTGCAGTTTTGGTCTCCTTATCTGAGGAAGGATGTCCTTGCCATGGAGGGAGTGCAACAAAGGTTTACCAGACTGATTCCTGGGATGGCAGGACTGAATATGAGGAGAGATTGGGTTGGCTAGGCCTATATTCACTAGAGTTTAGAAGAATGAGAGTTGATTGCATCAAAACATAAAATTCTAACAGGACTATACAGACTAGATGCAGGGAGGATGTTCCCAATGGCTGGAGAGTCCAGAACCAGAGGTCACAGGCTCAGGCTACAGGATATGCCATTTAGAACCAAGATGAGGAGAAATTTCTTCACTTAAAGGGTGGTGAACCTGTGGAATTCTCTACCACAGAAGACAGTGGAGACCAAATATTCAAGGAGATAGATATATTTCTTAATGCTAAAGGGATCAAGGGATATGGGGAAAAAGCAGGAACAGGGTACTGAGTTGGACAATCAGCCATGATCATTTTGAATGGGGGAGGAGGCCCAAAGGGCTGAATGGCCTACTCTTGCTCCTATTTTATATGTTTCTATGTACATGAAGCATCCTGAAGTTCCCACATGGCACAGGAATGGCAGACAATGAGTCTCAGCTGCCCATCCATTATATTTTTTTCTCAACTCCCTTTAGATACTCAATTATTATTAATTTACTTACTGTTTACTTACCTCAATTAACCTACTCTTTTATTCCAGCTTTCGCAGAACTTCTGGTCACCAAATTCTTAAGTTCACAATGCTCACTCTATCCTTCAGCAGATAACCTTCTACTTTATAGACCTTTTGAGAACAGCAGTTACAACAGCTCAATCAGCTTCCAGCTCACAATAATTACCCTCTATTCAGGCAATCATTTACTGTTAACTGCCACTGACTTGCAGTTTCTGTTAACTGTTACCTAATTTGCAGTTTCTCTTAAAGTTTTAATGTTCTACATTAAATTTTAAATGGGAACATGTCCTCAACCCGCCACGTATGCACTTGCCGCCATATTTGCGAGTGTCCCGCCATCGAGAAGCTAGACACTTCTTTAACATATTTAAATCAGGCTTCCACAGTGCAATTGGGTGCCAGATTAAAATTTAACAATTGCCGGCTGGGTTTCCCAGGGCCCGGGAAACCCGGCAGTAAAAGGGAGGCGGGAGCTGCTCGCTCAAGAAGGTAAGTACCTTTTACAGCACTCCTTGTGGGCCAGAAGGAGCAGGCATGCTCCGCCCAGCCCCTCAAGGAAGTCTTTGGCCTCTCCTCTGCCGATCGCAGCCTCTCTCCCATCCTGCCGTGATCGGCGGCTTACCTCCACAAGCTCCAATCTCTCGCTCCTTCCCAATTGCCAACTCTTCCCTCCACCCCGCCCCATCAAGCCCTGATCTCTCCCTCCCCCATCCCGATTGTCCCCAAGGCTGCAGCCTCCTGCTGCTGGTTTTCCTGCCCAGCAGCTGGCTAGCCTGTCAATTTGGCCGGCTGCCAGGCAAGAAACGGAAGAGGCTCTGCTGTTAAATTCGGCAGGACCTCCGCGTGCCCGGTCTTGCCGGGTTTCCCCCGAGCTCTCCCGCCCCCCCGCCCCCCCCCCCCCCCCCAATAAACACCAGAGCCAGAGACTCTTAAACGTGGTGACGGGTTTCCGCATTGATTGACCAAATTAAAAATCACCTGCTCCTGCATAAAGTTCTGCTTTGACTTCTCCTCCAACTTATTAATACTGAAAGCTAACTTCTGAAACCTAAAGCTTCACCCTTATAGTTTGTTCAGATTAAAACATTAGATCAGGCAATCTAGCCCGTTGAAACTTGACAAAATTGTACAAGAACACTTTACTATAAATGAGCACTTAAGACTATCGCACTTGGATTTTCTGATCTGGTGGATCTTCCAGGGTAAAATTAATTCTCATTTTTGTGGCATGCACCAGTATTACCAGTCTGTATAGGTCGGTCACCTTGGGGGGTGGGGTGGGGTGGGGGGTGCGGCCAGAGAGAAATCTCTGCAGCTCTCAGGTTGACTGCACTCGGCAGAGCGACCCTTCAATTTTTATACCCACCTCTGTTTTTTTAACAATTCTGGACATTCCTGATGTACAATGTTGAGAAGGTGTTAGTGATGGGACATAAAGTGAATGTCATATTCCCTTAATTAATATTGCAGTCACATTCCGCATCCATCGATACCTCTGGTGGAAAATCCCAGAAGTGATGGTGGAAGCTGGGGAGCTGCTCCCTTCTACATTTCCCACTCTCACCTACTCCAAAACTAGTGTTAAGACATTCAAAACTCTGGGCCTTATTGTCAAGAACTTGGTTCCAAATCTCTCTGTTTGAAATTCTTATATGATTCCCTTTGCTTAACAATCAATGGGCAGGCCTCTTTAAACTCTAACAATCAATGGGCAGGCCTCTTTAAACTCGAGCAATCAATGGGCAGGCCACTTTAAACTCGAACAATCAGCAAAAATGTTTTTAAAATATTTTAATCTCCTAACATTTGTACGCATGTGAGCAAAATATATGAAAACAAATGAATCCTATAATCTTGGATCAGCAATAATACTTGGAGGTAATTTTAACTTTAATCCTCAGGCAAAAAACGATAGTGAGTTGACAGCTTGTTTTACATCTCACCCAATTTTCTTTTTCATTGGAATAGAAAATCGGGCGACGTGTAAAACAGGCTGCCGATTTGCTATCAACCATTTTTCGCACTGCAATAAAAGTGAAAATAACCCTACTTAAATTTTCAGGCAGCAGGATTGTCAAATATCGTAATATCACACCATTGCTCCAGCATCTCTAACTCTCTAAATAGACTGCATTCAGGAGTCCAAGCTTTTGATCTGACACAGATCAAAGGGAGGAACAGTGCAGAGCGAACCCAATCAAATCTAGTTCAACAATTCTGCTTCACATTGATGGAGCTATTGGGCTTCATTTTAGCACCCACTATCGGGTGCGTTCCTGGCGGGGGGGCTCCGAAAATCGGGGAATCCCGGAGCGGGTCCGGAGCCCGGCTCCAACCCGCCCACTTCCGGGTTCCCCACAGACGCACCGACGTGCGCGCGCAGCCCCCGCATGTGGGAATCCCGCAGGCAATTAAAACGGTCGGGGTGCCAAATAAGACTATTTATATTGCTATTTCAAGTCATTAACAGACCTGATTAAGGGAATATGTGAGGAAGGGTGGGATTTTAGAGACAACTGGGACTGTTTCCCATACTGGGGAAAACACTCCCAGTTGAAATGGACGTGTTGCATCTGTCAGCCTGTGGCAGCTGCAAAGGTCCATTTGACAGGTGGGGGGGGAAGACCCTCACTCATTGCAGGAGGCCACTCTGTCACTTGGGACAAAGTTTGGCCTCCACCACCCTCCTCCTGACAATCAAAGTCACCAACTTGCACACTTACCCCGGGGTCCAGAGACATGTACCTACCTTGCGGATCCCCTCAGATGTACATCTTTCGGATGGGGGCCGCCGTAGCTGCAGTCATGACCTCCTCGGAGGGCGAACAGCATCACCAGCCTCGCCGGCCACGCCGTCCACCTCTGACACGTGGAGCTCCACAACAGAGTGCTGTGACACATCCACCTGTACAGCAGGAGGGAGGGCAACCGCAGAGAGAGATGCGTCGCAGAGGGCACTACCCTCGCCACAGGGTCCACAGACCAAGGCTCAGCTTCCTGGACCTCTCTGAGCAGCAGTGCACACGAAGGCTCAGTGTCACTCGACATGTAGTCATGGACATCTGCAGCCTCCTTCATGCCGAGCTGCTCCCGGTTGGCCCGAGCAACACCTTCTTACCTGTTGCTGTCAAAGTCACCACTGCCCTCAACAACTTCTCCTCCGCATCCTTCCAGGGTGCCACCGGGGACATCGCCGACGTCTCTCAGTCGTCTGCACAAAAGAGCCCTTCAAATACACCTACACCAACTCTGCAGTGACACAGTGGGTGTCATCAGTTGTGGGTCTTCATTGTGATCCTCAGGAAAGGGCATTATTGCACAAACCAGACAAGATTCACAAAGACGTGGCAGTAGTGGTGCCAATATAATATGTAATGTGAGTTGGTCAGAAATTCAATATAAGTAAAAACCATGACAAACCCTCAAACACCCTTGTGCATCCCCTTCATGCTCACGACACGTTTGCCTTACGCTTCCGACTGCACATATGTGATGCATGCCCTGTGGCTGCAGCACAGGTAGTGGCAGGTTGAGTGAGGCTGACTGTGAAACAGATGCATGAGAGGGTGAGTATGAGATAGAACCATGAGATTGTATGAGGATTGGGTTGAGTGGTAGTGGCGGGATGAGTACTGGCGAGGTGAGTAAGTGCAGATAAGATGAGGATGAGGTTTGAGTGGGTATGAGGGGTGATGTGACAGAGTAGTGCTGGCAATGCAGAAGGAGATGTGGGGTGGGGGCGGTGATGTTGCAGACGGAGTGTAGGGGAATGAGTAAGTGTACTCACTTTGGCTGACCTACTTAGGTCGTTGCAGCGCCTCCTGCACTGTATGCAGGTGGGCGATATGTTGGTGGTGCAGGTGACCTCCTCTGCCACCTCGAGCCAGGCCTTCCTGATGGCAGAGGCAGGCCGCGTCCTCCCACCCGCCGGGGAGAAGATCTCTGTCCTCCCCCTCCTTCTCACCCTATCTAATGATACCTGGAGTGAGGCATCATTAAACTGGGAGCAGCCTTCCCCCTGGGCTGCACCAAGCTGTAATTTTTCCTATTTCCTGCAGCATCTGTCAGTGGAGGACTGCCCCTTTAAATAGAGCTCCTCCAGCTGACAGATCTTACTGCGCATGCGCAGCCCGCCCGACGCGCAGATCAGCAGTGGGGAACACGGAAGAACAATTAGGCTGCGATCGCGCGGGGAGCAGACTGATTTCGCCGGGCGCGTTACCCACACGCCCAATTTCCCCCCCCCCCCCACCGCGAACCTGCAGCCCTGGTAACACTGAGCCCATTATGTGGACTAGCCTGCAAATATGGAATATTTGACAGCACAGAGGTTTGTGAAGACACAGAGTGAACCTCTAATGGAGTGAATTGCTAACAGGGTGTGGACTTTCAACTGGGAATTTGGTAAGTATGGGAATTAGGTGCAGAGAGGGAACGGGGTGCTAAGTGATTTAAACCAAGGGTCTATAAACTAATCGATCAACTTTTAGAACGTAAAAAAAAACATAAAATTTATAAAAAAGACTAAGTAATTACTAATTATTTTGAAATCAAGCTAAATCCATTTACTGAATATAATCCAGATCTCAAGCGATTCTATTAGCCCAAGAAATAAACTACTGATAAATAAATAAAATAAAAACTAGAAATGGCAGTACAGGCTGTGTGTCGGGGCTGTAATATGTGGGAGTTTGTGGACAGCAAGACTGTCCTGGATTGCCACATCTGCAGTAAATGTCTCTGGCTTGAGACATTTCAGCTCAGAGTCTTTGAGCTGGAGTATGAGTTAGAGACACTCTGAAACAAAGGGGAGGTGGAGGTAGAGAAGGAGGTCCCGCAGACACCGGGTCCTATCCAACAGGTGCGAGGTACTTGATACCTATGAGGATTAGGATGAATGTGGCAGGGAGGATGCCCAGAATGCTAACCATGACACCATGGAGCATGAGGCAGTCGAAAGGGAGGGGGAGGGAATCAGAATAGAAAGGTTGTACTCATAGGCAGTTCTATAATCAGAGGGATAGATAGTGTCCTCTGCAGTCACAACTGAGAGTCCTGGAGGGTCTGTTGCCTACCTGGTGCAAGGGTAAAGGACATTTTGGAGCAACTGGAAAGAAAAAGGGAAAGGAATGGGGAGGATCCAATTGTTACGGCCCATGTCGATACCAATGACATAAGGAGGAGGTCCTGCTAAGGGAATATCAGAAGCTAGGAACTAAATTTAAAAGCAGGACCTCACAGGTAGTAATCTCATGTGCTAATTGGCATAGGGCTAGGCAGATCAGGAAGGTGAATGCATGGCTGAAGGAGTGGTGTGGGAAGGAGGGGTTCCATTTCATGGGGCACTGGAACCAGTACTGGGACAGGAAGGAGATGTACCGCTTGGATGGGCTCCACCTGAACCAGAATGGGACTAGCAAAATGAGTAAAGGACATAGAATAATAATCATAGGAGATTTTAACTACCCCCAAATAAACTGGCAAGAAGAGGTAGGTAAAGGGGTACAGAGAATGGAGTCTTTACAATGTGTGCAGGACTCCTTTCCTACCCAGTATGTAAAATACCCAATGAGAGAGGAGGCACTGCTGGATCTAGTAATGGGAAATGAACCAGAACAGATAAGAGAAGTAAGCATAGGGGAACATCTAGGCAATAGCGATCACAACATAATAAGGTTTAAGATAAAGATTGAGAAGGATATAAGTAAGACAAAGACCAATGTAATAAATTGGAAAAAAAGCTGATTTTAAGGGGATGAGAATGGAACTAGGGAACATAAACTGGAAAAATTTACTGAAAAACACAGAAACAGAAGAACAGTGGGAAACATTTAAAACGGTGATCAATAGAGTCTAGGAGAAATATATCCCACTAAAATGCAAGAACAAACTAGCCAGTAATGAAACATCATGGATGAATAGAGATAAGGGTAAAATTGAAACTAAAGAAAAAGGCCTCTTCCAAGTACATAAATAATAAAGGATAGGATGACAAAAGGGAATATGAAGAGGTGAGGAAAGAAGTAAAAAAAAAACAATTAGGAAAGCAAAAAGAAAATACAAAATTAAATTATCAAAGAATATAAAAAGAAATAGAAAAATATTCAACAGACACATAAATAACAAAAGATAATTGATAAACGTATCAGAGTTAGAGAGGATAAAACCCCTGGTCCAGATGGATTGCATCCGCATATATTAAAAGAAGTCAGGGAAGAGATAGCAGAGGCACTATTGCATATATATAAAAATTCATTATAAAAGGGAATAGTGCCAGAGGACTGGTGGACAGTTAATGTGATTCCTATATTTGAAAAGGGAGCTAGAACACATTTAGGGAACTATAGACCAATTAGCTTAACATTGGTGATAGGCAAGATAATGGAATCTTTATTCAAAGATGTAATAGAAAAACATCTAGAAATTGAAAATATAATAAAGAATAGTCAGCACGGATTTCATGTTTGACCAAGTTTACTGAATTCTTTGAAGAAGTAACAGAAAGTGTAGACAAGGGCAATGTAGTAGATGTAATATATTTGGATTATCAAAAGGCCTTCGATATGGTACCGCATTGTTGACTCACGACTAAGGTCAGAGGATGTGGAGTCGGGACAAGTAGCAGAATGGATGGCAAGCTGGCTACCAAACAGAAAAAAAAGAGTAGGGGTTAAAGTTAGTTACTCAGACAGTCAAAAGGTAGGAAATGTTGTTCCACAAGGATCGGTGCTGGGACTACTGTTGTTCAATATTTACATAAGCAATTTGGCCTCGGGAATCAGAAGTACAATTTCAAAATTTGCGGACGACACAAAATTGAGGGGTATAGTTAATACAAAGGAAGAATGCGACAAAATACAGAAACACATTAATAAACTTGCAGAATAGCTGTGTAATTGGCGAATGAATTTCAATATAGATAAGTGTGAGGTGGTGCATTTTGGTAGGAAGAATACGGAGGCCACATACTCCTTGGAAAATAAGGGTTTAAATGGGATAGAGGAGCAGAGGGATATGGGGGAACAGATACACAAATCACTAAAAACAGTCATGCAGGTTAATAAGGCAAACCAAGTATTCGGGTTCATTTTTAGTGGAATAGAATTGAAAATTCCATACTATAAAAAGAATATAGAGGCACTGGAGAAGGTGCAAAAAAGATTTACTAGGGTGATACCAGAACTGAGAGGTTATACCTATCAGGAAAGACTGAACAGGCAGGGGCTCTTTTCTCTAGAAAGGAGGAGAGATGACCTGATAGATGCCTTTAAGATTATGAAAGGGTTCGATAGCGTAGACATAGAGAAGACGTTTCCACTTGCGGAGGAGACCAGAACTACAGGCCATAAATATAAGTTTAGTAACTAATAAATCCAAAGGGGAATTCAGGAGAAACGTCTTTACCCACAGAGTGGTTGGAATGTGGAACTCGCTACCTCAAGGAGTAGTTGAGGCGAATGGCATAGATGCATTTAAGGGGAAGCTGGATAAGCACATGATGGAGATTGGAATAGAAGGATATGCTGATAGGGTTAGATGAAGTAGGAAGGGAGGAAGCTCGTATGGAGCACAAACACCGGCATGGACCTATTGAGCCGAATGACCTGCTTCTGTGCTGTACATTCTATGTAATTCTATGTAATATTTCCCCAACAAGGACAGACACCCACAACTATTTACATAGAAGGGATCAACATTACAGATTGAGATAAACCATTTATGTTGCTATTTATTTAATGGTAGTAATTGTTTATAAGAAAACAAGATCATCCAAGCAAGATGTGTAACAAGTTTGGACATAGAAAGCGAGAGCAATTGAATTGATAACTCTATTTCCATCAGTTGACTAATAACTTACTGCCTCATGATGCACTGGCAGTATATTGTACATGAAGTTGTGGTAAACAAGGTTGATGAGCTGCAGGTGTAGAGGGGGAGGAATTTCTGAAGTGTGTTCAGGAGAACTTTCTTGATCAGTATGTTTCCGGCCCAATGAGGAAGGAGGCTTTGCTGGATCTGGTTCTGGGAATGAGTTAGGTCAAGTGGAACAAGTGTCAGTGGGGAACATTTTGGGAACAGCGATCATAGTATCATAAGGTTTAGATTAGTTATTGAAAAGGTCAAGGAGCAATCTAGAGTAAAAATACTTAATTGGAAGAGGGCCAATTTCAGTGGGTTGAGAACAGATCTGGCCCATGTAAATTGGAATCAAAGATTGGCAGGCAAAACTAATTGAACAATGATGGCCTTTAAGAAGAGATGCTTTGGGTACAGTCTAGGTACATTCCCACAAGGGGGAAAGGTAGGGCAACCAAAGCCAGAGCTCCCTGGTTGATGAAAGAGAGAGAGAGTAAGATGAAGCAGAAAAAGGGGGCGTATGACAGATGTCAGGTTGATAATACAAGTGAGAACCAGGCTGAATATAGAAAATACAGAGGAGAAATGAAAAAGGAAATAATAGGGGCAATGAAAGCGTATGAGAATATACTGGTGGCTAACATAAAGGGGAACACAAAGTTTCCTATAAGGATATAAATGCTGGAATATGGGATTAGAGTAGACAGGGCTTGATGGCCGGCGCGGACACGATGGGCCGAAGGGCCTCTATCCGTGCTGTATAACTCTATGACTCTATGACTCTATAAATAGTGAACGGGTAGTAAGAGGAGGGATGTGGCCGATTGGGGACCAAAAAGGAGATCTAAGTATGGAAGCAGAGGGCATAACTGAGGTACTAAATGAACACTTTACATCTGTTTTTAACAAGGAAGAAGATGCTGCCAAATTCACAGTAAAAGAGGAGGTAGTTGAGATACTAGAAGGGCTAAAAATTGATAACGCCGAGGTACTAGAAAGGCTGGCTGTACTTAAAGTAGATAAGTCACCGGATCCAGATGGGGTGCATTCTAGGTTGCTGAAGGAAGTAAGGGTGAAAATTGCAGTGGTGCTGCCCATAATCTTCCAATCATCCTTCGATACGGGGTGGTGCCAGAGGACTGGAGAATTGCAACTGGTACATCCTTGTTCAAAACAGGATGTAAGGATAAACCCGGCAACTACAGGCCATTCAGTTTAACTTCGGTGGTGGGGAAGCTTCTAGAAACGATAATCCGGGACAAAATTAAGAGTCATTTGGACAAATGTGGATTAATAAAGGAAAGCCAGCACAGATTTGTTAAAGGCAAATCGTGTTTAACTAACTTGATTGAATTTTTTAATAACAGAGAGAGTTGATGAGGGCAATGCGGTTGATGTTATGTATACGGACTTTCAAAAGGCATTTGATAAAGTTCCACGTAATAGGCTTGTCAGCAAAATTGAAGCCCATGGAATAAAAGGGGCAGTGGCAGCATGGATACGAAATTGGCTAAGTGACAGGAAACAGAGAGTAGTGGTGAACGGTTGTTTTTTGGACTGGAGGAAGGTATACAGTGGTGTCCCTCAGGGATCGGTACTAAGACTTGGACTTGGGTGTACAGGGCACACTTTCAAAATTTGAAGATGACACAAAACTTGGAAGTGTAGTAAACAGTGAGGAGGATAGTGATAGACTTCAAGAGGATATAGATAGGCTGGTGGAATGGGCGGACACATTAAATTTAACGCAAAGAAGGCGAAGTGATACATTTTGGCAGGAAGGATGAGGAGAGGCATTATAAACTAAAGGGTACAATTCTAAAGGGGGTGCAGGAACAGAGAGACCTGGGGGCATATGTGCACAATTTTTTGAAGGTGGCAGGACAGGTTGAGAAAGCGGTTAAAAAAGCATACGGGATCCTGGGCTTTATAAATAGAGGCATAGAGTACAAAAGCAAGGAAGTTATGATGAACCTTTATAAAACACTGGCTCAGCTACAACTGGAGTATTGTGTCCAATTCTGGGCACTGCACTTTAGGAAGGATGTGAAGGCCTTAGGGAGGGTGTAGAAAAGTTTTACTAGAATGATTCCAGGGATGAGGGACTTCAGTTACATGGATAGACTGGAGAAGCTGCGGTTGTTCTCCTTAGAGCAGTGAAGGTTAAGAGGAGATTTGATAGAAGTGTTCAAAATCATGACAGGTTTAGATAAAGTAAATAAAGAGAAACTGTTCCCATTGGCGGAAGGGTTGAGAACCAGAGGACACAGATCTAAGGTATTTGGCAAGAGAACCAAAGGCGACATGAAGAAAAACCTTTTTACGCGGCGAGTAGTTATAATCTGGAATGTGCTGTCTGAAAGTGTGATGGAAGCAGACTGAATTGTGACTTTCAAAAAGGAATTGGATAAATACTTAAAGGGAAAAAATTTGCAGGGTTACGAGGAAAGAGCGGGGGAATGGGACTAACTGATTGCTCTTAAAAAGAGCCAGCATGGGCTTGATGGACTGAATGGCCTCCCCTTCTGTACTCTAACCTCCCTATGATTCTATGAAGTCTATTTTTGACAAAACACATTGTCCAAACTCATTCAGCAATGAAGTGCCTGATTAAGATTGAATGCTAATGGTTTCTTTCTTCTCCTGAGTGTGCCAAGAACCTTCAGTTACTTAGCTGGATGCTGGGCAACAGTAACTTTTTCAAGCCTTTCCAAAGCTAGGTAGATACCGCAGAACTAAATCTGCAGTTAGAAAATAAAATATATTGGGTTTGAACAAACAGCAAAATAGGCAACAAATCAATAACCTTGTAGATTCAGAACTGACATTTTACCTTCATTTTAATGTTACTGTACAATATCATGATCTCCTCCCCGTTTCCATTTTTTGTGCTTCTTTCCATATATTTTTATGTCATCATTAATGTGTAGAAGAAAATTCTGGTTTCATTGATTTAGGTTGAGGAGGTGTCGAAACTTAACACTATACTAATACATTTCTACATTAATATGGTCAAGTATCTCTTTATGCATTTCTACAGAGGCATTGTTAACTGCCCTGATGTAGCTGCCTTTCTGTATACAGGCAGAAATAAATAATCAAAGGAAAGGAGTGGTAATTAATTTCTCATTTACTATCCCTCGTTACGGTGTTACACATTCTTTTAATTAAATGTTGTCTGATGTTTGAGCCACATGTGGCTAATTGGGAGTCCAGATGTGGCAAATTACACTTCTGGTTAGTAAAAAAAATAAGTAATATACACCATCATTGGGCATGTGATTTCAATAATCATAATCTCACGACATATTCATGTGTACTTTAACCTTTCTGTGCATTGATTGGTAAAGTGGTAAGACAAAAAGCAAACTGTGCAAGTATTTTTTGATCATTGTGAATGCGTTATTTCCTTAGTTACTAATTGGTGGTAGATGTTTATTAAGTAAATATACACATGTGATCTATATTAACCTATATTGTGCGAGTATATGTAAAACATTTTCTACTAAAATTAGTGTATATGGCTAAAATGGTGTTGCCGTAGCCACACCTGTGGCTAGTCGGCAATTTCTATTGGACAACACTGTTTTAATTACAACAGACATGTGGAGTAATGGACAAGTAAACTTTAATGACACATGGATGAGAACATTCCACTCTTCATAAAGTACCATGCCTATCTGCTTCTAAGTTGCTGATGTCTGGAAGAAACAGCTACCTGCTCTCTATGGGCCCTGACTTACATAACAACGCATGGCCAAGCTGTATAATCTGCTAACCCTACACTACTACTACAAATTGCATTTATACATCCCTTTAACATAGAAAAAATATCCCAAGGCGCTTCACAGAGGCATAACAAAAAAGCGGAGACTGAGCCAAAGGAGATGCGATTTGGGGCGAACAAAGGCTTGGTCAAAGAAGTAAGTTTTAAGTAGAGTCTTAAAGCAGGGCAGGGTGGTGGAGAAATGAATTACAGAATGTGGAACTTAGATAACTGAAGGCACAGCCTCCAGGGGGAGGCATAGGCATGGGGGATGTAACAGAGCCTGGAGTCAAAGGAACAGAGAAAGCAGGATGGGGGTGGGGGAGGTGGAGGGTATTGCAGGAAGTTACAGAGATACGAAGGGATGAAGTCATGTGTGGATTTAAATACAAGGATGAAGATTTTAGATTTGAGGGGGATCAGGAGCCAAGATCAGCGAGGACAGGAGTGATGGGTGAGTGGGACTTTGTGGGGGATAGAATGTGGGCAGTAGAGTTTTGGATGAGCTGAAGTTTACAGAGAGTGGAGGATGGTAGGCCGGCAGGTGAACATTGGAGTAATGGAGTGCAGGTAATAAAGGCATGGATGAGGGTTTCATTGAGGTTGGGGGAGAAGTAGACAATGTTATGGAGTTGGAAGTAGGACTTTGTAATGGAGAGGATATGGAGTCAGAAACTCAGCTTGGAGCCAAAGAATCTAGTTCAGCCTGAGATAACAATGGACGAGCCACTCAGCTGTGACTTCAGCATTGTAGGAGCACCTTCACCACACGGACTGCAGCGGATCAAGAAAAAGGCCCATAGGCAATAAGTGCCGAGTTTGCCAGCAGTGCTCGCTTCCTGAAAATGAATAATAATAAAAAAAGATTCAGCAGCAACGGTGCGGGGTTATATTGCAGAATCACTTCCAAAAAAATGGCTTTTTTATATAAATGGGGTATTAACCTGTTAAATGTAAACCCATAGTTGCCATTAAAGTAATGGGAAGTGCTATACTTTAAATGGCTTGTTAGCAGTTTGCAAAGCATGAGAAGATCATTATTGCAGGTGTATCGTAATTCACTATTTTTCCATTACTTCAAAGGAACGTTATACGGGTGGTAGCAGATCGGCTACTTGTTATATATCAGCCCAATTTTCCTTTCAATTGCTCACCAATCTTCCTGATAAACACACATACAATAAATAGAGTTTAAAGTCAAAAAGTAAGCTCCAAAAAGTGAGTGTCACTTTCCAGTGTACGTGCTGGAATTGCAGCCTCGTGCAGCTGGCACCAAAGTTCATGGGAGCGGAGGGTGGGGGCAGAGAGTCAGAGGTCGGGGCCGCGATCCGGGCTGGGGAAGCCGAAGGCTTCTTTGTGAGGCCTGGGGGAGCACTCCTGCTCCTCCTGGCTCAAAAAGAGTTTAAAAACAGGCTGTTTTAAAACCTATTTGGGCCTCTGCTGGCCAGTCGGCTCCAACAGTCCTGTTGCTGCTGCCGGACCCCCCAGCGATGAGGTTAAAAATAAGTCGCCGCCCGATCCATGATAAGTTGGAGGGGTTAAAATTGAGGCAAATCTTCCAAGATTTGTTTGTTGTAGACTCTCTGGTAACAGAGTCGAGGGAGCATACCACATTATTTTCAAATACATACAGACTCCAGTTTATATTTGACTGACAGTCCCTTTTTGAGCCAGCTATTCAAAATCCAGGATGACGCTGGGAACTCATTTCTGAGGTGTAAAGTGAACAGTTTTGTTTGAATCAGAGTATTGGAAGGTTCTCTTACAGACAGGAGTTGGCTATTGGACAGTCCAATGAGAAAGGCAGTTGGCAGTTTGAGAATTTCATAAAGAGATACTTTGAGTGCCTCAGAAGAAATATTCCTGAAACAGAAATACTGGAGTCTAAATTCAACATTGTAAAACTGGCTCAACAATGACAAATTTAGTAGTGGGAAGGCCTGTGCCTGATTAGCGTGTGCGCCCAGATCACTGGCAAATGCGGCAGGGCCTTTTTTTAGGCAACAATGACTCTCGTGCCCATTTCTGGACCTGTTCCTGAAATTGGTGGAAATTAGTCAGAGCGAGCATTGCGGGGGCTCTGACACATATATTCAGAACCTCTCTGGCCACAGGGGATGTGCCAGAGGACTGGAGAACCGCTAATGTAATACCATTATTCAAGAAGGGGAGTAGGGAAAAACCGGGGAACTACAGGCCAGTGAGCCTAACATCAGTGGTAGGAAAATTATTGGAAAAAATTCTGAAGGACAAAATTAGTCTCCACTTGGAGAAGCAAGGATTAATCAGGGATAGTCAACATGGCTTTGTCAAGGGAAGATCATGTCTGACTAATTTGATTGAATTTTTTGAGGGGGTGACTAGGCGTGTGGATGAGGGTAACGCAGTGGATGTGGTATACATGGATTTCAGTAAGGCCTTCGATAAAGTCCCCCACAGGAGACTGGTCAAGAAGGTACGAGCCCATGGAATCCAGGGTGCCTTGGCACTTTGGATACAAAACTGGCTTAGTGGCAGAAGGCAGAGGGTGATGGCCGAAGGTTGTTTTTGTGACTGGAAGCCTGTGGCCAGTGGGGTACCACAGGGATCGGTGCTGGGTCCCTTGCTGTTTGTGGTCTACATTAATGACTTGGATATGAATGTAAAAGGTATGATCAGTAAGTTCGCTGATGATACAAAGATTGGTAGGGTGGTAAATAGCGAGGAGGATAGCCTCAGTCTGCAGGACGATATAGATGGGTTGGTCAGATGGGTGGAACAGTGGCAAATGGAATTTAACCCGGAAAAGTGCGAGGTGATGCACTTTGGAGGGACTAACAAGGCAAGGGAATACACAATGAATGGGAGGACCCTAGGCAAGACAGAGGGTCAGAGGGATCTTGGTGTGCAAGTTCACAGATCCCTGAAGGCGGCGGAACAGGTAGATAAGGTGGTAAAGAAGGCATATGGGATACTTGCCTTTATTAGCCGAGGCATAGAATATAAGAGCAAGGAGGTTATGATGGAGCTGTATAAAACACTGGTTAGGCCACAGCTGGAGTACTGTGTGCAGTTCTGGTCGCCACACTACAGGAAGGATGTGATCGCTTTGGAGAGGGTGCAGAGGAGATTCACCAGGATGTTACCAGGGCTGGAGCGCTTCAGCTATGAAGAGAGACTGGGAAGATTGGGTTTGTTTTCCTTGGAGCAGAGGAGGCTGAAGGGGGACATGATTGAGGTGTACAAAATTATGAGGGGCACAGATAGGATGGATACTAAGGAGCTTTTTCCCTTCGTTGAGGGTTCTATAACAAGGGGACATAGATTCAAGGTAAAAGGCGGGAGGTTTAGAGGGGATTTGAGAAAGAACTTTTTCACCCAGAGGGTGGTTGGAGTCTGGAACTCACTGTCTGAAAGGGTTGTGGAGGCAGGAACCCTCACAACATTCAAGAAGCATTTGGATGAGCACTTGAAATGCCATAGCATACAAGGCTACGGACCAAATGCTGGAATATGGGATTAGAGTAGACAGGGCTGATGGCCGGCGCGGACACGATGGGCCGAAGGGCCTCTATCCGTGCTGTATAACTCTATGACTCTATGGCTCTATGACTCTATGACTAAAGCGACCTTATGGAGACCGCTGGAGGCCAATGAAGAAGCCTGCAGATAGTTTTTTTTAAACTTACCTTAATGTGGAGCCAGAAGCAGCAGCAGTGCTCTTTCTGCCTCCACATTAAGCATCCAGCCGCTGCCGTCCCATACTCATCCACCCCATCCCGGTCGCCTCCCTCATTCTCGGACTCAGCTGTTTGCCTCGGCCGGCAACTGAGCCACCTAAAATTCAAAGGGCTCAGACCGGCGAACTGTGTTAAGGTGCTCGATTGAAGCCCACAGCTCTCTGCAATGATGCTTAAACCTCTCCATTCTGGCATGTCTTCACTGTGCATCTCACGGATCGTGCCTGGTTTCGGATGCTATTGAATTTAGGCCTCACTCTGTGTTTTTGACAGCCATTTGCTCTAGATTAGATTAATTCTCACAAGTGGCAAACTTTTTATTATTTTGTCTACTTGTCCAAACTTTCAACTTCAGGGGGTGACATTATACGGGGTGGGGGGGGGGGGGGGTACCAGATCGGCGGCCTGTTATACACCATCTCAATTTTCCTTTCAATTGCTCATTGTTCTTCCTGATAAGCACACTTACAATAAATAGAGGTTAAAGTCAAAAAGTAATCCCCAAAAATCCATGGGTGCCACTTTTTAGTGTAAGCGCCAGAATTTCAGCCACCCTAACTGGCACCAAGGTTCGTGGGAGCAGAGAGTGGGAGCCAAGTGAAGCAGGCCATATGGTGCCTGGGGGTGCATCCAGGATAACCCTCCCCCTCCCACCCCCAGCAAGAGATGCTACATACAGCAGTGTAAGTGGCAGCCAGCGGGTTGCTGCCACCCCCTCCTTTTGCAGTGGGGCCGTTTTTAAATATTCTCTCCCTTTCAATATGGTTTTCATCCCTCAACAGGTTCTTTCTAGCATTAGTATCTCTCCCTCTCGCTTCTCAACCTCCACTCAACAGGATCTATCTCTCTCTCTCTCTCTCTCTTTCTCTCCAAGCCTCTGAATAGTATCTTCTTTTCTTCTCATGACACAAATATTTGCATATGTAACAGCGTGACACCTAAAGTGTGATAAACACAGGCACACTAAAAGCAGCATTTTTATTTATATACCAGTTGATGTCCATTGGTGCTGTTCAGTCAGTTGCAAGTTTTATAAGAAAGGACTGTTATGGCAAATATTATTATGAGGGGCACTAATTTAACAGCATTAGGGGTGGGGTGGCCCTGGGATCTGGGCGCACTGGCAAAGGAGACTGGGATCTGGTAGTACAGGGATGGGGTCTTAGGGTCTAGCAATATTTTAAGAGGAGTTCTCAGAATCTGAGAGCACTTTGAGGGTAGTCTGGGGTTTAGGAGCAATACTGAGAGGAATTTTGGGATCACTGAGTCAGGTCTAAGGATCCGAAGCATTGGAAGGAGGCTCCTGTGATCTGAAAGTATTAGGAAGAGTCCTCTGGTCCAGTGGGTTCCAGGACCTGGGAGCATTGGACATGGTCCCAGGTTCTTGAGCACTGCAGAGCAGTTTATTGGTACAAAGGGGACTGGGATTGGGAAGTGGGATGGGGGAGGGGTATCCTGCAGAGATAGTCCTAAGATCCGGAAGAATGAAGAAGGGGGAATGGGAGCAAGGGATGAAGGGGGAAGGGTCTGGCGGTATTGGGGAACTGATCTTGCAGCCTTGAGGGAGAAGTAAGCCCAGGATAATGGAGAGTAAACTTCCCTTGACTCCTTTCAAACCATCAGTTGTCCTCCCCCACTGTGTTCCTGCCTGTCAGCCTCCTCCCCTGACCTGGCAAAGCCCTTTTTGGTCCCCAATACGTCCATCATCATCATGCAATTCCTGCCTTAAAGCATTTAATGCATGTTAAAAATTTTAGGTCTGCACTAGATGTTTTCTTGGGTTCAGCATCACTGGTCTCTCCCATAAGCGTACCCTGTAACCTTTATGATTAGAAGTTTACCTTTACTGCTCTATATCTGAACCTATGATAGCATGACCTTGGGGTTAGAACAATGAACCCCTTGATATGTGAACTGGATACATAATCTCACACATGCCACCATATGTGCTTCTCCAATCTTCTGAAAGGTAGGTTGATTAACACTTCAGTGAGATGAGACTAAATATAAGTCAACAAATTGGATTACTTTACAACAATAAGTGAAGAACTAGAGTACCATTTGTACTAAGTCTCACATTACTTCAACTTAATTCTGTAGAACTTTGTGTAACATAGAAAATAACAAATACACCACGCACTCCCTATTAGCAGACTAAGTGGGTGAATTTGATCTTTAGCAATGGCTCCAAACAGGCAATAGTAAATTGGCAGCCCATTTTTACACCCCACATGTCTTTCTTTTCCATTACTATGATTAATTTGGACCGTGGACATTAGAAATTTCAGTTACTGAGAAAATAAATGGGAGTGGAATTTTTTTCAAAAAGTCTTTTGAGTGATTCGATTGCTTCACCTTCTTTCTTTAATTGACTGATTATTCAGGTTGGTTGTTTTCATAAGTTCTTAGTAGTTTCTCATTGGCAGTTTTTTCTAGTTATGTTCACTTTTGATTCAGTTCTAATTTGATTCTGTTTTACTTTGAGCCAATCAACAATGTGTGATAGTGAAAGTGTGATGTAATAAGATGTAAGTGTGACAAATAAGAAGTACAAGTTAGGTGCAAATCTGTAATGTATTTCTAGCAGATGCTAGATGCTGATTCTAGCATGATAGCATGATGCTGCTTATGGTAACGTAGAAGATTCATTCTCTCTTCCCATCCTACGGCTGTTCCCCTCTTTATCACTCTATCCCCAGCTGCTACTCTCTCCCCTCTCCTGCTGTCCCCCGTTCTACCCTCTCCTTTCACCTGCGCCACACTCTCCCATTTGCCTCCTGCTTCTTCCTGTTCAGTCCATATCTGTTCATCTGTACTCCTTTCCTTCATCCATTCCCCTTCCATTTTCCCTCGTCTCCCTTTCTTTTCTGCATCTCTCTGCATCTGTAATACTACATCTGTAAAACTAAGGTATTGAATTTCCATGGTGGTTCTCAGGATCAAACACCATAACTTTGGTGGAATATCCACGGAAACCCTAGAGAAAGGGCATAAACTCCCACATTTCCACGGATCATCCACTGAAGTTACAGTGGATTATATGATGTGGAGATGCCGGTGATGGACTGGGGTTGACAATTGTAAACAATTTTACAACACCAAGTTATAGTCCAACGATTTTTATTTGAAATCTACAAGCTTTCGGAGGTTTCCTCCTTCCTCAGGTAAATGTTCATGAGCTCCTTGTCGACGACACCTTCCATCACTTTGCTGATGATTGAGAGTAGACTGATGGGGCGGTAATTGGCCAGATTGGATTTGTCCTGCTTTTTGTGGACAGGACATACCTGGGCAATTTTCCACATTGTCGGGTAGATGCCAGTGTTGTAGCTGTACTGGAGCACATGTCTTCAGCACTACAGCCGGGATGTTGTCGGGGCCCATAGCCTTTGCTGTATCCAGTGCACTCAGCTGTTTCTTGATATCACGTGGGGTGAATCAAATTGGCTGAAGACTGGCTTCCGTGATGGTGGGGATATCGGGAGGAGGCCGAGATGGATCATCCACTCGACACTTCTGGCTGAAGATGGTTGCAAACGCTTCAGCCTTGTCTTTTGCACTCACGTGCTGGACTCCGCCATCATTGAGGATGGGGATGTTTGCAGAGCCTCCTCCTCCCGTTCGTTGTTTAATTGTCCACCACCATTCACGACTGGATGTGGCAGGACTGCAGAGCTTTCGTCTGATCCGTTGGTTGTGGAATCGCTTAGCTCTGTCTGTAGCATGTTGCTTCCGCAGTTTAGCATGCATGTAGTCCTGAGTTGTAGCTTCACCAGGTTGGCACCTCATTTTTAGGTACACCTGGTGCTGCTCCTGGCATGCTCTTCTACACTCCTCATTGAACCAGGGTTGATCCCCTGGCTTGTTGGTAATGGTAGGGTGAGGAATATGCCGGGCCATGAGGTTACAAGATTGTGCTGCTGCTGATGACCCACAGCGCCTCGTGGATGCCCAGTTTTGAGCTGCTAGATCTGTTATGAATCTATCCCATTTAGCACGGTGGTAGTGCCACACAACACGTTGGATGGTGTCCTCAGTGCGAAGACGGGACTTCATCTCCACGAGGACTGTGCGGTGGTCACTCCTACCAATACTGTCATGGACAGATGCATTTGCGACAAGTAGATTGGTGAGGACAAGGTCAAGTAAGTTTTTCCCTCGTGTTGGTTCGCTCACCACCTGCCACAGGCCCAGTCTGGCAGCTACGTCCTTCAAGACTCGGCCAGCTCGGTCAGTAATGGTGCTACCGAGCCACTCTTATTGATGGACATTGAAGTCCCCCACCCAGAGTACATTCTGTGCCCTTGCTACCCTCAGTGCTTCCTCCAAGTGGTGCTCAACATGGAGGAGGACTGATTCATCAGCTGAGGGAGGACGGTAGGTGGTAATCAGCAGGAGGTTTCCTTGCCCATGTTTGACCTGATGCCATGAGATCCGGAGTCAATGTTGAGGACTCCCAGGGCCACTCCCTCCTGACTGTATATCACTGTACCGCCACCTCTGTTGGGTCTGTCCTGCAGGTGGGATAGGACATACCCAGGGATGGTGATGGAAGAGTCTGGGACATTGGCTGAAAGGTATGATTCTGTGAGTATGGCTATGTCAGGCTGTTGCTTGACTAGTCTGTGGGACAGCTCTCCCAATTTTGGCACAAGTCCCCAGATATTAGTAAGGAGGACCTTGCAGGGTTGACTGGGCTTGGTTTGCCTTTGTCGTGTCCGGTGCCTAGTGGTCCGTCCGGTTTTATTCGTATTATGACTTTTCGTAGCGAGATTTTACAACTGAGTGGCTTGCTGGGCCATTTCAGAATCAACCACATTGCTGTGGGTCTGGAGTCACATATAGGCCAGACCAGGTCAGTGCAGCAGGTTTCCTTCCCTAAAGGACATTAGTGAACCAGATGGGTTTTTTTCCGACAATCCGGTAGTTTCATGGCCATCATTACTGATACTAGTATTTTAATTCCAGATTTTTATTTAATTAATTGAATTTAAATTCACCAGCTGCCATGGTGGGATTTGAACTCATGACTCTGGATTATTAATCCAGTAATGTAACCACTATGCTACCGTACCCGTGAATACTGTGCAGTTTTGGTCTCCTTATTTAAGAAAGGACATAATTGCTTTCAGAGAAGGTTCACCCAACTGATTCCTGGGATGAGGGGGTTATCTTATGAGGAATGGTTGGACAAGTTGGCCTGTATACATTGGAGTTTAGAAGAATGAGAAGTGATCTTATTGAAACATATAAGATCCTGAGGGGACTAGAAGGGGTAGATGCTGAGAAGATGTTTCCCCTTGTGGGCGAGACTGGAACTAGGGGACACAGTTTAAAAATAAGGGGTCTCCCATTTAAGCCGGAGATGAGGAGAATTTTTTTCTCTCAGAGGGTCGTGAGTCTGTGGAACTCCCTTCCCCAGAGAATGGTGGAGGCAGGGACATTGAATATTTTTAAGGCTGAGTTAGATAGATTCCTGATTAACAAGGGAGTCAAAGGTTATAGTAGGTAGACAGGAAAGTAGGGTTGAGGTCACAATCAGATCAGCCATGATCTTATCAAATGGCAGAGCAGGCTTGAGGGGCCGAATGGCCTACTCCTGCTCTTAATTCATATGTACGTATGTTCGTATATGTGACAGCATGACCTCTGTTGGTAAATTCAGTGATTGTGTGCTCCCAGCAGGGAGCCACACTTGAAGGGAGTATGGGCTATAACAATGTAGCACAAATTTTTCAATCCGTGCTTCCTTTGATTGCAGATCCGTATTGCCAGCATGGGATTGTTGAGTTTATCCTCTGACATGTCATAGATATAGATGTACACTAGACACAATGGCCCCGATATTAATGGGGAGGTGAGGAGGGTGCAGGGGAGGCTGTAATCAGCCGAAGAACCTGGCAAGGCCAGGGACATGGAGGTCCTGCTGATCTTAACAGCAGGGTGTCATTTAAATAAAATACTACAGCCTCCTGCCTGGCAACTGGCCAGATTGATAGTGCAGCCGGCGAGCGGGAGCGCAAACAAGCAACAGGAGGTCTGTCCGCGATTGGGGTTAGGGCCGGGGGGGAGTCTGTCCGCGATCAGGGGAGGGAGGGGGGAGTCTGTCTGCGATCGGGGAGAGAGGGGTAGCCCGGTTCAAGGGAGGCCCAAGGCTTCCTTGTGAGGCCCAGAGGAGCACTTCTGCTCATCCTGGCCCACAAGAAAATTTGAAAAATAAATCTTAAACTTACTGGCTAGGCCTCTTCCGGCCCAGGATCCGGCTCCGGGCAGGTTTTTCCTAACGAGGGAGCCGACATTGTTTCCGTCTTCACCCCCCCCCACCACATTCCCCGCTCAGGCCTCTGGTGACATTGCAGATCCTGATCGGTCCTGATCTGCATATTTAAAACAGGACCCCGCTTCCTTCCTGTGGGTGTCCTGCTCACCTGCTCAAAAGAGCAGATTAATATGGGGACATGCCAGAAAGGAAGCGGGATTGGTGGGGGTAACTGTCACCCATTATTTTAACCGCTCCCCCACTCAGTTTCCACAGGTGGAGGCAGCTATAATCGGGTCCAATGGGGCTGAAAATCCATGGCCCTTCTGGTGCACTTCTGTAATTCTGGCAGGAGTATGGTTGAAAGGCCACAATTTGGGTGAGGACCTGGATACACTGAGACTAAATCTGGTTTCCATCTGGCTTTGATGAGTGCAGTATCCACCAACCCCAAAGAAGGCAATTGGCACATGAGTAGACTCCCTGGGGGTGAAATTGGTCTTTGGTGATAGCACAAAATGAGCAATAACGAATCGGCAGCCCATTTCACATCCACTTGATTTTCTTTATCATTGACTTCAATGGAAAAGAACATCGGGCGGAGTGTACAATGGGCTGCCGATTCACTATTGTCCATTTTGCACTATCACCGAAGACCAATTTCACTTCCCCCCCCATGTTTGATAAGCCTGGTGGTGCATCAACAGCTGGTATGCCAGGTAAAACTAAGCATACCAGGCTGACAGGTGGTGGATGTGGAGCCCACCTTGGAGGTCCAGACCAGGAAAGTGGCTTGGGCCCTCAAAAAGGATTGCCCATATTTTTTGCCATCAATTTGTTAGATGGAAACTAGGGGAAGGTTCCAATCTTTTTTACAGGAGGTGGCCAGCATCCCCACTCCCCCACATCCCCCCTCCCCCAGCCTGCCTGTCCTGGGCTGGTCTTTCTAGTTTCCTAGCATAGATGTGCCCCTAGAGGTGTGGACACCCGCCATTTCAATGATAATGCGGGAACCTCCCCATACTCCAAAAGTCTGGCTGGGTTAGCGCGAGTTTCCGTGGATCACTGACCTGCAGATTTTTGGCCCCAATGTTTTTATAGATGAATAGATGATTAGCTTCCTATATTAAAGTAATAGTACAATTTAGTCTGCCAATTGAAGAATGAGAGCTGTATGCAGTGAGAAAAAAAGGGTTTGGCAACACAGATCACACATAATTATCTGCAATTTGTTTCCTATCAGGAATTCTTCTCCAGCACTGACCTTCTCCTCCCTGAGGCATTCCTTCAAAGAGTTTAGTAACTCTTATTCTTCATTTGTTATGCACCACCATCTTGCACCGAAACGCAAACCAGGGAATAATGCATGAAACATGTCTTCATTGGCTGAAATATCCACTTCAAGCAGCTGGTCAATATTAAGTTAATTGTGTTTAGACTTTATCAAACTGAACTATCACAGGGGAAATTCCCTTAATGATTTTTGTGGTTATAGCAAACAGTAGAAGCCTCCACAGAAGAATGGCAGCTACTGTAGCCAGACGTGTTTTTGTAGTGGGGGAAGTTATAAGGGGATTTTTTTCCCATCAGGTGTGCAGTCTGGGGCAGACTGGCTTTATGGGAAACTGGGAGAATTCCTGAGTAACCTTGTGAATGGTTCCATAGCACTGAATTATTGGCACTCCCTTGCCCATGAGAATTGCCGAATAATCTTGCACACTTTCGGAGAGCTAGTCTGCCCATCAATGCATTAATGGCTGGAAGAAGGAGGGCACTGTGTGTAAGAATTTCCAATATGCATTATCAGTGGGTGAAACTCCATGCCAGGAGTGCAAATTCAAAAAGATTGTCCCCTATAGTTGTGGTGTAAGAATCGTGTTTTGTAACTGCTTTAGCCTGAAGGACAATTGGTTAATTATACAAAAAGAAAATCCATTATTTAAACGTTATCAAAACAATTAGTACGACAAAGAATGGAAGATATTTCTGTCTATATAAAACAGTTAAGAACATAGGAACATAAGAAAGAGGAGCAGGAGTAGGCCACATGGCCCCTTGAGCCTGCTCCACCATTCAATCAGATCATGCTGATCTTTGACCTCAACTCCACTTTCCTGCCCGATCCCCATATCCCTTGATTCCCCTCGAGTCCAAAAATCAATCTATCTCAGCCCGGAATATATTCAACAACTCAGCATCCACAGCCCTTTGAGGTAGTCCTAAATGGCTAACCCCTGATCCTGCAACTATGTCCCCTAGTTCTAGTCTCTCCAGCCATGGGACATAACTTCTAGCATCTGCACTGTCAAGCCCCCTCATAATCTTCCAAGTTTCAATGAGATCACCTCTCATTCTTCTAAACTCAGAGAGTATATGCCCATTTTACTCAACCTTGCCCCATAGAACAACCCTCTCATCTCAGGAATTAATCTAGTGAACCTTCGCTGCACTGCCTCTAAGGCAAGAATATCCTTCCCCAGATAAGGAGATCAAAACTGTGCACAGTACTCCAGGTGGGGTCTCACCAAAGCCCTGTACAATTGTAGTAAGCCTTCATTACTTTTGTACTCCAACCCCCTTGCAATAAAGGCCAACATTCCATTTGCTTTCCTAATTTCTTGCTGTACCTGAATGCTAATGTTTTGTCTTTCTTATACGAGGACACCCATGTGTCTCTGAACACCAAAATGTAATAGTTTTGCACCATTTAAAAAATATTCTGTTTTTCTATTCTTTCTTACCAAAGCGAATAACCTCACATTTCCCCACATTGTACTCCATCTGCCACCTTCTTGCCCACTCACTTAACCTGTCTATATCCCTTTGCAGACTCTTTGTGTCCTCCTCACAGCTTTCTTTCCCACCTAGCTTTGTATCGTCAGCAAACTTGGATAGATTACACTCGGTCCCTTCATCTAAGTCATTAATGCAGATTGTAAATAGCTGAGGCCCAAGCACCAAACCTTGCAGCACCCCACTAGTTACAGCCTGCCAGCCTGAAAATGACCTGTTTATCCCTATTCTCTATTTTCTGTCCGTTAACCAATCCTCTATCCATGCTAATATGTTACCCTCAACCCCATGAGTCTTTATCTTGTGTGACAACCTTTTATGTAGTACCTTATCAAATGCCATTTGAAAATCCAAATATACGACATCCACTGGTTCCCCTTTATCTACCGTAAGACCATAAAAGACCAAAAGAGATAGAAGCAGGTGTAGGCCATTTGACCCTTCGAGCCTGCTCCGCCATTTAATGAGATCATGGCTGATCTGATTTTTACCTCAACTCCACTTTCCTGCCATTTCCCCATATCCTTTGACTCCCCTGCTGATCAAAAATGTGTCTAACTCAGCCTTGAATGTATTCATTGACTCAGCATCCACAGCTTATTGGGATAAAGAATTCCAAAGATTCCCGACCCTCTGCGAGAAGAAATTCCTCCTCATTTCCGTCTTAAACAGGCGATCCCTTATTCTGAGACTATGCCCCCTAGTTTTATATTCCCCCATGAGGGGTAACATCCTCTCAGCATCTACCCTATCGAGTCCCCGCAGAATCTTACATGTTTCGGTAAGATCTCCTCTCATTCTTCTAAACTCCAATGAGTATAGACCCAACCTGTTCAATCTTTCCTCATAAGACAACCCTTCCATACCCTGAATCAACCTAATGAACCTTCTTTGAACTGCCTCCAATGCAAGTATATCCTTCCTTAAATAAGGGCACCAGAACTGTACGCAGTGTTCTAGGTGTGGTCTCACCAGCACCCTGTACAGTTGTAGCATGACTTCCTTGCTTTTATACTCTATCCCCCTAGAAATAAAGGCCAATATTCTGTTTACCTTCCTGCTGCGCCTGTATGTTGACTTTTTGTGTTGCATGTACGAGGACACCCAGATCCCTCTGTACCGCAGCATTTTGTAGTATTTCTCCAGTCAAATAATATTTTGCTTTTTTATTTTTCTCCCAAAGTGGATGACTTCACATTTTCCCACATTATATTCCATCTGCCAATTTTTTGCCCATTCACTTAACCTGTCAATATCCCTTTGCAGACACTTTGTGTCCTCAGCACAACTTGTTTTTCCACCTATCTTTGTATCATCAGCAAATTTTGCCACAAGACACTCTGTTCCTTCATCCAAGTCATTGATATATATTGTAAATAGTTGAGGCCCCAGCACTGAGCCCTGTGGCAACCCACGAGTTACAGATTGCCATTTTGAAAATGACCCTTTTATCCTGACTCTTTGTTTTCCATTAGTTAGCCAACCCTCTATCCATGCCTTTACATTACCCCCAACACCATGAGCTCTTATCTTGTGCAGTAACCTTTTATGTGGCACTTCATCAAATGCCTTTAGGAAATCCAAATATACTGCATCCATTGGTTCCCCTTTATCCACCCTGCCCATTACTTCCTCAAAGAACTCTTAATAAATTTGTCAGACATGATTTCCCCTTCATAAAACCATGTTGACTCTCCTTGATTGTATTATGAGTCTCCAAATGTCCTGCTACTACTTCCTTAATAATGGATTCTAGCATTTTCCCAATGACAGATGTTAGGCTAACTGGTCTATAGTTACCTGTTTTCTGTCTCACTCCCTTCTTGAATAGGGGTGTTACGTTTGCGGATTTCCAATCCACTGGGATCTTTCCAGAATCCAGTGAATTCTGGAAGATTACGACCAATGCATCCACTATCTCTGTAGCCACTTCCTTTAAGACCCTCAGATGCAAGCCATCAGGTCCAAGGGACTTGTCAGCCTTTAGACCTATTAGTTTACCTAGTACTTTTTCTCTAGTGATAGTGATTGTTTTTAGTTCCTCCCTCCCCTTTGCCTCTTGATTATCTACTATTATTGGTATATTATTAGTGTCTTCTACTGTGAAGACAGATACAAAATATCTGTTCAATTTCTCTGCCATTTCCTTGTTAAATGTCAGGAATCTTACAACACCAGGTTATAGTCCAACAAATTTATTTTAAAATCACAAGCTTTCGGAGATTATCCCCTTCATCAGGTGAATGAGTGAAAAGGTTCTCAAATCGCATATCTTATACTAGGCTGGGACAGCATCACACCACCAAAATGGACCGCATCGGTCTTGCGGCGGACACAGAGGAATTCATCAGGAGAATGAGGCTCCGGGAATTCTACCACAAACCCCAAGATTTCAACAGCGAACCCAATGAGACAATCAATGATCCGGAACAGCAGACAGAGGGATCCACGGTACAGCAACCGAAGAGGAAAGAGTCAAACTGGACTCCTCCGGAGGGTCGCTGCCCTCAGCTTGACATGTATGCCCAAGCTGTTAGGAAATGCGTCAATGCCAGATTCATCAGGCGCACTCAGAAGACAGTCCAGAATGTCACCCGAGCACAACGCAACGCCATCAACGCTCTCAAGACCAACCGAAACATCGTCATCAAACCAGCGGACAAAGGAGGAGCCATTGTCATACAGAACAGAACGGACTATTGCAAAGAAGCATACCGACAACTGGACAACCAGGAACACTACAGACAGTTACCCGCAGATCCGACCAAAGAACACACCCACCAGCTCAACAAACTGATCAAGACCTTCGATCCAGACCTTCAAAGCATCCTACGCACACTCATCCCACGTACTCCCCGCGTGGGAGACTTCTACTGCCTCCCAAAGATACACAAAGCCAACACACCCGGACGTCCTATCGTATCAGGCAACGGAACCCTGTGTGAGAACCTCTCTGGATACGTCGAGGGCATCCTGAAACCCATCGTACAGGGAACCCCCAGCTTCTGTCACGACACTACAGACTTCCTACAAAAACTCAGCACCCACGGACCAGTTGAACCAGGAACACTTCTCACCACGATGGACGTCTCGGCACTCTACACCAGTATCCCCCACGATGACGGCATCGCTGCAACAGCCTCAGTACTCAACACCAACAACAGCCAATCTCCAGACGCCATCCTACAACTCATCCACTTCATCCTGGATCACAATGTCTTCACCTTCGATAACCAGTTCTTTACCCAAACACACGGAACAGCCATGGGGACCAAATTCGCACCCCAATACGCCAACATTTTCATGCACAACTTCGAGCACGACTTCTTCACTGCACAGGACCTCCAACCAACGCTATACACCAGATACATCGACGACATTTTCTTCCTATGGACCCACGGCGAAGAATCACTGAAGAGACTACACAATAACATCAACAAGTTCCATCCCACCATCAAACTCACCATGGACTACTCCTCAGAATCGGTTTCTTTCTTGGACACACAAATCTCCATCAAAGACGGGCACCTCAGCACCTCACTCTACCGCAAGCCCACGGACAACCTCACGATGCTCCACATCTCCAGCTTCCACCCCAACCACGTCAAAGAGGCCATCCTCTATGGACAGGCCCTACGAATACACAGGATCTGCTCAGATGAGGAGGAACGCAATGGACACCTACAGACGCTGAAAGATGCCCTCGTAAGAACGGGATATGACGCTCGACTTGTCGATCGACAGTTCCGACGGGCCACAGCGAAGAATCGCATAGACCTCCTCAGAAGACAAACACGGGACGCAACCAACAGAGTACCCTTCGTCGTCCAGTTCTTCCCCGGAGCGGAGAAACTACACCATGTTCTCCGCAGCCTTCAACATGTCATCGATGACGACGAACACCTCGCTAAGGCCATCCCCACGCCTCCACTACTCGCCTTTAAACAGCCACCCAACCTCAAACAGAGCATCGTTCGCAGCAAGTTACCCAGTTTTCAGGAGAACAGCGTCCACGACACCACACAACCCTGCCACGGCAACCTCTGCAAGACATGCCAGATCATCGACACGGATACCACCATCACACGAGAGGACACCACCCACCAGGTACATGGTTCATACTCCTGTGACTCGGCCAATGTTGTCTACCTCATACGTTGCAGGAAAGGATGCCCCGGAGCATGGTACATTGGCGAGACCATGCAGACACTGCGACAACGGATGAACGGACACTGCGCAACAATCGCCAGACAGGAGGGTTCCCTCCCAGTCGGGGAACACTTTAGCAGTCAAGGACATTCAGCCACCGATCTTCGGGTAAGCGTTCTCCAAGGCGGCCTTCGAGACACACGACAATGCAAAATTGTCGAGCAGAAGTTGATAGCCAAGTTCTGCACCCATGAGGACGGCCTCAACCGGGATCTTGGGTTCATGTCACGCTACACGTAACCCCACCAGCAAAAAGGGAAAAAAAATTATGTTTTTAATATTCCCTCTCTCTCTCTCTCTCTGCCATTTGGGTTTCTTTCTGTCTGTCTGTGTAATTGACACAATGTATATCCAGTGTACTGGGACGTGCTGTTCTCCGTGACTGGCCTGTTTGAATAACAACGACACCTTTTGATTGGTGTGATGCTGTCCCAGCCTAGTATAAGATATGCGGTTTGAGAACCTTTTCACTCATTCAGCTGACGAAGGGGATAATCTCCGAAAGATTGTGATTTTAAAATAAATTTGTTGGACTATAACCTGGTGTTGTAAGATTCCTTACATTTGTCCACCCCAGTCCATCACCGGCATCTCCACATCATTTCCTTGTTAACCATTATTATTTCCCCAGTCTCATCCTCTAAAGGACCAATGGTTACTTTAGTTACCTCTTCCTTTTTATATACTTGTAGAAGCTTTTACTGTCAGTTTTTATATTTTTTGCGATGTTACCGTGCTAGTTATATCCTCAAAAAAGTCTAATAGGTTTGTCAAACACAATTTCCCTTTCATAAAACCACGTTGACTATGCCGAATCATATTTTGATTATCTAAGTGCCCTGTTACCATGTCCTTAATAATGGATTCCAGCATTTTCCCAATGACTGATGTCAGGCTATCTGGCTTATAGTTCGCTGTCTTCTGTCTTCTCTCTCCCTCCTTTCTTGAATAGCGGGGTCACATTTGCTACCTTCCAATCCGCTGGGACCATTCTAGAATCTAGGGAATTTTGGAAAATCATAACCAATGCATCCACTATCTCTGCAACCACCTCTTTTAGGATGTAGGCCATCAGATCCACAGGATTTATCAGCTTTTAGTCCCATTAGTTTCTCAAGTACTTTTTCTCGACTGATATTAATTACTTTTAAGTTCCTCACTCTCAATACAGCCTTGGTTCACCGCTATTTCAGGTATTTTTTTGTGTCTTCCACTGTGAATGTGGTTGATTCTTAATTGCCCTCTGAAATCGCCTAGCAAGCCACTCAGTTGTAAAATCTCGCTAAAAAAAGTCACAATAAGAATAAAACCGGATGGTCCACCCGGCATCGGACCACGAGGCATCAGACACGACAAAGGCAAACCAAGCCTAATCGACCTTGCAAAGTCCTCCTCACTAATATCTGGGGACTTGTGCCAAAATTGGGAGAGCTTGACAGAGAGCTCCCACAGACTAGTCAAGCAACAGCCTGACATAGCCATACTCACAGAATCATACCTTTCAGCCAATGTCCCAGACTCTTCCATCACCATCCCTGGGTATGTCCTATCCCACCGGCAGGACAGACCCACCAGAGGTGGCGGTACAGTGATATACAGTCAGGAGGGAGTGGCCCTGGGAGTCCTCAACATTGACTCCGGACCCCATGAAATCTCATGGCATCAGGTCAAACATGGGCAAGGAAACCTCCTGCTGATTACCACCTACCGTCCTCCCTCAGCTGATGAATCAGTCCTCCTCCATGTTGAGCACCACTTGGAGGAAGCACTGAGGGTAGCAAGGGCACAGAATGTACTCTAGGTGGGGGACTTCAATGTCCATCAATAAGAGTGGCTCGGTAGCACCATTACTGACCGAGTTGGCCGAGTCTTGAAGGACGTAGCTGCCAGACTGGGCCTGTGGCAGGTGGTGAGCGAACCAACACGAGGGAAAAACTTACTTGACCTCGTCCTCACCAATCTACTTGTCGCAAATGCATCTGTCCATGACAGTATTGGTAGGAGTGACCACCGCACAGTCCTCGTGGAGACGAAGTCCCGTCTTCGCACCGAGGACACATCCAACGTGTTGTGTGGCACTACCACTGTGCTAAATGGGATAGATTCAGAACAGATCTAGCAGCTTAAAAATGGGCATCCATGAGGCGCTGTGGGCCATCAGCAGCAGCAGAATTGTATTCCAGCACAATCTGTAACCTCACGGCCTGGCATATCCCTCACTCTACCATTACCAACAAGCCAGGGGATCAACCCTGGTTCAGTGAGGAGTGTAGAAGAATGTGCCAGGAGCAGCACCAAGCGTACCTAAAAATGAGGTACCAACCTGGTGAAGCTACAACTCAGGACTACATGCATGCTAAATAGCGGAAGCAACATGCTATAGACAGAGCTAAGCGATTCCACAACCAACGGATCAGATGAAAGCCGGGACCACTCGGCTCCAGACCTCATTACAGCCTTGGTCCAAACATGGACAAAAGAGCTGAATCCCAGAGGTGAGGTGAGAGTGAGTGCCCTTGACATCAAGGCAGCATTTGACCGAGTGTGGCACCAAGGCGCCCCAGTGCAATTGAAGTCAATGGGAATCAGGGGGAAAACTCTCCAGTGGCTGGAGTCTTACCTAGCACAAAGGAAGATGGTAGTGGTTGTTGGAGGCCAATCATCTCAGCCCCAGGACATCACTGCAGGAGTTCCTCAAGGCAGTGTCCTAGGCCCAAACATCTTCAGCTGCTTCATCAATGATCTTCACTCCATCATAAGGTCAGAAATGGGGATGTTCGCTGATGATTGCACAGTGTTCAGTTCCATTTGCAACCCCTTAGATAATGAAGCAGTCCGAGCCCGCACGCTGGAAGACCTGGACAACATCCAGGCTTGGGCTGATAAGTGGCAAGTAACATTCGCGCCAGACAAGTGCCAGGCAATGACCATCTCCAACAAGAGAGAGTTTAACCACCTCCCCTTGACATTTAACGGCATTACCATCGCCGAATCCCCCACCATCAACATCCTGGGGGTCACCATTGACCAGAAACTTAACTGGACCAGCCATATAAATACTGAGGCTACAAGAGCAGGTCAGAGGCTGGGTATTCTGTGGCAAGTGACTCACCTCCTGACTCCCCAAAGCCTTTCCACTATCTACAAGGCACAAGTCAGGAGTGTGATGGAATACTCTCCACTTGCCTGGATGAATGCAGCTCCAACAACACTCAAGAAGCTCGACACCATCCAGGACAAAGCAGCCCGCTTGATTGGCACCCCATCCACTACCCTAAACATTCAGTCCCTTCACCACTGGCGCACTGTGGCTGCAGTGTGTACCATCCACAGGATGCACTGCAGCAACTTGCCAAGGCTTCTTCGACATCACCTCCCATACCCGCGACCTCTACCACCTAGAAGGACAAGGGCAGCAGGCACATGGGTACAACACCACCTGCACGTTCCCCTCCAAGTCACACACCATCCCGACTTGGAAATATATCGCCGTTCCTTCATCGTCGCTGGGTCAAAATCCTGGAACTCCCTTCCTAACAGCACTGTGGGAGAACCTTCACCACACGGACTGCAGCAGTTCAAGAAGGCGGCTCACCACCATCTTCTCAAGGGCAATTAGGGATGGGCAATATATGCCGGCTTCGCCAGCGACGCCCACATCCCATGAACAAATAAAAAAAAATTTGTTTAATGTCTCTGCCATTTGCTGATTCCCCATTATAATTTCTCCTGTCTCAGCCTCTAAGGGACCAACGTTTACTTTCGCTACTGTCTTCCTTTTTACATACTTGTAGAAGCTCTTACAATTCGTTTTTATATTTCTTGCCAATTTACTTTCATTTTCTATTTTCTCTCTTATCAATTTTTTGGTCGAGCTTCGCTGGTTTCTAAAACTCTCCCAATTCTCAAGCTAATTACTCTTCTTGGCAACATTATGGGCCTTGTCTCTTAATCTAATACTATCCTTAACTTCTTTAGTTAGCCAAGGGTGGATCACTTTACCCGTGGGTTTTTATTTCTCAATGTAATGTATATTTGTTGAGAATATTGAAATATTTCTTTTGTCATTGCTTTTCAACCGTCATACCCTTTAATTTGGTTTCCCAATCTGCCTTAGCCAACTCGCCCCTCATATCTATGTAATTGGCTTTATTTAAGTTTGAGACTCTAGTTTATGACTTAGGTCCATCACTCTCAAACTCAATATGAAATTCTATCATATTATGATCACTCTTCCCCAGAGGCTCTCTTACTGTGAGATTACCAATTAACCCTGCCTCATTACTTAATACAAGATTTAAAATAGCCTGTTTTCCTGGTTGGTTCTATGATGTATTGGTCTCGAAAACCGTCTTGAATATCTACAATTAGCCATAGTCACTTGCAATTAAATAATGTATTTATTGGCAGTTTGTTCTTCTTTATATTGCTTATTGGTTAATGAAAATTACTAATTCTTATACTCTGGTATACCCAGGCAAACATCAGCAAATATTATAGTAACGCAGCATGTAAAATTCCATAATTTATTCATTTTCCACAATTCTATATTACAGGGGGAGAAATTCAACTCACGGCTATCTATTTTGTGCTTCAAAAATGAGAAGCTAGGAAATAAAAAACAGGGGGGCAGCTTGGCCGCACCATTAACCCCCAGTACCCACCTGCTAGCATATTCAGATGGACTATAAATGGGCGAGCAGCCCACCCACCTGAAACAGGGGTAACGCTGCTTTACTCTCACCTCTCCTTTCAAATCCTCGTTCTATATCACCCAACCAAGTACCACGCCAAGTTTCTCACCGAGATAACTTCGATCTTCGTTGTTTTCTTCCCTCAGGCTCTGCTCCGAGCGACTTCTCGTCCTCGGTGACTTCAACTTCCATCTCAACTCATCATGCCCTCTCTCCTCTGAGTTCACTGCCCTCCTACTCTCCCTCCATATAAACTCCCCAACCCATATTCATGGCCACCCCCTCGACCTTGCCATTTCACTTGGCCTCTCTATTCCCATCATGTTAAACACGGATAAGTCATCTCTGAACACTTCCTTGTATCCCTCTCCACCCACATCCCCCTCCCCCACCCAATCCCACTTCCTCCTGTGTTTGGCCCTGGAAAAAACTCTCCCCCAAGTCACTTACAACAGCACTTTCAAATTCCCAACTATCTGGCCTTTGGCCCTCCATTTACCACAACATTTCTACAGCTACTGATCTACCCACTCACACCCTCTTCTCCACCTTTGATGCCCTTGTCCCCATTAAAACCATTACTCTCTCTCACCCTGGTCGTTCCCCCTGGTATGACCTTCATCTCCACTCCCTTAAGTCCAAGGGATGCAGACTTGAACATTTATGGCGGACAACTGGCTTAGCCAAATCTGGCTGGACCACATAAAGCACTATCGGGTCCTGCTCTCCTCTGCCATAAATGCTTACTATTCCAGGATCATCTTGGAATGTGAAAATAACCCCCAAATTCTGTTCTCCATTACAAACCATCTTCTTAAACCCCTATCTCCTGCCCCCTCCGCCCTCACCTCCAACAATAAGTATGGGGAGCTCATGGACTTCTTTGTCACTAAGATTGAGACAATCCATTCAGCTGCCTCTGCTACTTCCCTCCCTTTCCCTAGCCCACCAAGCCAACCTTCCCCTAAGGATCCACCCCTGCCCTAGCCCTGAACTTGCATCTTTTTCTAGTTTCTCTCCTATGTCCCCTCATGCCCCCTCTGAGCTCATCACCTCCTGCTCCCTCGACCCTATTCCCACCAAACTGCTGACCACCCAACTTCGCTTCCTGGCTCCCATTTTAGCTGATATTGTTAACAGTTCCCTCTCGGCACTGTCCCCCTCCCCTTCAAATCTGCCGTCATCACCCCCCCTCCTCAAAAAACCCACCCTTAACCCCTCCATCCCATCTCCAAATTCCTTTCCTCTCCAAAGTCTTTGAATGTGTTGTTGCCTCCCAAATCCGTGCCTATCTTTCCAGCAACTCCTTGTTTGAATCCCTCCAATCAGGTTTCCATCCCTGCCACAGTACTGAAATGGCCCTTTTCAAAGTCACAAATGACATCCTACTTGACTGTGATTGTGGTGAATTATCCCTCCTCATTCGTCTTGACCTGTCTGCAGCCTTTGACACAGTTGATCACACCATCCTCCTCCAATGCCTCTCCTCTGTCGTCCAGCTGGGTGGGACTGCCCTCGCCTGGTTCCATTCTTATCTATCCAGTCGTAGCAGGAAAATCACCTGCAATGGCTTCTCTTCCCGCTCCCGCACCGTTACTTCTGGAGTCCCCCATGAATCTATCCTTGGCCTCCTCTTATTACTCATCTATCTGCTGCCCCTTGGCGACATCATTTGAAAACACAAAGTGAGCTTCGACATGCACGCTGACGACACCCAGCTCTACCTCACCACCACCTGGTGGAGCTAAGAAATAAGAAGGGGCAGAAAACACTGGTAGGAGTAGTTTATAGGTCCCCTAATAGTGGTTATAGTGTTGGACAGAGTAAAAATCTGGAAATTAGAGGAGCATGTAACAAGAATAATGCAATAAGCGCTAGTTACTTTAATCTTTATATAGATTGGGCAAATCAAATTGGCAAAAGTAGTTTGGAGGACGAGTTCATGGAATGCATTCAAGACAGTTTTCTAGAACAACATGTCGTGGAACCAACTAGGGAACAGGCTATTATAGATCTAGAATTGTGTAATGAGACAGGGTTAGTTACTAATCTTATAGTTAAGGATCCTCTGGGGATGAGTAATCACAATATAATAGAATTTCATAATGAATTTGAGAGTTATGTAGTTAAGACCAAAACTAGGGTCTTAAATTTAAACAAAGCCAATTACACAGGTATGAGTGGTGGGTTGGCTAAGGTAGATTGGGAAATTAGATTTAAAAATATGATGGCAGATAAGCAACGGTGAACATTTAAAGAAATAATTCATAATTCTGAATCATCCAACCATGGCTAACTAGAGAAGTTAGGGATAGTATTAGATTAAAAGAAGAGGCTTACAATGTTACCAAAAGGAATAGAAAACCTGATGATTGGGACGGTGTTAGAAATCAGCAAAGGATGACCAAGAAATTGATTAAAAGGGAGAAAATTGAATATGAGTAAATTAGCAAGAAATTTAAAGCAGATTGTAAGAGCTTCTACAAGTATGTAAAAAGGAAGAAATTAGCGAAAGTAAACATGGGTCCTTAGAGGCTGAGACAGGAGAATTATAATGGGAAATAAGGAAATTGCAGAGCCGTTAAACAAATATTTTGTATCTGTCTTCATGGTAGAAGACACAAAAAACATACCGGAAATAGTGGGGAAACAAGGATTTAATGAGTGAGGAACTTAAAGTAACTAAGATTAGTAAAGAAAAAATACTGGAAAAATTAATGGGACTAAAAGCCGACAAATCCCCTGGACCCGATGGCCTACATCCTAGGGTTCTAAAAGAGGTGGCTGCAGAGATAGTGGATGCATTGGTTTTGATCTTTCTGAGTTTCCTATATTCTAGAATGGTCCCCATGGATTGGAAGGTAGCAAATGTAATCCCGCTATTCAAGAAAGGAGGGAGACTGAAAACGGGGAACTACAGGCCAGTTAGCCAGTAGTAGGGAAAATGCTAGAATCTATTATTAAGAATGTAGTAACAGGGCATTTAGAAAACCATAATATAAATAGGCAGAGTCAACACGGTTTTATGAAAGGAAAATCCTGTTTGACAAATCTATTAAGAGTTTTTTGAGGGTGTAACTAAAGGGGTAGATAAGGGTGAACCAGTGGATGTAGTATATTTGGATTTTCAAAAGGCATTCGATGAGGTGCCACACAAGAGGTTGTTAAACAAGATTAGGGCTGATGGGATTTGGGGTAATATATTAGTATGGATTGAGGATTGGTTAACGGACAGAAAACAGAAAGTAGGAATAAACAGGTCATTTTTGGGTTGGCAGGTTGTAACTAGTGGGGTGTCATAAGGATCAGTGTTTGGGCTTCAGCTGTTTACAATATATAGCAATGACTTAGATGAGGCGGATGAGTGTGATGTATCCAAGTTTGCTGACGATACAAAGCTAGGTGGGAAAGTAAGCTGTGAGGAGGATGCAAAGAGGCTGCAAAGGGTTATAGGCAGGTTAAGTGAGTGGGCAAGAAGGTGGAAGATGGAGTACAATGTGGGGAAATGTGAGGTTATTCACTTTGGTAGGAAGAATAGAAAAGCAGAATATTTTTTAAAAGGTGAGAGGCTAAGAAATGTTGGCAGTCAGAGGGATTTGGGTGTCCTTGCACACGAATCACAGGAAGTTAACATGCAGGTACAGCAAACAATTAGGAAGGCAAATGGTATGTTAGCATTTATTGCAAGGGGGTTGGAGTATAAGAGTAAGGAGATCTTGCTGCAATTATATAAGGCTCTGGTCAGACAACACCTGGAGTACTGTGTACAATTTTGGTCTCCTTACCTAAGGAAGGATGTACTTCCCTTAGAGGGGGTGCAATGAAGGTTCACTAGATTGATTCCTGGGATGGGAGGGTTGCCCTATGAGGAGATATTGAGTAGAGTGGGCCTATATTCTGTGGAGTTTCGAAGAATGAGCGTTGATCTAATTGAAACATATAAAATACTTAGGGGATTTGACAGCATTGATGCTTTGAGGCTGTTTCCCCAGGCTAGAGAGTCTAGAACTAGGGGGTCATAGTCTCAAGATAAGGGGGCAGCCATTTACGACCAAAATGTGGAAAAATTTCTTCACTCAGAGGCTTGTGAATCTTTGGAATTCTCTACCCCAGAGGACTGTGGATGCTCAGTTGTTGAGTATATTCAAATGTAAGGAATCTTACAACACCAGGTTATAGTCCAACAAATTTATTTTAAAATCACAAGCTTTCGGAGATTATCTCCTTCGTCAGATGATTGAATGAAAAGGTTCTCAAATCGCATATCTTATACGATGTTGGGACAGCATCACACCAATCAAAAGGTGTCGTTGTTATTCAAACAGGCCAGTCACGGAGAACAGCACGTCCCAGTACACTCGATATACATTGTGTCTTTTACACAGGCAGGCAGAAAGAAACTCAAAATGGCAGAGAGAGAGAGAGAGAGAATTTTAAAAAACATATAAATTTTTTCCCCCTTTTTGCTGGTGGGGTTACGTGTAGCGTGACATGAACCCAAGATCCCGGTTGAGGCCGTCCTCATGGGTGCGGAACTTGGCTATCAACTTCTGCTCGACGATTTTGCGTTGTCGTGTGTCTCGAAGGCCGCCTTGGAGAACGCTTACCCGAAGATCGGTGGCTGAATGTCCTTGACTGCTAAAGTGTTCCCCGACTGGGAGGGAACCCTCCTGTTTGGCGATTGTTGCGCGGTGTCCGTTCATCCGTTGTCGCAGCGTCTGCATGGTCTCGCCAATGTACCATGCTCCGGGGCATCCTTTCCTGCAACGTATGAGGTAAACAACATTGGCCGAGTCACAGGAGTATGAACCATGTACCTGGTGGGTGGTGTCCTCTCGTGTGATGGTGGTATCCGTGTCGATGATCTGGCATGTCTTGCAGAGGTTGCCGTGGCAGGGTTGTGTGGTGTCGTGGACGCTGTTCTCCTGAAAACTGGGTAACTTGCTGCGAACGATGGTCTGTTTGAGGTTGGGTGGCTGTTTAAAGGCGAGCAGTGGAGGCGTGGGGATGGCCTTAGCGAGGTGTTCGTCGTCATCGATGACATGTTGAAGGCTGCGGAGAACATGGTGTAGTTTCTCTGCTCCAGGGAAGTACTGGACGACGAAGGGTACTCTGTTGGTTGCAGGAAGCTTGAGAAACTCGGCATCACCACCAGCAACGACCAAGCCTCCCCCGGTACCACGGTTACAACCACAGGGAAGTCTATCATCAATTTGTCCGACCACACCCTTCAACCAGACGAAATCGAGGTTCTCAGCCGAGGGCTCAATTTCTGCCCCACCACCAAAATGGACCGCATCGGTCTCGCGGCGGACACAGAGGAATTCATCAGGAGAATGAGGCTCCGGGAATTTTACCACAAACCCCAAGATTTCAACAGTGAACCCAATGAGACAATCAATGATCCAGAACAGCAGACAGAGGGATCCACGGTACAGCAACCGAAGAGGAAAGAGTCAAACTGGACTCCTCCGGAGGGTCGCTACCCTCAGCTTGACATGTATGCCCAAGCTGTCAGGAAATGCGTCAATGCCAGATTCATCAGGCGCACTCAGAAGACAGTCCAGAATGTCACCCGAGCACAACGCAACGCCATCAACGCTCTCAAGACCAACCGAAACATCGTCATCAAACCAGCGGACAAAGGAGGAGCCATTGTCATACAGAACAGAACGGACTATTGCAAAGAAGCATACCGACAACTGGACAACCAGGAACACTACAGACGGTTACCCGCAGATCCGACCAAAGAACACACCCACCAGCTCAACAAACTGATCAAGACCTTCGATCCAGACCTTCAAAGCATCCTACGCACTCTCATCCCACGTACTCCCCGCGTGGGAGACTTCTACTGCCTCCCAAAGATACACAAAGCCAACACACCCGGACGTCCTATCGTATCAGGCAACGGAACCCTGTGTGAGAACCTCTCTGGATACGTCGAGGGCATCCTGAAACCCATTGTACAGGGAACCCCCAGCTTCTGTCGCGACACTACAGACTTCCTACAAAAACTCAGCACCCACGGACCAGTTGAACCAGGAACACTTCTCACCACGATCGACGTCTCGGCACTATACACCAGTATCCCCCACGATGACGGCATCGCTGCAACAGCCTCAGTACTCAACACCAACAACAGCCAATCTCCAGACGCCATCCTACAACTCATCCGCTTCATCCTGGATCACAATGTCTTCACCTTCAATAACCAGTTCTTTACCCAAACACACGGAACAGCCATGGGGACCAAATTCGCACCCCAATACGCCAACATTTTCATGCACAAGTTCGAGCACGACTTCTTCACTGCACAGGACCTCCAACCAACGCTATACACCAGATACATCGACGACATTTTCTTCCTATGGACCCACGGCGAAGAATCACTGAAGAGACTACATGATAACATCAACAAGTTCCATCCCACCATCAAACTCACCATGGACTACTCCTCAGAATCGGTTTCTTTCTTGGACACACAAATCTCCATCAAAGACGGGCACCTCAGCACCTCACTCTACCGCAAGCCCACGGACAACCTCACGATGCTCCACTTTTCCAGCTTCCACCCCAACCACGTCAAAGAGGCCATCCCCTATGGACAGGCCCTACGAATACACAGGATCTGCTCAGACGAGGAGGAACGCGATGGACACCTACAGACGCTGAAAGACGCCCTCGTAAGAACGGGATATGACGCTCGACTTGTCGATCGACAGTTCCGACGGGCCACAGCGAAGAATCGCATAGACCTCCTCAGAAGACAAACACGGGACGCAACCAACAGAGTACCCTTCGTCGTCCAGTACTTCCCTGGAGCGGAGAAACTACACCATGTTCTCCGCAGCCTTCAACATGTCATCGATGACGACGAACACCTCGCTAAGGCCATCCCCACGCCTCCACTGCTCGCCTTTAAACAGCCACCCAACCTCAAACAGACCATCGTTCGCAGCAAGTTACCCAGTTTTCAGGAGAACAGCGTCCACGACACCACTCAACCCTGCCACGGCAACCTCTGCAAGACATGCCAGATCATCGACACGGATACCACCATCACACGAGAGGACACCACCCACCAGGTACATGGTTCATACTCCTGTGACTCGGCCAACGTTGTTTACCTCATACGTTGCAGGAAAGGATGCCCCGGAGCATGGTACATTGGCGAGACCATGCAGACGCTGCGACAACGGATGAACGGACACCGCGCAACAATCGCCAAACAGGAGGGTTCCCTCCCAGTCGGGGAACACTTTAGCAGTCAAGGACATTCAGCCACCGATCTTCGGGTAAGCGTTCTCCAAGGCGGCCTTCGAGACACACGACAACGCAAAATCGTCGAGCAGAAGTTGATAGCCAAGTTCCGCACCCATGAGGACGGCCTCAACCGGGATCTTGGGTTCATGTCACGCTACACGTAACCCCACCAGCAAAAAGGGGGGAAAAATTTATATGTTTTTTAAAATTCTCTCTCTCTCTCTCTCTCTCTGCCATTTTGAGTTTCTTTCTGCCTGCCTGTGTAAAAGACACAATGTATATCGAGTGTACTGGGACGTGCTGTTCTCCGTGACTGGCCTGTTTGAATAACAACGACACCTTTTGATTGGTGTGATGCTGTCCCAACATCGTATAAGATATGCGATTTGAGAACCTTTTCATTCAATCATCTGACGAAGGAGATAATCTCCGAAAGCTTGTGATTTTAAAATAAATTTGTTGGACTATAACCTGGTGTTGTAAGATTCCTTACATTTGTCCACCCCAGTCCATCACCGGCATCTCCACATCACGAGTATATTCAAGACTGAGATCAATAGATTTTTGGAACTTAGGGGAATCAAGGGATATGGGACAGGGCGGGAAAATGGAGTTGAGGTTGAAGATCAACTGTGATCTGATTGAACGGCGGAGTAGGCTCAAGGGGCATTATGGCCTACTCCAGCTCTTATTTCATATGTTCTTATTTTCACCAGTCGACCCCTCCACTGTTTCTGATTTGTCACACTGCTTGTCCGAATTCCAGTACTGGATGAGCAAAATTTTCCTCCAATTAAATATCGGGAAGACCAAAACCATTGTCTTCGGTCCCCGCCACAAACTCCATTCCCTTCCCACCGACTCTATCCCTCTCCCTGGCCACTGTCTGAGGCTGAAGCAGACCATTCGCAACCATGGCATCCTATTTACTTACTCTTCATGGAGATGTCGGGAGCTAATTGTTGTGATTTTAACCTGTTCAATTGAGCAGGAGACAAGAACACCCGGCCAAAGCTGGGGAGGTCCTTTTTTATATATGCGTGTCGGGTGCCGATGATATTATAAAATTGTCGAATATACAGCACAGAGGAAGACCATTCAGCTCATTATGCCTGTGTTGGTTCCAGCACTTCAGACAGTGTGTTCCCCCCAAACTCATTTCACTGTCTTTTCTCCATATCCTTTTACAGTTTTCCTTTTCAAATACTTAACCAATTCAAATAGCATTATAGGGGTAAACATCCTGATGCATCACTCCTTGGTGTGCACCGGGAGCGCTCTGGAAAAATTGTACATTCCTAGCTGCAATTTTCTGACTCATCAGCATCATAAGAATCCAGCACTGATTACCTTTCAGACAACTTCAGATCCTCAGGAGCTTCTTGCAATGCCTCTACGTATGTCCTCCTCCCCTCCCACCCCGGTGGATGGTCATTCATTTCCCATGCTATGCATCTCTATTCCACTCCAACTGTGGGGTGACCATCTCTTGCAATGTGCATTATAGTAACCCTTCCCGCTTCCATCTAGTGGAGAGTCCAATTGTTTCCCAAGTTCAGCAAGTTACTTGGAGACACTTTTTACATCTGTGGTTGTACTGGACATCCAGAAACTCCCACATCATGCAAGTTTCTCACAGCACAAATTTCTACTGTCTTCCTCAGTATTAAGTTTTTGTAATGTCACTGAGGGGAAGTCATGGGCCAGAGGGTTTCTTTTATGAGGTACTTGAGTGGTGTCAAGTAGGCCCAGAGTCACGATGAGAGAGACCATTCAGCCCAGCTAGCTTATCCTGCTGCTAAAACTAAGGGGTAAATTTTAACCCCTTGGGGGTGGGTTGGAGGCAGGTGGGGAATAAATATACTCTGTTTTCAGACTGGAACGGCATCCTAGCTCCAACACACCTGCTTCTGGGTTCAACCCAGGAAGGTTTGTCTGCGTGTGGAGAGCAGACACTAGGAAGTCCCGCCCCCCACTTAAATCCGATGGGCCGATACTTAAAAGGGCAATGTAGCTCATTGAGATACTTGAGGTACCTAATAGTGTGTATTGGAATAATAAAATGAGTTTAACCTTGCCTGTTCGGCTTACCCATCGATTAATACTAGAGAACCAAGCGTGGGGCGAGAATGAGGAACTAAAAGAAATTAGTATTAGTAAAAAAATAGTACTAGAGAAATTAATGGGACTGAAAGTCGATAAATCCCAAGGACCTGATGATCTACATCCTAGGGTTTTGAAAGAAGTGGCTATAGAGATAGTGGATGCATTGGTTGTCATTTTCCAAAATTCTATAGATTCTGGAACAGTTCCTGCAGATTGGAGGGTAGCAAATGTAACCCTACTATTTAAGAAAGGAGAGAAAACAGGGATCTACAGACCTGTTAGCCTGACACCAGTAGAAGGGAAAATGTTAGAATCTATTATAAAGGATGTGATAACAGGACACTTAGAAAATAATAATAGGATTTGGCAGAGTCAACATGGATTTATGAAAGGGAAATCATGATGTAACTAGTAGACCAGATAAAGGGGAACCCATGGATATGGTGTATTTGGATTTTCAGAAGGCTTTCGATAAGGTCCCACACAGGAGGTTCGTGAACAGACATGGAATTGGTTAACAGACAGAAAACAGAGAGTAGGAATAAACAGGTCTTTTTCAGGTTGGCAGGCAGTGACTAGTGGGGTACCACAGGGATCGATGCTTGGGCCCCAGCTATTCACAATATATATCAATGATTTGGATGAGGGAACTAAATGTAATATTTCCAAGTTTGCTGATGACACACAACTAGGTGGGAATGTGAGTTGTGAGGAGGATGCAAAGAGGCTTCAAGGGGATATAGATAGGCTAAGTGAGTGGGCAAGAACATGGCAGATGGAATATAATGTGGAAAAATGTGAAGTTATCCACTTTGATAGGAAAAACAGAAATGCAGAGTATTTTTTAGATGGTGAGAGATTGGGAAATGTTGATGTTCAAAGGGACCTGGGTGCTAACTTGTAGGTGCAGCAAGCAATTAGGAAGGCAAATGGTATGTTGACCTTTATTACAAGAGGATTTGAGTACAGGAGTAAAGGGGCACTAAATTGGGCTGTGTAGAGCCCATTGTTTCAGCATTGCACAGCCTCTCCGACATTCCAAGATGGCAACTTGGATGCACATGCACGTTTCCTGTGTCACGTGCGCCTGACGCCAACTTGGTATAGGAGTTAGCACATACACTAATACCAGACGCTGGAAGCAAGTAAAGTAGGGAGAAAATGGCTGCAATCAGGGTACAACACTGATGTAAAGTGATACATACCATTCTCGACCTTAACGCTCAACTCAATGCACAGTCTTATCCCCGACCATCTAAATGTTTCTTACAGTGCCTGAAGGACCCCCTACCAGCGCTATTTAAAGCACCTTGCAGGTGTTGCAGGTTAGTTGCTGGATTATTGCTTCTGGCTGCTGGAGGAGTAGGAAGTGTTTTTTGAAGCTTCCTATTCTTATTGAGAGTTCCCACACTACTTTTGAGAGTGCTATGGCAGGTATTGCCTTATGGGTCGGAAAGTTACAATCCTGGTGGAACAACATTCCTGCCAACCATGGGCGGTCTGCTAGGGCTCCCGTTGGGCATTGAGCATGAATGAGAGCATGCAGAGAGGCCACGCCCAGCAGGTCAAGTTGCGAGGAGACGGAGGACAAGGAGGCGCAGGGCACTGAGCAGGAGGCCCCACCAATGAGGGCCTTCCAGGATCAATTCTCTTACCTCAACATGAAGGAGGAGGATTGCATCCGATGCCTGAGGTTCACCAAGGAAACCGTCACCGAGATCTGTCAACTGGTGCGGCCACAACTGCAGCCTCAGAGCAGGGCGAGGACGGCATTGCCTGTGGCTGTGAAGGTCACCGAGGCGCTGAATTTCTACGGCTCAGGTGCATTTCAGGCTTCTGCTGGCGACATGTGCAACATCTCGCAGAATGCAGTGCACGGCTGCACAAGGGAGGTCACAGACGCACTGTACCAGATGAGGAACAGGTTCATCAGCTTCCCTCTCAACAGAGACAAGCAGAACGAGCGAGCGCGGGGGTTTGTCCGCATTGCTGGCTTCCCCATGGTGCAGGGTGCCATTGACTGCACACATATTGCCCTGCGTGCCCCGCACATCAACTCGGCTGTCTTTGTCAACCGAAAGGGCTTCCACTCCCTCAACGTGCAGCTGGTGTGCGACCACACACATCGAATCATGGAGGTCGATGCCCGCTACCCTGGGAGTAGTCACGATGCCTTCGTCATGTGGCAGTCCAACGTACCAGCTATCTTTCATCTGACTCAGCAAGTCAAAGGCTGGCTACTGGGTGACAAGGGCTATCCCCTCGCTCTGTGGCTCATGACACCGGTCAGGAATCCATGCACATGAGCACAGCAGGCCTATTATGAGAGCCATGCTGCCACACGCAACATCGTGGAGCGCACCATAGGCCTCCTCAAACAAAGCTTCGGCTGCCTAGACCAGTCTGGAGGAGCCCTGCAGTACTCCCCTGAGTGGGTGGACAGATTTGTGGTGGTCTGCTGCATGCTGCACAACCTCGCCATCATGAGGGACCAGCCTTTGCCATCAATGACTGCAGAAGATCCTGAGACAGACGTGGAGGAGGAGGAGGCTGAAGAGAAAGAGACGGAGGAGGAGGGGTTGGAGCCGGAAGAGGAAGTGGAGGAAGACGCAAGGGTGCAACAGGAACCACACGCCTTGTCTGCAAGGTTTGCCCTTGCAGACAAGGCGTGTGGTTCCTGTGTGCTCACCTGATCCGTGCCCGCTATCAATAATTGGAACTACATCCCCCAACTCACCAACAGTCCTACATTCCCCACCTTTCCCTGCCTACAAGACAATCAAATCGCCCTCCATCTGATTACACATTGGTGTCCCTCTCAGCTCATTGCGTAAATAAAAACCACCACCAAATGCAAAATCAAACTCTCATTTATGGATTAATAAATGAAATTATACAAACATAACAGAACTGTTCACCCTTGTGCATTCCCTAAGTGCCTGTTGTTCGTGTGCCTTTACCTATCCTAGTGTTCCTACGAGGTGCTTCCCCAGTGGCTGGAGCATGGGTGGTGGGAGGCTGCTGGCCTTCAATGGAGGAACATCCAGATGGCCTTGGAGGACGACCTCGAGCAGCTCGGGGCCTGGAGGGCCCGGCTTCAGACTGCACCATTTCAGCATGGGCTGCATCAGTCTGGCCTAGCTGGCCGAGAGGCAACAACAGGGGTACTGGCGGAATGGCAGGGGTGGGAGCAGGAAGGCTGTCGTCCTAAGAGAGAAAACAGCAGGTCCAATTGCCATGGCGCCACTGCCACTCTCCCGGGGCAGCGCCTCAGCGATCCTGGTGATCAGCTGGAGAACGGATTGCTGGAGTGCTGTGACGACCTGGAAGCCCATTTCCACAGTGGTCCCCAGACCCACGATAGCAGCAGTCTGAGCTTCCTAGGCAACAGTCTGAGCTGCAAGTGCAGCAGTCAGACCTTGGATGGCAGATGTGACATCAGTCATCAGACGCTGCATCATGGTGGGTTCCTCAGGTGCGCTGGTGGAGGTGACCACCCGTTCCATGTTGGAAAGGATGGGCTCCAAGCTCTGCGCAAAGACCTGCACCAAGTTGGAGCTGGACACCTCCATGACCCTTCTCATTGTGCGCAGGTTTTCTGGCAGGCTTTCCAGTGCTCCAAGCATTTGATGGTGTACGCCCATCATCTTCTGTAGCCTGGCCCATCAAAGTCCTCATCTGACTCCTCTACTGCAGAACTAGTGAGTGACCTCGCCCTCCAGCTAGCTGGCACCTGTGGTATCCACTCCCCCCGCCCCGGCTCCTGCGCACTTGTGCTTGGTGACTCACCCGTGCAGATCCCTCCTCTAACCTAACCTCTAAAGGACGCGCAGTGTCAGTCTCTGAGCTGGTGGAAGCAAGTGTCAGATCGAGTGATGGTGTGGCTTCAGTGTCCCCCTCCTCCTCCTCCTCCTTCTCCTCCTCAGACGGTGCCGTCACGTGTTCTTGGGTATCTGCACTGACAAAGGGAAATAGGTTGAGTTGTGGAGTGGGGAGAGGAGCAAGTAAGAAGTGTGTGCTGACAGCATGTGTAGCACGTGAGTCAGAAAAGATTATGGGAGGAGGGAGATGTGGAAAAGGAGAAGGAGCATTAGATATGCAGAGACCCCCTTGACCGGGGCCTCCAGCGCGGAATGTTGTGACGACTGCAGCGACGGCCCGCCCAATGATCCGCAGCACCGTCTCCTATAGGGGGGTGAGGATGTGCAGACGTGCCCGTCCAGATCCCTCCTGCTGCCGGGTGTTATACACCACCTTCTCCTGCAAGACAGAGGACAGTGTGTCAGTGAGTGTCCTGCAAGGTGTGCGGGTGATGTGCCTGTCATGGTCGAATAGCTGCCAGTTTGTGTGACTTGTGAGTGGTGGTTGTGTGGCCTGCAAGTGTGGTACGATGCGCGGGTGAGATGCAGCATTGCGTATGGATGGGCAGTGTTTGTTGGTGGGTGGGTGGGTGACGGGAGGTGTTGTGTGTGGAGCAGTGGTGCAGTTGGTAGGATGTGCCACTTGGCACTTGCATTCACTCACCTTGACCACTTGTGTCAAATCATTAAACTTCTTCCGGCACTGCACCCACATGCGTGGTGCAATGCTCCTAGCATTCAGCTCCTGCGCCACAGCCTGCCAGTGCCTGCGCAGTTGTAGTCTGGAGGGTCTCCGGCCACCCTGCGGTTACATTCTTGCCCTCCTTGGTCCACGCCTTCCACCAGGGCCTCCAGAGCATCGTCCGAGAATCATGGAGCCCTCTTTCTTGCCGGTGCAGCTACTCGCAATGCCATTCTCCCTTCTCCTACTCGGCTGTATATCTGCCATTGGAAATGTGCCTGCACCTTTAAGTAGTGCAGGCTGCTGATGACGTGCGCCATGCACGCTCCATTTCCAACTTCCTCATTCTGCGTGCAGCCTCTCAACAGCGAGGGCCGTGCTTGCTGCACGGAGATTTCATGGTAAGTAGCAGGCAGCATGAAGTTTACATGCTGCCTGCGTTGGGTCCATCGCCCAGAACGGACGCTTATCTAATTTTTCCCCCAAGATGCTTTACTGCAATTATATAGGGCCTTGGTGAGACCGCACCTGGGGCATTGTGTACAATTTTGGTCTCCTTACCTAAGAAAGTATATACTTGCCATAGAGGGAGTGCAACGAAGGTTCACCAGACTGATTCCTGGGATGGTGGGATTGTCGTATGAGGAGAGATTGAGTAGACTAGGCCTGTATTCTCTAGAGTTGAAGAATGAGAGGTGATCTCATTGAAACATACAAAATTCTTACAGGGCTCGACAGGGTAGATACAGGGAGGATGTTTCCCCTGGCTGGTCTAGAATTATGGGTCACAGTCTCAGAATAAGGGGTAAGCCATTTAGGACTGAAATGAAGGGAAATTTCTTCACTCAGAGGGTGGTGAATCTTTGGAATTCTCTACCCCAGAGGGCTGTGGAGGCTCAGTGATTGAGAACATTCAAAACAGAGATCGATAGATTTCTAGATATTAAAGGCATCAAGGGATATGGGGATAGTGCATGAAAATGACGTTGAGGTAGAAGATCAGCCATGTTGAATGGCGGAGCAGTCTCGAGGGGCTGGATGGCCTACTCCTGCTTCTATTTCTTATGTTCTTATGTTCTTATGACTCATTGAACCATGCCAAACACTTTGCTAGATGGGTCCCAATTCAAGAACAATGACAGCAATACAAACATACAAAGACCTTTCTGAACTATACATTGTTGTGCTTTGTTGTGAGGAATGAATATTAGCCAAACCATGATGTATTCTTTAATGCAGCTTCATCTAAAGTAACTCTTTTGCATCCTAGACTATATTGTATATTCCCTACATCTTGGAAATTAGCTAACAATAACTAGCTTTAACCGTGTGTGCTGTGTCCAGCAAAAAAGAATCCAATAACTAAACGATCACAGATAAATAGTAATACAGATCTTGGCCCTGAAATTATGCCATGGTATACCAGTATTCTAATTCTTAACATGTTTTTCTGAAATATCTCTCTCTGATATGTCTGAAGAGGCGTTTGCTTGTATAAAATGAATGATTTAGCACCTCCACTAAAATAGCAGAGGAATTTCAGATGAAGTGTTCATGCACTGGTATCTAATGGCATAATTTCAGAGCCATTATATCTGTGCAGCTTATTTCTTTCAGTATCAGTCAGGCATCTCATGAAATATATTACTTCAGTAAATTTGATGCATTATCACAATGGCTGGAGTAGGACTATGGTGAACATCAGAAACCATACTAAAGATCCAGATTCCTCATGAGGAACAACTCTACAGGAGCTCATAAAAAGGAATAATACATAAAATCAATGAGTAACCCTGTGTCTTGACTCCCTACTGTAAAAAGTCTTGTAACTAGACTATTAAATCGTATTATCAATAACTTGCACTTGCTGATTGCAAAAAAAGGTCAGATGACTCATTACTTACATTTGCTTAATTTGATCACATGCACAAACTAGCCCAAAAGTAAATTGGGGCTCATAACCCATTCCAGCCATCTTTCTGATTAATATAAACCATGATTTGATTGTATATTATGCTGCAATAAGAGAACTTCGACTTGGGCGGGGATACAAAATGGGCGGTATCGCATCTGCCGGCCGTTATACATCTCATCCGATATTCAAGTCCATTGATTTCAATGGAACTAAATGTTAGGCGAGGCGCATAACTGGCGGGAGATGTGACACTGCCCCATTTGTGTCCCCGTCCAAGTCAAATATCATCCCGAAAGTGCTGCTGAGTACTTTAATCAGTTATGCTCCCATATTCCAGCACAAAACATAATAGATCTTCATTGAAAGCAGCAGTTAAAAAAGGAGGAAACCATTCACAGGCTAACAGTGGTAGTTAGAGAGTTGACAGGACTGGGTTTGATCATTTATGTTTGTTTTAGAAATATGGGCTATTCTCATGATTCTTGGGTCATCAGATCTTTGATTACAATTATCTACCAAGCAACTTACACTTTTAAACTCCTAGTATTTTACAGAAAAATTGTTATGGCTTTGCTGATGAACTTGGTCAGTCATATATAGTACAGGTTTCAACTATCCTTAGCAGGGCTGTCAGATGGTGTAGAACTGCTGCTTCTATTCTCACAGAAATTATTTCCGCTGGCCCGTGCATTCAACACATGTGGTAAAAGTTGTTGACAAGCCTGTTTGCCCAACCAACTGGATGACGTGGAGGCAAATGGCTCTAAGATGTGGGTGGATTAAATGAGGGCAGCAGTTGTTTAAGCTCTACCTACTCTCTCTTCATTACAGTAGAATGCTGTAGGCTACCAATGCAAATCAGCCTGTAGGAGTTGCTACTGTGGTGTTGGAATGGCACCATAGAAGCTAATGACAGTATTATAAAACCACTACTGGTGATTCATACTCAAAAGTTCTCATCATCCACAGAACAAATGTTATTTTCTAACATTATTAATATTTTTTGCATGATTCATTTTCCCAGTCTCTCAACCTTGCCTAAATAATAATTGTGCCAGTACAAAGCAGTTTTATCATCTTTTGTCTTGTGGATGAGGTACTCCATAATAAATATACAATTAAGTCTTAAAAAAGCATAGGGATGCAATATGACTTTTCACACAGCCTGACAATGCAGCGTGTCTAAGTTACATAAAGCTCTGGTTAGACCACACCTGGAGTACTGTGTTCAATTCTGGGCACCGCACCTTAGGAAGGATATATTGGCCTTGGAGGGAGTGCAGTGTAGATGTACTAGAATGATAACTGGACTCCAAGGGTTAAATTACGAGGAGAGATTACACAAACTAGGGTTGTATTCCCTGGAATTTAGAAGATTAAGGGATGATTTGATCGAAGTTTTCATGATATTAAGGGGAGCTGTTGAGTAGATAGAGAGAAACTATTTCCACTGGTTGGGGAGTCTAAGACTAGGGGAGATAGCCTAAAAATTAGAGCCAGGACTTTCAGGAGTGAAGTTAGGAAACACTTCTACATGCAAAGGGTGGTAGAAGTTTGGAACTCTCTTCTGCAAATGACAGTTGATGCTAGGTCAATTGTTAATTTTAAATCTGAGATTGATAGATTTTTGTTAACCAAAGCTTTTAAGGGATATCCAGCTAAGGCAGGTATATGGAATTAGGTCACAGATTAGCCATGATCTCATTGAATGGCGGAACAGGCTCAAGGGGCTAAATGACCTACTCCTGTTCCCATGTTCCTTATATAACTCCAATATCTAATGTTTTTCTTTACTGTATAAATCTCACTTGGATAATATACTGTACCAAGCTGTGAGCACTGCACATCGTATGAGAGTGATTGATTGACTGTTTGTACTCAAATGATGAAACAGCACAAAGAGCAGCTCTAGTAAAATGCTGGCAAGTATCTAAAAACCTCTGTAAATGCTTTCATATATTAACCCTTCTTAAGGATTCCACCAGCATTTCTGCAGAAAAAAAAATAAAATATACCAGCAGTACAGCTCTTTCTGATGACAGGACATATTACATTGTTTGTGGAATGCACAAGTTGAGAATGTCTTTCCCAGAAGCTGTGGAGCAATCTGAACATATTGTTCCCCAGTGTGATTTTCTATTTATATCACTCATATGAATGCATATTGAAACTGTGTGTTATATTTTTGGCTGGATTTGCATGCACACGTATTACTTATTTCCATTCAGTATCTCATTTTCCTCCTTTTATACTTTCCCAACCTGTCCTCAATGTTCACAATTCTCTCTCTCTTCATTTTCAGTGCTGCAGCTGCCTCTATTTTTCAGGGAACCACAAAGCCTTAGCAAAATACTAAATTCAGGCTTCTCGACACATTTTTTCTGTGAAAACAGAATATAGTTTCTGTTGGAATTAAAATAGGAAAAAAATGGCATCTGATCTTTTTTTAATGTTGTGGTCAGGGGAAAGTAAAGTCAATGTAAAACATGTGTCCTCCTGAACTGAAAATCACAATTTAATGTGACTGATTTCTGCATGTATGAAACATAATTGAGGCCTTTTTGAGATTTAGTATCTTTTTCTCCAGATTGTTGAGCAGAACTGTTAAATCTGACATGTCAATGAAGTCTGTGAGCCTCTCTCCACCTTGACTTCTTATTATTTTATTATGAGCCTCTGGTAGATACTCTTGAATAAATTCTGATATTATTATGAAGAAAGAACACAAAACGAACAGAGAAACCTCCTACTTTTCAACTGTTCAAACTACTATGGGAAGAACATGACCCATTCGTGGCAGGTATAATCATCACAGACTAGCTATAAAGAGTAGCATTCTATAGACTTTCATGATCACTGTTTCCTCCATGCACGGAATACAGAGAAAATGTTAAACCCAAACGCAGGCATTCCAGTAACGGCTCTCTGCATTTGAAAGTCTGAAGAACAAGAAATGTACAGATGAATTAGTTTTAGACAGTGATTCTAACCATCATCTAAGTCATTACAAAGAGATTTGATTCACAAACACAAAAACTAGTCTTTTCAGATTCAAACTACAAATTTTTGGGGGGGCATGATGATGCACCAATGCTCAAGTTACAATGGAGACCGTAGGTTCAATCAGTTCCCAACCTGAACCATGTGGAATAGGGAAATATCAAGCATGTCCTGGCAGAGGAAGGAAAATCAATCAGGGTAGGCCAGTCTAGTCAGTAAATCATGCCTCTTACCAACCATCCAAAGGGGCATTGGTGCTAAATCTGGGTGCAGGTTATCCACTCACACTCTCGGCAGCAGAGATATGAGTTCAGGCGGACTGAAGAACAGGACTAACTTATAATATTTTGAAAACATTCCCAATTTTAAAAAAAGCCCTTTCTGATGATCATCATACAAAGTCATTGGCACTTAATGCCTCTGAATTAAACGGGAAATGGGCTGATTTTCCACTGCTTTGTACCCCATGTGCACCTATTTCCAGGGTACTAGAGATGCCACTTCACCTTTATTTCTGGGGTAATCCCAATTGTGGGCAGAGAGCTTCCATCTGAAGTAGGCAGAAGCATTCATATGCAATGCAGATGAAGTGGGAAAGTTGCCAAAATGCCTCACAGCTCATTTTTAAACTGTCAGAATCCTAAAAACCAGTTTACCCATTGAAAGTGGGTTTTAAAGGTTGGACCCAGCCCTTCCAATTGAAGGATCTGAAAAGGAGCTAGCAGCAGCCTCCATCAACATCTGGACAGGTAAGTTTAATTTTATTCTGGGCTATCAATAAGAAGCAGTGGGGCTGGAGGCAATTTGGTGACTAGTCCAGAGCCGGTGGACATTGGCGGTGCCACAAACCTCTAGGGCCTGCAGTAGTGCCCAAGTTTCCTCCCTTGATTTGGGATGCTTACCCATTTGCAAGGTGTTTTCTGTACCGAGCTCAGGTCAAAGCATGCTTTATAGCTGAACCAAGAAATTCAGTCTTTTTCATCTGCACTCCAGTCTGCGGCATTTTGATAACACTTTGTCGAAATTGTGCTTGGGCAGAGGGAGCAGAAAACTGCTCCACCATCTTTAAAGTAATTGCTTGGCAAACCTTTTTGCAACCACATGACATGATCATCTGAATTTATCGTTTATCATCGTGTCACTTGTGCATAACATCATTATGATGAAAGGGGTTTGCGGGGTTTTTTTCTTTGCTCCTCAAAGACTACACATCTAAACTATTCTAAAAATGACTGCCTTAGGAAAATAATTGAACTCTCTATTTAAAAGAAGATCAAGTGTTCAGGTTCATTGACCAGAGAGTTTCTCCACATTACAACACTGACTATAATTCAAAAAAAGTACTTGTTTGGCTGTCAAAGGAGCTATATAAATGCAAATTCCTTCCTACAAGAGAGAATGGAGGCTGTGCCTAAATGGGTTACTAGAAAAAGAAGGTGAGACCAGCCGAATAAAAGTGATTATAATCTTATCGAAAATGAATCAAGCTTCAGCTTCAAAATTTCAAGATGGCATTGTCTCTGTTTGTTGATAGGTTAGAAGACTCAGGATATTAATCATCCGTGTCATATTATATAAAGAATGACAGGTAGCTAGGTGCCCATGAGAGAATAAACAATGGTTGGGAGTGTGATCTAAGACTCTGAGAGACTTTCGATTATATCATTAACTGAATAGCAAAGCTTAATGAGTTTAGGCAGTCATAGCAACTCTAGCAAAGTATTGCAATCTTGGACACACTACCAATTATTTTGTGCTGCTGAAGAATGCCATGCAAAGCACTAACCTATCCTCTTTTAGATGTTGACCAAGCTAGGAACATAGGAACATAGGAACAGGAGTAGCCCATTCAGCCCCTCGAGCCCGCTCCGCCATTTGATAACATCATGGTTGATTTGTGATCTAACTCCATATACCTGGCTTTGGCCCATATTCCTTAATACCTTTGGTTGGCAAGAAGCTATCTATCTCAGAATTAAAATTAGCAATTGAGCTAGCATCAATTGCGGTTTGCAGAAGAGAGTTCCAAACTTCTACCACCCTTTGTGTGTAGAAATGTTTTCTAATCTCACTCCTGAAAGGTCTGGCTCCAATTTTTAGACTGTGGCCCCTACTCCTAGAATCCCCAACCAGCGGAAATAGTTTCTCTCTATCCAGCCTATCCGTTCCCCTTAATATCTTATAAACTTCGATCAGATCACCCCTTAACCTTCTAAACTCCAGAGAATACAACCCCAATTTGTGTAATCTCTCCTTGTAACTTAACCCGTGAAGTCCACGTATCATTCTAGTAAACCTACTTTGCACTCCCTCCAAGGCCAATATGTCCTTCCAAATGCTACTACCAATATTTTCTCTTTCTATTTCAGACTTCGAGCGTTCATTATTCCCCTCTTTTTATCCTTACCCCAATCACTTTATTTTTTATGAAGTGTGCAGTTTACTTTATTGTCTAACAAAAGAAAGGAGAGGAGGGGGAGTGGGGGAGTGGGGTTGAGGGGGGGAAAGTTGGGTGGAGCCAGTGTCAGCTCCCCTGTTAGGCGAAACCTGCCAGGAGCTGAATCCAGGGACAGAAGAGGCCTAAAAGATAAGTTTTACATCCATTTTTCAGGTTTTCTTCTGGTGGCCAGAAGAGGCAGGAGTGCACCTTTGGGCCTCCCTTGAACCAGGATACACCCCCTCCCACCCAGGCCCAATCGCGGCAAGACCCCCCACTCCAGGTACCAATCGTGGTAAGACTCCCCTCCCTGGCCCCAATCTCCAGCCTCTCCCCCCCACCCGATCACAAGCCAGGAGCTGATGCTCCCTTTTGGGTGCCGGGGACCATCCCCATGGTTCCCAGCTGCGGCATCCTGCCACTAGTTTTCGCCCGCTGGCCAGGCTGTCCATTTGTACGGTTGCCGGGTGAGAGGGGGCCCAACAATATTGTAATGAGGCCCTGCCGTTAAGGTCGGCTGGGCCCACCCCCATCCTCGGCCTTGCTGGATTCTTCGGCCGATTACGGCATCCACCGCATCTTCCGGCTGGTCCCCGTTAATATCGGGACCTTGTGATTTAATCTGACCCCTTCCAGAACCCCACCCCCACCCCCACCTTCCCCTCCCAATTGCGATTTTACAATTAGACTTTACAGCCAAGGAATTTGTCTCATTTATTTTGTGCTTCCTGCAAGCAAAGGAGGAGGTTTCGGTGCCCCAAAGTAATTCCAGAACTGCTGCTCAGCCTTGTTTCCACACTGGGGGCTGATTTTACAAAATCATGCTCCTGACTGGAAACCTTGCCTGCTAAGAGAGCAAGACTGGGATTGGGCACGCACACCCCATGATTTTCCATCCCACTGAGAAAGTAATGGGAAGCCGAAATTCCCAATATGTGCTCCCAACAGATGAGACTGCTTTCCAGCAGTGTGATTTTGTAAAATCTGCCCTCAAGCATTAAAAATTAGCTGCACACAAAAGGGACACAGACTTTTTTATTAGTTTGTTTATCCTTTGTTGAATTTTGACTATTTTTTTAATGGATTTTTACTTGCTTGTTGAAAGCTTTTTTTTTAAGTTTGTTTTTTGTTTTGTTTTTTGTACGAGAACGTGAAGACAATGTTGATGTTACTAGGTAAACAGCCAAATCGTTGTTTCCAATATCACGGAGAAGACGACTATAAAGAAAGTTTATCCGAGAGTTCAGAAGAATGGGAAGATCCTTAAATAGATAGGAATCTATAATACCAACTATCACACCACCTCAGGTAGTGCCAGGGCATTTAACTGCAAGAGAAAGAGTTCAATGCTGTTTGGCAAATCACTATGTAATTAATGCTAGTTCTTTGAAAGTGCTCCAATTGCAGTATTTCACACTTGAAATAATACAAGACGAAAGAAGGCATGTGCTGGCACCCATGTGGCCATCAAAGTCCATGGACACAATGGCCCTGAAGTTCCGTTGGGGTTCTCCCAGTCTCCTGCCATAACACCAGTGGGAGAATAATTAGCAAAGACCTTCCCATGGAATTTCTGGGCCTTTGCCATGACATTCGTGAAACACTTGGGCTTCCAGTCCATCAATGTCCAACTGGTTAGTGACCAACAACATGCAGATTAATAGCCACTTCCCTAGCGACAGTCCCAATTCTTTTCTTTGAAGACAATCTTCTGTACCTGGATTCTGTGAAAGCTGGCTCCTAAGGGCTGCTGCTCTGACTGATGATACCATTGTGAAACTCATCGGGCGCTAAACTGGGCCGTGTTGCGCCTGTTGTTTCAGCGCTACGTTGCCTCCCGGAGATCAAAGATGGCATCTTGTATGCGCACTCATGCTTCTAGTGTGACGTGGGGCAGACGCCATCTTGGTAAAGGATTTAGAGCATGCGCAAATAATGAACACCAGCATCATGTAAAGTAGGGAGAAAATGTGTTTGATCAATGTGCAACACTGATTTAAAGTGATACACACCATTTTGGCACTTAAGGCTCCACCCAAGGCATTGTCTTAACTGCAACCATCATGCAACATGTCTTAGAGGGCCTGGAGGATCCCCCACCAACATTATTTAAAGGGACCATGCAGGATTTACAGGTTAGTTGCTGGATTATTGCTTCTGGCTGCTGATGCATTTGTAACTGTTTTTGGAGGTCTCCTATACTTGAATACTAGGACAAGGAATCATAGCCTAACATTTAGAACAGGAGTAGAAGTTCTAAAATGGGGAAAGGCCAATTTTACTAAGCTGAGAAGTGATTTAGCAAAAGTGGACTGGAAACAGCTACTTGAAGGTAAATCAGTGTCAGAGCAATGGGAGGCATTCAAGGGGGAGATTAAACATGTTCCCACAAAGACAAAGGGTGGGACTGCCAAATCTATAGCCCCCTGATGACAAGAAGCATACAGGGTAAGATAAGGCAAAAAAGGGAAGCTTATATCAGACACCGAGAGCTCAATACTGCAGAAAGCCTAGAGAAGTATAGAAAGTGCAGGGGGTGAAATTAAAAAGGAAATTAGGAAAGCAAAGAGAGGGCATGAAAAAATACTGGCAAGTAAAATTAAGGAAAACTCAAAAATGTTTTATAAATACATAAAGAGCAAGAGGATAACTAAGGAAAGAGTAGGGCCTATTCGTGACCAAAAAGGTAACCTATGTGTGGAGGCAGAAGATGTGGGTATGGTTCTTAATGAATACTTTGCGTCTGTCTTCATTAAAGAGGGACGATGCAGAGATTGCAGTTAAGGAGGAGGAATGTGAAATATTGAATGGGATAAACATAGTGAGAGAGGAAGTATTAAGGGGTTTAGCATCTTTGAAAGTAGATAAATCACCAGGCCCGGATGAAATGTGTCCCAGGCTGTTAAAAGAAGCAAGGGAGGAAATAGCGGAGGCTCTGACCATCATTTTCCAATCTTCCCTGGCTACAGGCATGGACCCAGAGGATTGGAGGACTGCGAATGTTGTGCCCTTGTTTAAAAAGGGAGAAAGAGATAGACCAAGTAATTATAGGTCAGTCAGTTTAATCTCGGTGGTGGGCAAATTATTGGAATTAATTCTGAGGGACAGCATAAATCATAATTTCGAAAGACAGAGGTTAATCAAGGACAGTCAGCATGGATTTGTTAAGGGAAGCTTGTGTCTGACTAACTTGATTGAATTTTTTGAGGAGGTAACAAGGAGGGTCGATGAGGGTAACGCGGTTGATGTAATGTACATGAATTCTAGCAAGGCTTTTGACAAGGTCCCACATGGCAGTCTGGTTAAAAAAATAAAAGCCCATGGGATCCAAGGGAAAGTGACAAGTTGGATCCAAAATTGTCTCCGTGGCAGGAAGCAAAGGGTAATGGTTAACGGGTGTTTTTGTGACTGGAAGACTGTTTCCAGTGCGGTTCCTCAAGGCTCAGTACTAGGTCCCTTGCTTTTTGTGATATATATTAATGATTTGAACTTGAATGGCGGGGGGGGGCTTGATCAAGAAGTTTGCAGATGATACAAAAATTGGCCGTGTGGTTGATAGTGAGGAGGAAAGCTGTGGACTGCAGGAAGATATCAGTGGACTGGTTAGATGGGCAGAAAAGTAGCAAACGGAATTCAATCCAGAGAAGTGTGAGATGATGCATTTGGGGAAGGCAAACAAGGCAAGGGAGTACACAATAAATGGGAGGATACTGAAAGGTGTAGAGGAACAAAGGGACCTTGGAGTGCATGTCCACAGATCCCTGAAGGTAACTGGACAGGTAGACAAGCTGGTTAAAAAGGCATACGGGATACTTTCTTTTATTAGCCGAGGCATAGAATATAAGAGCAGGGAGGTTAAGCTAGAACTATATAAAATATTGGTTAGACCACAGCTTGAGTACTGCGTGCAGTTCTGGTCACCACATTACAGGAAAAATGTGATTGCACTGGAGAGGGTACAGAGGAGATTTATGAGGGTGTTCCCAGGGCTGGAGAATTTTAGCTATGAGAAAAGATTGAATAGGCTGGGGATGTTTTCTTTGGAACAAAGGAGGCTGAGGGGAGATTTAATTGAGATATATAAAATTATGACAGGACTAGAAAAAGTGGATAGGGAGGACCTATTTCCTTTAGCAGAGGGGTCAGTGACCAGGGGGCATAGATTTAAAGTAATTGGTAAAAGGATTAGAAGGGAGCTGAGGAGAACTTCTTTCACCCAGAGGGTGGTGGGGGTCTGGAACTCACTGCCTGAAAGGGTGATTGAGGCAGAAACCCTCAACTCATTTAAAAAGTACTTGGATGTGCACTTAAAGTGCCGTAACCTACAGGGCTACGGACCAAGTGCTGGAAAGTGAGATTAAGCTGGATAGCTCTTTTTCGGCCGGCAAGGACACAATTGGCCGAATGGCCTCCTTCTGTGCCATAACTTTCTATGATTCTATGATTTAGAGCCAGGACATGCAGGAGTGAAGTTAGGAATAACTTCTACATGCAAAGGGTGGGAGAAGTTTGGGACACTCTTCTGCAAATGGCAGTTGATGCTAGCTCACATGTGAATTTTAAAGCTGAGATTGATAGATTTTTGTTAACCAATGGTATTAAAGGATATGCGGCTAAGGCAGGTATATGGAGTTAGGTCACAGACCAACCATGACCTCACTGAATGGTGAAACAGGTTCGAGAGGCTAAATGCCACTGCCACTTGATGCCTCCTATTATGCGCCACCTTCTCCTGCAAGAAAGCGGGATGAGTGTCTGGGTGATGTGCCTGTCATGGCTGAATAGCTGCCAGCGTGTGTGGCCTGTGAGTTGTGGGTGGGCAGCTTGCAACAGTGGTAATGTGTAAGAGAGAGAAAAGCATCTGATTGGAAGAGTTCAGTACTGATTGAAAGAGTTTGTTGGTATGTGGGTGATGGGGGATGCAGTGCGTGACACAGTGGATGCGGCTAGTGGTGCAGTTTGTAGGAGATGCCACTTGACAGTTGACCTCACTCACCTTGACCACTCGTGTCAAAGCACTGAACTTCTTCTGCACTGCATCCATGTTCATGATGCTGTGCGCCTGGCATTGACTTCGTCCTCCACTGCCTCCCACTGCCTTTTCGGCATATGTCTGGAGAGCCTCTTGCCCCCTACCACCTGCAGAAATAGACCCTCCTTCTGTCCACCTCTTGCACCAAGGCCTCTAGTGCATCAGCAGAGAATCTTAGTACACGCACTCTCGCAGGCCTGGTACGTACTCAGACCGGCAGATTGGTGAGGTCTGGCATGCAGATTGGAGGATATGGGATTTAGTGGTGTGCAACCTTTATTCAATGTTTTAAAATAGGAACATGGGAACATAGGAACAGGAGTAGGCCATTCAGCCCCTCGTGCCTGCTCCGCCATTTGATAACATCATGGCTGATCTGTGATCTAACTCCATATACCTGCCTTTGGCCCATATCCCTTAATACCTTTGGTTGCCAAAAAGCTATCTATCTCAGATTTAAATTTAGCAATTGAGCTAGTATCAATTGCCGTTTGCAGAAGAGAGTTCCAAACTTCTACCACCCTTTGTTTGGAGAAATGTTTTCTAATCTCGCTCCTGAAAGGTCTGGCTCCAATTTTTAGACTGTGCCCCCGACTCCTAGAATCCCCAACCAGCGGAAATAGTTTCTCCCTATCCAGCCTCTCCGTTCCTCTTAATATCTTATAAACTTCGATCAGATCACCCCTTAACCTTTTAAACTCCAGAGAATACTGCCCCAATTTGTGTAATCTATCTTCGTAACTTAACCCTGAAAGTCCGGGTATTATTCTCGTAAACCTACGCTGCACTCCCTCCAAGGCCAATATGTCCTTCCAAAGGTGTGGTGCCCAGAACTGCTCACAGTACTCCAGGTGCGGTCTAATCAGGGTTTTGTATAGCTGTAGCATAACTTCTGCCCCCTTGTACTCTAGTCCCCTAAATATAAAGGCCAGCATTCCATTAGGCTTATTGATTATTTTCTGCACCTGTTCATGACACTTCAATGATCTATGTACCTGAACCCCTAAGTCCCTTTGGACATCCACTGTTTTTAACTTTTTACCATTTAGAAAGTACCCTGTTCTATCCTTTTTTGATCCAAAGTGGATGACCTCACATTCGTCTACATTGAATTCCATTTGCCACAGTTTTGCCCATTCACCTAATCTATCAATATCGCTTTGTAATTTTATGTTTTCATCTACACTGTTTACAATGCCACCAATCTTTGTGTCATCGGCAAACTTAGATATGAGACTTTCTATGCCTTCATCTAAGTCGTTAATAAATATTGTGAATAATTGAGACCCCAAGACAGATCCCTGTGGGACTCCACGAGTCACATCCTGCCAATGTGAGTACCTACCCATTATCCCCACTCTCTGTCGCCTTTCGCTCAGCCAACTTCCTAACCAAGTCTGTACTTTTCCCTCAATTCCATGGGCTTCTATCTTAGTTAACAGTCTCTTATATGGGACCTTATCAAATGCCTTCTGGAAGTCCATATAAATAACATCCACTGACATTCTCCTGTCCACTACTTTAGTCACCTCTTCAAAAAATTCAATCAGGTTTGTCAGGCACGACCTACCTTTCACAAATCCATGCTGGCTTTCTCTGATTAACTGAAAATTCTCGAGGTGTTCAGTCACCCTATCCTTAATTATAGACTCCAGCATTTTCCCCACAACAGATGTTAGGCTAATTGATCTATAATTCCCTGGTTTCCCTCTCTCTCCTTTCTTAAAAAGCGGAATGACATGTGCAATTTTCCAATCTAGAGGGACAGTTCCTGAATCTAGAGAACTTTGAAAGATTATAGTTCGGGAATCTGCAATATGCCCACCTACTTCCTTTAAAACCCTGGGATGGAAACCATCTGGTCCTGGGGATTTGTCATTCTTTAGTGCTATTATTTTCTTCATTACTGTTGCTTTACTTATGTTAATTTTATTGAGTCCCTGTCCCCGATTCAATATTAGTTTTCTTGGGATTTCCGGCATGCTATCCTCTTTTTCTACTGTAAATACTGACGCAAAGTAATCGTTCAACATGTCCGCCATTTCCCCATTGTCAATGACAATATCCCCACTTTCAGTTTTTAAGTGGCCAACACTGCTCCTGACCACCCTCTTTTTCCTAATATAACTATAAAAGTTCTTTATATTGGTTTTGATATCCCTTGCAAGTTTCTTTTCATACTCCCTTTTTGTAGCTCTTACTATCTGTTTTGTGAACCTTTGTTGATCTTTGTATCTTTCCCATTCGCCAGGATCGGTGCCATTTTTTGCCTTTTTGTATGCCCTTTCCTTATGTCTTATACTGTCCCTTACCTCTTTAGTTGTCCATGGCTGTTCTTTTTGGCAAGTAGAGTTCTTGCCCCTCAGGGGTATAAACCGATTCTGTATCACGTTAAATGTTTCTTTAAGCATTTCCCACTGATCATCAGTCATTTTACCCATTAACAGATTTGCCCAGTTTACTGTGGACAGTCTCTGTCTCATCCCATTGAAGTCGGCCTTACCCAAGTCTAGAATCTGAGCAGCTGACTCACTTTTTTCCCTTTCAAACACTACATTGAACTCGATCAGGTTATGATCGCTATTGAATAGATGTACAGTTAAGCCGTTAACTAAATCTGGTTCATTACTCATTACTAAATCTAGTATGGCTTGCCCCCTTGTTGCCTCCAGGACATACTGCTGTAGAAAATTATCCCGGAAACACTCAAGAAATTCACTACCTTTCTGACAGTTGCTAGTCTGCTTTTCCCAATCTCTGTAAAGATTAAAGTCCCCCATTAAGACCACTATGCCTTTCTTACATGCTTGTCTAATCTCTGCATTTATACAATGCTTCAGAACTGCTGCCAGTGGTCCTATACATAATTCCCACCATAGTCTTAGATCCTTTCCTATTTCTCAATTCAACCCATAAGGTCTCTGTTGGCTGCTTACCTCTCGTTATATCCTCCTTTATCATTGAAGTGATTTAATCTCCAATCATTAAGACTACTCCGCCCACTCTTCCATTTTCCCTATCTCTGTAGACCTTTGTAAACAATTTTACAACACCAAGTTATAGTCCAGCAATTTTATTTTAAATTCACAAGCTTTCGGAGGCTACCTCCTTCCTCAGGTGAACGATTTTCCACATCGTTCACCTGAGGAAGGAGGTAGCCTCCGAAAGCTTGTGAATTTAAAATAAAATTGCTGGACTATAACTTGGTGTTGTAAAATTGTTTACAATTGTCAACCCCAGTCCATCACCGGCATCTCCACATCATCTGTAGACCTTATAACCCGATATATTTAGTTCCCAATCCTGACCATCCTGCAGCCATGTCTCAGTAATAGCTATCATGTCATACCCTCCAATTTAAATTTGAACCTGTAGTTCATTTAATTTATTCTTTATACTCCGTACATTTGTATATAGAACTCTTAGTTGGGCCTAGCCTGACTTTCAGCTTTGATCCTGGGTTAATCGCCTTATGCCTTCTAGTTTTCACTTTATCTGTCATGTCTAAAGTACACTTTCTTTCTGCTGCTCTACGCTTTTCCCTTTCACTTGTTCTTGAACAACTGTTTGTACTATTTGTGTTGTAAATTTCCCCTGGGTCTTCCCCTCTCTTGCAGCTCTTAACTTTATTCCCTTCTGTCACCCCGCTCAGGTTCCCATCCCCCTGCCACTCTAGTTTAAACCTTCCCCAACAGCATTAGCAAACACCCCCGCGAGGACATTGGCCCCGGTCCTGCTCGGGTGTAACCCGTCACCTTCCCCAGAACCGGTCCCAATGTCCCAGGAATCTAAATCCCTCCCTCCTACACCATCCCTGCAACCATGCATTCATCTGGTCTATTCTCCTGTTCCTATACTCACTAGCACGTGGCACTGGTAGTAATCCTGAGATCACTACCTTTGAAGTCCTGCTTTTATCTCCTAACTCCTACAATTCACCTTGCAGGACCTCATCCCTTTTTTACCTATGTTGTTGGTACCGATATGGACCACGACTACTGGCTCCCTAATGTCCTGCAGACGCTCCGCAACATCCTTGACCCCAGCACCAGGGAGGCAACATACCATCCTGGAGTCATGTTTGCGGCCGCAGAAACACCTATCTGTTCCCCTTACAATTGAATCCCCTATCACTATAGCCCTGCCACTCTTCTTCCTCCCCTCCTGTGCAGCTGAGCCACCTGTGGTGCCACAAACTGGGCTCTTGCTGCTTTCCCCTGATAAGCCATCTCCCCCAACAGTATCCAAAGCAGAATATCTGTTTGAGAGGGAGATGGCCCCAGGGGACTCCTGCTCTACCTGCCTAGTCCTTTTACTCTGTCTGGTGGTCACCCATTTTGTTTCTGCCTGCGTAATCTTTACCTGCGGTGTGACCACCTCACTGAACGTGCTATCCACGATAGTCTCAGCATCGCGGATGCTCCACAGCGAATCCACCCGCAGCTCCAGCTCCGAAATGCGGTTAGCCAGTAGCTGCAGCTGGACACACTTCCTGCACACATGGTCGCCAGGGAAACTGGTAGTGTCCATGACTTCCCACATTGTGCAGGAGGAGCATATCACGTGTGCGAGCTGTGCTGCCGTGACTTGCCCGGCATTCACCTCTCAGACTCTCCTCCCGCTCTCGGTCTCTCCTTTTATACTGTGCTCACCTCTCGGACTCTCCTGCCTCACCTGTGACGTCGCACAGTAGTTTTCTCTTGTTGCAGGTCTTCTGCCGCTCTGGTCCGCCGCCGCTGTGCGGAAAAAGTTAGGAAAATCAAGGCAAAGCAGCACCTCCTTCCCCCACTTCACCGAACTCCCACACTCACCAAACTCTCAGCTGATCACTCTGTGCTCCGTTGCACTCAGTGCTCTTGCACGAACAGGCCCCTGTATATCTACAGTTTGTGACTCAGATGAGTCAGGCCTGCTCCACCTTCAGGAACCAGTTTAATCTAGCTAACCAATTAACTTACTACAGCAGCTCTCTGCTGAAGCCTGATAGAAACTTAAAAATTGAAACTTTAAATTTGAACTTAAACGGTTGATAGCAATTTACACTAGATTTTGAAGAGACTAACCCTTAAATTCCCACACTCACCAAACTCTCAGCTGATCACTCTGTGCTTTTTTGCACGAACAGGCCCCTGTATTTCTACAGTTTGCAGTCAAGGCATTAAAAGGAGCAGTACTGGAACTCCTATAGTGCACATCTGCTCCTTTCTGTATGTCCCACCTTCTCCTTCAAGCAGAAAAGCAGTGTTAAAATGCTGAAAGTTTTAAAAGTGTCCCCATCCTGCAACCCATTGTGGGGGTGAATGTAGCAAGCAACTATATTGTGTAAGAAGGATTTTTTAGGTGAGGCGCTTTAGAAGGATATGAGCGCAACAAGAGTTTCAAGTTTCAAGAGTTTATTTGAGGTTAGGATCAGATCAGCCATGATATTATTGAATGGCGGAGCAGGCTCGAGGGGCCGATTGGCCTACTCCTGCTCCTATTTCTTATGTTCTTATGTTATAAGTTGGAGCTGCCATTTCTGCCCTGCTGCAGAATCGGCATGCATGGTAAGCATTCAAAGGGCCGTAAGGTAGTCTGAGCGCTTTGTGCCATGCATACTTTGACCATCGACTTGGTATACAGTAATGGTGGGCTGACTTATCTCAACTGATTTTCACAGGTCTGCAAACTTGTTTTGCATCTGGAGCCAGGTCCTCTGCAAGTTGGTCACAGCACAGAGTGCCATCTCCACCCAGGCTTTCTCCTATCGGTAATGTGCCCAGTTGAGCCAAATAGGCTAACTCCACTGTGCCCATTTCTTCCAGCAGCATCACCACTTCTGATTAAGGATGCTCTGGTATGCTGCTGCTCCATTCTCGCACTCTGTAGTGCTGAACAAGGGTTGGTAAACTTTTATTCCCCTCCAAAGCTCTTTTGATTGGCAGCTGTAGTCCTTTAAAAATGTACAGCAGCACCAGATATCTCACCCCCGAAATAGGGGGCTCCCAATCACTGGCTGATTACACACCAGAAACAATCTCTAAATGTTTAATAAGGCTTGATCCCAGAAGTCTTGCCAGATTGGCTGTGTGTAACTCAGACAGATACAATGCGCTTTAGAAGGATATGAGCGCAACAAGAGTTTCAAGTATAAGTTGGAGCTGCAATTTCGGCCCTGCTGCAGAATTGGCATGCATGGTAAGCATTCAAAGGGCCGTAAGGTAGTCTGAGTAGTCTGAGCACTTTGTGCCGTGCATACTTTGACCATCTCCATACTCATAATCAGAAATTCTAACCCATGTCACTGGACCAGGATTATAACAGTGTTAGGGGGGCAAGAAGAATTGGTTTTACTGAGAAATAGCATTCTCTGACTTGCATTAATAACACTTCAAAATGTATTATATGGTCATTAGATACTAGTGAATTTTCCTCTAATATACCCTGAATAAACAATGGGCCGGAAATTGCTTGGGAGTAATGGTGAGCCTAAAAGCGCTCACCGTTATAAATGGGCAAATCGAAGAGCAAGTTCCGGTGACCGCAGATGCGCAGTCAAACGCAGAAATCCGGAACTTGCTCTTCCTGGATCGCAGGTGATCTGAAAGCTTCATGGATTGACAACTCGCTGGCTGACTCTCCATTGAAATCGATGGAGGACCGTGATCTTACTGCTGGAACACGGTAAGTACACACTAAAATACACTAAAAAAGTTTGGGGCGCTCTGAACTGGTGCTCAGAGCCTGTCCTGCCGTCTTGCTAATCTCGCACAAAGTTAATGAAGCCAGGATTCTGCCGGAAGGAACTTTTTATCTGTCAGAGAGTTGTTTAAAAAGTCTGGGAGCCGGGTGTCAGAATTTTCATTTGTGGAGTCTCATTCCTCCCAATTTTAAGAGTTTTTGGGCATTTAAAAATGTTCTTAAAAAAATGTTTAAAATTTAAAAAATTTTTTACTTTTTCTATCTGTCCCTATTATCTCAGTCTGTTAATCTGACCCTCTCTTTGTTTCTTTCTCTATCTGATGTTATAGTATATTTACGAATCTTATCTGGCACTTCCTGGTTCTTAGTCTGCGCAGTTTGTGAATGAGCTTCACTTCCTGGTTCTCACAGCATGGCTTACGTCAAACTGATTGGTTGAGGGATCCTAAAGATCCTTTCCTTCTCTTACCGCTCAGGGAAGCCGGGGAATGAGTGTTAGAATCAAAGATCATAGAAGTTTACAACATGGAAACAGGCCCTTCGGCCCAACATGTCCATGTCGCCCAGTTTATACCACTAAGCTAGTCCCAATTGCCTGCACTTGGCCCATATCCCTCTATACCCATCTTACCCATGTAACTGTCCAAATGCTTTTTAAAAGACAAATTGTACCCGCCTCTACTACTGCCTCTGGCAGCTCGTTCCAGACACTCACCACCCTTTGAGTGAAAAAATTGCCCCTCTGGAACCTTTTGTATCTCTCCCCTCTCACCTTAAATCTATGCCCCCTCGTTATAGACTCCCCTACCTTTGGGAAAAGATTTTGACTATCTACCTTATCTATGCCCCTCATTATTTTATAGACTTCTATAAGATCACCCCTAAACCTCCTACTCTCCAGGGAAAAAAGTCTCAGTCTATCCAACCTCTCCCTATAAGTCAAACCATCAAGTCCCGGTAGCATCCTAGTAAATCTTTTCTGCACTCTTTCTAGTTTAATAATATCCTTTCTATAATAGGGTGACCAGAACTGTACACAGTATTCCAAGTGTGGCCTAACTAATGTCTTGTACAACTTCAACAAGACATCCCAACTCCTGTATTCAATGTTCTGACCAATGAAACCAAACATGCTGAATGCCTTCTTCACCACCCTATCCACCTGTGACTCCACTTTCAAGGAGCTATGAACCTGTACTCCTAGATCTCTTTGTTCTATAACTCTCCCCAATGCCCTACCATTAACGGAGTAGGTCCTGGCCCGATTCGATCTACCAAAATGCATCACCTCACATTTATCTAAATTAAACTCCATCTGCCATTCATCGGCCCACTGGCCCAATTTATCAAGATCCCGTTGCAATCCTAGATAACCTTCTTCATTGTCCACAATGCCACCAATCTTGGTGTCATCTGCAAACTTACTAACCATGCCTCTTAAATTCTCATCCAAATCAGTAATATAAATAACAAATAACAGCAGACCCAGCACCGATCCCTGAGGCACACCGCTGGTCACAGGCCTCCAGTTTGAAAAACAACCCTCTACAACCACCCTCTGTCTTCTGTCGTCAATCCAATTTTGTATCCAATTGGCTACCTCACCTTGGATCCCGTGAGATTTAACCTTATGTAACAACCTACCATGCGGTACCTTGTCAAAGGCTTTGCTAAAGTCCATGTAGACCACGTCTACTGCACAGCCCTCATCTATCTTCTTGGTTACCCCTTCAAAAAACTCAATCAAATTCGTGAGACATGATTTTCCACTCACAAAACCATGCTGACTGTTCCTAATCAGTCCCTGCCTCTCCAAATGCCTGTAGATCCTGTCTCTCAGAATACCCTCTAACAGCTTACCCACTACAGATGTCAGGCTCACCGGTCTGTAGTTCCCAGGCTTTTCCCTGCCGCCCTTCTTAAACAAAGGCACAACATTTGCTACCCTCCAATCTTCAGGCACCTCACCTGTAGCTGTCGATGATTCAAATATCTCTGCTAGGGGACCCGCAATTTCCTCCCTAACCTCCCATAACGTCCTGGGATACATTTCATCAGGTCCCGGAGATTTATCTACCTTGATGCGCGTTAAGACTTCCAGCACCTCCCTCTCTGTAATATGTACACTCCTCAAGACATCACTATTTATTTCCCCAAGTTCCCTAACATCCATGCCTTTCTCAACCGTAAATACCGATGTGAAATATTCATTCAGGATCTCACCCATCTCTTGTGGTTCCGCACATAGATGACCTTGTTGATCCTTAAGAGGCGCTACTCTCTCCCTAGTGTTGCATTTCTTGTAGCTTTCAATTAAAGAAAGTTGGCGCCTCGAAGACCGCAGAAAGTTTGTGTGTGAGTTAACTACTTACGAGCGACGGACGACATCTGTTCAACACTCAGCACAATTTCCAGCCCAATCTGGTGATTGTGCAATTCCTGTTATATGATAAATGATACCATTGGTAATATTCTTTGTAAATACAACATTAGAACCTGCCCTCTCACCCACCCCACCTTCAAAGAAATGGACCAACAGTAAGAATATCAATTTAAAATGCAATGATTAACTGAGTAGTTAAATTACAATTGTCTAATGGGTTGTAAACATTAGGAAATTAAATTTTCAAATTACTACAACTCACAAAGTATTCAAATTATTTCTCTGAGAAGTGGAGTCATAGAGAATGAGATGTCAAGCATAATTCTTTAAATAATGGTGTAATTCTAAATGTATCTTGTTGGAGAAGACAAAAGCAATGAATTGGGAAGTTAAGGTTGCTTTTATTTATCTTGGGAATGTCAGGAATGAGTCTATGGCTTTGTGGTAGCATTCTCCTCTCTGAGTCAGAAGGTTTGAGATCCACTCCAGACAGCCCCAGCGAGTGGAGACTGGAATATGGTCTTTAAATACTGGGTTGACATCCAGCAGGGTACTTGCAACTGGACGGAGTCACCACTGGCATTGTGGTAATATTTTCAACTCTGAGTCAGAAGGACTCCATTCCAGATGGCCCTGGGATGTGGAAACCAGAGTGCCCAGCACTGAATACTGGATCGATGTCCAGTGGGGTTACTTATGTCCGATAGGTGCGGGTGCCCCACCCCCACAATAAAGGGTAAGTGGAGCTCTTTAATCTAGATTGCAGCCCACCTAAGAGAAGGTGCTCTGAACGTAAAACTGTGAGGTGACAACGGGCAACCACTTCAGCTGCTCTTCTCTAGTAAGTGGCTCATGTCTGAGACTTGATTTAGGACCTGTCCTAGGACCGCACATATTGGAGGGAAAGACTATTCTGCATCATAGGTACTTCTGGACCTGACTCTCCTCTTTAGAAATGACTGAATGACTGATTGGATGAGAAGACAGGCAAAGTCTTTGGGAGGAAAATGTTCATTTTCGGGTTGGTAGGCTGTAACTAGTGGGGTGCCGCAAGGATCAGTGTTTGGGCCTCAGTTATTTACAATCTATATCAATGACTTAGATGTAGGTGAAGGGACCGAGTGTAACATATCTAAGTTTGCTGACGATACAAAGCTAGGTGGGAAAGTGAGAAGAACACAAAGAGTCTGCAAAGGGAGATAGACAGGTTAAGTGAGTGGGCAAGAAGGTGGCAGGTGGAGTATAATGTGGGAAAATGTGAGGTTATTCACTTTGGTAGGAAGAATAGAAAAACTGAAAAATTTTTAAATGGTGAGAAACTATTAAATGTTGGTGTTCAGAGACATTTGCGTGTCCTTGTACATGAAACACAGAAAGTTACAGCAAGAAATTAGGAAGGTAAATGGTATGCTGGCCTTTATTGCAAGGGGGTTGGAGTACAAGAGCAAGGAAGTCTTGGTGCAGGGCTTTGGTGAGACCACACCTGGAGTACTGTGTACGGTTTGGTCTCCTTACCTAAGGAAGGATATACTTGCCTTAGAGGGGATGCAATGAAGATTTACTGGATTGATTCCTGGGATGAGAGGGTTGTCCTATGAGGAGAGATTGAGTAGAATGGGCCTATACTCTCTGGAGTTTAGAAGAATGAGAGGTGATCTCATTGAAACTTATAAGATTCTGAGAGGGCTTGACAGGGTAAATGCTGAAAGGTTATTTCCCCCGACTGGAGAGTCTAGAGCTAGGGGACATAGTCTCAGGATAAGAGGTTGGCCATTTGGGACCGAGATAAGGAAAAATTTCTTCACTTAGAGGGTTGTGAATCTTTGGAATTCTCTATGCCAGAGGGCTATGGATACTCAGTCATTGAGTATATTCAAGGCTGAGATAGATAGATTTTTGGACTTTAAGGGAATCAAGGGATATGGGGATCAGGTGGGAAAGTGGAGTTGAGGTTAAAGATCAGCCATGATTTTATTGAATGGCGGAGCAGGCCTGAGGGGTCGTATGGCCTATACCTGCTCTTATTTCTTATGTTATTATCCCAGTTTAATTGAGAGTACAGTAGTCAGGTGACAGTCAGGGGTTTACTCCTCCAGCTTTCTATTGCCTGCTGCCCCTGGTCATGGACTATGTGTAAAATAATTAATTTATAGTCCTGATCCCTTGTGAAGCTTCTGTAGCACATTAGTTATTTGATCCAAACTTACCCAACTGTGCATGGAAGCCTAATTAAGTATTCTCTTCGGTGCAAGGTCAGGCCTGCTGTATTGCTTGATAACCTGGTTTTTACATTTCATTTGATCTAGTATGCCATCCAACAGTGAAATCAATGGAAATGGATTCCTGGGATGAAGGGGTTATCTTATGAGGAAAGGTTGGACAAACTGGGCCTGTATACTCTGGAGTTTAGAAGAATGAGAGGTGATCTTATTGAAACATGTAAGATCCTGAGGGGTCTAGAAGGGGTAGATGCTGAAAGGATGTTTCCCCTTGTGGGAGAGACTAGAATTAGGGGCCACAGTTTAAAAATAAGGGGTCTCCCATTTAAGCCGGAGATGAGGAGAAATTTTTTCTCTCAGAAGGTCGTGAGTTTGTGGAACTCCCTTTCCCAGAGAGCGGTTGAGGCAGGGTCATTGAATATTTTTAAGGCTGAGTTAGATAGATTCCTGATTAACAAGGTTATAGTAGGTAGACAGGAAAGTAGGGTTGAGGTCACAATCAGATCAGCCATGATCTTATCAAATAGCAGAGCAGGCTCGAGGGGCCGAATTGCCTACTCCTGCTCTTAATTCATATTTTCGTATGTTCGTACGTGTGTAAATAAAAATCGGTCGGCTTCCATAACGGGTAGCTGACCCACAACCCAGATCTTAATTGCAAATCCACCCCGATGTGCTGGGAGATTGCTGAGGTCATTGGGACAAGTTATTTAACAGGACAGATTATTTAACAGCAGGAGCTCTTAAAGGTATCCTTATGCTTTGCCAAAAAAAATTGCTGAGGGCAGAATGGATGCCATCGCAGATCAGGGTGCCAATTTTCAGCAAATTTGCCTTGAAGTGTCTATTTGAAACAGGTGCTGAATATCTAGATTGCTTTTCAATAAGGGGCTTTGCCATAATTTCCATAATTTTTTTTTTTATTCGTTCACGGGATGTGGGCGTCGCTGGCAAGGCCAGCATTTATTGCCCATCCCTAATTGCCCTTGAGAAGGTGGTGGTGAGCCGCCTTCTTAAATCGCTGCAGTCCGTGTGGTGAAGGTTCTCCTACACTGCTGTTAGGAAGGGAGTTCCAGGATTTTGACCCAGCGACAATGAAGGAACGACGATATATTTCCAAGTCGGGATGGTGTGTGACTTGGAGGGGAACGTGTAGGCGGTGTTGTTCCCATGTGCCTGCTGCTCTTGTCCTTCTAGATGGTAGAGGTCGCGGGTTTGGGAGGTGCTGTTGAAGAAGCCTTGGCGAGTTGCTGCAGTGCATCCTGTGGATGGTACACACTGCAGCCACTGTGCGCCGGTGGTGGAGGGAGTGAATGTTTAGGGTGGTGGATGGGGTGCCAATCAAGCGGGCTGCTTTATCTTGGATGGTGTCGAGCTTCTTGAGTGTTGTTGGAGCTGCACTCATCCAAGCAAGTGGAGAGTATTCCATCACACTCCTGACTTGTGCCTTGTAGATGGTGGAAAGGCTTTGGGGAGTCAGGAGGTGAGTCACTCGCCGCAGAATACCCAGCCTCTGACCTGCTCTCGTAGCCACAGCATTTATATGGCTGGTCCAGTTAAGTTTCTGGTCAATGGTGACCCCCAGGATGTTGATGGTGGGGGATTCGGCGATGGTAATGCCGTTGAATGTCAAGGTGAGGTGGTTAAACTCTCTCTTGTTGGAGATAGTCATTGCCTGGCACTTATCTGGCGCGAATGTTACTTGCCACTTATGAGCCCAATCCTGGATGTTGTCCAGGTCTTGCTGCATGCGGACTCGGACTGCTTCATTATTTGAGGGGTTGCGAATGGAACTGAACACTGTGCAGTCATCAGCGAACATCCCCATTTCTGCCCTTATGATGGAGGGAAGGTCATTGATGAAGCAGCTGAAGATGGTTGGGCCTAGGACACTGCCCTGAGGAACTCCTGCAGCAATGTCCTGGAGCTGAGATGATTGGCCTCCAACAACCACTACCATCTTCCTTTGTGCTAGGTATGACTCCAGCCACTGGAGAGTTTTCCCCCTGATTCCCATTGACTTCAATTTTACTCGGGCTCCTTGGTGCCACACTCGGTCAAATGCTGCCTTGATGTCAAAGGCAGTCACTCTCACCTCACCTCTGGAATTCAGCTCTTTTGTCTGTGTTTGGACCAAGGCTGTAATGAGGTCTGGAGCCGAGTGGTCCTGGCAGAACATAAACTGAGCATCGGTGAGCAGGTTATTGGTGAGTAAGTGCCGCTTGATAGCACTGTCGACGACACCTTCCATCACTTTGCTGATGATTGAGAGTAGACTGATGGGACGGTAATTGGCCGGTTTGGATTTGTCCTGCTTTTTGTGGACAGGACATACCTGGGCATTTTTCCACATTGTCGGGTAGATGCCAGTGTTGTAGCTGTACTGGAACAGCTTGGCTAGAGGCGCAGCTAGTTCAGGAGCACAAGTCTTCAGCACTAGAGCTGGGATGTTGTCGGGGCCCATAGCCTTTGCTGTATCCAGTGACCTTAATGATCCTTGTGCACAAAATGTGCTCAGACGCGAAGTGCAGAAAGCACTAACAGGTCACTTTTACATACACAGCGCATGGAGACCAAGTTGGTCTAAGGCCACAACACACAATAACACAGAACTCCTGCAGTGCTTCAGGTGCCTATGATTGCATCATCAACCCATTTATGAATCTTTGTGTTCGCCCAGGACCATTATTTTTTAATTACAGGGTTAATTTTCCATCTTTGTGCTCATGGTGGGGAGCATTGCCCATCGGTAGCAACTATCAGAATTTCAGACATGAGTGCATCAAGATTTTTCTGAACATTCAAATAAATGATTGGAAAATTGTATTTAGCGCACACCTGAATTTCTGATCGGAGCAATTGGTGGACGAGGTTCCCCACCAACAGCATAAGCCGCATCGCTTAAATATCACCTCAACCCCTAATCAAGCAAAAGTTGGATATTCACAAATAAAGCCAGAATTTGCCAAATTCTAAAATCCTTGGACCTAAAATTCCTAGGCCTGTTGGGGTGGAGCACAGGGCAGGCAAGAGGGTTGGAGTTGGACCAGAAGCTGTTTCTTTATGTAACCAAATAGTGTTGAAAATAGAGGCAGACACTTCTTGCAGGAAACTGGATAGGGATTTGCAGGGAATGTGGTATATAGGGACTGCGTCTGCCCCCCTCCACTCCCAGAAGAGAAGGAATTAGCAGGATGACATTAGCCATCAGAAATCCCACCAGTTCTGCCTCAGTTACTCCCAATGCTAAGCACAATGCAGACATACTCAAGCGTCAAGATCAGATCCTGCCGGAAATGGAACTAAAACTGTTTCAAATATCATCGGAGTTAAATTCGACAACTCCCAAATCCGGGCACGGGGATCGTGGTGCACGATTAACCCTCTCCCGGTCATTTCGATGCAGGCAGCACGTGAGATTTGTGCTACCTCCTCATTTACCTGGTTCCAGCGCGAGCAGCCAGGCAAATGCAGGCTGCGTTGTTCATTAACTTCTCACCAGCAGGGGTCCTCAATATGGCGTGAGTGGCTCGCACCTCTTAAAGGCAGCCTGCACCTCTTACGTCAAAATATAAGATCCGGGTCGGCAAAGAGTATGAATGGAGATCAGACGAAGGAGAAAGCCTCCGAAAGCTTGTGATTTTCAAATAAAATTGTTGGACTATAACCTGGTGTTGTAAGATTCTTTACATTTGTCAACCCCAGTCCATCACCGGCATCTCCACATTATGTTAACAAACTGTTGAGTTGCGTTAAAACATTGATTAAAGGTTGCGCACTACTAAATCCCACATGCTCCAATCTGCACTCCAGACCTCACCAATCTGCCGATCTGAGTTTGTACCAGGCCTGCAAGAGAGCGTGCACCAAGGTTCTCTGCTGATGCACTAGAGGCCTTGGTGCAAGAGGTGGGCAGAAGGAGGGGCATCCTATATCCAAAGGGGTGGGGGGGGTGGTGCGTGCAAGAGGCCCTCCAGACATATGTTCAAGCAGCAGTAGGAGGCAGCAGGGGACGAAGTCAATGCCAGGCGCATAGCACCACGAATATGGATGCAGTGCAGGAAGAAGTTCAATGCTTTGACACGAGTGGTCAAGGTGAGTGAAGTCAACTGTCAAGTGGCATCTCCTACCAACTGCACCACCCACTGCACCCCCATCACTCACCTACCAACAAACTCTTTCAATCAGTACTCAACTTTTCAAATCAAATACTTCCTCTCACCCTCACACATTACCACTGTTGCAAGCCGCACACCCACAACTCACAGGCCACACACGCTGGCAGCTATGGAACCATGACGGGCACCTCACCCAAATATTCTGCAGGATACTCACCGACACTTGTTCCGCTTTCTTGTAGGAGAAGGTGGCATATAACAAAAGACAGCATGTGGCAGTGGCATTTAGCCCCTCAAGCATGTTCCGCCATTCAATGAGATCATGATTGATCTGTGACCGAACTCCATATACCCTCCTTAGCCTCATGTCCCTTAATACCCTTGATTAACAAAAATCTATCAATCTCAGATTTAAAATTAACAATTGAGCTAGCATCAGCTGCCGTTTGCAGAAGAGGGTTCCAAACTTCTATCACCCTTTGCATGTAGAAGCGTTTTCTAATTTCACTCCTGCAAGTCCTGGCTCTAAATGTTAGGCTATGTCCCCTAGTTCTAGTATTCAAGTATAAGAGACCTCCAAAAACAGGTACAAATACATCGGCAGCAGAAGCAATAATCCAGCAACTAACCTGTAAATCCTGCCTGGTCCCTTTAAACAGCGCGAGTGGTGGGTCTTCCAGGTCATCTACGACATGTTCAGCTGTTATTGGTTAAGACAGTGCATTGGCTGCTAAAATGGTGTCTATCCCTTTAAATCAGCGTTACACACTGATCTAATGCATATTCTCCTTACTTTACATGTTACCGCGTTTGTTATCTGTGTGTGCACAAACGTCTTTATCAAGATGGCGTCCAGCATATGTCAAGCTAGAAGCATGCGCGCACATTCCGGATGCCATTTTGGGACCTTAGGAGGTCATGTAGCACCTAAAAAAAGGGCACTACACGGCCCAATTTATAGCACCATTTTCCCAATGGCAATCGATTGCAGACCGAATAATTTTCAAAAGTATGAGCAGTTTCTGGCCAACTCCCTAATGCTGTGGCAAGTTGCTGTAGTTAAATTCTTGACCCCCTTTCCCATTAAGTTGGGTGCCCAGTAATGCTATAACCAGGGCGGGCACCTGCACTCCACATGCAAAGTCCCGCACTACCACACTTCTGGTGGTAGAATGTGCCCCAGGAAGTTGGGCCTGTAAGGTTTTCAATTTGGTAAAGTCTGGTCTCACTCAAACTTGTACTCTATTTTACTCAATGTAACACACTCTGGGGATTTGACAGAGAAGCTGCAGTGATAAACCCATGAACACAGCTCCAGTCATTTTTACTCTTTGTATAAGTATATTTACTAGAAGGCCTTAATGGCATTGCTCACACTGAAGTGCAACATCTGAAGCGACAGTTCCTGAATCGAGAGAACTTTGAAAGATTATAGTTAGGGCATCCGCAATGTGCTCACCTACTTCCTTTAAAACCCTGGGATGGAAACCATCTGGTCCTGGGGATTTGTCACTCTTTAGTGCTATTATTTTCTTCATTACTGTTGCTTTACTTAGGTTAATTTTATTGAGTCCCTGTCCCCGATTCAATATTAGTTTTCTTGGGATTTCCGGCATGCTCTCCTCTTTTTCTACTGCAAATACTGACGTAAAGTAATTGTTCAACATGTCCGCCATTTCCCCATTGTCAATGACAATATCCCCACTTTCAGTTTTCAAGGGGCCAACACTGCTCCTGACCACCCTCTTTTTCCTAATGTAACTATAAAAGTTCTTTGTATTGGTTTTGATATCCCTTGCAAGTTTCTTTTCATTCTCTCTTTTTGTAGCTCTTACTATCTGTTTTATGACCCTTTGTTGATCTTTGTATCTTTCCCATTCGCCAGGATCTGTGCCATTTTTTGCCTTTTTGTATGCCCTTTCCTTATGTCTTATACTGTCCCTTACCTCTTTAGTTGTCCATGGCTGATTATCAGTCGTTTTACCCATTAACAGATTTGCCCAGTTTACTGTGGACAGTCTCTGTCTCATCCCATTGAAGTCAGCCTTACCCAAGTCTAGAATCTTAGCAGCTGACGCACTTTTTTCCCTTTCAAACACTACATTGAACTCGATCAGGTTATGATCACTATTGGATAGATGTTAATGCACAGTTAAGCTGTTAACTAAATCTGGTTCATTACTCATTACTAAATCTAGTTTGGCTTGCCCCCTTGTTGCTTCTAGGACATACTGCTGTAGAAAACTATCTCGGACACACTCAAGAAATTCACTACCTTTCTGACAGTTGCTAATCTGCTTTTCCCAATCTATGTGAAGGTTAAAGTCCCCCATTAAGACCACTATGCCTTTCTTACACACTTGTCTAATCTCTGCATTTATACAATCTAGCACTTCAGAGCTGCTGCCAGGGGTCCTATACACAATTCCCACTATAGTCTTAGATCCTTTCCTATTTCTCAATTCAACCCATAAGGTTGGCTGCTTACCTCTCATTATATCCTCTTTTATCTTTGAAGTGATTTCATCTCTAATCGTTAAGGCTACTCCTCCCACTCTTCCATTTTCCCTGTCTCTCCTGTAGATCTTATAACCCGGTATATTCAGTTCCCAATCCCGACCATCCTGCAGCCACGTCTCTGTAATAGCTATCACGTCATACCTTCTAATTTGAATTTGAACCTGTAGTTCATTTAATTTATTCCTTATACTCCGTGCATTTGTATATAGAACTCTTAGTTGGGCCACACACCCAAGCCTGACCTTCAGCTTTGATGCTGGGATAATCGCCTTACGCCTTCTAGTTTTTACTTTATCTGTCGTGTCTAAAGTACACATTCTTTCTGCTGCTTTACGCTTTTCCCTTTCACTTGTTCTTGAACAACTGTTTGTACTATTTGTATTGTTAATTTCCCCTGGGTCTTCCCCTCTCTTGCTGCTCTCAACTTTACTCCCTTCTGTCTCCCCGCTTAGGATCCCATCCCACTGCCTCTCTATTCTGCAGTGAGTGACTCACCTCCTGACTCCCTAAAGCCTTTCCACCATCTACAAGGCACAAATCAGGAGTGTGATGGAATACTCTCCACTTGCCTGGATTAGTGCAGCTCTAACAACACTCAAGATGCTCGACACCATCCAGGAAAAAGCAGCCCACTTGATTGGCACCCCATCCACCACCTTAAACATTCACTTCCTCCACCGGCGCACCGTGGCTGCAGTGTGTACCATTCACAGGATGCACTGCAGCAACTCGCCAAGGCTTCTTCGACAGCACCTCCCAAACCCACAACCTCGACCACCTAGAAGGACAAGGGCAGCAGACGCATGGGAACACCACCACCTGCACGTTCCCCTCCAAGTCACACACCATCCTGACTTGGAAATATATCTCCATTCCTTCATCGTCGCTGTGTCAAAACCATGGGACTCCCTTCCTAACAGCACTGTAGGAGAACCTTCACCACACGGACTGCAGAGGTTCAAGAAGACAGTTCACCACCACCTTCTCAAGGGCAATTAGGGATGGGCAATAAATGCTGGCCTTGCCAGCGATGCTCACATCCCATGAACAAATTTTTTAAAAAATGTATGCTGTTGACACCCAGCTTTACCGCTCCACCACCTCTATTGACCTCTCCACTGCCTCTGTCTTGTCAGATTGCTTGTCCAACATCCAGTCCTGGATGAGCTGCAATTTCCTCCAGTTAAACATGGGGAAGATTGAAGTCATTGTCTTCGGCCCCTGCCACAAACTCCATACCCTCGTCACCGATTCCATCCTTCTCCCTGGCCATTGTCTGAAGTTGAATCAAACTGTTCGCAAATTCTGCATCCTATTCAAAGCCAAGTTGAGTTTCTTACCCCATATCCTCTCCTTCGCAAAGAATGCCTACTTCCACCTCCAAAATATTGCCCATCTCCACCCCTGCCTCAGCTTATCTACTGTTGTAACCCTCATCCGTGCCTTTGTCACCCCAGACTCAACTACTCCAATGCTCTCCTGGCCAGCTGTTGATTTTCCACTCTCCGGAAACTTCAGTTCATCCAAAACTGCTGCCCATATCCCCTATCCCACATTAAGTCCTGCTGCCCATCAGCCCTGTCTTTCCTGAACTACATTGCTTCCTGGTTCCCCAACATTTTTATCCTCATGTGTAAATCCTTTGTTGGCCTCACCAATCCTAACTTCCTCCAGCCCTCCTCCAGCCCTACAACCTCTCCCAAACTCTCCAATCCTATGATTCTGACCTTTTGTGCATCCCCCTTCCCTTCGCCCCATCATTGGTGGTTGTGCCTTCAACTGTCCAGGCCCAACTCACTGTAATGGCCTCCTTAACTTCCCCCACCTCTCCATCTCCTTCTCCTTCTTGAAGATTCTCCTTAAAACCCAACTCTTTGACCAAGCTTTTGATCATCCCTCCTAATATCTGCTTCCTTGCATCGACATCCATTTTTGTCTGATTATGCCTTGGGATGTTTTGCTGTGATAAATGAATGGTGCTATATAATTGCAAGATGTTGTTGTTTTGATCCTTGCACATACTTTTCTGGCCAACTGTTGGTGCTAGAATTCATATAATCTTTTATGACTAAATTGCTGCAAACAACTACCAGACGCGTGATTTTAAAATGCCAGCAGGATGGTAGCGGGTGGGTGGGGGGGTGGCCGGTGGGGGGGTCAATTGGCGTGCGGGAAACACTAAAAGAAATCCCTGCCTTTCCCCACGCAATTGCGACTTAATTGATGGCCCTTAACAAGGTGCAGTCTGCGCAACGGGCAGACTGCACCCCCGCTTGACCTGCTGTCTGCTGGAGTGTTTGTATTTAAAGGGCCATTGCATTAACGGCTTTTGCTGGACAAACGAGGAGCCAGGCAAAATGGAGCAGCAGCGGGGCAAGGCAGTTCCAAGATTCAGTGATGCTTCACTTGAAGTGCTGTTGGTTGGGGTGAGGAGGAGGAGGGAAATGTTTTACCCGGCGGATAGGAGGAAGTGCCCTGCCACTGCCACCAAGAAGGCCTGGCTCAAGGTGTCAGAGGAGGTCACCAGCAGGAGCAACAACTCCCGCACTTGGGTCCAGTGCAGGAAGCGCTTCAGTGACCCAACTAGGTCAGCAAAAGTGAGTACACTTACTGGTTCTCCTGCATCCCCCCAATCCCTCACTTTCTGCCCTGCGAAGCCTACTCCATCATATCAGTCCTCACACCCACTTAAGGTTCATCGTCAACTTACCTTCACTTCCTGAGCACTTCCTCACCTCCCCATTTGTGACCCCATCACTACCACTCACCCCAATCATGATCGAATGTGATGTCTCTGTCTGATACTCACCCTTTGATGCAAATCTTTCATGGCTAGCCTCACCCAAAGCAAAGCATTCATCAGCTGACCACTTCACCCTCACTCACTCACACATCTGTACTTTCTCTCCTTATAGGAGAAGAGAGCTCAGAATGCATGGGAGAGGGCGAGGACTGGAGGGGGACCACAACAAATAGTAATCCTCACACAGGCGGAAGAGGAGGCCCTGGAGATCAGCCGCACCGTCGAGTGCCTGTCCCTCGGGGACGCCGAGACTGGCACTCTACAAATGTCTGGTGACAGAACTTTAACATTCATCATACACAATATCAATTGATGATATGAATGATTGGCATGTTGAAAACCTCGGTATGCTAATCGCAATATGACACAGCTGTGATGATTCTTAATATTGCCTTCTGTTCTCTTCCAGGCCCTTCAACGACCAAAGTGATGGGAGAGGGTGATTCCTCAGAGGAGCTCCTGGCCTATGAGGGCGCACCGTCACACCTTAGTGAACCATCCACCAGCGCAGATACTCACACCTCTGTGTGTCCTAGTAGTCAGTTGGTTGGGTTGGCACCTGGTGAGTCACCACACACAAGTGAGCAAAAGCAGACACTGGTGGCAGGGGCAGCTGTGGAGAGTCCATGTTGGTGGGCGCACTCCTCTCCAGGCTCTGCTCAGCTGGACGCAGATGCTGAACCCCAGGGGTCATCCTTTAAAAGGAGAATGATTGAGGGACAGCAGCACATTTGCGAGGTACTGGAACAGGTGCCACGTGCACTCTCCACAATGGCGGAGCGGATGGAGGAGACCGTTAGTGGAATGGTGGCGCAGGTAAGTGCGGGAATGTCTGCGATGGAGAGAAGGCTAGCCTCCTTTGAGCTTCAAGCATGGCTCACAAATGAGTCCATTCAAGCCCTGACAATGGCCGTTCGGACTCAGGGTGAACAACATTCTGCAGCCTTAAACAGGCTGACAGATACTTTAGAAGTGGCCTTACAGGGCATCACACATGTCCTCCAAACTGTTGTCCAGCAGGGTGGAAGGAGTGATGTGGCCCTGGCCCAGGAAAGGGATGATGGCGAAAGGGGACATGGAAGTGGGGACGCCACTCAAAGCGCCCCCACGTCTCACCACCGCCCCCCCCACCCCCCAACCAATACCCACAACGCTGCCTCCTCGCCAGGTGGTCGAGTTTGCCTCTGCACAGGTGCAGGTGGAGCTGTCTTTGGAGGGACCCTCATGGGCTCCAAAACCCAGAAGGCGTAGCCCAAAGCATCTAAGCGGTCAGGACATGAACATGAACAACCTGCCACTACTTCTGCTGCAGCCACAGGGGATGCACCATAGAATCATAGAATCACAGAAGTTACAACATGGAAACAGGCCCTTCGGCCCAACATGTCCATGTCGCCCAGTTTATACTACTAAGCTAGTCCCAACTCCTGTATTCAATGTTCTGACCAATGAAACCAAGCATGCTGAATGCCTTCTTCACCACCCGATCCACCTGTGACTCCACTTTCAAGGAGCTATGAACCTGTACTCCTAGATCTCTTTGTTCTATAACTCTCCCCAACGCCCTACCATTAACGGAGTAGGTCCTGGCCCGATTCGATCTCCCAAAATGCATCACCTCACATTTATCTAAATTAAACTCCATCTGCCATTCATCGGCCCACTGGCCCAATTTATCAAGATCCCGTTGCAATCCTAGATAACCTTCTTCACTGTCCACAATGCTACCAATCTTGGTGTCATCTGCAAACTTACTAACCATGCCTCCTAAATTCTCATCCAAATCATTAATATAAATAACAAATAACAGCGGACCCAGCACCGATCCCTGAGGCACACCGCTGGACACAGGCATCCAGTTTGAAAAACAACCCTCGACAACCACCCTCTGTCTTCTGTCGTCAAGCCAATTTTGTATCCAATTGGCTACCTCACCTTGGATCCCATGAGATTTAACCTTATGTAACAACCTACCATGCGGTACCTTGTCAAAGGCTTTGCTGAAGTCCATGTAGACCACGTCTACTGCACAGCCCTCATCTATCTTCTTGGTTACCCCTTCAAAAAACTCAATCAAATTCGTGAGACATGATTTTCCTCTCACAAAACCATGCTGACTGTTCCTAATTAGTCCCTGCCTCTCCAAATGCCTGTAGATCCTGTCCCTCAGAATACCCTCTAACAACTTACCCACTACAGATGTCAGGCTCACTGGTCTGTAGTTCCCAGGCTTTTCCCTGCCGCCCTTCTTAAACAAAGGCACAACATTTGCTACCCTCCAATCTTCAGGCACCTCACCTGTAGCGGTGGATGATTCAAATATCTCTGCTAGGGGACCCGCAATTTCCTCCCTAACCTCCCATAACGTCCTGGGATACATTTCATCAGGTCCCGGAGATTTATCTACCTTGATGCGCGTTAAGACTTCCAGCACCTCCCTCTCTGTAATATGTACACTCCTCAAGACATCACTATTTATTTCCCCAAGTTCCCTAACATCCATGCCTTTCTCAACCGTAAATACCGATGTGAAATATTCATTCAGGATCTCACCCATCTCTTGTGGTTCCGCACATAGATGACCTTGTTGATCCTTAAGAGGCCCTACTCTCTCCCTAGTTACCCTTTTGCCCTTTATGTATTTGTAGAAGCTCTTTGGATTCACCTTTGCCTGATCTGCCAAAGCAATCTCATATCCCCTTTTTGCCCTCCTGATTTCTCTCTTAACTCTACTCCGGCAATCTCTATACTCTTCAAGGGATCCACTTGATCCCAGCTGCCTATGCATGTCATATGCCTCCTTCTTATTTTTGACTAGTGCCTCAATCTCCCGAGTCATCCAAGGTTCCCTACTTCTACCAGCCTTGCCCTTCACTTTATAAGGAATGTGCTTACCCTGAACCCTGGTTAACACACTTTTGAAAGCCTCCCACTTACCAGACGTCCCTTTGCCTGCCAACAGACTCTCCCAATCAACTTCTGAAAGTTCCTGTCTAATACCATCAAAATTGGCCTTTCCCCAATTTAGAATTTTAACTTTTGGGCCAGACCTATCCTTCTCCATAGCTATCTTAAAACTAATGGAATTATGATCACTGGTCCCAAAGTGATCCCTCACTAACACTTCTGTCACCTGCCCTTCCTTATTTCCCAAGAGGAGGTCAAGTTTTGCCCCCTCTCTAGTCGGGCCATCCACATACTGAATGAGAAATTCCTCCTGAATACACTCAACAAATTTCTCTCCATCCAAGCCCCTAATGCTATGGCTGTCCCAGTCAATGTTGGGAAAGTTAAAGTCCCCTACTATTACCACCCTATTTTTCTTGCAGCTGTCTGTAATCTCCTTACATATTTGCTCCTCAATTTCCCGTTGACTATTTGGGGGTCTGTAGTACAATCCTATCAAAGTGATCTCTCCCTTCTTATTTTTCAGTTCTACCCATATGGACTCAGTGGGCGAACCCTCGGATATATCCCCTCTCACTACTGCCGTGATGTTCTCCCTAATCAAGAACGCAACTCCCCCTCCTCTCTTACCTCCTGCTGTATCTTTCCTATAGCATCTGTACCCTGGAACATTGAGCTGCCAGTCCTGCCCCTCCCTTAGCCATGTTTCAGTAATAGCTATAACATCCCAGTCCCATGTACCCATCCATGCCCTGAGTTCATCTGCCTTGCCCATCAGACTTCTTGCATTGAAATAAATGCAGTTTAATCTAGACTTCCCTTGGTCTTTGCCCTGCTTTCTCAGACCATCTGTCCGGTCATGTTCTGTACACTCTCCCTTACTGCCTTTTGTTTCTGTCACCACTTTATTTCCCACTGACTTCCTGCATCGGTTCCCATCCCCCTGCCACATTAGTTTAAACCCTCCCCAACAGCACTGGCAAACACTCCCCCTAGGACATTGGTTCCAGTCCTGCCCAGATGCAGACCGTCCAATTTGTACTGGTCCCACCTCCCCCAGAACCGGTTCCAATGGCCCAGGAATTTGAATCCCTCCAGCTTGCACCATCTCTCAAGCCACGTATTCATCTTAGCTATCCTGTCATTCCTACTCTGACTAACCCGTGGCACTGGTAGCAATCCTGAGATTACTACCTTTGAGGTCCTACTCTTTAGTTTAACTCCTAACTCCCTAAATTCAGCTTGTAGGACCTCATCCTGTTTTTTACCTATATCGTTGGTGCCTATATGCACCACGACAACTGGCTGTTCACCCTCCCCCTCCAGAATGTCCTGCAGCCGCTCCGAGACATCCTTGACCCTTGCACCAGGGAGGCAACATACCATCCTGGAGTCTCGGTTGCGTCCGCAGAAACGCCTGTCTATTCCCCTTACAATCGAGTCCCCTATCACTATAGCTCTGCCACTCTTTTTCCTGCCCTCCTGTGCAGCAGAGCCAGCCACGGTGCCATGAACCTGGCCACTGCCACCTTCCCCTGGTGAGCCATCTCCGCCAACAGTATCCAAAACGGTATACCTGTTTTGGAGGGAGATGACCGCAGGGGACCCCTGCACTGCCTTCCTACTCTTCCTCTGTCTGTTGGTCACCCATTCACTATCTCCCTCAGTAATTTTTATCTGCGGTGTGACCAACTCACTGAACGTGCTATCCACGACTTTCTCAGCATCGCGGATGCTCCAAAGTGAGTCCATCCGCAGCTCCAGAGCCGTCAAGCGGTCAAACAATAGCTGCAGCTGGACACACTTCCCGCAGGTGAAGGAATCAGGGATACAGGAAGGAGCCCTGAATTCCCACATCCCACAAGAGGAACATGACACGGCGCTGGGATCTCCTGCCATGACTTAACCCTTAAATTAGCTTAAGAACAACTACAATGTCAAGAGAAAAAAAAGTAGTAGTAGGAGTAGTAGGAAGAGAAAGGCTAAGGATTTGTGATCACGAAGGGTATGCACAAGGGTGTCTGACAGACTGTTATGTTTTTCATTTATATTTGGTTTTTGTTAAATTCACATTAAATGTTACCATTCTCACCATTACTGCCATGTCTTGCTCATTCATGAGTCCCTTTTGTGATAGCGCCCTTTCATGTGCTTCATCATAAATGATGCCACCCAGTGGGTGTGTTTACACTGGATGTATGTCTAGTTGTAGGTCTGTTTTGTGCGGGGGGGTGGGGGGCTGGTGTTGGCGGTGCTCATTCCAGGTGGTCTGAGCATTGGACTATCCTCACTTTAAAAGTGTCCTCATGAGAATCAGTCAATTATTAGTTACTCCCTGGCATCACAAGCAGCCAGGTGAGCCGCTGTTCTGCCGATGGGTTGCCCATCGTCCTTGTCTTCATCCTCATCGTTCTCCTCGTCCTCCTCCTCCTCAATGCTGATGGCAGATGTGGATGCTAGATGAGGGCATGGAGCCTCATCCACCGTAACTCTCTCTGTTGCGCGATGTTGTGCAGGACGCAACGGACGACTATAATTCTACCAACTCTCACTGGTGCGTATTGAAGCACTCCCCCAGACCGAACCAGGCACCAAAATCACATTTAGAGCAGTCCTATCGCATGTACAATGACAGATCTGGTGGTGATGTGATTGTCGTTATATCGGCACTGTGCCTCGCTGATGGGGTTTCTCACAGGTGTCATGAGCCACGTCTGCAGGGAAGCCAGGGAACCCTTGTCTCTGAGAAGCCAGCCCTTAAGTCTGTTTGGTGCATGGAAGAGGGCCGGGATGTTGGATTCTCGCAGAATGTAGGAGTCATGGCAGCTGCCAGGGAATCTGACACACATGTGAAGAAATCTTTTCTGGTGGTCGCAAACGAGCTGCGCGTTGATGGAGTGAAATCCCTTAGGCGACAGCATGCAAGCATGTTGACTGGCATTATATTGTGACATCCTAACTGAAACGACATTATGTCACATAACTCATACTTGGAGATTAGAAAGTTTCCCAATCAATGCTGTATGTGTATATATTTGAGAATTGAGTTCTTCGTGCAACTGCATCATGACTAATCAAGCAATTAACAAAGGCAACTTTCGAGGAACATCCAAACCAAGTGAGAGGCTCACAAAAAACTTAGTTCTTTAATAGGGTAAACACAATAATCAGAAGGCCTTTTTCTAAAGCTTTTATGAATATACAAAGATTAAAATTTCATCTGTACAATGAGTAATACCGAGACATTGTCTTGACTTTTTATTGCGAATAAAACAAACTTGGCTCAGTGGTAGTACTTTCACCTCTAAGTCAGAAGGTTACAGGTTCATAGCACCACTCTAGATACTTGAGCTCATAATCTATGCCTAGATCTCAGTACTACACTGAGGGAGTGCTGCACTATTGGAGGTGCTTTTTTTCAGATAGGACATTAAACTGAGGTCCTGATTGCCCTCTCAGGCGGATGTAAAAAATCCCATGGCACTATTTGAAGAAGAGCAGGGGAGTTCCCCCACTGACCTGGTCAACATTTATCTATCAACTAAAAACGGATGATCTGGTCATTTATTTCATTGCTGTTTGTGGAACCTTGCTGTGTACAAACCGGCTGCCACATTTCCCGACATTACAACAGTGACTATAAAATTACTTAATTGGCTGTGAAGCGCTTTGGGATGTCCTGAGATTGTGAAAGGCACTATATAAATGCAAATTCTTTCTTTACTTAAACACAATTGTAAACATGTTGCCAAAATTCATTTTTGTGACTTAGATGTAATATAGTAGAGAGATGAAGTATTATTTAACCAAAAGTTCTCCCACAATTTTATTTTTATTGTGGTAAAATAGTCACCTGCAAAACAAACAGCAAATGTCTGGAAATTAGAGACACTTTTTATATTGTCATGAATACTTATGAATTTGACCAACTTAATTTTCAAAGCTTGTCCATCATGTTCATTCCAATAATTGCTGAGTTCAAATTCTTACACTCTACTGATAACATAATCTCAGAAGGAGATTTCAATGTTTCCACATTGAGTAATCATTAATACAATCTAATTATCTCAGGCTTCTGCGATGAAGTTTGTGCATTGAGTGGATGATGCGAAACTCATCCTGAAATTAATCAATTCTCAAGGTCCCACCACAATTTTTCAGTGACATCTTGACCTGATTACTGGCTTCTTTCACCGTACCTCATTTGAACTCTTCAGTATATCCTTTCACAAAGCCTTGTTATAAAATGTTCACACATTTGGTGAAGCAAAGAATATATTATCAAATGATTAATTCATAAAATCAATTTAAATCAGGAATCATTGTTACTTCTGAATAAAAAAATAATGAATTTGTGAATTCCGTTAAGTTTGAAAAAGTTTGCCAGAGCAGCAAGAATAAGAGCAATCATCTGAGAAATAAATTTCATTTGGAATAAATATGATACTTTTCTAATAATAAAAAGTCTCCGCTCAAATCTTTATAATCCCAGTTGAATGTATCGTGCACAAAAAATCTCAAGGAATGTTGATTCAGGCAAGGACAAATTAGATAAAGAAAAAGAGCAAAATTCCTTTAGCTTTTTAAATTGGAAAATGTAATCAAGATAAAAAGACCAATTACTGCCCTTTCAGCGATCAGATCCCCGATCAAAGGTCCTAATTTCATTTCAAGGAAAGGTTACTAAGTTTTGTCAAAAAATTGTATTGTTTTATTTTCTTCCCATCTGAATTTGATCTGTTTTTCTTTTATGTTTTAATGGGTGTATTCCACAAATTGATGAATATTTGAAAATGATAACTGAATCAGACAATGCAGAAATTGATACAGCTATAAAAACAATCGAATGGAAAAGTTTTCATTCCCGGTAAGTCAGTTTTTTTGACAATTGTGTTTCTTTTGCTTGGAATTAAGAAAGTCCTCACTTTCACCTAGAAAATAATATGCTTCTTCAAACTCCAGTTCAACTGCAATGAAAGAACTTCCTATATCTCAATACCAAAACCAGATAAAGACAATGGAAAATGTATTCAAAATAACTTGCTGTTAGTTACACCTTGGTATTTTTTTATTAGATTATTTCATATATTTTTAAAAATTAACAACTTGCATGTATAAATATTACATATTTATTACAATTCATAGACCCTAGTAGATTCAGCACTTATAATGTTGTTGCTGGTGTTAGGCTGTTGAGTATAAATGATGGCCCAGAGTTTGCTGGCGCGAGGCATCTCGCACTGTGTCCCATTAGTTAGATTTTTTTCCTTTTCCGTCAGCTTGAAAATTTTTTGCGCCACTAATTGGCGGAAGTGCGAGCTGATAACTGTACGGAGAGATCAGCGGGGCATCTGGGACCTTGGTGGAAGTGCGAGCTGATAACTGTACGGAGAGATCAGCGGGGCATCTGGGACCTTGGTGGAAGTGCGAGCTGATAACTGTACGGAGAGATCAGCGGGGCATCTGGGACCTTGGTGGAAGTGCGAGCTGATAACTGTACGGAGAGATCAGCGGGGCATCTGGGACCTTGGTGGAAGTGCGAGCTGATAACTGTACGGAGAGATCAGCGGGGCATCTGGGACCTTGGTGAATGATGGGACTGACAGTTTATCTCCTTAACCAATTAAATTTAAGGATTCAGAAAAAAACAGAGGAGAAGGAGAAAGGGTGAATTAATGTCAAATCAGGTACAGAAAGACAAATAAAGAGAGGGAAAGAAAGATTGGATTGAAAGAGAGAGAAAAAAGAGACAGAAAGGAAAAGTAAGAAAACACAACTAAATGGTAAAAGCCTCTAAGAACAATTTACTACCTGCAGGAATGAGATTCCATAGTTTCAATTGTTCCCTTTCTGGGCCAGAGAGATTCAGTGGCATTGCAGGAACATAAATCTCCTCATTAAAAGGGACCTTATGCTGTTAAGTACCAGCCCTAACTTTCTCCAACGAGTTTAGTTGGTAATTAATGTGCAAATGCAGCAATTTCTTGAAAATCACAGGGAGGTTGAGGGCGAGCTGCCGCCATTGCTAGGCTAATGGCGGAACGGCGCAAATCGTCCAGCAATTTGTGATGATTCACAGCTCACAAGGTATCTCTTCCTCACCACAAATTGCTGGACGATTTATACACTAATAACGGCGTGCTCATTAAACTCACTGTTATTTCCCCAGCAAAATCTGGGCTATTGTGTCACACTGAGACCTGTACAGTGTCCGGTATTCATTTGAATTGATGAATTAAATTTCTTTCTTAAATGCCACTTTAAAGGTGAAAAGATAACTTTTATCAATTTTTCAATCATAAACAATTCATGAAATCAGAGACAAATGACAAAGGCCATCGTACTGATTTGGTCAGTTTACTGGTAATTGGGCTCCTGGCATCTTATTTCTTTTATGTGATGTGAAACAGCGATTATATTTCAAGATTATTCATCTCAAATTCAGGGTTTGGAATAATATTTTTATCTCATTAGAAAATAACAAATCTATCTTTAATAAGGAATGTTGTGAAACTTTTTCAAGGAATCAAGGGATATGGGGATAGGGCAGGATAGTGGAGTTGACGTCGAAGATCAGTCATTTTGTTTTATTCGTTCACGGGATGTGGGCATCGCTGGCGAGGCCAGCATTTATTGCCCATCCCGAATTGCCCTTGAGAAGGTGGTGGTGAGCCGCCATCTTGAACTGCTGCAGTCCGTGTGGTGAAGTTTCTCCCACAGTGCTGTTAGGAAGGGAGTTCCAGGATTTTGACCCAATGACGACGAAGGAAGGGCGATATATTTCCAAGTCGGGACGGTGTGTGACTTGGAGGGGAACGTGCAGGTGGTGTTGTTCCCATGTGCCTGCTGCCCTTGTCCTTCTAGGTGGTAGAGGTCGCGGGTTTGGGAGGTGATGTCAAAGAAGCCTTGGCGAGTTGCTGCAGTGCATCCTGTGGATGGTACACACTGCAGCCACAGTGCAACGGTGGTGAAGGGAGTGAATGTTTAGGGTGGTGGATGGGGTGCTAATCAAGCGGGCTGCTTTGTCCTGGATGGTGTCGAGCTTCTTGAGTGTTGTTGGAGCTGCACTCATCCAGGAAAGTGAAGAGTATTCCATCACACTCCTGACTTGTGCCTTGCAGACGGTGGAAAGGCTTTGGGGAGTCAGGAGGTGAGTCACTCGCCACAGAATACCCAGCCTCTGACCTGCTCTTGTGGCCACAGTATTTATGTGGCTGGTCCAGTTAAGTTTCTGGTCAATGGTGACTCCCAGGATGTTGATGATGGGGGATTCGGCAATGGTAATGCCGTTGAATGTCAAGGGAGGGGTGGTTAGACTCTCTCTTGTTGGAGATGGTCATTGCCTGGCACTTGTGTGGTGCGAATGTTACTTGCCACTTATCAGCCCAATCCTGGATGTTGTCCAGGTCTTGCTGCATGCGGGCACCGACTGCTTCATTATCTGAGGGTATGCGAATGGAACTGAACACTATGCAATCATCAGATAAAGCAGGTCATTGATGAAGCAGCTGAAGATGGTTGGGCCTAGGACACTGCCCTGAGGAACTCCTGCAGCAATGTCCTGGGGCTGAGATGATTGGCCTCCAACAACCACTACCATCTTCCTTTGTGCTTGTTATGATTCCAGCCACTGGAGAGATTTCCCCCTGATTCCCATTGACTTTAGTTTTACTTGGGCTCCTTGGTGCCACATTCGGCCAAATGCTGCCTTGATGTCGAGGGCAGTCACTCTCACCTCACCTCTGGAATTCAGCCCCTTTGTCCGTGTTTGGACCAAGGCTGTAATGATGTCTGGAGCTGAGTGGTCCTGGCAGAACCCAAACTCAGCATCGATGAGCAGGTTATTGGTGAGTAAGTGCTGCTTGATAGCACTGTCAACGACACCTTCCATCACTTTGCTGATGATCGAGAGTAGACTGATGGGGCGGTAATTGGCCAGATTGGATTTGTCCTGCTTTTTGTGGACAGGACATACCTGGGCAATTTTCCATATTGTCGGGTAGATGCCAGTGTTGTAGCTGTACTGGAGCAGTTTGGCTGGAAGCGTGGCTCGTTCTGGAGCACAAGTCTTCAGCACTGCTGCCGTGATGTTGTCGGGGCCCATAGCCTTTGCTGTATCCAATGCGCTCAGCCATTTCTTTGATATCACATGGAGTGAATCAACTTGGCTGAAGACTGGCTTCTGTGATGGTGGAAATCTCAGAAGGAGGACGAGATGTATCATCCACTCGGCACTTCTGGCTGAAGATGTTTGCAAACGCTTCAGTCTTGTCTTTTGCACTCACGTGCTGGACTCCGCCATCATTACAGAGCCTCCTCCTCCCGTTAGTTGTTTAATTGTCCACCACCATTTACGACTGGATGTGGCAGGACTGCAGAGCTTTGATCTGATCCGTTGGTTGTGGAATCGCTTAGCTCTGTCTATAGCATGTTGCTTCTGCTGTTTAACATGCATGTAGTCCTGTGTTGTAGCTTCACCAGGTTGGTACCTTATTTTTAGGTACGCCTGGTGCTGCTCCTGGCATTTTCTTCTACACTCCTCATCTGAACCAGGGTTGATCCCCTGGCTTGTTGGTAATGGTAGAGTGAGGAATATGCCGGGCCATGAATTTACAGATTGTGCTGGAATACAATTCTGCTGCTGCTGATGGCCCACAGCACTTCATGGATGCCAAGTTTTGAGCTGCTCGATCTGTTCTGAATCTATACCATTTAGCACGGTGATAGTGCCACACAACATGTTGGATGGTGTCCTCAGTGCGATGATGGGACTTTGTCTCCATGAAGACAGTGCGGTGGTCACTCCATGGACAGATGCATCTGCAACAGGTAGATTGGTGAGGACGAGGTCAAGTAAGTTTTTCCCTCGTGTTGGTTCGCTCACCCCCTGCCGCAGGCCCAGTCTGGCAGCTATGTCCTTCAGGACTCAGCCAGCTCGGTCAGTAGTTGTGCTGCAGAGCCACTTTTGGTGATGGACATTGAAGTCCCCCACCCAGAGCACATTCTGTGCCCTTGCTATCCTCAGTGCTTCCTCCAAGTGGTGCTCAACATGGAGGAGGACTGATTCATCAGCTAAGGGATGGTGTTAGGTGCTAATCAACAGGAGGTTTCCTTGCCCATGTTTGACCTGATGCCATGAGATTTCATGGGGTCCAGAGTCAATGTTGAGGAATCCCAGGGCCACTCCCTCCTGACTGTATATCACTGTACTGCCACCTCTGATGGGTCTGTCCTGCCGGTGGGACAGGACATACCCAGGGATGGTGATGGAAGAGTCTTGGACGTTGGCTGAAAGCTACGATTCTGTGTGTATGGCTATGTCAGGCTGTTGCTTGTCTGTGGGACAGCTCTCCCAATTTTGGCACAAATCCCCAGATGTTAGTGAGGAGGACTGTGCAGGTCGACTGGGCTTGGTTTGCCTTTGTCGTGTCCGGTGCCTAGTGGTCCATCCGGTTTTATTCTTATTGTGACTTTCTGTAGCGAGATTGTAAATCTGAGTGGCTTGTTAGGCCATTTCAGAGGGTGATTAAGAATCAACCACATTGCTGCTATAGGCCAGACCAAGTAAGGATAGCAACTTTCCTTCCCTAATGTGCAGTTGTGAACCAGATGTGTTTTTACGACAATCCGATAGTTTCATGGCCACTATTACTGATACTAGTATTTTTTATTCTAGATTTTATTTTATTAATTGAATTTAAATTCCCCAGCTGCTATTGTGGGATTTGAACTCAGAACTCCAGATTACTAGTCCAGTAACATAACCACTATGCTACCAAAGCCACGATCATATTAAATGGCAGAGCAGGCTCGAGGGGCCGTATGTCCTACTCCTGCTCCTGTTTCTTTTGTTCTTATTTCAATGTTGCTGATTTGCTCAATCAGCAGAGAATTATTCCTGAAGGATAAAGAATTTTTGCCTTAACATTCCTATTAATCCTAAACATTCCTAATTTGTTTGTACTGTTCATTGATATTGGTAGTTTAAAGTTATACTCAGCTGCAGTTCTAAAGATTAATGGGGCCTAAATTCTTTAGTGTCCCAAACTACGCATTATATCGTGGCATGCAGCAATGGTGCGCCAGAACGGAAAGGTTGAACTAAATTCATCCTCGGTCCTCATCATCATAATTCAGGAGAGCTGCAGATGCCAATTAGGCACCCCGATGCACGCTCACCTATCTAAGCCTTATTAATTTCAGCCAACGCCACGGCCCACAAGTAAATCCTGGGGGGGGAGGTGATTGGGCAAAGGCTAAGGGAGCCAGGAGGAGCACCTGCTTCTTCCAGCTCCACAAAAAACAAAATTCCTGAAGTTTTGGGGCCTTTTTTTGAGTGGCCTCCAGCGATCCCTTTAAGTATTGCTGGTTAGGCAACTCAATACAAGGAAATACTAGTTGGAGCTTGCACATCGCAAACTCCAACTAGTCGTAATGAATTTAGGAGTCTGAAATAGGTTGAGGACACTTATTTCAAGAATGTGTGTGGCAGCAAGGCCTGAAATTTCTGATGGACTTAGAAAGAGATGAGGAGGACATGGACAAGGATTAGCACATAGTGGCAAGAGTAAGTAGTAGCAGATGATTGGTATCGCAATGCACCACCAGATTGTCATGCTGAGTGTGTGAGTGAGAGGGTTAGGTATAAAGAAGGAAGAAAAGGTGCCAAAACACCCCAATGGGCACGGCCTCCAGCTGCGCCATCTCCAACATTGTGTGCCGTCCCTCTGCCAATTATTTTGATGGCCGATCTCCTCCATTGATGTGAGCACTTTTCCCATGGGAGGACCTCCTCCTAATCTTGCACTCTTCCCCCGATGTCTGCCAGTTTCTCCTGCAAGAAGACTGGTAGTGGTTTAGTCTGTGCCCTGTTGAAGGGTTTTGAAGATGTGTGAGGCAACTTAGCATAGTGTGCATGATGGGAGGAAGAAGCAGAAGGGGAAGCAATTGTGAGGGCAGTAACAGGTCCTGAGTGTGCAAATGCAAGCAGAAAACTGTCCTGTTGTGATTGAAGGAGAGGAATGGGAAGCAGGGGAGGGAAGGATTGATAGTGCTGGGTCTAAACTATGGTGGTGCAGGGTTGTGCAGAATGTAAGAGAGTTGTGAAGGGGGAGTTTACCCTGGTAGTCTTGGTGAGGTTGTTATATTTCTTCCTGCATTACTGCCAGATCCTGGGAACAATGCTGATGGCATTTACTTGCTCTGCAACCTCTCTCCATTACATCAAATTACTTCGAAACTACAGCACAGAAACAGGCCATTTGGCCCAACTGGTCGATGCCGGCATTTATGCTCATTTGCTTAATAAGCACCTCTACAGCACCATCTAAGAACCTGGTTGCAGTCACCTTGCTAGCACATTCTGAAAAACTAGTGTCAGTAACTAGTGAGAACATATATGAGAAGTGCACCACCCCTTTAAAGTGCTGCACGCTGCCTTTAAATAGTGGCAGCCCCACAAGATTTCCCACCCTCCCAATCGGTGAGCTGCCTATAAGGAGTGCAATTGGTGATGGCAGCTTGCTGATTTATTATAACGAAGCCCGACCATGAAAATAGGTCAGGCCTCCAGCCGACATCATCGAGCGGGGGGAGCCCCACCTACTTCCCGCCCAATTTACATGATCGATGAAAATTGATTCCTTGGTTTTCTTTGAGTAGTGCCATAGCATCTTTCATGCCTATCTGAACTATCATAGCAGGGCAGAAGCGGCCCAGATTTAACATCTCATCTAAAGGATGGCAGCTCCAACAATGCAGCACATCCTCGGTACTGCTTTCAAGTGTTAGTCTAAAGCAAGCTCTCTAACTAATGAAAGAACAAAAGCCAATTTACTTCTTCTCCTATGACAACACTCTGCTGTTTATTAATGATTAACAAAATAAATTGAGAAAATGGTTCCAAAATTGGAATGTTACCTCGTGGTAAGTGATACAATGGGCTGGTAACTAGTTTTTGTGTCAGACACAATGCATACATCTAATTAGATTATTAGCAAGTCTCTTTGGAGAGATGGCTCATTGAGAATGTTACTTGGCTCTGTAGATTCTTTTAATTCTACTTTATATTCGTCATTGTGAATGGGCAGAAATTCAATTTCGCATTAAAACGTGTGTGTTATGAAATCTAAGGAAGATTTTCAATCTGCAAAAGTGCCAAAAACTGAGAATACATATTCAGTACCTTTCAACACCAGCCAGCTAGACCAGCTGGTATACCTTGCCTGACACAGAAAGGTACAGGTTGTTTTGTCTTTCTTGACCTACTACTGAAAAAGGGTCATGTTTGAATATCTGGATAACAATTGCTGAGGCATGGGACATAATCTTTACCCGGAGCTGGGAGCTCAGCGGGTGGGTAGATTTTCACGTGAAAAACCTGGAAGTAAAGTGAGCGCATCGGAATCTACGATTGCAGCTCAATTGAAGGCAATTAATTTTACTTCCGTGTTTCGCGTTTCCAAGCTGTGCAGCGGGTTTACTGTGCACCCAGATGATGTGATCTGAAGTCTGTTATTTAAAGGGTCAATGCAAAAATGGATTTTGGAGGAGAAAGGAGGAAGTGAAGCCATGGAATCACATAGAGCAAAGGCAGCACCCAGGTTCTCGGATGCTTCACTTGAAGTACTGCTGGGCGCTGTTAGAACCTGGAGGGAGGTCATCTAACCAAGCAATGGGAGAAGGAAACCCGGTTCTGCCACCAAGAAAGCATGGCTGGAGGTGGCAGAAGAGGTGAGCAGCAGGAGCATGGTGCCCACGTCTTGGCTGCAGTGCAGGAAGCGGTTTAATGACATAAAGAAGTCAGGAAAAGTGAGTACATTTGCTGATTCACCCATATCCTGTGTTGTGCAACAACCCCCCTCTCACTCTGTGTTGGCAAACCATCACATCACTTGTCACACATATTTAAGTTTCAGCAGCAACCACCCTTCACTTTCTATGCACTTGCTCAACTCCCCATTTATGTACCCACCACTGCCACTCACCCAATCCTGATGCAATGTGATGAATCTTTCTGATAGTTACCCACTGATGCATCTGTATGATAGTCAGCTTCACCCAATGCACTGCATCCATCGGGTGAATATGACATCTTCAGTCACTCACAGGTCTGTTCTTTCACCCTATGAAGGAGAAGAGAGCACAAAACGCAAGGGAGAGGGTGAGAAATAGAGGTGGCCCGCCACAAATAGTCCAGCTCACAGATACGGAGGAGGGGCCATGGAGATAAGTGGGACAGCTTCAACCCTATCCACCGAAGATGGAGAGACTGGGAACCCGCAGATGCCTGGTGACAGAACTTAAACATCTTTCACACACATGATGACTTTATTTTATCAATGGCTGAACTCTGACAGACCTGAGTGCGGTGATTGGCAAGATTGTTACTTTGCCAATGACTAATTCATATCGCTTTCTGTTGTCTTCCAGGGCCTTCACACACAAAAAGAATGCGGTGAGATGGAAGACATTGATTCCTCAGAGGACCTCATTCCTTCCGAGGGAGCACCATCACAGGACATGCAGCCATGCACCAGTGCAGATACTCGCACTTCAGTGGAGCCGGTTGGACAGTTAATTAGGTTGTCATCTGTTGATTTGTAATTCACAAGTGCGCATGAGCAATCACTGATGGCAGGGGCAGCTGTGGAGAATCTGCATCGGGGGGTGTGCTCCTCTCCAAGCTCTGCTCAGCTGGACACTGATGCTGAACCCAGGGAACCATCATTGAGAATGAGAATGATTGAAGTACAGCTGTACCTTTGCGAGGTACTGGAAGATGTGCCATGCACACTCTCCACAATAGCAGAGAAGATGGAGGAGCCCAACTTGAACGTTAATGGATTGATGTCACAGGTAATTGCAAGAATATCTGCCATGGAGAGCTTCTAGCTCTTAAATGAGTCTATCAGGCCATGACCATAGCCGTGTATATTTTGGAAGCCAGCACATTTGCCGCCTTAAACAGGGGGACAGATACCTTATCCGTGGCCTTCCAACGTGGCACATATGTTCATCAAGCTGCTGTCCAGCTGAGTGTTGGGAGTGATGTAGGGGGTGGTGGTGTGTGTCAGCTTCACCTCTGACTTCTGAGCGGTCCGAATCGCTCCCACTCCCTGGGTTCTCGACCTTGGACTTATTTGGGGGTTGTGACAAAGTGCAGCAGACAACTGGTTTTGGTGCAAGAAACTTTGACCTTTATTCAAGAGAGAAAATACAACACAACAATCTTAACACTCTAATAAAATGGGGAACACTTCGGTACACACGCGGGAAATCACAGTAGAAAGATACCTCACCCCTCCCAATCCTACTGTACTAGCTAGGTTGGACTCTAAAGGGCCAGAGATAATGCTCACCAAACGAAACCTTGACAGTAATTCACCCAGAGGTAAGTCAGAAATAGATTGTAGAGTGGAAACTTTGCGGATCTTCGGTTTTCTCCCGTGTTGGTTCTCTTTGGTCGCGGTGGCCCAATATTACCCGATTGGTTGGTGGTAATATTTGGTTGGTTGTTTCGTAAGGCCCTTGTTGCCACGAGGTGTCTGACGGTCACTGGGACTGTTGCTCTGGTTTCTTTTGTGTGTCGGCCTGCTTCTAGAGCTGCTGACCTTCCCTGTCGAACTGATTTCCTTGTTGTTGCTGGAAACTGCTCTCCCTTCCAGAGACCGGCAGAACCAAGACAAGCAGCCAGCAAGAACCAGAGAGAGAGAGAGAGGTTTCGAGTTTCCACTTGTGTATCCCTCCCTTACAATGGTCTTCGTCACCTTTTTTTAAAAAAAGCACTTCATGTCTGTTTAAACAGTTCTTACAAAGTCCTTAAGAATGTTTGATGGCTTTTTGATGGTCCCTCATCATGTTGCAATTGCTTCTCCCGATGGGTCATTGTTAATTCCGATTTTTTAGAGCTTGTCACACAAGGCTTCCTTTTGTATCCAACGTCCTAGGTGTTGATGGGTTTGGCTTTAAAACAAAGGCATGGCCCCACCATGTCTGGAGCAGTTGCCTCTTTCAATGGCCTTGAGTGTCGACCCCCTGCTGTCGGTTTTGCATTAAAACAGAGACATGTCTGAAGCAGTAAATTCTCCCACCTTCCATGTGTGTGTTGTGGATTCGTCTGGTGACCTCTCACCTATCCTTCCATCTTAGGATTTCAGTCAATGGCCAAAGTTTTTCCATACTCAGGGAAAAGGTGAATTTCTTTAGGGTTTTTCTCCGAGTTTTGGGTGATCTGTGAATTTTGAGAATCTTACACTCCCCCCTGTGATACTTTAACCTTGCTTCAAGTATCATACTGGTAAAAGGTGAGCAAAATTCTCGATCCTCGAAAGCCAACCTTCCCCTGTAGTTTACCTATCTAAGACCCAAAACATACATTCCCTTTTAGGTGTAGTGTTCAGATGCAGACACAGGTAAGAATTCAGTTACATTCATATCCAAGCACAGAGGGGGTCCAACACCCCTGCACCACTTGGAAAATACGGTACATACATCGAAAAATAATACACGGTGAACAATAATACTTAAACGACCAACCACCTTACATAAAATTTAACTAAAACACCCAAACTTAACAATCTCAAAATTAAATAACAGAAGCTATGTACATCCGCTGCCCGTCCCCGGATGGCCAGGCTAATCCCTGTTCGGGCTACAGCACACTACTCCCTTCGGTGTGGCCGCCCTGTCCTGTACCTTTGGTCCCTTGCAGCCTGTGGCTGCTGGCTGGGGACCTCTGTCCTCAGATCGATCTCTGACTTGAGGGGCTGCACTTTTAAACTGGGGAGCCGGGGACCACGGTTTCTTTGGCCATAGCGTTCGTGGGGACCTTCTAGGGACTCTGGCTGGTGGGGGTTTTCTGGCTGGTGGATCTTCAAACCGAGCCACTGTCCCCTCTTGTGCGGTCTGTGGAATCTCCACTGCCGCTGGCTGGGGATTTTTATCCTCAGGCTGTACCTTTTCTAAACCTGTGTCAGGGGCAGGTAACTCTCTGCCCTCAGGTCCCACCTCGTCTGAGTCCCAGTTGAGCGGGAGAGTGTCCCAAACGGTGGGTGGGATGGCCCTTCCCTTAAAATAAGCCAATGCACCTGCTTGTGCAGTCTGATAGTTTGCTCCTGCTGCAGGCTGATGATTCTTATCCTCAGAGCTTGCCCCAACTGGCTGTTCCCTTCTCTCCGATTTACATAACTTACATTGGTTAATGTGGAACCATTTGGTGCGCCGAGGCAGCTTTATGGCGTATACCATGGGGCTTGCCTTATCTACAATGCTGTAGGGCCCCATGTATAATGGTTCTAGACTGCCTACCCGAGCAAAATTCCTAAGCATAACCTGATCCCCTATCTCCCACTCGTGGTGCGTACGGGGTTCTAACAGCAGTCAGTTACTCCGATGCTGTTTTCCCATGTTGCTAGCAGCCTGCCAGTGAACCTGTTTAAGGTGTTCAAACAGATTCCTGACGAAGCTGTCCCAGTTCACATCTCTGAGCTGACCCTCCGTGAGCACCGGGGCTAGCACATGGGTGGGGGTCCGCATAACCCTACCAGTCATGAGCTCGTGTGGGGAATACCCGGTGCTTTTTGACTGGCTGGCTCGGATCCCCATTAGGATCAACGGTAAGACTTCTACCCACTTTCTAGGTGAGTCTACTCTCTCTTTCCTCACCCTTTCTTTAAAGGTTCTGTTCATCCTCTCTACAATCCCTGAGGACTGTGGTTTGTGTGCAACGTGCCATTTCCCCTCTATGCCGAGTACCATAAAGGTATTCTGCATGACCTGCCCAGTAAATTGGCTCCCTTGGTCGGACTCCACGTACTGTGGTAGCCCCCATCGTGATCCTGGCTGTACTCAGAGCTGTGGCTGTTCGACAGGGGAAGGCTTCTACCCACTTTATGAACACATCCACCAGGACGAGGCAGTACTTATAGCCTCCCTGAGCGATGGGTAGGGGCCCGATGTAGTCGACCTGGATCGACTGCCATGGTCCCTCTACCCTCCTGATGTGTCCCATAGGTACCTTCCTTTTGTGGGGGTCAGGGTTGTTAGCAGCACACACCAGACAGCTGGCACAGAACTCGCGGACATCTTCCCTGAGTCCTGGCCACCATCCTGCCTGTTCCACCCGCTGCCAGGTGGTCTCATGCCCGGGATGCCCCGCTCCTGGACCCTCATGGGCCAGTTGAAGGAATTCCCTCCTGTGCTGCTGCGGTACTACCCATTGCTCTCCCTTAAACAGCATGCCTTCCTTTACAGAGAGGGCTGCTGTGCTGTAAGGGCCCTCTACCCTTTTCCCTTCTGCCACTGCACTGAGGACTACCTTGAGGACGGGGTCTTGGGTTTGGACCGTCTTAAGGTCCGGGGTTAAAGTTACCCGTGCACTCCCTTGTGTCCCATTCCTACCCGTGACTGCTGCTATAGGACGGGACCCATATGGGTCCCAGAAATCCTGTGCGGGCACCCTCCTTAGCTAGCACGTCGGCCTGCCGGTTGCCCTCACTCCGGGGTTCTGTGGAGGAATGGGCTTTCACCTTATGGATGAAAACCTCCCCTTCCTCCCCCACTGCTGCCATGATTTTCTCCAGCAAGGGTTTCACTGTGAGGGGTCTCCCGTCAGCGGAGGTGTATCCGCGGCGGGACCAGATGGCCAGGTACTCCGTACACGAATTGCATGTGAACATGCTGTCTGAGCAAATCGTGTATGGGGTGGGGAAGATCTCGGGGTGTGTAACCACGTACACTACCGCGGACAGTTCAGCCTGCTGGGCGCTCATGGTGCTGGGGAGCTTAATTGCCAGGGCAAGGTCTGCCGCTGGGTCATAAACTCCACACCCCGTGAGTCGCTCACCAGCAGATACTGTGCTGGAGCCAGCAACATAGATTTCACGGCCTGTGGGGTGTATCCCGGCTCGTAAACCAATGTCTACTTCCCAAACCCCTTCTATGGAACACCGCTGGGCTGTTCCAGGATATACCAGGTTAGCTGCGAGCTTTGGCTCGCAGAGCCCTTTTACTTTTAGGTCCATCTGTGAGAGAAGCAGGGTCCAGTGAACAATGCGGGCACTGCTCACTGTCCCGTCCTTGATTCTCCCATCCAGGAGCATCTGGGTGGGCGTGTGATGGGTGAGGAGGGTGATGGGAGAGGTGCCTGTGAAGATCAGCGATCTTTTCACAGCCCAATATGTGGCCAAGAGGTGCCTTTCACAATTGGAGTAGCTCTTCTCCACATCTGTGAGTATCCTGGAGGAGTAGACTACCGGTCTCAGCTTGCCATGCCGCTCTTGGAGCAGCACAGCACTCAGGCTGTCCCCGCTGGCTGCTACCTCCAGGAAGAACTCTTTCCCTCCATCTATGGCCCCTAGAGCTGGTGCGGTCTGCAGATCTTTCTTAAGCCTGACAAATGCTGCCTGGCATACTCATCCCAAATCCACTCCACTCCCTTATGCAGGAGTCGGAGCAGAGGGGCTGTTGTGACCGCATAGTCCTCAATGAAGTCTCTGCAGTACCCGGTTAGCCCTAGAAACGATCTCACTCCCGTGACTGTGTTGGGGACTGGTAGCTCCTGTACTGCTTCCCTTCTAGCTTTATCTATGGCCCTTTCCCCAGCGCGTATTGTCAGGCCCAGGAATTTCACCTCCTGCTGGCCGATCTGCGCTTTCTTTGGGTTCATTTTAAAAACTTCCTGCCCGAGCAGTTCCAGCAGTTCGGCCAGAAGTGGGCCATGCTCCTCTCTCGAATCGGTGAATAGGAGCAGGTCATCCACGTATTGTACCAGCTGCCTGGGCTGGCTGAAGCCCTTTAAACTGTTTGCCATGCATTGGTGGAAAATGCTGGGGCTATTGTGGAAGCCCTGAGGCAGACAGTTCCAGGTGTACTGTTGCCCTTTAAAGGTAAAGGCAAACTTGTACTGATCCTCTCTCCTTAAAGGGATGGACCAAAACCCGTTGGAGATATCCAGCTCCGTGAAAGTGGACGCGGATGCTGGGATACTTCCTATCAGGTCGGCAGCTGCTGCTACCGTGGGTGCACAGGCTGGGATGTTACTGTTGAGCACCCGATAGTCCACTGTGGCCCTCCAGGAGTTATCCGGTTTTCTAACCAGCCACAGTGGAGAGTTCAAGTGGGTGGCTATCGGTCTCAGGACCCCCTGTTGCACTAAGGAGGACATGGCTGCTTCCATGTCTGGCTCCGCTTCCCTGGGGAAGTTATATTGCTTTTGTGGTCGGGCCATAGGGTCCCCATCTACACTGACCTCGAACCTGTTGACCCTCCCACAGTCGTGTTTGTGTGTGGCAAATGTGGCTAGGTGGGCTCGCACAAATGCCTGGAACTCCCTTGGGGTATTACTGACCATGAGTTCGAGGTTATAACCCTCTTTAGGCTTCATGGTGCACAGGGTCCCCTTCCCCTGTTTCCCTGGGATGTCTACTACTCCGCCTTCCTTTCCTGTATTTGCCCCCCACAGGCAGTGATTCCTCAAATCCACTAGGATCCCGTGGCCTACAATAAAGTCGGCTCCCAGGATCCCTTTTCCACCCTCCACTTCCCACTTCATTAGGACACAGGTCCACTGAGAGCGGAGTGTTCCTAAACGAATGGTCAGCGAGATGGAAAATGAGCCAGCCTGTTCTTTACCTGTGAATCCCGACAGACTGTATGGGACCCCGTTAGATAGAGGTGAGGTGGTGGGGTTAGCTGAATGGATCACGGTACATGATGCTCCCGTGTCCAACAGATAGGTCCCCTTTACCTCTTCTACCTCCATCTCAACGAGGGGTCTCTTCCATAAGTCGTAGGTAAGAGAACACAGGTAAACAGGCTGCGCTGGCTCTAGTCAGGGTTGTGGGTTAGATGGGGCTGATGGGGTCAGAGCGCTGGTGGTGGCTGCTACCTTCCCTGGGCCAGTCAATTGGGTTCTCATGACGTCCAAAAATGACTCGACCGTGGCGGGAGGGATTCCTGTCTCTGCCTTTTGGGCTGGGGTGGAGGAATTCTTTCCCTTGTTATCTTTCCAAGGATTCTTACACTCCTTCCTCCAGTGTCCATCCTTCCCACACCCATAACAGTTGATCTTTGTGCTGGAAGGGTTATTCCCTTCCTGATGCCACTCCTTCCTACCTTGGCCAGGTTTCATTTCATGCACTTTCCCTTTAGGTGGGTGTGCATCGGTTACTTTACCATTACGGTAAGCTATGGTCAATTGTCTGATCACTATGAGTTCGGTAGTCATGGGATTCTTTGGGTCAAACCACATTCCTGCCGCGGCCCTGACCTGTGGCAAGCTGTTTGCCACCAGGCAACGGAGCCAGTGGGCCCGCTGATCCTGGTCCAGGTTAGCCCGGTTAGGCGTCCCACTGCATGCACTCCTATACACCGGCCACAACCTGTCTGCAAAAGCCTGCGGGGTTTCTCCTACGAGCTGCACTGTTTTTTCCACCCGGGAGAAAGGACTTCCCTCATTCATCCCCATGGCCTCAAGAACTTCCTCTTTGAGCTCCCCATAATCACACTGTCCCATCTTACATTGGTCAGAGAGGGACTGGAAGAGCTTACTCTCCAGGGAGAATAGCAGCATTTTGGCCTGTTCAGCATCATTGCACTCGTTGATGCTTGCTGCTTGTTTCACTTCCCTGAAATGGACCGAGGGATCCCCATTTGCTGCATGTTTAGTTAAATGGCTTGTCATGGCCCTAAGCTGTTGGGTGCCGTGGGGAACTCCGAACTGGTTTTGGAGGGGTCCCTCATCCCCGTTATCAGCGGGCGGGCCGAACCTTTGCTGCCAGGCCGGGCACATCGGCCCCGGTCCCAGCCTCTCTTGCTGGGGGTTTTCCTCCTCAGCTTCTGCCCCTAATTCCACCCCCCTCTCCTGCCAGATTCCGCTAAAGCTTGGCGCTACGGGTGGTGGTCGTGGGCCCTCCTGCTCCTCAACCGGGTAGTCCCTTGGTACTACCTGTGGTGTCTGAACCATTCTCCCCAGGTTCCCTGTGAAGTTGACCTGGGCTGCACTAGGGCTTATGAGGCACACCATGCCTTTTGCTGTCCTTAGAGCAATGTTCAGACTCTCTATCTGCTTCTGGCAGGGGCCATGGTCTGCATCCTCAAACCTCTGTGCGCTCACTATCTTATAGGCTGCCTGTAAGCCTTTTACTTTCTCCTCCTGCTCTTTTACTTGTCTTGCTAGGCGGGCATTCTTTTCCCACAACCTCAGCTCATTGTTCTTGGCCTCAGTGACCTGACACTGTAAATATTCCTGCTGGGTCTTATGCTCCCCCACTAACTGCACCCTTTCCTGGTTCAGAGCCTGCAATGTTAACAGTAACCTCTCCCCTGCTAAGGCCGTTGTTTGGACTTCCAGGGCTGATTCCCGAATCTCAGCTGCCTGTGCTTCAACGAGCCTGTCCAAAAGCTGGATTTGTTTCTTGAAGCACATCAGCCAGACTGCCTTTTCTATGGATTTCTTATGATCCTTCCCTTCTGTCCATTTAGCTGCAGCATCTACCGGGCGCCCAGACTTTAACAGATTAGTGACCCATTTTTTTTCCATATTCACCTTACTGAACACATAATTTGAAATCCTCTCTTCCATTACAGTTCTCTCTTCCAAAACAGTGTCCAGGTCATCACATCCCTTTTGCCGAGGTCCCATCTGGGTCGCCATTCTGTAGGGGGTGGTGGTGTGTGTCAGCTTCACCTCTGACTTCTGAGTGGTCCGAATCACTCCCACTCCCTGGGTTCTCGACCTTGGACTTATTTGGGGGTTGTGACAAAGTGCAGCAGACAACTGGTTTTGGTGCAAGAAACTTTGACCTTTATTCAAGAGAGAAAATACAACACAACAATCTTAACACTCTAATAAAATGGGGAACTCTTCGGTACACACGCGGGAAATCACAGTAGAAAGATACCTCACCCCTCCCAATCCCACTGTACTAGCTAGGTTGGACTCTAAAGGGCCAGAGATAATGCTCACCAAACGAATCCTTGACAGTAATTCACCCAGAGTTAAGTCAGAAATAGATTGTAGAGTGGAAACTTTGCGGATCTTCGGTTTTCTCCCGAGTTGAATCATAGAATCATAGAATCATAGAAGTTACAACATGGAAACAGGCCCTTCGGCCCAACATGTCCATGTCGCCCAGTTTATACCACTAAGCTAGTCCCAATTGCCTGCACTTGGCCCATATCCCTCTATACCCATCTTACCCATGTAACTGTCCAAATGCTTTTTAAAAGACAAAATTGTACCCGCCTCTACTACTGCCTCTGGCAGCTCGTTCCAGACACTCACCACCCTTTGAGTGAAAAAATTGCCCGTCTGGACCCTTTTGTATCTCTCCCCTCTCACCTTAAATCTATGCCCCCTCATTATAGACTCCCCTACCTTTGGGAAAAGATTTTGACTATCTACCTTATCTATGCCCCTCATTATTTTATAGACTTCTATAAGATCACCCCTTAACCTCCTACTCTCCAGGGAAAAAAGTCCCAGTATGTCTAACCTCTCCCTATAAGTCAAACCATCAAGTCCCGGTAGCATCCTAGTAAATCTTATCTGCACTCTTTCTAGTTTAATAATATCCTTTCTATAATAGGGTGACCAGAACTGTACACAGTATTCCAAGTGTGGCCTCACCAATGCCCTGTACAACTTCAACAAGACATCCCAACTCCTGCATTCAATGTCCTAACCAATGAAACCAAGCATGCCGAATGCCTTCTTCACCACCCGATCCACCTGTGACTCCACTTTCAAGGAGCTATGAACCTGTACTCCTAGATCTCTTTGTTCTATAACTCTCCCCAACGCCCTACCATTAACGGAGTAGGTCCTGGCCCGATTCGATCTCCCAAAATGCATCACCTCACATTTATCTAAATTAAACTCCATCTGCCATTCATCGGCCCACTGGCCCAATTTATCAAGATCCCGTTGCAATCCTAGATAACCTTCTTCACTGTCCACAATGCCACCAATCTTGGTGTCATCTGCAAACTTACTAACCATGCCTCCTAAATTCTCATCCAAATCATTAATATAAATAACAAATAACAGCGGACCCAGCATCGATCCCTGAGGCACACCGCTGGACACAGGCATCCAGTTTGAAAAACAACCCTCTACAACCACCCTCTGTCTTCTGTCGTCAAGCCAATTTTGTATCCAATTGGCTACCTCACCTTGGATCCCATGAGATTTAACCTTATGTAACAACCTACCATGCGGTACCTTGTCAAAGGCTTTGCTGAAGTCCATGTAGACCACGTCTACTGCACAGCCCTCATCTATCTTCTTGGTTACCCCTTCAAAAAACTCAATCAAATTCGTAAGACATGATTTTCCTCTCACAAAACCATGCTGACTGTTCCTAATTAGTCCCTGCCTCTCCAAATGCCTGTAGATCCTGTCCCTCAGAATACCCTCTAACAACTTACCCACTACAGATGTCAGGCTCACCGGTCTGTAGTTCCCAGGCTTTTCCCTGCCGCCGTTCTTAAACAAAGGCACAACATTTGCTACCCTCCAATCTTCAGGCACCTCACCTGTAGCGGTGGATGATTCAAATATCTCTGCTAGGGGACCCGCAATTTCCTCCCTAACCTCCCATAACGTCCTGGGATACATTTCATCAGGTCCCGGAGATTTATCTTCCTTGATGCGCGTTAAGACTTCCAGCACCTCCCTCTCTGTAATATGTACACTCCTCAAGACATCACTATTTATTTCCCCAAGTTCCCTAACATCCATGCCTTTCTCAACCGTAAATACCGATGTGAAATATTCATTCAGGATCTCACCCATCTCTTGTGGTTCTGCACATAGATGACCTTGTTGATCCTTAAGAGGCCCTACTCTCTCCCTAGTTACCCTTTTGCCCTTTATGTATTTGTAGAAGCTCTTTGGATTCTCCTTTGCCTTATCTGCCAAAGCAATCTCATGTCCCCTTTTTGCCCTCCTGATTTCTCTCTTAACTCTACTCCGGCAATCTCTATACTCTTCAAGGGATCCACTTGATCCCAGCTGCCTATGCATGTCATATGCCTCCTTCTTATTTTTGACTAGTGCCTCAATCTCCCGAGTCATCCAAGGTTCCCTACTTCTACCAGCCTTGCCCTTCACTTTATAAGGAATGTGCTTACCCTGAACCCTGGTTAACACACTTTTGAAAGCCTCCCACTTACCAGACGTCCCTTTGCCTGCCAACAGAGTTGGTTTTCCTTGGTCGCGGTGGCTCAATATTACCCGGTTGGATGGTGGTAATATTCGGTTGGTTGTTTCGTAAGGCCCTTGTTGCCGCGAGGTGTCTGACGGTCACTGGGACTGTTGCTCTGGTTTCTTCTTGTGTGTCGGCCTGCTTCTAGAGCTGCTGACCTTCCCTGTTGAATTTCTTTCCTTGTTGTCGCTGGAAGCTGCACTCCCTTCATGAGACCGGCAGAACCAAGACAAGCAGCCAGCAAGAACCAGAGAGAGAGAGAGAGAGAGAGAGGTTTCGAGTTTCCACTTGTGTATCCCTCTCTTACAATGGTCTTTGTCACCTTTTTTTTAAAAAAAGCACTTCATGTCTGTTTAAACAGTTCTTACAAAGTCCTTGAGAATCTTTGATGGCTTTTTGATGGTCCCTCATCATGTTGCAAATGCTTCTCCCAATGGGTCATTGTTAATTCCGATTTTTTAGAGCTTGTCACACAAGGCTTCCTTTTGTATCCAACATCCTAGGTGTTGATGGGTTTGGCTTTAAAACAAAGGCATGGCCCCACCATGTCTGGAGCAGTTGCCTCTTTCAATGGCCTTGAGTGTCGACCCCCTGCTGTCGATTTTGCATTAAAACAGAGACATGTCTGAAGCAGTAAATTCTCCCACCTTCCATGTGTGTGTTGTGGATTTGTCTGGTGACCTCTCACCTATCCTTCCATCTTAGGATTTCAGTCAATGGCCAACGTCTTTCCATACTCAGGGAAAAGGTGAATTTCTTTCGGGTTTTTCTCCGAGTTTTGGGGGATCTGTGAATTTTGAGAATCTTACAGTGATGTGGCACTGGCCCAGGAGAAGGATGATGGCGAAAGGGGACATGGAAGTGGGAACGCCACTCAAAGTACTCCCACGACTCACCCGTTGCCTACCCCTCAACTAGTACCTGAAATGTTGCCTCCTCTCCCGATGGCCGAGGCTGCCCCTACACAGGTGCAGGTGGAGCTTTCTTTGGCGGGGCCTTCACGGGCTCCAAAACCTGGAGGTTGTAGGCCAAAACCATCTCAGTAGTCTGAGCAGTCTGCCACTACCTCTGCTGAAGCCACAGGAGATGCATCACGTAGATATGATAGGAAGTGTAAGCTGAAACAATTGTAGTTCACCATGGCTATTCACATGGGTGTTTGAGGAAATGTTATGTTGTGAAGTTACCTGTTTTTTTTGTACCGGCACATTAAACCTACTGATTAGCATCACTTCCATATCATGGCCATTATTGCGTTCCGAGTGTTAAGTCACCCTTTCATTTGCTTCATAAAGGGTGTAAGGATAAACCCAGCAACTATAGGCCAGTCAGTTTCACCTCAGTGGCAGGGAAACTTTTAGAAACGATAATCCAGGACAAAATTAACAGTCATTTGGACGAGAGTAGATTGATTAGGTAAAGCCAGCACAGATTCGTTAAAGGCAAATCATGTTTAACTAACCTGACAGAGTTTTTTGATGAGGTAACAGAGAGGGTAGATGATGGCAATGCAGTTGATGTGGTGTATTTGGACTTTCAAAAGGTGTTTGATAAAGTGCCACACGGGAGGCTTATCATCAAGATTGCGGCCCATGGAATAAAGGGGGCAGTAGCAACATGGATACAGAATTGGCTAAGTGACAGGAAACAGAGAGTAGTGGCGAATGGTTGTTTTTTGGACTGAAGGGAGGTGTACGGTTGTGTTCACCGGGGGTCAGTGCTGGGACCAATGCTTTTCTTGATATATTTTAATGACTTGGACTTGGGTGTACAGGGCACAATTTCAAAATTTGCAGATGACACAAAACCTGGAAGTGTAGTAAACAGTGAGGAGGATAGTGAAAGACTTCAAGAGGATATAAACAGGCTGGTGGAATGGGCAGACACGTGGCAGATGAAATTCAACGCAGAAAAATACAAAGTGATATATTTTGGTAGGAAGAACAAAGAGAGGCAATATAAACCAGAGGGCACAAGTCTAAAAGGGGTACAGGAACAGAGGAATTTGGGGGTATATGTGCACAAATCGTTGAAGGTGGCAGGGCAGGTTGAGAAAGCAGTTAAAAAATCATACGGGATCCTGGGCTTTATAAATAGAGGCATAGAATACAAAAGTAAGGAAGTTATGTTGAATCTTTATAAAACACTAGTTCGGCCACAACTGGAGTATTGTGTCCAGTTCTGGGCACCGCACTTCAGGAAAGATGTGAAGGCCTTTGAGAGTATGCAGAAGATATTTACTGGAATGATTCCAGGGGTGAGGAACTTTTGTTACATGGATAGACTGGAGAAGTTAGGGTAGTTCTCCTTGGAACAGAGAAGGTTGCAAGGAGATTTGATAGAGGTATTCAAAATCATGAAGGGTCTAGAAAGAGTAGATAGAGAGAAACTGTTCCCACTGGCGGCAGGGTCAAGAACCAGAGGACATAGATTGAAGGGGATTGGCAAAAGAACCAAAGGTGACATGAGGAGAAACTTTTTTACACAGCGAGTGATTATGATCTGGAATGCACTGCCTGAGGAGGTGGTGGAGGCAGAATCAATCATGGCCTTCAAAAGGGAACTGAATAAGTACTTGAAAGGAAAAAATTTACAGGGCTCCGGGGATATGGCGGGGGAGTGGGACTAGCTGGATTGCTCTTGCATAAAGCCAGCGTGGACTCGATTGGCCGAATGGCCTCCTTCCATGCTGTAACCTTTCTATGATTCTATGATTCTAATTACTAAGGAACAGTAACTGAGGTGGTTTCCCGTTGCCTTCCTCACTGTTTTTATCTTCAGATTGCCTTCACCTAGGTGGTCTGCAACCAAGGCAAAAGAGCTGCACCTACCCTTATGATGTGGGGGGCCACCTGCACCAATCAGGCACAAGTACTTCCATTGGACGTCAACTCAGAATTCACAGCTGGCGCTCTGGTCTCGGCTCGCCGGGGCTGCTTGGAGTGGAGCCCAAACTCAATCCTTCTGACTCAGAGGCAAGAATACTGCCACTCAGCCAGTGGTCACTTCATTCTGATGCAAGTACCTCTCTAAATTTCAACCCAATATTTAGAGACCATATTCTAGTCTCCACTCACCGGGCCTGTCTGAAGTGAGGCTCAAGCTCTTAACCTTCTGACTCATCGGAGGGAAAGCGACAGCTATACCAAAGGCTCATTCCCAGGAAATGTATATGTGTTTTTGTTTTCAAAATTTACGAATGGGCCTATTTTGGTTCAGCTGCAGAGGTTGCATCAATGATTTAATTTAAGCAACTATGGTTTATTTTCAATGCTCCACTTCTTTGGTGTTCTCAAACAAAACATGTTGAAAGTGGTTGGTTCAGTCACAGCTCACCTGCCTCAGGCCAGCTAACCATCTCTCCCTCCTTAGCAGGAGTCTCACATTTGAGATTGCCATCTCAGGTGTGCACTTTGCCAGTAAATCCTGGATTAGCAGTTTTCTTTTGCTTTTCCTGGCTGGAGACCGAGATAAAGCAAAAGAATTATGTGGGAACAGGACTATTCAGAGATTTCTTAGCATTAGTAATTGTGATCTACTAAAACTACAGGTTCTTAATAGGTTTAATAGAGACCATTTACTAACACCATGGATTTTAACATAGCCATACCTCCAGATTTTTTATTCTTTCTTCCTCTCACTTTCCAGAGAAAGGAGAAGAACCATGACAGTGGACAGCTGAAGGTTGCTGTATACTAGTTCTGTGTTCACATCGATACAAGCAGGAGCCACATTTCGCTGCCTGCTGACATTGTTGAGAAGTTGGGGAAGGGAGAACTCCACTCATGATGCTCAAAGTACAGATGAGGAAGGCATGCCGGTCACCTGGCTTATCCCCCGTCATAGCATCCAAGGGCCTCTTGAATGGTTCAAGTTTAAAATGTGAATGGTCCCACCAGAGTTTGCTTCAATTTTAAATATGTACGTTCTTTTTAAACTACAGCCAATGTCCATGCTTTCCAGTGTCAGATCCACGGAGTCGATTTTAACTTAAAATCACCAAGGTTACTTACCAACCAGAACGCAATCAGGAACTCACCGCTCCAAATTTTAACTGAGCAGGCAGCAAGGACACCCACCCAAGGCCAACAGGGTCCTTCTTTACTTATGCATGTTAGGTTTCAGTGACATTATTGGGACCTGACTGGAATTTTGACTGGTGGCCTGTGCTTTCCCGCCAGGTGAAGACAGTGGGAAGAGAAGCTGGGGCCAGAAGAGGCCCAAACAGATAAGTTTTTTTTTACTGTTCCTGTGGGGCCCGGAGAAGCCTGGGGGTAGAAAGAATCAGTCTCTCTGATTTATCCCCATGGGGAAACATCTAGCCTCCACTCTGCACCCGTTAGTGATACACAGACCAAGACGAAGCAGTCACTGCATAAGAAAATCGGGGGGAGGGGGGGCTGTGGGGTGTCAGGGTTGAAATGCTGCTATGCTCTACCACTGAGGTGTTACCATTCTTTAATTTCTTCACAGAAGTGACTGCCCTCCCTGTGGCATCATAAATATATTATATCACTATGCACAAGAATCCTCAACATCCTTGTAGTTTCCGGTCAGCAGGAAGCAGTACTTGCCACTAATCAATCGGGCAGGTTCTATAAAGGTCTAGTGATCCGCTCCATCAGGTTAATGCCCAGGTGATGAAGTTGAACATTACCCTGGACAGTATCTGCCACACTTGTTACCTGATTCCCATGGTAGACGACAAAACTATTTATATTTCCTGGCACCTGTAGAGTATCACCTGATCTGTAGAGTATCACCTGATCTGTAGAGTATCACCTGATCTGTTGAGTTTAACTGACAGAAAGTGAGCATATGGAGGGTGATTTTAAACCCCAAAAACGGGTGAATTGGGGGCAGGCGGGAGTTGAAAATAGTTGTTTTTTTGGGTTGCAACCGCAACATTTTCGGACTTTGCATTCCCAGTGGGAAGCCCATACTTTTACGCGCCGTCGTTAAACCCGGAAATAACGCCGGGTTGTGGTCACGACCCAAAAAACTATTTTCAACTCGCACCCACCCCCAACCCACCCATTCTTGGGGTTTAAAATCACCCCCATGATGTCTGGTGCAGCAGTGAAGTATGACGCAGATTTGTTATTGTTTAAAAAGCTGTAAACAGACCCCGGGTTACTATTATTTGTCATGACTAGAGAGCACATGGTTGGGCTCTGGGCTAATCGGGCCTGTGGGAGCCCTAATCACACCAGAGAAAGTGTGATAATCGGCAAGGACCTGTCCTGATTCATTTAAAATGGCCAGAGGAGAAATAAGCCACTACCGCTCTCAGCAAAGGTCAATCATCAGCTGAAAATTGGGAGGCAACCTGAAAATGGGCTCAGCAGAGCTTGAGCAACTGTTCCTTTCAAACTGACTTTCCATTAACAGCTTTCACTATTTGCAAAAAATCCACTGGAAGCCTCCAAAGCCATTATGTAAATATCCTTTAAATGAACATGCCAGATTAGAGCCATTTGTTTTTCCTTAGTTTTATTGACCGCCTGTTAATGCCTCGCTCCTCAAAAGTTTTCTGCATTTTACTGCTTTCAGAAACAGCCTTTTAATGAAACAAAAACTGTGGAACTTCAGTCTCACAATGCTGCCTGGTGGCATTTGTTAGAACTGCTAGCCCTCCAACCAGGAGATTATCAATGGGCTTCAAAACCTAGAAATAACTGTCTGCGATATTAGCGGACAAACATTTAAAGTGCTTGAATTACACTCCTTTGTTGACTATTTTAACACAAGTATTAACCCATTTATTTTAAACGGGTTAATTCCTCCACTAAAATAGCAATGAGAGGAATGTCACATGAACACATTAAGTGTTCGTCCACTGAGATCACCGACAATAATTTCATGGCTCATATGACTTCTAGCATCAAGTTGTTTGAATGATTTTGGGTGTAGCTTGATTTAGATTTGGTTCAAACTTCTACTGTGCATTTCTTATAATAAGCCCAACAAGACACCAATCAATGTTGGATCTAGTAATGGGAAATAAACCAGAGCAGATAAGAGAAGTGAGGATAGGTGAGCATTTAGGCAATAGCGATCACAACATATTAAGATTTAAGACAATGATTGAGAGAAACATAAGTAAGACAAAGACCAAAGTAATAGATTGGAAAAGCTCTATCTATGAGGGAATGAGGATGGAACTAGGGAAGGTAAGCCGGAAAAAAATTGACAAACAAAGAGGTAGAACAACAATGGGAAATATTTTAAAAGGTGATCAGTTGAGTTCAGAAGAAATATATTCCGTTAAAAAACAAGAACAAACTAGCCAATAATGAATCACCATGGATGAATAAAGAGATAAGGGTAAAATTGAAACTAAAGAAAAAGTCATACACTAAGTGGGTAGACAATAAAGCAAAAGGTGACAAAAGGGAATATGAAGTAGTAAGGAAAGAAGTCTAAAAACAATTAGAAAGGCAAAGAGGTGCTACGAAATTAAGTTGTCAAAGAATGTAAAAAGAAATAATAAAGTATTCTACAGACACATAAATAACAAAAGGAAATTTAAGATAGGAATAGGGCCACTAAGGGATGCAAAGATAAACTCACGGGTAATGACAGTGAAATGACAAAAATATTGAATAATTACTTTGCCTCAATATTTACCAGGGAGACTAACAAAGTGGGTGTGACAGTAGAAGGAGAGATCAAAAGGGATATCATGACATTTAAGATAGAAAGGAAGGAGATAATTAATAAACTTGACAAACTTAGAGAGATACAATCACTGGTCCGGGTGGATTGCATCCGCGTATACTAAAAGAAGCTACTGAAGAGATAGCAGAGGCACTATTATGTGTATATATAAATTCAATAAAAAAGGGAATAATGCCAGAGGACTGGTGGACAGCTAATGTTATTCCTATATTTAAAAAGGTAGAAAGAACAAACCTAGGGAAAAAATATCTAGAAACTGAAAACATAATAAAGGATATTCAGCACGGATTTCAAAAGGGAAGATCATGCTTGACCAACCTTATTGATTTCTTTGAAGAAGTAACAGAAAGAGTAGACAAGGGTAATGTAGGAGATGTAATATACATGGGCTTTCAAAAAGCCTTTGATAAGGTACCGCATAGTATGACAAAGGTCAGAGCATGTGGAGTCAGGGGACAAGTAGCGAATGGATAGACACAAAACAGAAAACAGAGAGTTGGGGTTAAAGGTAGATACTCAGACTGGCGGAAAGTGGAAAGTAGTGTTCCACAGGGATTAGTGCTGGGACCATTGTTGTTCACCATTTACATAACTGATTTGGATTCTGGAATCAGAAGGATTATATCAAAATTTTAGGATGACACCAAATTGGGGGTATAGTTAATGTTGAGGAAGATTGAGACAAAATACAAAATGTCAACAAACTTGCAGAATTAGTGTGTAAATTAATTTCAATATAGATAAGATTGAGGTGGTGCACAGTGGTAGGAGGAATAATGAGGTCACCTACTCCTTGAAAAATAAGGGCGCTAAATTGGGCCGTGTAGCGCACGTTGTTTCAGCGCTACACGGCCTCTTGAACATCCAAGATGGCGTCTTGGCTGCACACACACGTTTCCAATGTAATGTGCGCTTGACGCCATCTTGGTATAGGAGTTAGCGCATGTGCAAATACCGAACGCCGGAAGCATGTAAAGTAAGGAGAATATGGAAACGTGTGCAACACTGATTTAAAGCGATAGACACCATTTTGGTACTTAACACTCAACTTAATGCACAGTCTTAACCATGAACATCTGAACTTTACATGCTTCCGGCGTTCGGTATTTGCGCATGCGCTAACTCCTATACCAAGATGGCGTCAAGCGCACATTACATTGGAAACGTGTGCGTGCAGCCAAGACGCCATCTTTGGGTGCCTGGCGGACTCCCCACCAGCGCTATTTAAAGGGACCATGCAGCAATTACAGGTCAGTGGTTGGATTATTGCATCTGGCTGCCGATACATTTGTAACTGTTTTTGGAGGTCTCCTGTACTTGAATACTAGGACACGGGGACATGGCCTAACATTTAGAGCCAGGACGTGCAGGAATGAAGTTAGGAAATGCTTCTAGACGCAAAGGGTGGGGGAAGTTCGGAACCCCCTTCTGCAAATGGCAGTTGATGCTAGCTCAATTGTGAATTCTAAATCTGAGATTGATAGATTTCCATCCTTTCCCTGTAGCCCTGCAAATAGTTTTCCTTCAAGTACTTATCTAATTCCCTTTTGAAAGCCACAATTGAATCCGCCTCCATTACCCTTTCAGGCAGTGCATTCCAGATCATAACAACTCGCTGTGTGAAAAAGTTTTTCCTCGTGTCACCTTTGGTTCTTTTGCTAATCACCTTAAATCTATGTCCTCTGGTTCTTGACCCTTCCGTCAATGGGAACAGATTCTCTCTATCTACTCTGGACCCTTCATGATTTTGAATACCTCTATCAAATCTCCTCTCAACCTTTTCTGTTCCAAGGAGAACAACCCCAGCTTCTCCAATCTATCCACGTAACTAAAGTCCCTCTTCCCTGGAATCAATCTCGTAAATCTCTTTTGCTCCCACTCGAAGGCCTTCACATCTTTCCTAAAGTTCGGTGCCCAGAACTGGACACAATATTCCAGTTGTGGCCAAACCAATGTTTTATAAAGGTTCATCATAACTTCCTTGCTTTTGTACTCTATGTCCCTATTTATAAAGCCCAGGATCCCGTATGTTTTTTTAACTGCTTTCTCAACCTGCCCTGCTTGTACTCTTTAGTTTATATTGCCTCTTATCGTTGTTCCCACCAAAATGTATCACTTTGCACTTCTCTGCATTAAATTTCATCTGCCATGTGTCCGCCCATTCCACCAGCCTGTTTATATCCTGTTGAAGTCTATCACTATCATAGAATCATAGAATCATAGAAGTTACAACATGGAAACAGGCCCTTCGGCCCAACATGTCCATGTCGCCCAGTTTATACCACTAAGCTAGTCCCAATTGCCTGCACTTGGCCCATATCCCTCTATACCCATCTTACCCATGTAACTGTCCAAATGCTTTTTAAAAGACAAAATTGTACCCGCCTCTACTACTGCCTCTGGCAGCTCGTTCCAGACACTCACCACCCTTTGAGTGAAAAAATTGCCCCTCTGGATCCTTTTGTATCTCTCCCCTCTCACTTTAAATCTGTGCCCCCTCGTTATAGACTCCCCTACCTTTAGGAAAAGATTTTGACTATCGACCTTATCTATGCCCCTCATTATTTTATAGACTTCTATAAGATCACCCCTTAACCTCCTACTCTCCAGGGAATAAAGTCCCAGTCTGTCTAACCTCTCCCTGTAAGTCAAACCATCAAGTCCCGGTAGCATCCTAGTAAATCTTTTCTGCACTCTTTCTAGTTTAATAATATCCTTTCTATAATAGGGTGACCAGAACTGTACACAGTACTCCAAGTGTGGCCTCACCAATGCCCTGTACAACTTCAACAAGACATCCCAACTCCTGCATTCAATGTTCTGACCAATGAAACCAAGCATGCTGAATGCCTTCTTCACCACCCTATCCACCTGTGACTCCACTTTCAAGGAGCTATGAATCTGTACTCCCAGATCTCTTTGTTCTATAACTCTCCCCAACGCCCTACCATTAACGGAGTAGGTCCTGGCCCGATTTGATCTACCAAAATGCATCACCTCACATTTATCTAAATTAAACTCCATCTGCCATTCATCGGCCCACTGGCCCAATTTATCAAGATCCCGTTGCAATCCTAGATAACCTTCTTCACTGTCCACAATGCCACCAATCTTGGTGTCATCTGCAAACTTACTAACCATGCCTCCTAAATTCTCATCCAAATCATTAATATAAATAACAAATAACAGCGGACCCAGCACCGATCCCTGAGGCACACCGCTGGACACAGGCATCCAGTTTGAAAAACAACCCTCGACAACCACCCTCTGTCTTCTGTCGTCCAGCCAATTTTGTATCCAATTGGCTACCTCACCTTGGATCCCATGAGATTTAACCTTATGTAACAACCTACCATGCGGTACCTTGTCAAATGCTTTGCTGAAGTCCATGTAGACCACGTCTACTGCACAGCCCTCATCTATCTTCTTGGTTACCCCTTCAAAAAACTCAATCAAATTCGTGAGACATGATTTTCCTCTCACAAAACCATGCTGACTGTTCCGAATCAGTCCCTGCCTCTCCAAATGCCTGTAGATCCTGTCTCTCAGAATACCCTCTAACAACTTACCCACTACAGATGTCAGGCTCACTGGTCTGTAGTTCCCAGGCTTTTCCCTGCCGCCCTTCTTAAACAAAGGCACAACATTTGCTACCCTCCAATCTTCAGGCACCTCACCTGTAGCGGTGGATGATTCAAATATCTCTGCTAGGGGACCCGCAATTTCCTCCCTAACCTCCCATAACGTCCTGGGATACATTTCATCAGGTCCCGGAGATTTATCTACCTTGATGCGCGTTAAGACTTCCAGCACCTCCCTCTCTGTAATATGTACACTCCTCAAGACATCACTATTTATTTCCCCAAGTTCCCTAACATCCATGCCTTTCTCAACCGTAAATACCGATGTGAAATATTCATTCAGGATCTCACCCATCTCTTGTGGTTCCGCACATAGATGACCTTGTTGATCCTTAAGAGGCCCTACTCTCTCCCTAGTTACCCTTTTGCCCTTTATGTATTTGTAGAAGCTCTTTGGATTCACCTTTGCCTGATCTGCCAAAGCAATCTCATATCCCCTTTTTGCCCTCCTGATTTCTCTCTTAACTCTACTCCGGCAATCTCTATACTCTTCAAGGGATCCACTTGATCCCAGCTGCCTATGCATGTCATATGCCTCCTTCTTATTTTTGACTAGTGCCTCAATCTCCCGAGTCATCCAAGGTTCCCTACTTCTACCAGCCTTGCCCTTCACTTTATAAGGAATGTGCTTACCCTGAACCCTGGTTAACACACTTTTGAAAGCCTCCCACTTACCAGACGTCCCTTTGCCTGCCAACAGACTCTCCCAATCAACTTCTGAAAGTTCCTGTTTAATACCATCAAAATTGGCCTTTCCCCAATTTAGAATTTTAACTTTTGGGCCAGACCTATCCTTCTCCATAGCTATCTTAAAACTAATGGAATTATGATCACTGGTCCCAAAGTGATCCCTCACTAACACTTCTGTCACCTGCCCTTCCTTATTTCCCAAGAGGAGGTCAAGTTTTGCCCCCTCTCTAGTCGGGCCATCCACATACTGAATGAGAAATTCCTCCTGAATACACTCAACAAATTTCTCTCCATCCAAGCCCCTAATGCTATGGCTGTCCCAGTCAATGTTGGGAAAGTTAAAGTCCCCTACTATTACCACCCTATTTTTCTTGCAGCTGTCTGTCATCTCCTTACATATTTGCTCCTCAATTTCCCGTTGACTATTTGGGGGTCTGTAGTACAATCCTATCAAAGTGATCTCTCCCTTCTTATTTTTCAGTTCTACCCATATGGACTCAGTGGGCGAACCCTCGGATATATCCCCTCTCACTACTGCCGTGATGTTCTCCCTAATCAAGAACGCAACTCCCCCTCCTCTCTTACCTCCTGCTCTATCTTTCCTATAGCATCTGTACCCTGGAACATTGAGCTGCCAGTCCTGCCCCTCCCTTAGCCATGTTTCAGTAATAGCTATAACATCCCAGTCCCATGTACCCATCCATGCCCTGAGTTCATCTGCCTTGCCCATCAGACTTCTTGCATTGAAATAAATGCAGTTTAATCTAGACTTCCCTTGGTCTTTGCCTTGCTTTCTCAGACCATCTGTCCGGTCATGTTCTGTACACTCTCCCTTACTGCCTTTTGTTTCTGTCACCACTTTATTTCCCACTGACTTCCTGCATCGGTTCCCATCCCCCTGCCACATTAGTTTAAACCCTCCCCAACAGCACTGGCAAACACTCCCCCTAGGACATTGGTTCCAGTCCTGCCCAGATGCAGACCGTCCAATTTGTACTGGTCCCACCTCCCCCAGAACCGGTTCCAATGGCCCAGGAATTTGAATCCCTCCAGCTTGCACCATCTCTCAAGCCACGTATTCATCTTAGCTATCCTGTCATTCCTACTCTGACTAACCCGTGGCACTGGTAGCAATCCTGAGATTACTACCTTTGAGGTCCTACTCTTTAGTTTAACTCCTAACTCCCTAAATTCAGCTTGTAGGACCTCATCCTGTTTTTTACCTATATCGTTGGTGCCTATATGCACCACGACAACTGGCTGTTCACCCTCCCCCTCCAGAATGTCCTGCAGCCGCTCCGAGACATCCTTGACCCTTGCACCAGGGAGGCAACATACCATCCTGGAGTCTCGGTTGCGTCCGCAGAAACGCCTGTCTATTCCCCTTACAATCGAGTCCCCTATCACTATAGCTCTGCCACTCTTTTTCCTGCCCTCCTGTGCAGCAGAGCCAGCCACAGTGCCATGAACCTGGCCACTGCCACCTTCCCCTGGTGAGCCATCTCCGCCAACAGTATCCAAAACGGTATACCTGTTTTGGAGGGAGATGACCGCAGGGGACCCCTGCACTGCCTTCCTACTCTTCCTCTGTCTGTTGGTCACCCATTCACTATCTCCCTCAGTAATTTTTATCTGCGGTGTGACCAACTCACTGAACGTGCTATCCACGACTTTCTCAGCATCGCGGATGCTCCAAAGTGAGTCCATCCGCAGCTCCAGAGCCGTCAAGCGGTCAAACAATAGCTGCAGCTGGACACACTTCCCGCAGGTGAAGGAATCAGGGATACAGGAAGGAGCCCTGAATTCCCACATCCCACAAGAGGAACATGACACGGCGCTGGGATCTCCTGCCATGACTTAACCCTTAAGTTAGCTTAAGAACAACTACAATGTCAAGAGAAAAAAAAAAGGAAAGAAAAACTACTTACCACTCCCTTTAAGGAGTTTACTCCTTTAAATTGTTCTCAATTTAGAGAATGTTAACTACACTAGGGACCTTGATTCACTAAAAAATAAACGCTACTTCCTATAAGACCTGCAGACCTTCCCTTTCCTTTTACTTCAGTTACTGTAGATGAGGAGAAATACTCACCTGAACCTACTCACCAATCAGGTGCCTCCCCTGTGTCGCGTCCCGATCTGATTCCTGACGTCACTTCGAACTCGGTCGCAGCTCCGCTCGGCTCCGCTCCGCTCGGCTCCGCTCGGCTCCGCTCGGCTCGGCTCCTCTCAGCTGTTCTCAGCGCTCTGAAATCCCGCCTTTTATCGGACGCTCCCTCCGCTCGGCTCGGCTCCTCTCAGCTGTTCTCAGCGCTCTGAAATCCCGCCTTTTATCGGACGCTCCCTCCGCTCGGCTCGGCTCCTCTCAGCGCTCTGAAATCCCGCCTTTTATCGGACGCTCCCTCCGCTCGGCTCGGCTCCTCTCAGCTGTTCTCAGCGCTCTGAAATCCCGCCTTTTATCGGACGCTCCCTCCGCTCGGCTCGGCTCCTCTCAGCGCTCTGAAATCCCGCCTTTTATCGGACGCTCCCTCCGCTCGGCTCGGCTCCTCTCAGCTGTTCTCAGAACTCTGAAATCCCGCCTTTTATCGGACGCTCCCTCCGCTCGGCTCGGCTCCTCTCAGCGCTCTGAAATCCCGCCTTTTATCGGACGCTCCCTCCGCTCGGCTCGGCTCCTCTCAGCTGTTCTCAGCGCTCTGAAGTCCCGCCTTTTATCGGACGCTCCCTCCGCTCGGCTCGGCTCCTCTCAGCGCTCTGAAATCCCGCCTTTTATCGGACGCTCCCTCCGCTCGGCTCGGCTCCTCCTTACTGTTTACTACACTTCCAAGTTTTGTATCATCTGCAAATTTTGAAATTGTGCCCTGTACACTCAAGTCCAAGTCATTAACAGAAATCAAGAAAAGCAGTGATCCTAGTACTGACCCCTGGGAACACCATTGTATACCTTCCCGCTTTGTATAAAAAATTGCAGGGCTATGGGGAAAGGGCAGGGTAGTGGGATGAGCTAGATTGCTCTTGCAGAGAGCCGGCATGGACTCGATGGGCCGAATGGCCTCCTTCTGTGCTGTAATGATTCTATGATTCTACGATTCCTCCAGTCCAAAAAACAACCATTCACCACTACTTTCTGTTTCCTTTTACTTAGCCAATTTCATATCCATGCTGCCACTGCCCCTTTTATTGCATGGGCTTCAACTTTTCTGACAAGTCTATTATGTGACACTTTATTAAACACCTTTTGGAAATCCATATACAGCACATTAACCGCATTGCCCTCATCAACCCTCTCTGTTACCTCATCAAAAAACTCTTTCAAGTTAGTTAAACACGATTTGCCTTTAACAAATCCGTGCTGGCTTTCCTTAATTAATCCACGTTTGTCCAAGTGACTGCTAATTCTGTCCCGGATTATCATTTCTAAAAGTTTCCCCACCACCAAGGTTAAACTGATTGGCCTGTAGTTGCTGGGTTTATCCTTACACCCTTTTTTGAACATGGGTGTAACATTTGCAATTCTCCAGTCCTCTGGCACCACCCCCATATCTAAGGATATTTGGAAGATTATGGCCAGTACCTCCGCAATTTCCACCCTTACTTCCCTCAGCAACCTAGGATGCATCCCATCCCGACCTGGTGACTTATCTACTTTAAGTATAGCCAGCCTTTCTAGTACCTCCTCTATGAATTTTTAGCCCATCTAGTATCTCAACCACCTCCTCTTTTACTGTGACTTCGGCAGCATCTTCTTCCTTGGTAAAGACTGATGCAAAGTATTCATTTAGTACCTCAGTCATGCTCTAAGCCTCCATGCGTAGGTCTCCTTTTTGGTCCCTAATCAGCCCCATGTACTATTTATATGCCTATAGAAGACTTTTGGATTCCCTTTTATGTTAGTTGCCAGTCTATTCTCATACTCTCTCTTTGCCCTTCTTATTTCCTTTTTCACTTCCCCTCTGAACTTTTTATGTTCAGCCTGGTTCTCACTTGTATTATCAACCTGACATCTGTCACATGCCCCCTTTTTCTGCTTCAACTTATTCTGTATCTCTTTTGTCATCCAGGGAGCTCTGGCTTTGGTTGCCCTACCTTTCCCCCTCGTGGGAATGTACCTAGACTGTACTCGAACCATCTCCTCTTTAAAGGCCACCCATTGTTCAATTATAGTTTTGCCTGCCAATCTTTGATTCCAATTTACCCGGGCAAGATCCGTTCTCAACCCACTGAAATTGGCCCTCCTCCAATTAAGTATTTTTTACTCTAGGTTGCTCCTGGTCCTTTTCCATAATCTAAACCTTATGATACTATGATCGCTGTTCCCTAACTGTTCCCCTACTGACACTTGCTCCACTTGATCCACCTCATTCCCTAGAACCAGATCCAGCAATGCCTCCTATCTCATTGGGCCAGAAACATACTGATCAAGAAAGTTCTCCTGAATGAACTTCAGAAATTCTTCCCCCTCTCTGCCTTTTACACTGCTACTATCCCAGTCTATATTAGAATGATTGAAGAGCCCCCCATTATCACTCTATGGCTCTTGCACCTCTCTGTAATTTCCCTGCAAATTTGCTCCTCTATGTCCTACCCACTAATTGGTTGCCTATAGAATACACCCAGTAGTTTAATAGCACCTCTATTGTTTCTTAACTCGAAACAAATAGATTCTGAACTTGACCCCTCCAGTACTGCAATATTCTTCTTAATCAATACTGCCAGCCCCCCTCCTTTCTTTCCTTCCCTATCTTTCCTGAACACTTTGCATCCTGGAATATTCAGCACCAATCCAGCCTTTTTTTGAGCCAGGTCTCTGTTCCAGCCACAATTTGCACCTTCAGCTCACCAACCTTATTTACCAAGCTTCCTGCGTTTAGGAACATAGGAATGTAGGAACAGGAGTAGGCCATTCAGCCACTCGAGCCTGCTCTGCCATTTGATAAGATCATGGCTGATCTGTGGTATAACTCCATATACCTGCCTTTGGCCCATATCCCTTAATACCTTTGGTTGCCAAAAAGCTATTTATCTCAGATTTAAATTTATCAATTGAGCTAGCATCAATTGCCATTTGCGGAAGGGAGTTCCAAATTTCTACCACCCTTTGTGTGTAGAAATGTTTTCTAATCTCGCTCCTGAAAGGTCTGGCTCTAATTTTTAGACTGTGCCCCCTACTCCGAGAATCCCCAACCAGCGGAAATAGTTTCTCTCTATCCACCCTATCTATTTCCCTTAATATCTTATAAACTTCGATCAGATCACCCCTCAACCTTCGAAACTCCAGAGAATACAACCCCAATTTGTGTAATCTCTCCTCGTAACTTAACCCTTGAAGTCCGGGTATCATTCTAGTAAACCTACGCTGCAATCCCTCCAAGGCCAATAAGTCCTTCCGAAGGTGCGGTGCCCAGAACTGCTCACAGTACTCCAGGTGCGGTCTAACCAGGGTTTTGGATTGCTGCAGCATAACTTCTGCCCCCTGGTACTCTAGTCCTCTAGATCTAAAGGCCTGCATTCCATTAGCCTTATTGATTATTTTCTGCACCTGTTCATGACACTTCAATGATCTATGTACCTGAACCCCTAAGTCCCTTTGGACATCCACTGTTTTTAACTTTTTACCATTTAGAAAGTAACCTGTTCTATCCTTTTTTGATCCAAAGTGGATGACCTCACATTTGCCTACATTGAATTCCATTTGCCACAGTTTTGCCCATTCACCTAATCTATCAATATCGCTTTGTAATTTTATGTTTTCATCTACACTGCTTACAATGCCACAAATCTTTGTGTCATTGGCAAACTTAGATATGAGACTTTCTATGCCTTCATCTGAGTCGTTAATAAATATTGTGAATAATTCAGGCCCCAAGACGGATCCCTGCGGGACTCCACTAGACACATCCCGCCAATGTAAACCTTGTACACTTGTAAACCTATCTTAGACCTTCTTGTATTCTCTCTTAAACTGATCCCACCTAATACTGTACTATCTCTTACTGTTGTGTTATCTGTCTCTCCCAATCCTTTGTGCACTTTGTTTCTCCTTTCCAATGCTACATCTTGGTGCCCATTCCCCTGCCCAATGAGTTTAAACCCTCCTCCGCAGCACTAGTGAACCTCCCCACGAGGACTTTGGTCCCAGCTCTGTTGAGATGCAATCCGTCCGACCTGTACACGTCCCACCTCCCCCAGAACTGATCCCAATGTCCCAGGAATCTAAAGCCCTCCCTCCTGTACCATCTCTCCAGTCACGCATTCATCTGCTCTATCCTCCTATTTCTATACTCGCTAGCGCGTGGCACCGGGAGTAATCCGGAGATTACTACCTTTGAGGTCCTGCTAATTAGTCTCTTTCCTAGCTCCCTAAAATCTGCCTGCAGAACCTCATCCCCCTTTCTACCTATGTTGTTGCTTTGACATGGACCACGATCTCTCATTGAAACATACAAAATTCTTACGGGGCTCGACAGGGTAGATGCAGGGAAGATGTTTCCCCTGGCTGGGGAGTTTAGAACCAGGGGTCACAGTCTCAGAATAAGGGGTAGGCCATTTAAGACTGAAGTGAGGAGAAATTTCTTCACTTAGAGGGTGATGAATCTTTGGAATTCTCTACCCCAGAGGGCTGTAGAGGCTCAGTCATTCAAAACAGAGATCGATAGATTTCTAGATATTAAAGGCATCAAGTGATAAGGGGATAGTGCAGGAAAATGGCGTTGAGGTAGAAGATCAGCCATGATCTTATTTAATGGCGGAGCTGGCTCGATGGACTGAATGTCCTACTCCTGCTCCTATTTCTTATGTTCTTATGTTATGTTCTCTGGCTGTTCACCCTCCCCCTTCAGAATGTTCTGCTGCTGCTCCCTGACGTCCTGGACCCTGGCACCAGGGTGGCAACATACCATCCTGGACTCACGTCTGCGGCTGCAGAAACCCCTGTCTGTTCCCCTAACTATTGAATCCCCTATCATTATTGCAGATGGCCCTGGAGCTGCCACTTCTCCATAGATGTCTGCATGCTTTCAATACTGTCTGTCAGCATCTCACACATGCAGGCTGTGTACTCCTCCACACATCATCATGATGCGGAAGCTGCTGGGCACATCGCCCAATGAGTGTAATAGCCATTCATGATCTGGAAGCTCATTAACATATTTAAAGGCCTAATTCCTGTTGAAGGACCCCTCGACAAAATTTGTTCCCAATGCCTGCCTAACTCAGGAATGTTCTGTGGCCACCATAGCTGTCAACTCCAGGTAAGATTTTGAAAAAAAAACATCTGGGATGTTTAAAAATTGCTCCCCACGGATTTTGTAGTGGGACCAACACCTGCGCAGATTGGTCGCAGGCTGTTCCACTCTAAATTGGTATGATTTGTGCATGTTTTATGCCTGAAAAATGGGCGCAACGCATATCAATTTCTACCCTATAGTCTATATGTAAGTGATATACCTATTATATAATAGGTGTAATGCCCCAATATCCTACCTGTAACTAGCAGTAATCCTATAACCTACTGATATTCACCCTGCAACTGCAGCCAGAATCTCCCTGCACAGCACAAAGTATGGTCAGACTCCCAGTTGATAGCATTTTTAACAGGCCACATCTGTCTTCCTATCTCCCTGGGCTCTAGTTTGGACTCAGGTACTGTATGAAGGTGACAACTCTGAACTGGGAGCCCCAGTCAGAGCGAATCTGTATTTGGTCTTCACATGTCAAAACTGGCTGGCACAGACTGACCTGAACCAAACTGAGTTATCGCACAAAGGGCAGTGGGTTCAGTGTTTGAGGCACCTCACAGGGTACATTATCCTAAACTCAGCTCACCACCCACAATTCTAAACCATCCCCTGGAATTGGACTCAATAAAGGAGAGTTTTCATAGAATGAAATAAATTACTGCACAGGAAGAGACCACTGGGCCCCCGGTGCCTGTGCCGGTGCTGCACTCCATTCCCCCCAGATCCTTTTATATTCCTCCTTTCCAAATACTTATCCCATTCTCTTTTAACTGATGTTGCAGTCTCTATCTCAAAAGCCACTTGTGGCCATGGTCTAATAGCCCTCAATGCAAAAACCTTCCTTCTCCCTAACCCCCTGGTTTTTCCAGTGAGAATCCTCGCCCACTCGCCCACCATGGTAATAATCTTTCACTATTCACCTACAATAAAGTCCCTAGGTTTCACTCACCCCTTTACTGGCTGTTCCTCTCTCGACACTGCTCCCATTCACCACGTTGCTGCTGCTGCTGCTCCTGGCTCTGGAGAAAATGCTGATCTCCATGCCCACCCCATTCCCCAGTCTTCCTACCTCTCCCCTCCATGTCCCCATCCCCCAATCCCATTCCCCAGTCTCCCTATCTCTCCCTGAGCCCCCATGTCCTGACCCATGTCTCCCTCTGTCCTGACCCCTAGCCCGCTTGTCACTCTCTCCCCCTGCACCAAGCCCCAATCTCCAAACCCTCCCAATCCCTGGTCACCCACTTTTGCCCTCCCTGAGCCCCAATCTCCTGTTCCTTAGTTCCTTTTCATCTTCTTCCAACCCAGCCCCGAAGCTCTTCTCACTCCATCTCTTTCTCTCTCACTCCCAGTTGTTTCTACATCAGCCAATCCCATTTCCAGTCACCCCTAAATGGCTCTCTGCAGCTGCGGGGGGTTATCTCACCGACCTGGAGAGTTCATGGTGACAGCATCTAGTGACGTTGCGGGGGGATGGGGCTTGGCGGGGGGCTGCCATGGCGAAAAATTCAAAGGGCGAAGTACTGCTGGGCTGCTAGCAATAGTGCTCCTGGACACTTCAGGAGGGTTGGCAACACTAAGTAACAGGTCGTCCTCCATTAGCTGTGGCCTGCCTTCTATTACGTGCCTTCTGTTAAATCCTGCCTTCTTCAGATTCTGCCCCAATTTACAACCACCCCGCTCAGGAATTACTGCCCCAATTGTGCCCCACCACCGATACATGGAATTTCTGGGCTAAAATAGCAAGATGCAATTTTTATAAAACTTGCTAAAATTTTGCAAGCTGCATCTAAAAATAAATATTAGCTGACAGATTTGTGTCTTAAACTTAACAAAAATGCTTCATTAAAAATAAATTACGATGTGCCCTTTGACTTTCATTCTGTACACCGTTGCCCCATCTCTGAAACAAAGGGGCAGAAATTGCTTGGAGCAACGAATCAACAGTGCTTGCTGCTTCATAGATTTATACTAATCCACTAACTTACTGCGGTCTTTACTTCGAGCACTTCCTCGAATAGGAAGCTGAGAAGAGCTCAGCGTCAGTTCAAGTGAAGCTAGGACTCTGGGAGAAACGAGAGGATCAATCTCTCCCCTCGACCAATCAGATTGCAGCATTTTTGACAGCTGCATTCACTGTCTCTGCAGGCTTGGAACGTTAAACCAGAAAGTGAAATGTACAACATTTAAAATCAATGTAAAAACAGTTATAGACAGCGAAGAAAAGGGAGGGTAAGAAATAATTGAATTAAATAAAAGAGACAGAACGAAAAGTTTAAAAAAATTAATTTAAAGAAAATGTTTTTAATAACCAAAAACTATTAAAATAAGTAGTATTGAGACTCCACATTTTTAAAAGTTAATTTTTAGTTATTTGGCAATCATTCAGACTTATGGCGCTGTTAAAACTTAGTTTAGACCTGGTTTATTTAAGCCTGCCTGTTTCGTGGCGATATTAATTACTTTCCAGCTGGGTAGATAAGCAAGTTTGAACTTTTTCAATGATTTCCCTGATTGCAGCGTGTGATGTCCCTTTAATTTGAAGCTGTCATATCGCCGGCGAACCACGAGGAGCAAGTTCCGGATTTCCGCGTTTCACTGCGAATGTGCAAACGCTGGAACCTGCTCCTCCATTTTGCCACTAACAACGGAGCTCACCGTTATTTTGCAAGTAATTTCTGCCCCATTATGAAACTGAACATTGATGACATAATCACCATACTAGTATCATCAACCATCAAACAAATGTAATCAAAGGTGTGCGGACTACACAGTGTGAGCTGCTGAGAGTTGGTACGTGTGGGAGTTCGGTGCAGTGGGGGAAGGAGGTGCTGCTTTGCCTTGCTTTTCTGAACTTTTTCCCCAGAGCGGCAGTGGACCTGAGAGTAGAAGACTGAGATTGGGGAATAAAAGCAGCAGCAGACCTGCAACAAGAGACAACTACTGTGCGAAGTCACAGGTGAGGCAGCAGAGTCCGAGAGGTGAGCAGAGTATAAAAGGGGAGACCTAGAGCGGGAAGAGAGTCTGAGAGTCTAAGGCAAGTCATGGCAGCAAAGCTCGCACCCGTGATATGCTCTTCCTGCACTATGTGGGAAGTCATGGACACTACCAGTGTCCCTGGCGACCATGTGTGCAGGAAGTGTGTCCAGCTGCAGCTACTGGCTCACCGTCTTTCAGAGCTGGAGCTGCGATGCTGAGACGATCGTAGATAGCACGTTCAGTGAGGTGGTCACACCGCAGGTAAAGACTACACAGGCAGAAGGGAAATGGGTGACCGCCAGGCAGAGTAAAAGGACTAGGCAGGTACAGCAGGAGTCCCCTGGGGCCATCTCCCTCTCAAACAGATATTCTGCTTCAGATACTGTTGGGGGAGATGGCTTATCAGGGAAAAGCAGCAAGAGCCAGGTTCGGAGCACCACGGGTGGCTCTGCTGCACAGGAGGGGAGGAAGAAGAGTGGCAGGGCTATAGTGATAGGGGACACAATTGTAAGGGGAATAGATAGGCTTTTCTGCGGCAGCAGACGTGACTCCAGGATGGTATGTTGCCTCCCTGGTGTTAGGGTCAAGGATGTCACGGAGCGGCTGCAGAGCATTCTGGAGGGGGAGGGTGAACAGCCAGTAGTCGTGGTCCATATTGGTACCAACGACATAGGTAAAAAAAGGGATGGGGTCCTGCAAGGTGACTTTAAGGAGTTAGGAGATAAATTAAACAGCAGGACTTCAAAGGTAGTGATCTCAGGATTACTACCGGTGCCACGTGCTAGTGAGTATAGGAACAGGAGAATAGACAGGATGAATGCGTGGCTGCAGGGATGGTGTAGGAGGGAGGGATTTAGATTCCTGGGACATTGGGGAAGGTGGGACCTGCACAAGCGTGACGGGTTACACCCGAGCGGGACCGGGACCAATGTCCTCGCGGGGGTGTTTGCTAGTGCTGTTGGGGAAGGTTTAAACTAGAGTGGCAGGGAGATGGGAACCTGAGCGGGGAGCCAGAAGGGAATAAAGTTGAGAGCAGCAAGAGAGGGGAAGGCCCAGGGGAAATCTACAATACAAATAGTACAAACAGTTGTTCGAGAACAAGTGAAAGGGAAAAGCGTAGAGCAGCGGAAAGAAAGTGTACTTTAGGCACGACAGTTAAAATAAAAACTAGAAGGCGTAAGGCGATTAACCCAGCATCAAAGCTGTGGCAGGGGGTTGGGAACCTGAGCAGGGAGACAGAGGAAAGCATGTCAGGAAGGGACAGAAGGTATGGAGTAAAAGGTGAAGTGTTAAAAAAGGAAAAAGCAGGAACTAAGTGTCACAAAACATATTTGAAAGTTCTTTATCTGAATGCACGTAGCATTCGTAACAAAATGGACGAGTTAACGGCACAAATAACTACGTATGGGTATGATCTTGTGGCCATTATAGAAACATGGCTGCAGGGTGACAACGATTGGGAATTAAATATGCCAGGGTATTTAACAATCAGGAAGGACAGGCAGGAAGGAAGGGGAGGTGGGGTGGCTATGTTAATAAGGGAAGGAATCACTGTAATACAGAGAAAAGATATTGGGACAAAGGATCAGGATAATGAAACAGTTTGGGTAGAGATAAGGAATAATAAGGGGAAAAAAACACTAGTGGGCGTAGTATATAGGCCTCCTAATAGTTGCAACTCTGCTGGAAGAAGTATTAATCAGGAAATAGTCGGGGCATGTAATAAGGGAACAGCTATAATTATGGGGGATTTTAACTATCATATTAACTGGACAAATCAAATTGGGCAGGGCAGCCTTGAGGAAGAGTTTATTGAGTGTATTAGGGATGGATTTCTTGAGCAGTATGTAACTGATCCTACAAGGGGGCAAGCAACCTTGGACATGGTCCTGTGTAATGAGCCAGGATTAATTAATAATGTCCTCGTTAAGGATCCCCTTGGAATGAGTGACCATAACATGGTTACATTCCATATCCAATTAGAGGGTGAGAAGGTTGGTTCTCAAACAAGCGTACTGAGCTTTAATAAAGGAGACTATGATGGTATGAGAGCGGAATTGATTAAAGTGGACTGGGAAAATAGATTAAAGGGTAAGACGGTACATGAACAGTGGTGTTCAATTAAAGAGTTATTTTACAACTTTCAAAAAATATATATTCCACTGAGGAAAATAGGGTGTAAAAGAAATGACAGCCATCCGTGGCTAAGAAAAGAAATGAAGGATAGTATCCGACTAAAAACAAGGACATATAAGGTAGCCAAACTTAGTGGGAGGATAGAAGATTGGGAAGTCTTCAAAAGACAGCAAAAACTAACTAAAGGATTGATTAAGAAAGGGAAGATAGATTATGAAAATAAATTAGCAAAAAATATAAAAACAGATAGCAAGAGTTTCTACAGTTATATAAAAAGAAAAAGGGTGGCTAAGGCAAACGTAGGTCCCTTAGAGAATGAGACCGGGAAATTAATGGTGGGAAACATGGAGATGGCAAAAATGCTGAACAAATATTTTGTTTCAGTCTTTACGGTAGTGGACACTAAGAATATCCCAACACTGGACAAACAGTGGGCTCTAGGGGGGGAGGAGCTAAATACGATTAAAATTACTAAGGAATTGGTTCTTAGTAAATTAATGGGACTCAAGGTGGATAAATCCCCTGGACCTGATGGCTTACATCCTAGGGCCTTGAGGGAAGTGGCAGTAGGGATTGTGGATGCTTTGGTAATAATTTTCCAAAATTCTCTGGACTCGGCAAAGGTCCCGGCAGATTGGAAAAATGCTAATGTAACACCCTTATTTAAAAAGGGTAGTAGGCAGAAGGCTGGAAATTATAGACCAGTTAGTCTAACATCTGTGGTGGGTAAAATTTTGGAGTCTATTATTAAGGAGACAGTAGCAGAACATTTGGATAAACATAATTTAATAGGAATAAGTCAGCATGGCTTTACGAAGGAGAAGTCATGTCTGACAAATTTGCTTGAGTTCTTTGAGGATATAACGTATAGGGTGGATAAAGGGGAACCAGTGGACGGAGTGTATTTAGACTTCCAGAAGGCATTCGACAAGGTGCCACATAAAAGATTATTGCTCAAGATAAAGAATCACTGGATTGGGGGTAATATTCTGGCATGGATGGAGGATTGGTTATCTAACAGGAAGCAGAGAGTTGGGATAAATGGTACATTCTCGGACTGGCAACCAGTAGCCAGTGGTGTTCCGCAGGGGTCGGTGCTGGGTCCCCAACTCTTTACAATCTATATTAACGATTTGGAGGAGGGGACCGAGTGTAACATATCAAAGTTTGCAGATGATACAAAGATGGGAGGGAAAGTGGAGAGTGAGGAGGACATAAAAAACCTACGAAGGGATATAGACAGGCTGGGTGAGTGGGCGGAGATTTGGCAGATGCAATACAATATTGGAAAATGTGAGGTTATGCACTTTGGCAGGAAAAATCGGAGAGCAAGTTATTATCTTAATGGTGAGAAACTGGAAAGTACTGCAGTACAAACGGATCTGGGGGTCCTAGTGCAAGAAAATCAAAAGGTTAGTATGCAGGTGCAGCAGGTGATCAAGAAGGCCAACGGAATGTTGGCTTTTATTGCTCAGGGGATAGAATATAAAAACAGGGAGGTATTGCTGCAGTTATATAAGGTATTGGTGAGACCGCATCTGGAATACTGCATACAGTTTTGGTGTCCATACTTAAGAAAATACATACTTGCTCTCGAGGCAGTACAAAGAAGGTTCACTCGGTTAATCCCGGGGATGAGGGGGCGGACATATGAGGAGAGGTTGAGTAGATTGGGACTCAACTCATTGGAGTTCAGAAGAATGAGAGGCGATCTTATTGTAACATATAAGATTGTGAAGTGGCTTGATCGGGTGGATGTGGTAAGGATGTTCCCAAGGATGGGTGAAACTAGAACGAGGGGGCATAATCTTAGAATAAGGGGCTGCTCTTTCAAAACTGAAATGAGGAGAAACTTCTTCACTCAGAGGGTAGTATGTCTGTGGAATTTGGTGCCCCAGGAAGCTGTGGAAGCTACATCATTAAATAAATTTAAAACAGAAATAGACAGTTTCCTAGAAGTAAAGGGAATTAGGGGTTACGGGGAGCGGGCAGGAAATTGGACATGAATTTAGATTTGAGGTTCGGATCAGATCAGCCATGATCTTATTGAATGGCGGAGCTGGCCCGAAGGGCCGATTGGCCTACTCCTGCTCCTATTTCTTATGTTCTTATGATAATAATCATGAAGTTCACATGGAAAATGTAAATTTGTTGTGCATGCCTCAGTATGAGTCTGGTGCAATTATCTGAGCGCCCTATTGCCTCCTCTCCCCAGATACATTAATTACAGGAAATGTTAAGTGCTTTCTTATGACTTTTGAGGGCTGCCCATGTTGTTTTCCATTTCCTTTCTAAAACAGCTTCCAAAGTTCAGGGTTCCTTTTAATTATTTACTACCCTGTCATTTGGTGGTTTCCCAGTGTCTTGACTTCTAGTTTCTTCACACAGCTGAGTCCATATTCATCTTAGCCAGACAGAGTAGTTCATGCACCCCTAGTCTTGACTGAGATGCCCGGTGACTAAGGGAGGTTGAGGTTAAAGGAGGATAAAACTTGGCGGTCATCTCCCTGCAGGGGACATCATTCATTGGCAACAATTTCCCTTTGATCAGAATTCAGGTGCTATACTGTACCGGGTCTGAACATATTTAACATGCAGCAAAGGTACAGGAGGTCACCAGTAACCCATTTGTCCCCATGTTACTTGTATTTCAATGATCTGATTCCCTTACCCATGAGCTGAGTATGGCTCCAAGCACTCACCTTTGACCTGTCATCAAGTTGTTATGTGACTTCTAATATATCAAAGTCAATTTTTGTTACCAAAATATTAGCAAAGTCTGTTCAACAGACATTAACATTTTAAAATCCTGATCCAGGATCGGAGACATCATGGAATCGTTCAAAGTCAAGTTCAATAGTTTGTGGAACTGTCCTGCGATTGAGGGATCTTTGTCATTAAGGCCACTAACCTCTGACTTAGAGATAGCACCTAAAGAAAAGAAAATAGTGAATGTAGGGAAATCATTGCTAATTCAATATACTGTATCAATATTTTGATATATATGTCAACTAAAGGGAAATGGCCGTTTAAGTGTACAATGGGGGTAATTTTTTTAAGTTCATCCTACTGCCAGGGAGTCTTAGTTGTCAGCCGTCCACATCGAGATCTCATGGGTGCAAAGTTCCCCACCAATAGCACAGACTTGGAAAATCAGCCCTGTTAATGTATGCTGAAGTATCTGAAAGGAGCCATTAAAAGCTAAGGGCACGGTTGGATTTGTCTTTGACTTTGGAGGGTTCAAGATGGAACTCATTTCAATCAAAATGGGAAAGGTTGTCACACATCGTTACTGTATGTGAAATTAATTCCACTTATGCTAAGGTGCATGTGTTAATAAAAAATACTGAGGGATGTATCAGCAAAAGAGCACTTATCCCCCCAACACAAGGGTCGGATATGGTTTAAAACAAGCAAAATCAAGTATCCCATGTCAAATAGCGCCCAGACATTTAGCAAGAGGGTGATGTTGTTGGGGGTGGAGCTCAGCATCTCTGTGAGAACAAGGGCAGCTTGAAAGCAGAACAGCAGGGAGGATGACAGTGAAAGACTGCTTAAAGAAGTAAGAATTATGGAGACATACTAAAGTCAGGAGGTGGCCTACACCAGGACAAGAGATTTGGTAACCAAGGGACCAACATTCCACAGAAATGATAGCATTTAGAAACTGTAGAGATGGTGAGAATTATGGAGCGAAACAGGGCACTCAAGGCCATAAAGCACTGGTAAGGAAGAGGCATGCACATTCTGGGAGGACAACAACAGCTTGTAACAACAGAAATACAGCTTGAGGTGATTAGTTATGCAAAGTAAAACAGCTCATATTTGCTTGATTTGCTAACGTGGCACAGTCTGGCAGGATAATTTAAGGCCAGAAGATAAGCCTAGAGATGCGTACATGCAGAACATAGCAGCCAAATACTATAAAGATAGGGCATGCTCCCTCCCAAAGGTTAGAGCTCTCGAGAGGACAGTCAGGAGCCCATAGCCAAAGGCAGCCTACGGAGGTCGAGTCTGATCATCTTGAGTACGTAGGATAGTCAGGTTGTATTACTCGCTTGTCATTCAATGTAATGCTGCAGACAGTTATATTATAATGCTGATTGTTAACCAATAAATTAAAGCTTGTTATTTTATAACCACTCGTGCCCGAATCAGGCGGATTGTTGAAGGAGTAAAAACCCTTTGTTGCGACAGTAACGGGAAAGATTCGCTTACCCCACCATATCACCTCTCCATTAAATCTATGAATTGGACATTCCCTGCCCCATTGGACAACTAAGGGCTGATTCCCTAATCGGAAACACACACTGAAGAATAGGGAGCTTTAGATTGGAAATTGCGGGACAACCGTCTCTGATTTTCCATCTAATATCCTGACCTGAGCTCCCTATGAGAGGTGCCCCTCGGCAGGAGTGACTGATCAGGAAATCAGCCTCAAGTAAGGAGGTTGTTTCATTTTATAATCTGAATTATCGTTTACATGCCATGTAACCAGGAGTCTTGCCCTCTGCCATAACATATCGCTAAAACATGCCTGCGATTTTCCACTAGGTACTGACGATAGGTAGGATTCCTAACTGCTGCTGTATGCTCTAAAAATTATCCTTTATTTGTAGATATATTTGCATTTGGTAGTAAAAAAATAAATGTTTTCCCAATGCATCCTTGTGCTGTCTAAATTGTAGTCCATATTATATTCTCCAGTTAGCAGCAATCCGATTCAATAGATTGATAAGTGTTTTGCTTAAGTCAGGTTCACAGTGAACATTAACAGTAAGTTGCAAACTCTGACCTCTTCAGCGCATGGCAGAAACACAAGGCAAGCTTGCAAGCCAATGTTTAAATGTCCTCTTGAAATTATGGTGCTGAATCTAACTGGGGTTTTCGGCAGATGAGTATTGGTGTCAGTTCAAAAGTCACCTGCTACAGTATAAAAGAGGCCTGAGGTATTTTAACCCCTGGGCCTCATTTAAATCCCATCTGCTCAATGGCTGGTTGGGCTGGCAGGCTGTCTCTTGGGGGTCCTCATTGATAGGGGGTGGGGTGAGGTCGCAGCAGGGGGCCCAGAGGAGCACACCTGGTCCTCCTGGCCCAACAAGTAAAGAAACAACAAAGAAAATGAAATTTTACCTTTTTGGGACTCTTCTGGCCCTGATCCACTTCCTCGCTGGGTTTGCCTGGTGAGAAATTTACTGCGGTTTCCCACTCAGACCATCAAGTCAAAATGGCAGTCATTGGATCACAATGACATCATCAGAATAAGAGATTCATATGTTAAAAAACAGCTCAGCAGCTCTGGGTGGATGGCCTTGTCATTTGCTCAGGAAAGCAGGTGAAAATCACGGCAAGTCAGCTTCTGGCAGCTACAAGGCAGCTAGGACGAATTTAACTGCCCATTTCCTCTGGGTGGGTAGGGTTAAAATCATCTCTATTTTTTGGGAGTATTAATATGAATAAGCTTTTCATTACCTTGTCCTTGATCCATACACCCACAGGCAATAAGCATGTTTTCACTGCCCAGTTAAAATTACCACAGAAATTCAATATGTGACAGGAGTGAGTGTGTTTTCTAACTGTCAGTGGCTTCAAGCAGCACAGTATTCTGAGCAAAACAGTTGCTTTGTACTTCAAGGGAGCCTTGAAAGCTTGGCTGCAGAAGAAAGGGAACAAATGCAGATGAATCAAAAGTGTTCTGGTCTTGTAATAATTGAGAGCAAAAAATGGCTGCAGGAAGATCTGCAGGAACTGAGTTTCCATAGCAGTAAGATGAGTCACTGCTGAGGAAAACAAGGCTGTTGATTATACCCAAGGATACTCTCAATTTTTCTTGGGGGAAGGGAAAGATAGTGGTTTGAAAGCTGGGTTTAGGAAGGGCAGAAAGGGACAAGAAGAGAAATCATCTACTTTGTTCCATTCGCAACCCCTTAGATAATGAAGCAGTCCGTGTCCGCATGCAGCAAGAGTTGGACAACATCCAGGCTTGGGCTGATAAGTGGCAAGTAACATTTGCGCCACACAAGTGCCAGGCAATGACCATCTCCAACAAGAGGGAATCTAACCATCTCCCCTTGACATTTAACGGCATTACCATCGCCAAATCCCACACCATCAACATCCTGGGGGTCACCATTGACCAGAAACTTAACTGGACCAGCCACATAAATACTGTGGCTACAAGAGCAGGTCAGAAGCTGGGTATTCTGCGGCGAGTGACTCACCTCCTGACTCCCCAAAGCCTTTATGCCATCTACTAGGCACAAGTCAGGAGTGTGATGGAATACTCTCAACTGGTATTAAGGGATATGGGCCAAAGGCAGGTATATGGAGCTAGATCACAGATCAGCCATGATCTTATCAAATGGCGGAGCAGGCACGAGGGGCTGAATGGCCTACTCCTGTTCCTATGTTTCTATGATTCCTATGATCCTATGAATTTGCCTGGATGAGTGCAGCCCCAACAACACTCAAGAAGCTTGACACCATCCAGGACAAAGCAGCCCACTTGATTGCCCCCCCCCCATTCACCACCCTAAACATTCACTCCCTTCACCACCGGCGCACCGTGGCTGCAGTGTGTACCATCCACAGGATGCATTGCAGCAACTGGCCAAGGCTTCTTCGACAGCACCTCCCAAACCAGTGACCTCTACCACTTAGAAGGACAAGGGCAGCAGGCACATGGGAACAACACCACCTGCACGTTCCCCTCCAAGTCACATACCATCCCGACTTGGAAATATACCGCCGTTCCTTCATCATCGCTGGGTCTAAATCCTGGAACTCCCTACCCAACAGCACTGTGGGAGAACCTTCACTACACGGACTGCAGCAGTTCAAGAAGGCGGCTCACCACCACCTTCTCAAGAGCAATTAGGGATGCGCAATAAATGCTGGCCTTGCCAGCGATGCCCACATCCCATGAACGAATAAAAGAAAAGCCTCCCTTTTTGCTTCTGTTCCAAATGGCTGCTGTGTGACTGGAATGTGGCTGAGGCACTCCAGTCTCATTATGGAGATTCCTGCTAATTTAAATGAAATGTGGAGCACTAATGAATCTTCATTACCACAGGGAGAGCGGTGCAGGCAGATGATCAGGGCTGCATGATTTCCTGCAGCAGGTCACGGAAATAAGAACATAAGAACATAAGAAATTGGAGCAGGAGTAGGCCAATCGGCCCCTCGAGCCTGCTCCGCCATTCAATAAGATCATGGCTGATCTGATCCCAACCACAAATCTAAAGAACACAAGAAGTCGGAGCAGGACCCGGCCACATAGCCCCTGGGCCCTCTCCGCCACCCACAGGGCATTGACCGATCCGAACTCAGCTTCATGTCCAATTTCCTGCCCGCTCCCCATAACCCCTAATTCCCTTTACTTCTAGGAAACTGTCTATTTCTGTTTTAAATTTATCTAATGATGTAGCTTCCACAGCTTCCTGGGGCAGCAAATTCCACAGACCTACCACCCTCTGAGTGAAGAAGTTTCTCCTCATCTCAGTTTTGAAAGAGCAGCCCCTTATTCTAAGATTATGCCCCCTAGTTCTAGTTTCACCCATCTTTGGGAACATCCTTACTGCATCCACCCGATCAAGACCCTTCACAATCTTATATGTTTCAATAAGATCGCCTCTCATTCTTCTGAACTCCAATGAGTAGAGTCCCAATCTACTCAACCTCTCCTCATATGTCCGCCCCCTCATCCCCGGGATTAACCGAGTGAACCTTCTTTGTACTGCCTCGAGAGCAAGTATGTCTTTTCTTAAGTATGGAGACCAAAACTGTATGCAGTATTCCAGGTGCGGTCTCACCAATACCTTATATAACTGCAGCAATACCTCCTTGTTTTTATATTCTATCCCCCTAGCAATAAAAGCCAACATTCCGTTGGCTTTCTTGATCACCTGCTGCACCTGCATACCAACTTTTTGATTTTCTTGCACTAGGACCCCCAGATCCCTTTGTACTGCAGTACTTTCCAGTCTCTCGCCATTAAGAAAATAACTTGCTCTCTGATTTTTCCTGCCAAAGTGCATAACCTCACATTTTCCAATATTATATTGCATCTTTGGTAAAACACACTTCTTATGCAGAGCTCCGCAGAGAAGTGCTGATATGACCTGTGCTGCCTGTATATTCTTCAGGGAGAGGGCAGCTAATACTTGGTGGTCTGCATCCTTCTTGAATGGTGCCTTACTCTCCTTAGCTCCATCCTGTGCTGCTTTTCCTCCTCTATGATAATGTCATAGTGGCATGCACACAGGAAAAGCCATACCTGCTCCTGAGTTGCCTTGACTGCGGGCGGAGGCCCGAAAATCTTCCAGTGAGCTGATCCTGTAAGAGGCTGTCAGAATCAAGGGGTCTTTGTAGAATTTTTTTTTAAATGTTCAAAAGTGTTTCCAAGTGGCAGGAATCACTGTATAAAGTTTCCACACTCTTCAAGTTCACAAACTCCTTACATCTGCCTTGATCAAGTGATCCTGGCAGCTGCTGTGCCTCATTTATCTCAGTCCAACTTACCCTGAGTTCATTAACAGTGCAAACCCAGAAAACACAGAGCTGCCATGCTACTGGCTCTCACTCTGATTAATGGAAATGTGACCAATGACGACTGATGGGTGAATCACGAGAAGGCTCGAAAAGCATGAGGAGCTCTGGTGGGGGGGGGGGGGGGGGGGGGGTAGCATTTTAAATGACTAACAACTCTTTGTTGTGACAGTAACGGGAAAGATCCGCTTACACTGGTGTCCCTGGGTGGGCTTGAGAATTTAAAAATAACAAGAGTTACAAGATTGACTGGTTCTGACCTGCAGAGAAAGAGGGGTAAGTGGTTGGAACCAGCAAATTAAAAAACTAAAGGAACAATTAGAAGCAGAGAGCGATTGCATCATAAGTCTGTAAAACCAATTAGATCAGAAAACCCAAGCAGAAAGTGATTGCCTCAAAAGTTTGGAAAATCAATTAAATAAAAAACAAGCCAACGCAACTTTGGCCATGTCAGTAGGTTATCTTTAGGCCGAATGTGCAAGGAAATCCAAAAAATTAGGAGCATGTAAAGCCAAGCAAGAAGAACAGACAAGTTTCAAAAAAATGTTGCAACAAAAGGTAGAAGAGTTGAGCAGTGTCCTACTGGGGGGGGGTTTCTAAATCCGAACCAGGAGGATCAACATAGTGTAGGAGAAAAGGGAGACTATGCAGAGGAAAATACAGGACTTGGAAGAAAGGCTGAAGCAAAAGAAAGGCATGATACACGCCATAACCGCTAGACAAATCAGTGGTAATAACTGCTCATGGGAGGACATGAATTACCATGACCTAGCGGTGGCAGCTCATCAGTATGAGAGTGAAAGAGACAGGTGAACAGCAAGAACCGTTTCCAGAAACTGACCCTCCTGACAAACCCACCGGGTGAATGATGCCGCTACTAGTATTAAAAGCCGACAAGGATGGCATAAAGACAGGGGCTTTGAGCATCTCTTTCAAAGCCATCCAACTCCAGAGCTGGGAATCTGCCGATTAAACATTAGGAAGATCCCAGCAGTACTCTGGGAGCGATAGAACAAGCTAGTGAACTTCTTGGATGCAACGAGGAGAAGCAGGTAAGACTATTGCTTCACATATGCCACCCTAAAGTGTATAAAACGTTGAAGGTGGAAGTTAGAAAAGGAGGGACAGATTATGAAGAAACCAAAAAGGCAGCATGGCAAGCGATGGGATTCGGAGCAGGGTCAAATAGAACAGCCCTAAAGTGCTTGTTGGAATGTAAACAAGGACATGATGAAATACTGGGAGCATTTGTTGAATGAATGTGGCATTGATTCAAGGCTGCCTTCCCAACTGTAGAGAGAGGGGATTTAAGTGCGGATAACAGTAATTTATGCATTCAATATCTAATGGGCGTTGGGGATCAATATGGAGGAATCAGTGATATGTATGATTCTGCAATAGCCACCCATAATGAGACCTGGGCACTGGAATGGTTAACCCGCAAATATGAACAAATAAGAGCAAAACAGGGAACCACTAGAATGCATAATATACAGGGTGAGACGGCCCCTGCACGTGGAAGAATGAGGGAAGGACACAATTTTGACCCACGGCAAGAGGGGACAGGCAAGTATGCAGGACAAGGATGGAGTATTGGAGCTGCAGGAAAAGGAGACTTTATTCTTGGGAATGCAACAGTAAGCCACAATGGGGAAGTCTCCCCCAAAGGAAAGGGGAGAACGAGAAATCCGAAGTGGATGCTAGCCGAGTTGTTAGCCGTCTGCAAGAGGAGATGGAATCTATAAAGAAGCAATTAGTTTACCAAAATTCCCCACCCCAGGGTGGACGCGTAAACAGCTCAGCCCTGCCCCATGAAAATGATGCAAAAACGGACTAATGGCCTTAAAGGGACCATGAGTGCATTGTACCGGAACCCTTACAGAAGACCCCATACCAATGCATGGGTAGGAGGCCAGCCAAGAATATTGCTGGTAGATACTGGTGCATCACATACTGTGGTATGGGACGCACTTGATCAACAATTTGGATTTAGAGGCACAATAAAGTTAGGGGGATTTGGAGGAGGAGATACAGGGAAGATGGTAGAGATGGAAGTCACAGTAGGGGATGTACACACTCACCACATGTTAGTGTGGACCCAAATATGACAGGAGACGGAGGATGGTATCTTAGGAGCAGATCGAATGGGAAAGAGGAATGTGGTGGTGGTGGACATGGTAAATATGTTTATGCGGCAAATGGGTTCAGACACTCCGCAAGGATGGTTGCTGATAGTCCAGGACCAGACAGGACGAATTTGGTCAATAGGGGTACAAGGTCAATGTGACCTAGCAGTGTGCCTCTAACTCTAACGGAGAGAATTTGATCAACTACTCAAAGCCGTCTCCTGTTGGGCACAACACAAGAATGAGTGTGGTAGATTGACGGACCTGACCCACCCCGACTGGTGCGGCAATACCATTTCCCAAAGGAAGCGGAGATACCTATAGTGAGGGTAGTGGAGTCACTAGTCGAACAAGGAGACCTGAGAAAGATAGCAAGCACTTGTAACTCCCCAATTTAACCCATCCGTAAACACGATGGTTTATGGCGATTAATCATTGACTACCGCAAGGTTAATAAATACTGTCCAGCAGTATCCCCGACGATGGCCTCCTCCCCTGAGACACTGGTGCAAACATCAGCCGAATCCAAGATATTCACAATGGTTTCTGGTCCACCCCTTGACCAGTCAGTGCCAGTATAAATTTGCTTTCCCCCTACGGGACCAACAGTATACCTGGACCTGTTTGCCGCAGGGATTTCACAACTCCCCCTCCATTTTCTATCATATGTTGAAAGACCTCTTGGCCGAATTTTCTGAGAAATCGGCAATAGTACAGTATGTGGATGATATTATGCTACATACTGAGACTATAGAATAACATTATGATCTGTCAAAAGAACTGTTAGAAATTATTACAGTGAGTGGATTAAAATTAAATCCACAAGAGGCACTAGTTGCCTGTGATCAAGTCAACTATCCAGGAGTGACTTAAATTCTGGGGTTCCAAAAAAATCATGACCTATAAAGTAGCTGCTGTAGCTGCCACCCCTGTCCCAGTAACGTATCAACTCTCCGGTCATTTTCAGGACTGGTAAAATATCACAGAAGCTTTATTGAGGACCTTGCAGCCAAAATTACACCACTGTATGCCTTACTTTAAAAGGGTGTGGCATGGGAATGGAGCCCCCCCACAGGAAGAAGCGATCGTGTGTTTGAAACAAGCTATTGCCCCGGCCCCAGCCTTAAAAACCCCAAAGACTAACAAACAATACTCACTCGAAGTAGCGAACAGCGACATCACGGTGTCTGCTGTTTTGCTCCAAGAACGACATGGTCTTCAGGTACCCGTCGCGTATTTCCTTCCCAGCCCTCTCAATCATTGTAATTGGTAGAACAAACGCTCACTGCCTGTGAGAAACACCTTTTAAATGTCTACTGGGCCACTAACAAATTTGCCTATATCATAAAGTCATACTTCTGACCACCCACACCCCCAGCAAGTTGTTACTGTCAGGAGCATTAAAAGATGGTATGGTGTCCAGTAACAGAATAGCTCGGAAAATGGAAAGTAATTACTTCCACGCATCCTACCTGTGAACGAAGGAGGTTGGGCAGGTTATGGGCTACATCTCATCAATGTCATGATCAGGCCAAGGATCTGGGAGGAATGGTTAATGCACAACCAATCTTGGAGGCCCATCTAGCCATAATGGAATAGGCAATAGAATCAATTCGGGTATTGGAAGGGCAAATGCATCACCCCTTCCCACGTGGTATGGATAAGTGAAACATGGACAGCGCCAGATACGGTAGGCTACTCCTTGATCAATGACGCGTGGATATGTCGACATGATCTAATAAAAACTAATAAACCAGCATGTGGATTTGCATGGAATAAGGAAACCCCCAATTGTACCATGTCTGTAATAAGGTGGCACCTGAGAGAAGCTAAGCATAGTTATGTCAGGCAGAGACGCTATTGTGTCACTACAACAGCCACCTCTTTTGAGTATGGACAGAGCGTACAAACAAAAGACAACAAATAGGGTCCAGGTAAGAAAAAATCTTAATAAGACAAATAGGGCCGTAGTACAAAAAAAATGTTAAGATGTCTAAAAACGTTAAAAAGACAAATCTAAAGGCACTGTATCTGAATGCACGAAGCATTCGTAATAAGGTAGATGAATTAACAGCGCAAATAGATGTAAACGGATATGATATAATAGCAAATACAGAGACATGGTTGCAGGGTGACCAAGGCTGGGAGCTGAATATCCAAGGGTATTCGATATTTAGGAAGGACAGGCAAAAAGGAAAAGGAGGTGGGGTGGCATTGTCAGTAAAGGATGAAATCAGAGCAATAGTGAAAAAGGATATTGGCTCAGAAAATCAAGATGTAGAATCAGTCTGGGTGGAGTTAAGAAGCACCAAGGGGCAGAAAGCACTGGTGGAAGTTGTCTATAGGCCTCCAAACAGTAGTGGTAATGTAGGGGATGGGATCAAACAGGAAATTAGAGATGCATGTAACAAGGGTACTATAGTAATCATGGGTGACTTTAATCTGCATATAGACTGGCCAAACCAAATTAGCAATAATACTGTGGAGGATGAATTCCTAGAGTGTGTACGAGATGGTTTTTTAGACCAGTACGTTGAGGAGCCAACCAGGGAACAGACTATCTTAGATTAGGTATTGTGCAATGAGAAGGGGTTAATTAATAATCTTGTTGTGCGGGGTCCTTTAGGGAAGAGTGACCATAACATGATTGAATTCTTCATTAACATGGAAAGTGAAGTAGTCCAATCCGAAACTAGGGTCCTAAATCTAAACAAAGGATCTACGAAGGTATGAGGAGTGAATTGGCTATGATAGATTGGGAAGTTTCATTAAAAGGCATGGTGGTGGATAGGCAATGGCTAACATTTAAGGAACGAATGCATGAATTGCAATAATTATACATTCCTTTCTGGCGCAAAAACACAAAATGAAAAGCGGCACAACCATGGCTAACAAAAGAAATTAAGGATAGTATTAGATCCAAAGAGGAGTCATATAAAGGTGCCAGAAAAAGTAGCAAGCCTGAGGTGAGGTGAGAGTGACTGCCCTTGACATCAAGGCAGCATTTGACCGAGTGTGGCACCAAGGAGCCCTAGTAAAATTGAAGTCAATGGGAATCAGGGGGAAAACTCTCCAGTGGCTGGAGTCATACCTAGCACAAAGGAAAATGGTAGTGGTTGTTGGAGGCCAATCATCTCAGCCCCAGGGCATTGCTGCAGGAGTTCCTCAGGGCAGTGTCCTAGGCCCAACCATCTTCAGCTGCTTCATCAATGACCTTCCCTCCATCATAAGGTCAGAAATGGGGATGTTCGCTGATGACTGCACAGTGTTCAGTTCCATTCGCAACCCCTCAGATAATGAAGCAGTCCGAGCCTGCATGCAGCAAGACCTGGACAACATCCAGGCTTGGGCTGATAAGTGGCAAGTAACATTCGCACCAGATAAGTGCCAGGCAATGACCATCTCCAACAAGAGAGAGTCTAACCACCTCCCCTTGACATTCAATGGCATTACCATCGCCGAATCCCCCACCATCAACATCCTGGGGGTCACCATTGACCAGAAACTTAACTGGACCAGCCATATAAATACTGTGGCTACGAGAGCAGGTCAGAGGCTGGGTATTCTGCGGCGAGTGACTCACCTCCTGACTCCCCAAAGCCTTTCCACCATCTACAAGGCACAAGTCAGGAGTGTGATGGAATACTCTCCACTTGCCTGGATGAGTGCAGCTCCAACAACACTCAAGAAGCTCGACACCATCCAAGATAAAGCAGCCCGCTTGATTGGCACCCCATCCACCACCCTAAACATTCACTCCCTTCACCACCGGCGCACTGTGGCTGCAGTGTGCACCATCCACAGGATGCACTGCAGCAACTCGCCAAGGCTTCTTCTACAGCACCTCCCAAACCCGCGACCTCTACCACCTAGAAGGACAAGGACAGCAGGCGCATGGGAACAACACCACCTGCACGTTCCCCTCCAAGTCACACACCATCCCGACTTGGAAATATATCGCCGTTCCTTCATTGTCGCTGGGTCAAAATCCTGGAACTCCCTTCCTAACAGCACTGTGGGAGAACCGTCACCACACGCACTGCAGCGGTTCAAGAAGGCGGCTCACCACCACCTTCTCGAGGGCAATTAGGGATGGGCAATAAATGCCGGCCTTGCCAGCGACGCCCACATCCCGTGAACGAATAAAAAAAAATTTTTAAAAATTGGGAGCAGTTTAGAAATCAGCAAAAAAGGACCAGGAGATTGATTAAGAGGGGAAAAATAGAGTATGAGAGTAAACTTGCAAGGAACATAAAAGTGGACTGTAAAAGCTTTTACAAATATGTAAAAAGAAAAAGATTAGTGAAGACAAATGTAGATCCCTTACAGTCATAAACGGGAGAATTTATAATGGGCAACAGGGAAATGGCAGAGCAATTAAACAAATACTTTGGTTCTGTCTTCATGGAAGAGGATATAAATAACTTCCCAGTAATGCTAGTGAACCAAGGGACTAGTGATAAGGAGGAATTAAAGGAAATTAGTATTAGTAAAACAATAGTGCTGGAGAAATTAATGGGACTGAATGCCAATAAATCCCCAGGGCCTGATAATCTGCATCCCAGAGTGCTAAAAGAGGTAGCCATGGAAATAGTGGATGCATTAGTTGTCATCTTCCAAAATTCTATAGATTATGGAACAGTTCCTGCAGATCGGAGGGTGGCAAATGTAACCCCACTATTTAAAAAAGGAGGGGGAGAGAAAGCAAGGAGCTATAGATCGGTTAGCCTAACATCAGTAGTAGGGAAAATGCTAGAGTCTCTTATAAGGGATGTGATAACAGGATATTTAGAAAATATCAACGGGATTAGACAAAGTCAACATGGATTTATGAAAGGGAAATCATTTTTGACAAACCTATTGGAGTTTTTTGAGGATGTAACTAGGAGAATAGATAAATGAGAACCAGTGGATATAGTTTATTTGGATTTTCAGAAGGCCTTTGATAAAGTCCCACATAAGAGGTTAGTGTGCAAAATTAAAGAATATGGAATTGGGGGTAATATACTGGCATGGATTGAAAATTGGTTAACAGACAGGAAACAGAGAGTAGGAATAAATGGGTCTTTTTCGGGGTGGCAGGCGGTGACTAGTGGGGTACCGCAGGGATCAGTGCTTGGGCCCCAGCTATTCACAATATATGTAATATTTCCAAGTTTGCTGACGACACAAAACTAGGTGAGATTGTGAGTTGTGAGGAGGATGCTAAAAGGCTTCAAGGCGATTTAGACAAGTTGAGTGAGTGGGCAAATACACGGCAGATGCAGTATAATGTGGATAAATGTGAAGTTATCCACTTCGGAAGGAAAAACAGAAAGGCAGAGTATTATTTAAATGGTGATAGATTGGGGAATGTTGATGTACAAAGGGACCTGGGTGTCCTTGTACACCAGTCACTGAAAGCAAATATGTTGTTGCATCAAGCAGTTAGGAAGGCAAATGGTATGTTGGCCTTCATTGCAAGTAGATTTGAGTACAGGAGCAAGGATGTCTTACTGCAGTTATACAGGGCCTTGATGAGATCACACCTGGAGTATTGTATGCAGTTTTGGTCTCCTTACCTAAGAAGGGATATACTTGCCGTAGAGGGAGTGCAGTGAAGGTTCACCAGACTGATTCCTGGGATGGCAGGACTGTCGTATGAGGAGAAATTGGGTTGACTTGGCCTGTATTCACTCGAGTTTAGAAGAATGAGAGGGGACCTCATTGAAACATATTAAATTTTGACAGGGCTGGACAGACTGGATGCAGGGAGGATGTTTCCCCCAAGGAGTCACAGAATGAGGGGTCAGTCTCAGGATATGGGGTAGGACATTTAGGACTGAGATGAGGAGAAATTTCTTCACTCAGAGGTTGGTGAACCTGTGGAATTCTCTACCACAGAAGGCTGTGGAGGCCAAGTCACTGAATATATTTAAGATGGAGCTAGATAGATTTCTAGACACAAAAGGTATCAAGGGATATGGGGAGAGAGCAGGAATATGGTACTGAGATAGAAGATCAGCCATGATCATATTGAATGGCGGAGCAGGCTCGAAGGGCCGAATGGCCTATTCCTGCTCCTATTTTCTATGTTTCTATCCCTCAGCTTGCCTGTAACGCACTCCTCTTTTTGCCTTGAACCTACGCAGATCACCAAGATAGAGCATAAGGTCTTGATACCAGTGACCAAGCATAATGTTACTAACATCACAGTGAACGTTTGTGTGCTCTCAGGAACTGACAAATTGTTGATTCGATATGGATAGCTGATTCGCCCCCTGACATTTAAAATAAAGGAGATTACAGAACAATCCGAGATCTCGGTGAAATATCTGTACCAGTTACATCAGGAAAATCAGGAGATGGCAAAAAAAATTGAGGGGTTAGGAAGGAAATCATGGTGAGAACATGTAAATAATATATCAATACACCCCTGGGTAAGAATTGTTGTGCAACTGTTAGTTATGTTACAATGTTGTGTATTGTTGCTGGTGATTATCATGTACGTGTTGCTTAAGCGAACCTTTACAAAATTGAAGAGGGAAACAGGGAGCTGAGTTAAAGAGCTCTCTCAAGTATGAAGTACAGGGAACTAAACAGGATGAGTGATTAAAACAAAGGGGGCTGTTGAAGCAATATGTATATATTATGTGTGTGTATGTAAATATAATGTTGCTAAGATGTAAACTCAAGATGACCTTAGGCAAGACCAAGAAGAAAGCTGAGGGATGAAATAAAAATTGAACCTGAGTGGTTTCACTCAGATTCAAAAGGAGGGAGATGTAAGAATATGGTTTAAAACAAGCATGGTCAAATATCCCATCTCGCATAGTGCCCAGACAGATCAGCATCTCTGTGAGAACAAGGACAGCTTGAAAAGCAGAACAGCAACAATTTCCCTTTGATCAGCTCGTGTTTACAGAATTCAGGTGCAATACTGTACCAGATCTGAACATATTTAACTTGCAGCAGAGGTATAATTCTATATAGGAGGTCACCTGTAACCCATTTGTCCCCATGTTAATTGCATTTCAATGATCTGATTCCCTTACCCGACGAGCTGAGTATTGCTCCAAGCACTCACCTTTGACCTTTCATCAAGTTGTTATGTGACTTCTAATATATCAAAGTCAATTTTTGTTACCAAAATATTAGCAAAGTCTGTTGAACAAACATTAACATTTTAAAATCCTGATCCAGGAAAGGAGACATCATGGAATAGTTCAAAATCAAGTTCAATAGTTTGTGGAACTGTCCTGCGATTGAGGGATTTTTGTCATTAAGGCCACTAACCTCTGACTCAGAGATAGCACCTAAAGAAAAGAAAATAGTGAATGTAGGGAAATCATTGCTAATTCAATATACTGTATCAATCTTTTGATATATATGTCAACTAAAGGGAAATGGCCATTTAAGTGTACAATGGGGGTAATTTTTTTAAGTTCATCCTACTGCCAGGGAGTCTTAGCCATTCACATCGAGATCTCGTGGGTGCAAGGTTCCCCACCAATAGCACAGACTTGGAAAATCTGCCCTGTTGATGTATGCTGAAGTATCTGAAAGGAGCCATTAAAAGCTAAGGGCACGGTTGGATTTGTCTTTGACTTTGGAGGGTTCAAGATGGAACTCAAGGGTGGTTCCAAGAACTCCAGGGAACCTTGGATGTCAGGGGATATACGAGAATGGATTAGGAAAAAAAGGAGGGCTTTTGGCAAATACAAAAGGCTAAAGACGGAGGAAGCCCTAGAGGAGTACAAAAAGTGCAGGGGGATACTTAAAAAAGAAATTAGGAGATCAAGGAGGGGCCATGAAATAACACTGGCGAGCAAAATAAAGGAAAATCCTAAGATGTTTTATAAGTATATTAAGGGTAAGAGGATGACTAGGGAAAAAATAGGGCCCATTAGGGACAAAAATGGCAATCTGTGTGTGGAGCCGGCAGATGTAGGAGGGGTTCTAAATGAATTTTTTGCATCTGTTTTCACTATGGAGAAGGACGATGTAGACATAGAAATACGGCAGGGGGACTGTGATATACTCGAACATATTAACATCGAGCGGGAGGAGGTATTGGCGGTTTTAGCAGGCCTAAAAATGGATAAATCCCCAGGCCCGGACGAAATGTATCCCAGGCTACTGTGTGAGGCAAAGGAGGAGATTGCGGGGGCTCTGACACATATATTCAGAACCTCTCTGGCCACAGGGGATGTGCCAGAGGACTGGAGAACCGCTAATGTAATACCATTATTCAAGAAGGGGAGTAGGGAAAAACCGGGGAACTACAGGCCAGTGAGCCTAACATCAGTGGTAGGAAAATTATTGGAAAAAATTCTGAAGGACAAAATTAGTCTCCACTTGGAGAAGCAAGGATTAATCAGGGATAGTCAACATGGCTTTGTCAAGGGAAGATCATGTCTGACTAATTTGATTGAATTTTTTGAGGGGGTGACTCGGCGTGTGGATGAGGGTAACGCAGTGGATGTGGTATACATGGATTTCAGTAAGGCCTTCGATAAAGTCCCCCACAGGAGACTGGTCAAGATGGTACGAGCCCATGGAATCCAGGGTGCCTTGGCACTTTGGATACAAAACTGGCTTAGTGGCAGAAGGCAGAGGGTGACGGTCGAAGGTTGTTTTTGTGACTGGAAGCCTGTGGCCAGTGGGGTACCACAGGGATCGGTGCTGGGTCCCTTGCTGTTTGTGGTCTACATTAACGACTTGGATATGAATGTAAAAGGTATGATCAGTAAGTTCGCTGATGATACAAAAATTGGTAGGATGGTAAATAGCGAGGAGGATAGCCTCAGTCTGCAGGACGATATAGATGGGTTGGTCAGATGGGTGGAACAGTGGCAAATGGAATTTAACCCGGAAAAGTGCGAGGTGATGCACTTTGGAGGGACTAACAAGGCAAGGGAATACACAATGAATGGGAGGACCCTAGGCAAGACAGAGGGTCAGAGGGATCTTGGTGTGCAAGTTCACAGATCCCTGAAGGCGGCGGAACAAGTAGATAAGGTGGTAAAGAAGGCATATGGGTTACTTGCCTTTATTAGCCGAGGCATAGAATATAAGAGCAAGGAGGTTATGATGGAGCTGTATAAAACACTGGTTAGGCCACAGCTGGAGTACTGTGTGCAGTTCTAGTCGCCACACTACAGGAAGGATGTGATCGCTTTGGAGAGGGTGCAGAGGAGATTCACCATAGCTGGAGCGCTTCAGCTATGATGAGAGACTGGGAAGATTGGGTTTGTTTTCCTTGGAGCAGAGGAGGCTGAGGGGGGACATGATTGAGGTGTACAAAATTATGAGGGGCACAGATAGGATGGATACTAAGGAGCTTTTTCCCTTCGTTGAGGGTTCTATAACAAGGGGGCATAGATTCAAGGTAAAAGGCGGGAGGTTTAGAGGGGATTTGAGAAAGAACTTTTTCACCCAGAGGGTGGTTGGAGTCTGGAACTCACTGCCTGAAAGGGTTGTGGAGGCAGGAACCCTCACAACATTCAAGAAGCATTTGGATGAGCACTTGAAATGCCATAGCATGCAAGGCTACGGACCAAATGCTGGAATATGGGATTAGATTAGACAGGGCTTGATGGCCGGCGCGGACACGATGGGCCGAAGGGCCTCTATCCGTGCTGCATAACTCTATGACTCTATGACTCATTTCAATCAAAATGGGAAAGGTTGTCACACATAGTTACTGTATGTGAAATTAATTCCACTTATGCTAAGGAGCATGTGTTAATAAAAAATATTGAGGGATGTATCAGCAAAAGAGCGCTTATCCCCCCAACACAAGGGTTGGATAGATGCAGAAACACCAGTAAGAATATGGTTTAAGACAAGCAAAATCAAGTATCCCATCTCACATAGCGCCCAGACATTTAGCAAGAGGGCGATGTTGTTGGGATGGAGCTCAGCATCTCTGTGAGAACAAGGGCAGCTTGAAAGCAGAACAGCAGTAAGGATGACAGTGAAAGACTGCTTAAAGAAGTAAGAATTATGGAGACATACTAAAGTCAGGAGGTGGCCTACACCAGGACAAGAGATTTGGTGACCAAGGGACCAACATTCCACAGAAATGATAGCATTTAGAAACTGTAGAGATGGTGAGAATTATAGAGCGACACAGGGCACTCAAGGCCATAAAGCACTGGTAAGGAAGAGGCATGCACATTCTGGGAGGACAATAACAGCTTGTAACAACAGAGATGCAGCTTGAGGTGATTAGTTATGCAACGTAAAACAGCTCATATTGAGTTGCTAACGTGGCGTCAGTCTGGCGGGATAATTTAAGACCAGAAGATAAGCCTAGAGATGCGTACATGCAGAATATAGCAGCCAAATACTATAAAGATAGGGCATGCTCCCTCCCAAAGGTTAGAGCTCTCAAGATGACATTTGGAAGTCCATAGCCAAAGGCAGCCTACGGAGGTCGAGTCTGATCATCTTGAGTGCGTAGGATAGTCAGGTTGTATTACTCGCTTGTCATTCAATGTAATGCTGCAGACAGTTGTATTATAATGCTGATTGTTAGCTTGTTATTTAATAACCACTTATGCCCGAATCACACGGAAGTTTTGTTGAAGGACTAACAACCCTTTGTTCTGACAGTAACGGAAAAGATCTGCATACACCACCATAATGCCTCTCCATTAAATCTATAAACTGGACATTCCCAGCCCCATTAAACATCTACAGGCTGATTCCCCAATCGGACATTCACAGCAGCTTTGGATCAGAAATTGTAAGACAACAGTCTTTGATTTTCCATCTAATATCCTGACCTGAGCTCCCAATGAAAGGTGCCCCTGGGCAGGAGTGACTGATCAGGAAATCAGCCTCAAGTAAGGAGGTTGTTTCATTTTATAATCTGAATTATCATTTACATGCCATGTAATTAGGAGTCATGCCCACTGCCAGAATATATTGCAAAAACACGCTTGCAATTTTCCACTTTGTACTGATGATGAAGGGAAGCCTGGCTGCTGATGTGTGCTTTAAAAATTCTCCTTTGTTTGCAGATATATTTGCATTTTGTAGTAAAAGAACAGAAATATTTTCCCAATGTATCCTTGTGCTGTCTAAACTGTAGTCCATATTATATTCTCCAGTTAGCAACAAACCAGTTCAATAGATTGATAAATATTTTGCTTAAGTCAGGTTCACAGTGAACATTAATGGTAAGTTGCAAACTCTGACCTCTTCAGCGCATGGCAGAAACACAAGGCAAGCTTATAGGCCAATGCTTAAACTATGACCCTGATTTTGACTGGGGGGCCAATTTTCAGCAGATGAGTATTGATGTCAGTTCAAAAGTTACCCGCTGCAGCAAGAGGTATTATAACCCCTGGGCCTCATTTAAATCCTGCCGGCCAACTTCCCACCCATTCCGGGTGGGAAGCAGCAAAATTCATGAGACCAGTTCAATGGCTGGATTGGCTTGCAGGCTGTCCCGTGGCAGTCCTCATTGATAGGGGGGTGGGGTGTGGTCGCAACAGGTGAAGCCTAAAGTTTCCTTGTGAGGCCCAGAGGAGCACATCTGGTCCTCCTGGCCCAACAAGTAAAGAAACAACAAAGAAAATGAAATCTTCCCATCTTGGGCCTCTTCTGGCCCCGATTCACTTCCTCGCTGGGTTTGCCTGGTGAGAAATTTACTGCAGTTTCCTACTCAGACCATCGAGTTAAAATTGCAGTCATTGGATCTCAATTGGCAGCTACAAGGCAGGTAAGTGACCTGGATGATTTTAACTGCCCATTGGCACCATTTCCTCTGGGTGGGTAGGGTTAAAATCATCTCTATTTTTTGGGAGTATTAATATGAATAATCTTTTCATTACCTTGTCCTTGATCCATACACCCACAGGCAATAAGCATGTTTTCACTGCCCAGTTAAAATTACCACAGAAATTCAATATGTGACAGGAGTGAGTGTGTTTTCTAACTGTCAGTGGCTTCAAGCAGCACAGTATTCTGAGCAAAACAGTTGCTTTGTTCTTCAAGGGAGCCTTGAAAGCTTGGCTGCAGAAGAAAGGGAACAAATGCAGATGAATCAAAAGTGTTCTGGTCTTGTAATAATTGAGAGCAAAAAATGGCTGCAGGAATATCTGCAGGAACTGAGTTTCCATAGCAGTAAGATGAGTCACTGCTGAGCAAAACAAGGCTGTTGATTATACCCAAGGATACTCTCAATTTTTCTTGGGGGAAGGGAAAGATAGTGGTTTGAAATCTGGGTTTAGGAAGGGCAAAAAGGGACAAGAAGAGAAAAAAGCAACTTTGTAAATAGAGCCTCCCTTTTAGCATCTGTTCCAAGTGGTTGCTGTGTGACTGGAATGTTGTGGAGATGCCGGTGATGGACTGGGGTTGACAAATGTAAGGAATCTTACAACACCAGGTTATAGTCCAACAGTTTTATTTGAAAATCACAAGCTTTCGGAGCTTTCTCCTTCACCTGACGAAGGAGAAAGCCTCCGAAAGCTTGTGATTTTCAAATAAAACTGTTGGACTATAACCTGGTGTTGTAAGATTCCTTACATTTGACTGGAATGTGGCTGAGGCACTCCAGTCACATTATGGAGATTCCTGCTAATTTAAATGAAATGTAGGGCCTTAATGAATCTTCATTACCACAGGGAGAGCGGTGCAGGCAGATGATCAGGGCTGCATGATTTCATGCAGCAGGTCACGGAAATGCCCCATTGCATCTTTGGTAAAACACACTTCTTATGCAGAGCTCCGCAGAGAAGTGCTGATATGACCTGTGCTGCCTGTATATTCTTCAGGGAGATGGGCTGCATCCTTCTTGAATGGAGCCCCACTCTCCTTAGCTCCATCCTGTGCTGCTTTTCCTCCTCCTCTATGATAATATCATTGTGGCATGCACATAGGAAAAGCCATACCTGCTCCTGAATTGCCCTGAAAGCGGGCGGAGGCCCAAAAGTCTTCCAGTGAGGTGCTCCTGTGAGAGACTTTCAGAATCAAGTAAAAAAGTCTTTGTAGAAATTTTTTTTTAAAAATGGCTCAAAAAGTGTTTCCAATGGCTAGAATCCAGAGGCTGTCAGAATCAAGGGGTCTTTGTAGAATTTTTTTTAAAAAAAGGTTTCAAAAGTGTTTCCAAGTGGCAGGAATCACTGTATAAAGTTTCCACACTCTTCAAGTTCACAAACTCCTTACATCTGCCTTGATCAAGTGATCCTGGCAGCTGCTGTGCCTCATTTATCTCATGATGTGGAGATGCCGGTGATGGACTGGGGTTAACAATTGTAAACAATTTTACAACACCAAGTTATAGTCCCCCGAAAGCTTGTGGGATTAAAAATAAAATCGTTGGACTATAACTTGGTGTTGTAAAATTGTTTACAATCATTTATCTCAGTCCAACTTACCCTGAGTTCATTAACAGTGCAAACCCAGAAAACACAGAGCTGCCATGCTACTGGCTCTCACTCTGACTAATGCAAATGAGACCAATGAGGACTGATGGGTGAATCACGAGAAGGCTCGAACAACACAAGCTTGGGTGAGGGGGAGCGTTTTAAAGGTGCACAAGTGGCTGAAATGGCTTCCACCTGAATTTCCTCCTAAAACAGTTCCTGCGCCATTTCTACATGGTAAGTATACTGTAAAATTAGGAAGCCAACACAACAATATTATCCGATTGTTTTCTGTTCATTTTGTATTAGCACCAAATGTCCATTTAATGGCTGCACCAAAATTCATTTTTTCAATAAAAGAATCTGAGACACTGCCTCAGAAAAGATATTAGATTGATTCTTTATGTTACATTAACATTCTCTAAAATGGGTCTCTCAGTATGAGTAATAAAGCAACAAGACTATAGAATGATAAGTGCAATACCCCCTGATATCATTCTGGGCCAAACTTGTTGGATTTCCTGAAGTCGACCCTAATTGTTTTTTTATGCGTTCATGGGATGTGGGCATCGCCAGCAAGGCCAGCATTTATTGCCCATCCCTAATTTCCCTTGAGAAGGTGGTGGTGAGCCGCATTCTTGAACCGCTGCAGTCCGTGTGATGAAGGTTCTCCCACAGTGCTGTTAGGAAGGGAGTTCAAGGCCATGGAGAGGGTGCAGAGGAGATTTACCAGAATGGTACCAGGGAATTCAGTTATGTGGAGAGATTAGAGAAGCTGAGATTGTTCTTCTTACAGCAACAAAGGTTAAGGGAAGATTTAATAGACGTGTTCAAAATTGTGGAGTGTTTTGATAAGAAGATAGGGAGAAACTATTTCCACTGGTAGGAGGGTCGGTAACTAAAGGACACAGATTGAATGTAATTGGCAAAAAAGCCAGGGGGAGATGAGGAGATTTTTTTTTACGCAGCGAGTTGTTATGATTTGGAATGCAATGCCTGATAGGGTGTTGGAAGCAGATTCAATAGTAACTTCAAAAGGGAATTGGATATATACTTAAAAAGGAAAAAAAAATGCAGGACTATGGGGAAAGAGCAGGGAAGTGGAACTAATTGGCAGCTCTTTCATGGAGCTGGCACAAGCATGAGGGGCCAAATAGCCTCCTTCTGTGCTGTATAATTCTATGATTCTAAGTATATATATATATATATATATATATGAAACTTAACCTTGCCTGATAATCTGTTCCACTTTTATTGCTGTTTCATGCAAAGCATGCCGACAACCTTACCGCTCTATAATTGTTGATCATATGTACACGTAATCCAGTCAGCCACTCATTCAAACTGCAACTTACAACTGAAATCCTCGGCACACTCACATCTTCAAAGGGCTTCACACAAAGTCATAGCAAGACAATCTACCATGATTCATGCACTGCAGGATGGCCATATGACTGTCATCAGTGACCCCTCTACTTTGAGAAATTAGGTAGCGTGGTGACATTGGGCAGGCGCGTTATGATTCTGTTGCTATTCAGAGGGAAAGATGAAAGTTTTGGGCATGCTGAACAAGGCATCAGTCATTTGTTTGATACATGCATGGCCAGCACATTGGCTGATACATCAGATGATCCCTACATTAGCCTGGGAGGAAGCAGAGCCAAAAGAATTGAGGTGGGAGGTGATCTTGACTGCCAGTGACAGTGCTGTCCAATGTTATGGTAAAGTTGTAACATTCTTGCAGCTGATGGCACAGATTTTCAACAGACTTCATACTGATCCAAAGTCTGCAAAGCTAATTCCCCATGGTCATTGCCAGTTGGATGTGCAAGGGCCTGCAGATATGATTGGTGGCATAATGGCATGTGCAGGTTATCTGGCAGTGATACCTGTAATCCCTGGCAGTCTTCTTCTATCTTATACCACTTCAAGCATGAAATATTCACTTGGGATTTACATCGGGTTCTTCCAATCACCCGCTGTAACTTTGACGGAACATTAACTGAAACCCCAGAGAAACAGCAATTGCTATTTATACCATTTGTCCAGGGTTTTTTTTTTATTCGTTCATGGGATGTAGGCGTCGCTGGCAAGGCCAGCATTTATTGTCCATCCCTAATTGCCCTTGAGGAGGTGGTGGTGAGCCGCATTCTTGAACCGCTGCAGTTCATGTGGTGAAGGTTCTCCCACAGTGCTGTTAGGAAGGGCGTTCCAGGATTTTGACCCAGCGACGATGAAGGAACAGCGATATATTTCCAAGTCAGGATGGTGTGTGACTTGGAAGGGAATGTGCAGGTAGTGTTATTCCCATGTGCCTGCTGCCCTTGTCCTAGGTGGTAGAGGTCGCGGGTTTGGGAGGTGCTGTCGAAGAAGCCTTGGCGAGTTGCTGCAGTGCATCCTGTGGATGGTACACACTGCAGCCACGGTGCGCCGGTGGTGAAGGGAATGAATGTTTAGGGTAGTGGTTGAGGTGCCAATCAAGTGGGCTGCTTTGTCCTGGATGGTATCGAGGTTCTTGAGTGTTGTTGGAGCTGCACTCATCCAGGCAAGTGGAGAATATTCCATCACACACCTGACTTGTGCCTAGTAGATGGCGGAAAGGCTTTGGGGAGTCAGGAGGTGAGTCACTCGCCGCAGAATACCCAGCCTCTGACCTGCTCTTGTAGCCACAGTATTTATGTGGCTGGTCCAGTTAAGTTTCTGGTCAATAGTGACCCCCAGAATGTTGATGGTGGGGGAATTGGCAATGGTAATGTCGTTGAATGTCAAGGGGAGGTGGTTAGACTCTCTTGTTGGAGATCGTCATTGCCTTGCACTTGTCTGGTGTGATTGTTACTTGCCACTTATCAGCCCAAGCCTGGATGTTGTCCAGGTCTTGCTGCACGTGGGCACGGACTGCTTCATTATCTGAGGGGTTGTGAATGGAACTGAACACTGTGCAATCGTCAGCAAACATCCCCATTTCTGACCTTATGATGGAGGGAAGGTCATTGCTGAAGCAGCTGAAGATGGTTGGGCCTAGGACACTGCCCTGAGGAACTCCTGCAGCAATGTCCTGGAGCTGAGATGATTGGCCCCCAACAACCACTAGATCCACAGATCTTTCACCATTACAGCAGGAGATCGGAAATCGCCTAAGGAAATTCTGTGCCATAATATTTAGGACACTTCAAAAGCAACCTCCATCATTAATTTTACCTTGATGGCATCAGCCTTTTCACTTTTATGCCTTGTCACTCCATGACTTCTTATGAAGATTTGTATTAAAGAGTTCCTTTTTAAGGACTCTATTTTTTCATTTCTTCCTGTTCTGCTGAAATCTTGTAAATTCTTCAATTACAGTCAGCTTTTAAAATTATTCTCAGAAGGCTGTATTTATTGCCCGTCCATAGTCACCCTGAGAAGGTGGTGTTGGTGGTGGACGATTGCTGTCCTTGTGGCGCTGGTGTTCCCACAATTAGGTAGGGAATTGCCGGATATTGACCAAACAAGAATGAAGGAACAGTGGTATTTGTCCAGGTCAGGATGGTGTATTACTTGGAGGGGAACCTGGAGATTCATCACAGTGCTCCTCTTGTCCTTCTTGGTGGTAAAGGTCATTATGCTGGAAGGTGGTGTCGAAGCAAATTTGGCAAGTTGCTCCATTGCATTCTCTATATAGTACATACTGCAGCCACAGTGTAGCAATGATGGAGGGTATGGATATTCAGTCCAGCGGCAAGGGCACTGATTAAACGAACTGCTTTATTCTGGATAGTGTTGAACGGGCCTCTTGAGTGTTGCAGCTGCGTCCATCCAGGCGAGTAATAAGTATTCCATCACTCTCCTGACTTGAGCCTTGTAGATGGTAGAGAGACATTGAGAGGTCAGGAGGTGAGTCACCTGTGAAAGAGTACACAGTCTTTCCCTTGTTTTTGTAGCCATGGTGTTGGTCTGGCTGATTAAGCTTCTGGTCAATGGTGACCCCAGGTGATGGTGATGGTGGACTCAGTAATGATAGTCCCATTGAAGGCCAGAGGGAGGTTGCTGGGGATGGCAGTTAATAGGCATAGATGTTACTTGCCACTTGCCAGCTCAAGGCTGGCTTTTATCCATGTCTTGCTTAGACTGGCATAGGCTGCTTCATTATCGACGGAATTGTGAATGGAACTGAACACTGTAGAATCATTAGTGAAAAGCACCACTCCTGACCTTATGACAAAGGGAAGCAGATAATTTGGCTGTTTTAGGGTCCATATCAAAATAAGGGCCAATTTTACAAAATTGTGCTCTCGGTGGAGAGACTCACCCACTGGGAGCACGTACTGAGAATTCAGTCATACACTCCCAATAACTTTCCATCTGATGGAAGTAGAGACAGTTAATTTAGTAAAATGTTGTGTACTGTTATGAGGGAAGATGGGGTTTCGGTTTAGAATTATCCGAAAATCAACATCTCTGACAGTGCAGCACTGTCTGGAATGGAGCTTGAACCCACAACCAACTGATTCAGAGGAGTGTGAGTTAAAAGGCGTGGATTCAAAATGAAGGTGTGTGCATGTATTTATGTTGGGCAGATAGGAATTCAGCTCTTTAGCACTATTTTACGCAATTGCAATACTTCACTCATACCTGTTACAATTAAAGAGCATTCCAAATCTGGAGATTTTACAGATGGAGGAAGGGAGAGAAAATGGGCATAGTGCTATGACATTGTGCTTCCACGGAAATAAGCTGGACTGGAGGAAGTGAGATACTTCTGTAAATTCTGTACACTATAAAATGCCTCTACTTCATCTTGTTGACTCCTCGGTCAGACACTTGAAATTATGAGTTACTATGGAAACAGATTTCTAAAGCCTCTGAAGTATATCTATTTTAAATAAACCAATAAGGGTGATACTGGATTGACCCGGTGTAACTAACAGAAAAACAGCTCTACAAGTGCTGCCTCACCACTAATATAATAGAAACATAAAGTCCAATTAAACTAAAGGAAACTTATAATTCTAAATCATAATCTTATGATTTATGTCTATTGGACATTCTATACCCCGCGGTACCCACCGGTCACGGAAGGCCCCGAGCGTACCAGTGGATACCGCGTGCTGTACTTCATCTCACATTGTTCTCTTTCTTCTTATCTTTCAGTTTTCTTGAATTGTTCTCCTTTCTATGCCGTCTTTCTTTTCATTCTTTATCTGTTCTCGAGATTTTGGCTACCTAATCTGAAAATCGCAGGAATAAGTTTAAAATGTGCAGCCTTACTGGAACAAGAATGTAATTCATTACTGCCATCATTCAGTGGCTCTGCAATGACTCCATTTGTATGTGATTGCTTTCAGAATGAAAAAGAACAAATGAAAGCAACAGAGCATCATCCATTGACAGTACATTTAACTAAAATGACAAGTGAGCAGCTGTTATACTGTAGCGGTCATTTATTATTACTCAGTAAGATGGAATGATTTGGCCAATAAAGCATTATTTGGGAAAACAGTTCATATTACAAGCAGCAGAAACATTTTGTTAAAATTCTAATGTAACACCTTCAATTGTAGATACTATTGATCTTCATAGTGTTGTTATATTTGTAATGAGATTGGATATTTGACAGATTTTTGATGTACTTTGGTCTCCTTCTGGCATTCCTTCCTTTATTAACTGCTGTTTCTTCTTGATCTCACTGTGTAGAAAGATTATACCTTCAGACTTCCTGTGAAGACAATGTATGATCTGTACAGGGAGGCTACATGCATTTTATTCTGTAGCACTCTACTCACAGATATAGTGACAGGTTGTATCATTAAAAATAATATACATTGACTATAATGGGCCTAGAAATTGCTTTTAAAATAACAGTGAGCTTAACAGTGCTCATCATTATTAATGGTGAAATCATAGAGTCATAGAGTCATAGAGTTATACAGCACGGATAGAGGCCCTTCGGCCCATCGTGTCCGCGCCGGCCATCAGCCCTGTCTACTCTAATCCCATATTCCAGCATTTGGTCCGTAGCCTTGTATGCTATGGCATTTCAAGTGCTCATCCAAATGCTTCTTGAATGTTGTGAGGGTTCCTGCCTCCACAACCCTTTCAGGCAGTGAGTTCCAGACTCCAACCACCCTCTGGGTGAAAAAGTTCTTTCTCAAATCCCCTCTAAACCTCCCGCCTATTACCTTGAATCTATGTCCCCTTGTTATAGAACCCTCAACGAAGGGAAAAAGCTCCTTAATATCCATCCTATCTGTGCCCCTCATAATTTTGTACACCTCAAATCGAAGAGCAAGTTCCGGCGACCGCACATGCACAATTAAACGTGGAAATCCAGTACTTGCTCTTCCTGGTTCGTCAGCAATGTGACAGCTTCGCCTTAAAGGGATATAACCGGCTGCAATCAATGAAATCAACGGTCCAGTGCCAACTTGCTCTCCTGCCCAACTAACAAACTAATCCCACCACAAAATAGGTATGCTCAGTGTTTTAGATCTAATCTAAGTTTAAACAGCGTGGTAAGTCTTAATGAATGCCAAACAATCTCTCTGGCACTAAAAAATAACTTTTAAAAATATGGAGTCTCATTACTCCTGATTGTAATAGTTATTGGGCATTTTTTTAAAAATTAATTATTTTTTTTACTTTTTCCTTCTGTCTCTTTTATCTCAGTCTTTTAATTTTATCCTCTCTTTATTTTGCTTTCTCTATGTCATTTTATAATATTTTATTGGGCACATCCAGATTTTTTTGTCTGCGCTGTTTGTCTATGAACTGCACTTCCTGGTTCTCAGAGCGTGACTTGCTTCAAGCTGATTGGTTGAGGGGCCTTAGAGATCCTTTCACCACTCACATAGCCCGGGAAAGAACGCTGATGTTATTTGAACTCACAGTTCAAGGAAGTTGCTGCCAAAAAGAACACGGTAACTTAGTGGGTGAACTTAAAACTAATGAGTGACGACCACTACTGGTCCCGGCCCAATAATTTCTTGAGCTGGGTTCCTTTTTCAAGACCCTTGTGAAGTGCAAACTAGTCGTGGGTCAAATGGATAACAGTTAAACAAAAAGTTAATTGATTCATGTGTGTTTACATAAAACGTGCATTTAATGTGCCATTGATGACAGGGCACGGGATCATATCAGTGATTCCTCACCCTGTCAGTGACCTGCCATTTGGGATTGGTGCTGCTTGTAGATCGTACACTTTCCCACAGGGAAGGAGGAAAAATTGGAGAGTAAGTCATCCCAGGCAGCTACTGTGCACTTCTGCAGAGCCAACACAACAATTAACAGATGTCTTGAAGCAAGCCTTCTCCTGGGCCTCTATGTCAGTAAAAAAGAAAGACTACAATTTATATAGCACCTACTCACATGTTTCAGAAATGTCTCAACAATTTTCACAAAAAATGAATTATTTTAAGTTCATTGTCTGGTGTTATGTATAGAAGAGGTTTTGTGCAAAACCACAGACTAAGAAAATAAACTAAAAAACAAGGTCATAAATATAAGATAGTCACTAATAAATCCAATAGGGAATTCAGGAGAAACATCTTTACCCAGAGAGTGGTGAGAATGTAGAACTTGCTACCACATGAAGTTATTGAGGTGAATAGCATAGATGCATTTAAGAGGAAGCTAGACAAGTACATGAGAGAGAAAGGAATAGAAGGATATGTTGATAGGGTTAGATGAAGCAGGGTGGGAGGAGGCTCGTGTGGAGCATAAACCAGTTTGGCCTGTTTCTGTGCTGTAAATTCTATGCAATTTTTTGAGAAGTGGACTTTCAGTGCAGAAGTAGCATTCTACCCCAGCACCCCACCCTCCTTTCATTGCATCAAGATGCAAATTACAAATCTTACAATCTTCCAGGGACAAAACATTTTATATGACATCACCAATATGACTCGACTGAAGAACCTTTGTGTCATCTGAGACATTTAAACCTTTGTTACACAGTAAGCTTCCAGCCCAGGACCATTGCAGACCTCTATAGGTGTTCAAAATGTTGAAGAGGGAATTTCACTATTAGGATTCACTTTAGAAATAAACCAAGGTTTATAATCAAAACGACCATTTTTTTTTAGTTTTATTGTGTCGTTTCTGTTAACAGTTTTTAAAAAGGAATAGAAGGTTATGCTGATAGGGTTAGATGAAGTAGGGTGGGACGAGGCTCGTGTGGAGCATAAATACCAGCACAGACAAGGTGGGCCAAATGGCCTGCTTCTGTGCTGTAAATTCTATGTAATTCTATGTAATAAGAAGTTTCTCTAAATCAGCCACCCCAATGATGTTATTTGGAATTGATCATTTAAGATAATGTGACTCCATGAACGCTAAAGACTTTACATAAGAAAGCATGAAATGAGAAAAGGCCATTCAACCCATCAAGTTCAATGCTTCCCCAGACAGTCTTCAATCTGCCTATTCTGTACTCTATCCAACCTAATTCACCTGCTGATAAAAAGGAAAACTGCAAAATACCTATCTGGCCTTATATCCAACATTATTGTTCCTTGACCAGTTGCCTTCCTTGACATTATGGCCAGGGTGTTCTGTTTCTGCACTCACCAGCCTGTGATTTTCTGCCCATTCACTTTAATGCAGAGAAAACAGACTGGAAAGTGCAAAATTGGAAGACCGCAGCCAACATTTCCATGGTCCCAACAGTCCAGGAACCATTATGTTCCAATCAACAATTGATCATCTCCATCTTTACTTATAACTCTCAATCCTGTTCTGAATCACATATCCATACCATTCTTTGTTAACCTGAACGGTATTAATTGCTTTAGCTACGAATGTATTTCTTATCTCAAGGAGGCAAAAATGTCCTTCTCATTTTGAGTCTTCCTTGAAGCGAGGTAATTTATGCTCTTATATATTCCAGTTCATAGTCCAAGTTAAATCATTTGTTTTCATCCACATTATCCATCCCTCTGAGAATTTTAGAAGCCTCTACCAAATTTTTTGAATTTTCTTCTCCAATACAACAAGTTCAGCCCTCTCAAGGGAACCATACCTCCTCTGATTGCGGTGAATTTCTTTGGGGCGGATCGGGGTTCCACCTAAATTTTCCGACCTTTATGGGCAATAAATCATTGCCACATGTGCCCAGATTTTTGATATTTGCTGCCAGCAGGCAAATCTTCCCAAAATATTCACGAAAGTCAGCTTGGGTACAAAGCAGGTTACTCTCAACTGGTTTTTACTAACTTTAGCGAACTCAGGAAAATAAAGCTCAGTATCTGGCAGTGGTTAAGAAGAAATCCAAAGGCTACAAGGGCATAAACACCACACTGCAAAGGATAGGCACCCACAGTTCATAAATTTGTAAATAAATAATTTGGTACTTCATTGCTCATTTCGCTTGTTATTTCTAAGGTTGCCAAATAACTTAATAAACATAACATAATTTCTACAGACAAATACTACAGAGTTCATATTTATATGATTAAAATACTACATAGCTATGACATATAACGATAAATATGGTGGGCCTGAAATTGCACACATGTTCCCTCAATCTGCAGACGTAATTCTGAAGGGAGACAGTGGAACCTCCAAGGAAATGACGTTGACCTGGCTCAGGTCTCCACCACTCCTGGGAGTTTCCTTCGTGCCTTGTAAGGGGTGAAACTTGCTACCCTTACAAGGCAAATGATAGGCTGTGGTGGGACTGGGAGCAGGACTTCCTCAGCCATGAAGTCCTGCTCCTGCTCCACAGTATGGTCCCGAGTGTCGCAGTGGTAGTCGATACAGACAATGAAGTAAGATGCACTGGCCTCCATAAGGGCACATGTGGGTCTCACAGGTGGGTTCCAGTCCAGGCAAGTGCCCTGGGCCCCTGAAAAATCAAAAAAACTCTTCTTTTAAAATCCAGCCACATTGGCCTCTCTGCTCACAGGACGAAAGGGATTGACAGCCTTGGGGAGGGAGTGCTGGGCAACCTCTCTCCCAAGGATGGAACAAGGCCTATGTTTCCGGCAAAAATGCACCTAAAATGATACTGGTACCTGTCTGCCCCATGCAAATTCTGCCAGGGTCAGTGAAAGAGGGCACCGCTGAGATCACAACCATTATAAATCACATCTATTAAGCATCATCATGAACAATGGTCAAAAGCTACTGTCATTGTAGACAATCTTGGTAAGTGAAATATAATTTGAATCTGCACCCAATAAGTGGTTACATTTTTCATTTTTAATGCTTAACTGCATCTAAATAAACATAGAGCAAAAAATGTCAATTGAAATTCACCAAATTTTGCCAAAACCTTGGGCTGATTATGTATTGGGGACGGGTCAGTATTGGTAATATTATTGCTTATTGGTTTACCACTGCTGGGCGGGAGGAAAATTCAGTACTGTTGCACCATTTAAAAAGCTGCTGCTGATTAAAAGAGAACATTTTTTGACAGGGAGCAGCAAAGCAGTGCAGCAATGAGTCGGGAAGGAGCAGCCTTGGGAAGGGCGGGCAGCAGCAGGTAGGGCTCCCAGATTTACAGATGCTTCTAGCAAAAATAAGGTCCAAAAGGATTTCTGGGGAGAGGGCATAAGGCCCCGTAAGATGATGGTCCAGAAGTTATGGAGGGAGGTGGCAGAGTCAGTAAGTGCAACCAGCACCATCTTACGAACTGCCACACAGTGCAGGAAAAGGTTTAATGACCATACACGATTGGCCACTATTCCCGAAGCACAACCTGTAGGAATGACACAGGCATGACTCACTTCCTTACCTCTCATGGCCTCTTGGTTTCATTACCTGAGTGACAGGAAAACTGGCCTATTCACAGGGAACTTCTGGAACCAATAATGTGCCCTATTAACACAAAGCCACTCACGTTGCCCACCGCAATGAGTTTTCCTCGTCTTGAAAAGGAGCTGTTTAAATGGAGCCTGCACTCGTAAGTCTGATTACAATGGTATGCATACAAACATAAGGATAATAAATGAAAGCCAGCACGAACTTATTAAAGGAAAATCGTGTTTGACTAACTAGATGGAGTTCTTTGATGAAGTAATGAAGAGGGTTGATGAGAGTGGTGTGGTTGATGTGTATTTAGACTTTCAAAAGGCATTTGATAAAGTACCACATAATAGACTTGTTAGCAAAATTAAAGCCCATGGGATTAAAGCCCATGGCAACGTGGATACAAAATTGGGTAAGGGACAGAAAGCAGAGAATAGTGGTGAACGGTTGTTTTTCAGACTGGAGGGAAGTATACAGTGGTGTTCCCCAGGGGTTGGTATTAGGAGCACTGCTCTTTTTGATATATAATAATAATCTGGACTGAAGTATAGAGGGTATAATTTCATAGTTTGCAGATGACACGAAACTCAGAAATGTAATAAACAATGTGGAGAATAGTAGCAGACTGCAGGAGGACATAGAAAAACTGGTGAAATAGGCAGACACATGGCAGATGAAATTTTACACAGTGACGCATTTTGGTAGGAAGAATGAGGAGAGGCAATATAAACTAAATGGTACAATTTTAAAGGGGGTGCAGGAACAGATAGACCTGGGGGTGCACATACCCAAATCTTTGAAGGTGGCAGGACAAGTTTTTTTTAAATTCGTTCATGGGATGTGGGCATCACCGACAAGGCCAGCATTTATTGTCCATCCATAATTGGCCAGATTGGATTTGTCCTGCTTTTTGTGGACAGGACATACCTGGGCAATTTTCCATATTGTCGGGAAGATGCCAGTGTTGTAGCTATTCTGTAACAGCTTGGCTAGAGGTGCGGCTAATTCTGGACACAAGTCTTCAGCACTACAGCCAGGAGGTTGTGAGGGCCCATAGCCTTTGCTGTATCCAGTGCACTCAGCCATTTCTTGATATCACGTGGAGTGAATCGAATTGGCTGAAGACTGGCTTCTGTGATGGTGGGGATATCGGGAGGAGGCCGAGATGAATCATCCACTCAGCACTTCTGGCTGAAGATAGTTGCAAACACTTCAGCTTTGTCTTTTGCACTCACGTGCTGGACTCCACCATCATTGAGGATGGGGATGTTCATGGAGCCTCCTCCTCCCGTTAGTTGTTTAATTGTCCACCACCTTTCTTGACTGGATGTGGCAGGACTGCAGAGCTTTGATCTGATCTGTTGGTTGTGGAATCGCTTAGCTCTGTCTGTAGCATGCTGCTTCCGTTGTTTAGCATGCATGTAGTCCTGTGTTGTAGCTTCACTAGGTTGGCATCTCATTTTTAAGTATGCCTGGTGCTGCTCCTGGCATGCTCTTCTACACTCCTCATTGAACCAGATTTGATCCCCTGGCTTGTTGGTAATGGTAGAGTGAGGAATATGCTGGGCCATGAGGTTACAGATTGTGCTGGAATACAATTCTGCTGCTGCTGGTGGCCCACAGCGCCTCATGGATGCCCAGTTTTGAGCTGCTAGATCTGTTCTGATTTTATCCCATTTAGCACGGTGGTGGTGCTACACAACACGTTGGATGGTGATCTCAGTGTGAAGTTGGGACTTCATCTCCACGAGGACTGTGCGGTGGTCACTCCTACCAATACTGTCATGGACAGATGCATCTGTGAAAGGTAGATTGGTAAGGACGAGGTCAAGTAAGTTTTTCCCCTCATGTTCGTTCGCTCACCACCTGCCGCAGGCCCAGTCTGGCAGCTATGTCCTTCAGGACTCAGCCAGCTTGGTCAGTAGTGGTGCTACCGAGCCACTCTTGGTGATGGACATTGAAGTCCTCCACCCAGAGTACATTATGTGCCCCTGCTACCCTCAGTGCTTCCTCCAAGTGGTGCTCAACATGGAGGAGGACTGATTGATCAGCTGAGGGAGGGCGGTAGGTGGTAATCAGCAGGAGGTTTCTTTGCCCATGTTTGACCTGATGCCATGAGATCTGAAGTCAATGTTGAGGACTCCCAGGGCCACTCCCTCCTGACGGTATTCCACTGTACCACCAGTCTGTCCTGCCAGGTGGGACAGGACATACCCAGGGATGGTGATGGAAGAGTCTGGGACATTGGCTGAAAGAAACAATTCTGTGAGTATGGCTATGTCAGGCTGTTGCTTGACTAGGGACAGCTCTCCCAATTTTGGCACAAATCCCCAGATCTTAGTAAGGACGACTGGGCTTGGTTTGCCTTTGTCATGTCCGGTGCCTAGTGGTCCGTCCAGTTTTATTCTTATTGTGACTTTCCTGTAGTGAGATTGTACAACTGAGAGGCTTTCTAGGCCATTTCAGAGGGCAATTCAGAATCAACCACATTGCTGTGGGTCTGGAGTCACTTATAGGCCAGACCACAGGTTTCCTTCCCTAAAGGGCATTGGTGAACCGGATGGGTTTTTACGACAATCCGGTAGTTTCATGGCCACCATTAGTTTTTTTTCATTGAGAGACAGCAATAACTGTACAGGTATCTCTCTGAGGAAGGGACTGAGAGCTACGAATCACGGTCCAGATATCACCCAGAGGAAAGAACAGAGAGACATCAATCACTGTACAGATATCTCCCTAAGGAAGGACTGAAAGACACCAATCATTGTACATTAAAGATTTTCTTTAATTAATTGAATTTAAATTCCCCAGCTGCCATGGTGGGTTTGGAACTCATGACTCTGGATTACTAGTCCAGTAACATAACCACTATGCTACCACAGCCTTGAAAAGGCTGTTAAAAAAGCATATGGGATTTATTAAGTTTTGTTAATAGAGGCATAGAGTACAAAAGTAAGGAAGTTATGCTAAACCTTTATAAAACACTGGTTAGGCTTCAGCTAGAGTATTATGTTCAATTCTGGGCACCGCACTTCAGGAAGGATGTCAAGGCCTTAGCGTGGGTGCAGAAGAGATTTACTGGAATGGTGCCAGGGAAGAGAGACTGGAGAAGCTAGGATTGTTCTCCTTCGAACAGAGAGGTTAAGGGGAGGTTTTCAAAATCATGAATGGTTTTGACAGAGTAAATCAGGAAAAACTGTTTGCCAGGGCAGAAGGCTCAGTAACCAGAGGACACAGGTTTAAGGTGATCGGCAAAAGAGCCATAGACAACAAAAGGAAACATTTTTTTAGGCAGCGAGTTATAATGATCTGGAATGCACTGCCTGAGGGGGTGGTGGAAGCAGTTCAATAGTAACTTTCAAAAGGGAATTGGATAAATACTTGAAGGGAAAAAAATTACAGGACTATGGGGAAAGAGCAGGGGAATGGGACTAATTGAATAGCTCTTTCAAAGAGCTGGCACAGGCACAATGGGTCAAATGGCTTCCTCTTGTGCTGCACCAACTATGATGCTATGATAAGAAGTGTCCTTGTCTGTCATATTCCTTTTAACTCTGTATTCTCTTGTCACAAAGGAAAAAAGCACATAACCAGCACCAAAGGATTGCAACTGGAAAAGGAACATCATATTGAAAATGTTATGTCTTCACAAAAAGAAAGATTTGCAGCTAGTGGGAAGACAAACAGGAGAGGCTGTTGGAGATGGGGAAGTAGAAGACAAGGTCCCAAGATGAGGTTGGTAAAGGCAGGGGAAGAGGGAGTACAAGTCATTGTACAGCTTGATGTGGATGGCCAGAGTTCAACCATTATTTCTTCAAGGATCTTGTACATGAAGGTATGGTAGCATAGTGGTTATGTTACTAGACTAGTAATCTAGAGGCCTGGACTAATAATCTGGTGTTTTGAGTTCAAATACCTGCCATAGTAGCTGGGGAATTTAAATTCAATCAATTAAATAAAACTCAGGAACAAAAAAAGTTTAGTATCAGTAATGGTGGCCATGAAACTACTGGATGAATTGTTGTAAAAACCCATCTGATTCACGAATGCCCTTGAGGGAAGGAAACCTGCCGTCCTTACCCGGTCTGGCCTATATGTGACTCCAGACCCATAGCAATGTGGTTGATTCTTAATGGCCTCGCAAGCCACTCAGTTGAACAATCTCGAAAGTCATAATAAAAATAAAACTGGACGGACCACTAGGCACTGGACAAAGGTCAAACCAAGCCCAGCTGACCCTGCAAAGTTCTCATCAGCGAACATCCCACTGGCGGTACAGTGATATACAGTCAGCAGGGTCCTCAACAGCTAGTCCAGACCCCATGAAATCTCCTGGCATCAGGTCAAACATGGGCAAGGAAACCTCCTGCTGATTACCACCTACCATCCTCCTCCATGTTGAGCACCATTTGAAGGAAGCACTGAGGGTAACAAGGCCACAGAATGTACTCGGGGTGGGGGACTTCAATGTCAATCACCAAGTAGTGGCTTGGTAGCACCACTACTGGCCGAGTCCTGAAGGACATAGCTGCCAGACTGGGCCTGCGGAAGGTGGTAGAGCAAATCAACATGAGGGGAAAAACCTACTTGACCTCGTCCTCACCAATCTACCTGTTGCAAATGCCAGTATTGATAAGAGTGATCACCGCACAGTCCTTGTGGGGACAAAGTCCCGTCATCACACTCAGGACACCATCCAACGTGTTGTGTGGCACTATCACTGTGCTAAATGGGATAGATTCAGAACAGATCTAGCAGCTCAAAATAAGGTGCTGTGGGCCATCAGCAGCAGCAGATTTGTACTCCAGCACAATCTGCAACCTCATGGCCCAGCATATTCCTCACTCTATCATTACCAACAAGCCAGGGGATCAATGAGGAGTGTAGAAGAGCATGCCAGGAGCAGCACCAGGCGTACCTAAAAATGAGGTGCCAACCCGGTGGAGCTACAACACCGGAATACATGCATGCTAAACAGCAGAAGCAACATGCTATCGATTAGAGCTAAGCGATTCCACAACCAACGGATCAGATCAAAGCTCTGCAGTCCTGCCACATTCTGTCATGAATGGTGGTAGACAATTAAACAACTAACGGGAGGAGGCGGTTCTGTAAACATCCCCATCCTCAATGATGGCAGAGTCCAGCACGTGAGTGCAAAAGACAAGGCTGAAGTATTTGCAGCTATCTTCAGCCAGAATTGCCGAGCAGATGATCCATCTCGGCCTCCTGCCAATATCCCCACCATCAGAGAAGCCAGACTTCAGCCAATTCGATTCACTCCACGTGATATCAAGAAATGGCTGAGTGCACTGGATACAGCAAAGGCTATAGGCCTCGACAACATCCCGGCTGTAGTGCTGAAGACTTGTGCTCCAGAACTAGTCACGCCTCTAGCCAAACTGTTCCAGTACAGCTACAACACTGGCATCTACCCGACAATGTGGAAAACTGCCCAGGTATGTCCTGTCCACAAAAAGCAGGACAAATCCAATCCGGCCAATTACCGCCCCATCAGTCTACTCTCAATCATCAGCAAAATGAAGGAAGGTGTCATCAACAATGCGATCAAGTGGCACTTACTCACCAATAACTTGCTCACCGATGCTCAGTTTGGGTTCTGCCAGGACCACTCGGCTCCAGACCTCATTACAGCCTTGGTCCAAACATGGACAAAAGAGCTGAATTGCAGAAGTGAGGTGAGAGTGACTGCCCTTGACATCAAGGCAGCATTTGACCGAGTGTGGCACCAAGGAGCCCTAGTAAAATTGAAGTCAATGGGAATCAGGGGGAAAACTCTCCAGTGGCTGGAGTTGTACCTAACACAAAGGAAGATGATAGTGGTTGTTGGAGGCCAATCATCTCAGCCCCAGGACATTGCTGCAGGAGTTCCTCAGGGCAGTGTCCTAGGTCCAACCATCTTCAGCTGCTTCATCAATGACCTTCCCTCCAACATAAGGTCAGAAATGGGGATGTTCGCTGATGATTGCACAGTGTTCAGTTCCATTTGCAACCCCTCAGATAATAAAGCAGTCCATGCCCACATGCAGCAAGACCTGGACAACATCCAGGCTTGGGCCGATAAGTGGCAAGTAACATTCGTGCCAGACAAGTGCCGGCAATGACCATCTCCAAAAGAGAGAGTCCAACCACCTCCCCTTGATATTCAACGGCATTACCATCGCCGACTCCACCACCATCAACATCCTGGGGGTCACCACTGACCAGAAACTGAACTGGACCAGCCACATAAATACTGTGGCTACAAGAGCAGGTCAGAGGCTGGGTATTCTGCGGCAAGTGACTCACGTCCTGACTCCCCAAAGCCTTTCCACCATCTACAAGGCACAAGTCAGGAGTGTGATGGAATACTCTCCACTTGCCTGGATGAGTGCAGCTCCAACACTCAAGAAGCTCGATGCCATCCAGGACAAAGCAGCCCGTTTGATTGGCACCCCATCCACCACCCTAAACATTCAGTCCCTTCACCACCGGCGTACCGTGGCTGCAGTGTGTACCATCCACAGGATGCACTGCAGCAACTCGCCAAGGCTTCTTCGACAGCACCTCCTAAACCCGTGACCTCTACCACCTAGAAGGACAAGGGCAGCAGGCACATGGGAACAACACCATCTGCACGTTCCCCTCCAAGTCACACACCATCCCGACTTGGAAATATATCGCCGTTCCTTCATCGTCACTGGGTCAAAATCCTGGAACTCCCTTCCTAACAACACTGTGGGAGAATCTTCACCACACGGACTGCAGCGGTTCAAGAAGGCGGCTCACCACCACTTTCTCAAGGGCAATTAGGCATGGGTAATAAATGCTGGCCTTGCCAGCGATGCCCACATCCCATGAACGAACAAAAGAAAACATATTTACACAGCTAAACGAGATTTTGTGTTTTTGAAATCCTCGAGGACTACTTGGACGAAGAGGCCAGATTGGGCTCATAACGATCCACACCAATCTCAGATAGGATCTGATCTGCTCCAGTACCAGCTCTGGTGCATCCACTTGGGAGAACGTGGTCGGGATTTTAACTTGGAGCCGAGAAGAGAGCAGGGGGGATGTTAAGTGAACGCGAGTCATGGAAGTGAAGTTGGTGGGTTGGAATCTGCGATCGCAACTTACTTGAAGGATAAAAATTTTACTTCTGGATTGACAGGCTGGCTGCCTGTCAGCTGGGGAGAGATCAGGATCTTTGGAGGTTGGATGGGGACCGGACCAGGGAGAGATCGGAATCATTGGGGTTAGATTCGGGGGGTGGGGGGGTGTTGGCGAAGAGATCGGGATCTTTGGGTTTAGATGGGGGGGCATTCGCGGGGGGGTGGGTAGGGAGGTGAGAAGTCGGCCACCGCTGGAGAACTGAGAAGTGGGACATTGGGAAGGTGAGCAATCAGACATTGGGGGGCTCTCGGACATCGGGGGGTGGGGGCACTGCGGACATCGGAGGTCTCTTGGATATCAGGCGGGTCTCGGACATCGGATGGGGTCTCGGACATTGGAGGGGTCTCGGACATTGGAGTGGTTCTTGGACATCGGGGGGGGGTCTCAGACATTTGGGGGGGTTCTTGGACATCGGCGGGGGGGGTCTCAGACATTTGGGGGGGGTTCTTGGACATCGGTGTTGAGGGGGGATGGTCAATTGATCACAGGGATCTGATTGAGGCTGGTAAAGTTGTTGGGCCGGGTGGAAATACTCCTGCTCCTCCTGGCCCACAAGCAGTGCAATAAAAACACTTACCTCATGATCCGCCCTTCTCGCCTCCTTTTCACTGGCGAGATTCACCATTCCCGGGAAACCCGCGCCGAAGGCTTAAATTTAAAGTTAATCAAATTCAATTTAAAAATATCTACTTAACGCCTCACAAGGACGTTAATCGATGCTATAAATACCTGCCCGCCTGAACTAATTAAGACCCTGACTGCGGCAAGTAGGTTACTCACACGCATCCAAATGCGGCGAGGTTAAACCCGGAAATGGGCGCGTTGGTGCTGGCTTGCTGTCACACTCCAAAAATCAAGTATTTTAACTACCCACCCACCCCCAACCCACCCATTCTTGGGGGTTAGAAAATCCCCCCTGTGAGTCAGAAGGGTTTACACTGGCTGAAGCACTATTGAGCATGAGGACCTTACGTGGAAGATCGGGAAATTGCTATTCCTTCGCAAAGCATGGAGAAACAATTTTCCTTGTCTGAGGAGCCTAGGGGTCCAGTCTTCAATTGAACAATGATTCAGGAGCATAACTCAATTGTGCAGGCATTAAAGATAGTTAACACACATATGGTTGAGATGAAGGAGAAATGGGAAGAGTCGATTACATGCATCTGCAACACATTGCAGGAAGTTTCTCATAACATGTAGAGCACACTGGGGAGTGACATTTCAAGAAATTTCTGCGACCACAAGGCACCCGGAAGAAGTCCTAAGGATATTGGTGGCTCCCAGAGTAGCAGTTATTACTGCTGCAATAGATGATTTGAATATGACCATTTCACAGGGTTTGCAAAGCTTCTTGAGTCTATTCAGTCTGTAATGACACCAACCAGTAGCACTTTTCAGCCTATGCCCTGCACCAGTGGACTGCAAGGAGTGGTAACAGATCTGCTATCTCTCATGATAGTAACAATGGGTGTAATTTTCACCTTCATCACCTGGGTGTTAATCTGATGGGACAGATTGCCCGCCCATTATAGAACCTGTCCAATATGCATTCCAGTGAAATCTGCCAAATTACCGTTTAGGTGGTGAAGGTGAAAATTAACCCCAGTGTGTCTCTTTCTTCAAAACCTCACCAATGGGCCCAGCTGTCCTTAACAATCCAAAAGAATGGCAATCAAAAGCGAGTCATTCAGGGACAGCAGCTTTACTGAGATGAGAGTCACCTCTCTCATGAATGCGTCAATGCCAGATTCATCAGCCGCACTCACAAGACAGTCCAGAATGTCACCCGAGCACAATGCAACGCCATCGACGCTCTCAAGACCAACCGCAACATCGTCATCAAACCAGCGGACAAAGGAGGAGCCGTCGTCATACAGAACAGAACGGACTATTGCAAAGAAGCATACCGACAACTGGACAACCAGGAACACTACAGACGGTTACCCGCAGATCCGACCAAGGAACACATCCATCAGCTCAACAAACTGATCAAGACCTTCGACCCAGACCTTCAAAGCATCCTACGCGCTCTCATCCCACGTACTCCCCGCGTGGGAGACTTCTACTGCCTCCCTAAGATACACAAAGCCAACACACCCGGACGTCCTATCGTATCAGGCAACGGAACCCTGTGTGAGAACCTCTCTGGATACGTCGAGGGCATCCTGAAACCCATCGTACAGGGAACCCCCAGCTTCTGTCGCGACACTATAGACTTCCTACAAAAACTCAGCACCCACGGACCAGTTGAACCAGGAACACTTCTCACCACGATGGATGTCTCGGCACTCTACACCAGTATCCCCCACGATGACGGCATCGCTGCAACAGCATCAGTACTCAACACCAACAACAGCCCATCTCCAGACGCCATCCTACAACTCATCCGCTTCATCCTGGATCACAATGTCTTCACCTTCGATAACCAGTTCTTTACCCAAACACACAGAACAGCCATGGGGACCAAATTCGCACCCCAATACGCCAATGTTTTCATGCAAAAGTTCGAGCAGGACTTCTTCACTGCACAGGACCTCCAACCAACGCTATACACCAGATACATCGATGATATTTTCTTCCTATGGACCCATGGCGAAGAATCACTGAAGAGACTACACGATAACACCAACAAGTTCCATCCCACCATCAAGCTCACCATGGACTACTCCTCAGAATCGGTTTCTTTCTTCGACACACGAATCTCCATCAAAGACGGGCACCTCAGCACCACACTCTACCGCAAGCCCACGGACAACCTCACGATGCTCCACTTTTCCAGCTCCCACCCTAACCACTTCAAAGAGGCCATCCCCTATGGACAGGCCCTGCGAATACACAGGATCTGCTCAGACGAGGAGGAACGCGATGGACACCTACAGACGCTGAAAGACGCCCTCGTAAGAACGGGATATGACGCTCGACTCGTCAATCGACAGTTCCGACAGGCCACAGCGAAAAATCGCATAGACCTCCTCAGAAGACTAACACGGGACGCAACCAACAGAGCACCCTTCGTTGTCCAATACTTCCCCGGAGCGGAGAAACTACACCATGTTCTCCGCAGCCTTCAACATGTCATCGATGACAACGAACATCTCGCTAAGGCCATCCCCACACCTCCACTACTCGCCATCAAACAGCCACCCAACCTCAAACAGACCATCGTTCGCAACAAATTGCCCAGCTTTCAGGAGAACAGCGTCCACGACACCACACAACCCTACCACGGCAACCTCTGCAAGACATGCCAGATCATCGACACAGATACCACCATCACACGAGAGGACACCACCCACCAGGTACATCGTTCATACTCCTGTGACTCGGCCAACGTTGTCTACCTCATACGTTGCAGGAAAGGATGCCCTGGAGCATGGTACATTGGCGAGACCATGCAGACACTGCGACAACGGATGAACAGACACCACGCAACAATCGCCAGACAGGAGGGTTCCCTCCCAGTCGGGGAACACTTCAGCAGTCAAGGACATTCAGCCACCGATCTTCGGGTAAGCGTTCTCCAAGGCGGCCGACGAGACACACGACAACGCAAAATCGTCGAGCAGAAATTGATAGCCAAGTTCCGCACCCATGAGGACGGCCTCAACTGGGATCTTGGGTTCATGGCACGCTACACATAACCCCACCAGCGAAAAAAAGTTATCTGTTTTTAATACAACGGGTCATTCTCTGTCTTTCTCTTCCTTTCGGATGTTTCTCTCTCTCTCTCTCTCTCTGTCTTTTGTTCTGGCCGTTTGTATATTCGGTGGTCCTGTAGGTAACATCTCTCTGTCTGAACACTTTGATTGCCTTGACAATGGGCAGTTGGAAAGATTATCTGTAATCACCAGATATTCTTCTCTGACTATAAATGCAGTAACCTTCCATGGAATCCCACACTCACCTGACGAAAGAGAAAGCCTCCGAAAGCTTGTGATTTTCAAATAAAACAGTTGGACTATAACCTGGTGTTGTAAGATTCCTTACATTTGTCAACCCCAGTCCATCACCGGCATCTCCACATCATGAAGGATCTAGAGGAATCTTCCCAACCATCCACCTCTCATTTAGTCCATTTCATTGTGCACAGGAGCCCAAGTGGCAGAATATGTATAAACATTGACTCCCTGAATTATCAGAAAGCCAGCAGATCTGTAGAACTATGCTGCCCTATTATGCTGGTGTTGTTGGTCAGTAGTAAAAGCAATGAAATTCTTGGCCTTGCATCTGTCACGTCCTTGGTACATCTGGGGAAAGCAAACTGGTTGAAACTCCATATATTATATGTATTTGCCTGGAAAGAACCTAATACATAAACATTGAGGGTGGCGATGACTTTCATTGCTACTAGCAGTGCTCACAGATGTTCAATAGGGCTGAATTTACTTCAAGAGCGGACTCGAGATTGGACTTCCACCTGCCATCCTGACCCCGCCGTGACCCTGACCCATTTTCCTGGGTTGGGGCTCATCAATGTTTGCAGGGCAGGCTGCCAGTAAGATCCCCACCCCACAGAGGAAGCCTGCTGTTGCTGCTGGGACATGCACTGCAGCGCCATGAGGAGGAAGAAGAACAGTTAAATGTGGCAGAAGTGCCCCAAGGTTTTTCGAAATTTTTTAAATGAAGGCCTCGAACTGGAACATGACCTTCAAATGATTTATTTGGGGCCGTAATGGAATAAGAGATGGCCACAACTAGGCCCTCAAAACTTTAAGCACTGAAATAGCAGGCTGTCCTCAGCTGTCCCAGGATATACCACGACCCCTCTGCTGATGGTCCCTGAAGTTGGTGCGAGATGTAGAGGAGGGCAGAGAAATCAGCCAGCTTCTTGTGCTTTATCATTTACATGCTGCAAAGCTATCAATGGGTAGCCGGCTGCCTTCTCTACTATGGAGGGGGAAGGAAAGTCTATGACGTTGCTGGTATGGCCCAATTTCCCTTGATTTTATGCCTAGTTTTAGATAGTATAGCAGAAGAAAATCCAGCTCATCGTGTCTGGAAGTCTTCATTGCAGTGGCACAGCTCCATCACAGCTTCAGTGTTTTCTGTTGGCTTTTCAGAGTACTGCTTCTCACTCGCTCCCAAATGGCTTTACTGAGATAATGGACTCAATACATCAAGTGCTGGCAGTACCTCACATTCACCCTTAATGCCATCACCAACAACCCTTTATTACACTTGCTCATACTCCTCAGCTGATTGCAGTGCAAGTGGAGCACTGAATCCAATAACCATTACAGTCAAAGTACTCTTCGTTGTACCTCTGTCCTGCAGCAGATCACCCACTAGCATATTCAGGCAATCTGCAATCTCTGCTGTAAGACCTGTTTGAAATGAGGGTTAGGAACCTACTCTATATGTGAAGTGGGAGCCTTGTAAAATAGTTTGGTTTGAATTTAAACATCAATTATGCCAATATTAACGAACTTAACACACCTAATGCTCGTCTTCAGCACTAAAGTAGAGCACCTATATTTCCCCTAACAGTAATTTTACAGCATGCGATTACGAGGAATTAAATGTGCGGTGAGCAACAATCACAAAATTATTGTCTCTAGCACATGAATAGTGCAGGTGTATATTGTAAAACCAACAGTAATTTCTGGGCATTTGTATGCAGATTGTGCATTCATCCAAGTGTTACATTTACTGTATTTTTATTGACTTTTGTGGATGCAGAATGTCTCAATTTACTCAGAATTAGAGCTGCATACTTGTAGCAATTCCCATTGCTGCTGGTCTAATAATCACTTTTTGCACAATAATTATTTATCAGTATTTAAATTGTTCTGTTAAAGTTTATTAATAAGGCAAATAGTCACTTCATATAGGTTGTGTCTTAAAAGGTTGTCATGATCCATTGCTTAAAAGGCCTTAGGATAAATAAGCTGAGTGAAGCCATGTGCAAGTGGTTTTCTGATTTCAAAATAACATTTCTACTAAAAACATCAGACAAACGAATGTCAGACGAAAATGTTAAATGGTCAATTGCTGTTATCCCACAATAAAATGTCAAGGCTTTAGTTACTTTAGGTGGAAAATGACTCAGGATCATTTACTGAATGATTCATCCTCCTTTGTCACAATGCAAGGACTTGAGATAACCCAGAGAAATTACTGCTGCAGAAAATTCTAGGTTCTGTTGTTGAAAAGGGTAGTAAATCTCCAATATTATTGATCAATTTGTAGATCTGTCAACATGCAGTTGCTAATGCTGAATGTTTATGAAGGCATTGTCATCCTTTTCAGGAAGTTCTCAGGAAGCTCAGACTCATCTGCTTGAGCAGCCAGGAACAGTCTGGTATGAAAACAGTTTTCACAGCCACCAGATCAGCTGCTAGTAGAATTTGTGCTGCAGCAGATTTCTGCTGTTTGTGGTGTGACATTTGTTACAGTCCAAAATAATGGGTTGAAGTTTTCACAATACTGTTCATACTTTTTTTAAAGGCCTTAAAAAATTACATTAACATACACAGTCAATGAGACAATGATACATCTTTTGGCATTTCTTTTCACAAATATCGCCATCATTTTATCAGCATAAGTGTGCCTCCTTAAAGAACCAAAAGTTATACATTTTAAAGAGGATCTTAAAGGAAGAGAGTGAAGTGGAGATGCAGAAGGGTTTAGGTTGGGTTTAGAGTGCGGGACTTAGGTGGCTGAAGGCACAGCTTTCCACGGCAAAGGGAGGGTGATGCACAAGAGGCAAGAGAAATGGAGAATTCAGAGGGGGAGGGTGGGGTTTATATAGAATTTTACAGCTTAGAGATAGGCCATTCGTCTTAACAGGTCTGTGCCGGTGTTTATGCTCCACACGAGCAGCAACCAAATTAAGAAGATTAAAATTCATCTCTTTCCGCTTGTTTTCAAGGAGGATTTGAAGAGGAACCAGAAGCATACCCATTAACACCTAAGACATTATCAGCCCCATCATCATCCCTATATAAAACACTTGTAAGACCACAGGTGGAGTACTGTGTGCAATTTTGGTCTCCATACTATAGGAAGGGTGTTCAGGCAATAGAGAGGGTACAGCGCAGATTCACTAGAATGCTGCCTGGTATGAGGAAATGCAAATATCAAATAAGACTGAAAAATTGGAGCTGTTTTCATTAGAACAAAGGTGATTACTGGGTGATTTGATAGAGGTGTTTACAATTATGAAGAGATAGGCAGAGTAGATCAAAACAGATCGTGTTCAGTGTTTAAGAGGTCTAGAACTAGGGGACATAGATATAAGATGAAATGTAAGAGATTTAAGACAGAGGGCAGGAGGAACTTTTTTAAAAAGTGGGTTATGAGGCTGCGGAATGCAATACCGGAGTTGGTAATTGAAGCCGAGACTATGGGAACTATTTTCATGTTTAGCATCGATAGGTTGGGCAGTGGACTCTGTCCATCTGGTAACATCAGCGGGAGGCTTGATCTTTGTGGTAAGGCCTCATTAGCTTTGAGTGGGCGAGCTGCTAGCATTAATCGCACAGTTAATGCTCAACAGCTCGCTGTTTGGAAGGGTGCAAAATCTAGTGGGGCAGACTCTGATCATGGGCTTTGAGGATTACCTTAAAGGGAAGGGCTGGAAAGATGGAAGGTCAGTGGAGCTGCTTATTTCAGCAACGGAGAAATTTAAAAGAGTATATCCAACAGGAAGGAGTTGAAGTTAAGGAGGCCTTAAGGCTCAAAACTCACAAAGAAATCAAGGAAAAATATGAGAGCCAGAGCTGCTTTCAGCTTTTCCTTACTGCAGTTAATGATCCCTTTAAGTAATGCTGCAAGTGGTCACCTCCTGACCTGTACCATCCATGATTTATGGGTAGGTTGAAGAACTACCAGTGACAGTACTGATTAACAAGAAAGTCACGGGGTCTCAACTGCATCATTTGACCCCTATTTACATATGATCCCCACTACCTATCTCCAACAGGAGCACTAGCCTGCTGTATCAAGGTCTACCCAAAATTTGGAATGGACAGACCTCCAGCAATAAGTCGGCAATTTTTTCTTCGCAATTTTTGATCCGCTACCTTGGTCTAAACTGGGCGATAGCAAAATAAAAAATCAACCCCCATGTCAACATTTAACAATAGACTGAATAGTTGGTTGAAGGAAAGGGGAATAATGGGATATGGGAACAGGGTAGGCACATGCGATTAGGACTGCAGCTCATGTGGAGAATAAATGCCAACACGGACTAATTGGTTTGAATGGCCTCTTTCCATATTGAAATTTCTATGTTTTTTTTGGACCTAGAGGAATAGATTGTTCCCACAGCCAATGTCCCCCAGCACCCTGCACCACTCTCACTACTGTTGGCAAATACCAGCACAGCCACAACCCCTCCCCCACCCCAAAGATAATAGTGAGCTTGAATGTGTTGCATCGAGTAAGTCAAAATGCACAGGTGAGGAGGAGTGATGGTGTCAGCAGAAGAGCAGGCATTTGTTGCCCTGAGGGCTGCAGTGCCTAGGGATTCTTACCTAACAGGGCCAGATTTTGAAAGGGGATTGCTGCCTGAAGTGGATTGTCTACTTTTGTCAGTACAAAATACACTGCAAGTGAAAAATATGGACCTGCAGTCATGGATGAACAGTTGTCTGCACTGCAGTGCATCATGGAGCACATGTAACTCATGTGGCATCTGCACCAGACCTCTTACTGATTAAGGCCTTAAGGACAGTGGGAGTATCTCTCATGAATGTTCTGATTGCTGCTATAGAAGCTTTAGGCTTAAACCTAAAGGGGGATCTTATGTCTGGCTTCAACGTGCTGCATGATCGGATGGAAATGACCTTGAGGTAGGGATTCACAGGGCTACTCTGGCACTGATTCTAGATCAACCTCCTCCTTCTTCATGGTTTGGTCTCTTTGTATAACAAACTAATGGTCCACACAGCAGAAGACAATCATCCTGAAGACCTTGAATGGGGCTGTACTGTAACATGGCACCTGATCTTTCCAAACATTCAAGATGCCAATGGCTTGCTCAATAATGATCCACATGGTTGCATGGGTTCTCATTATATCAGCAGTCAGGCTCTGTCTGTGGCTTCTGCAAGAGTATGATTAGCTGGGGGTGAAGAGGGTGGCCTTGATCTTCAAGAGCTAACTTTCTGGTGTCCTTTTGCCTTCAAGTGAGACTGGCACAAAATAAAAACAGTGTGGGTACTCCCTGGACAGCAGGCATTGACCTGCATGATGTAGGACTGGTGGTTACAGACTAGTTGCACATTAATGGAGCAGAACCTCTTTCTGTTGCATTATAGATAGAGTCCCAGATGGACACATGGGTGCAATCAATCACCTCTCATAATCCAGAAAATCCAGCAGTCCTGTAAATTGAACAGCCCCGAGCTGCTGCTGCTGATGATCAGAGGGAAAGAAAATGAAGGTATTGGGCTTCCTAAATAAAGCATCAGTCATTGCTTTGATGCATCTGTTGCCACACAGACTGCAGCGGTTCAAGAAGGTGGCTCACTAAAACCTTCTCAAGGGCAATTAGGAATGAGCAATAAATGCTGACCTTGCCAGCGATGCTAACATCCAATGAATGAATTAAAAAAAAGTTCACACTCTCTCCCAACAATCTTTAGTTTTGCTCATGGCAAAAGGCAGCTTCCATCTACAAACCTGTACCTATGATACAAAACTTAGAACCTTATGCATGGTGTGAATAGGTTAAAATGCTGCAAATTACCAGTACGGGATCCTGGGCTTTATAAATAGAGGCATAGAGTACAAAAGCAAGGAAGTTATGATGAACCTTTTTAAAATACTGGTTTGGCCACAACTGGAGTATTGGGCAGCATTTTAGCACCCGCTATCGAGTGTGTTCCTGGCGGGGGGGCCCCAAAAATCATGAGATCCAGGAGCGGGACCGGAGCCAGCCTCGAACCCGCGCACTTCCGGGTTCCCCGCTGACGCGTCGGCGTGGGCGCGCAGCCCCCGCTGGTGGGAATCCTGCAGGCAATTAAAGCCAGCGGGATGCCACTTGAAAGTATTTATTTAGGTATTTCAGGTCATTAACTGACCTGATTAAGGGATTATGTGAGGAGGGGTGGGATTTTAGAGCAACCTGGGACTGTTTCCCATACTCCTCCTGACAATCAAAGTCACCAACCTGCACACTTACCCCGGTGTCCAGACACATGTACCTACCTTGCGGACCCCCTCAGATGTACATCTTCCGGATGGGGGCCGCCGTAGCTGCAGTCATGACCTCCTCGGAGGGCGAACAGCATCACCAGCCTCACCATCCACGCCGTCCACCTCTGACACGTGGAGCTCCACAACACAGTGCTGTGACACATCCACCTGCACAGCAGGAGGGAGGGCTACCGCAGAGAGAGATGCGTCGCAGTGTCCACAGACCGAGGCTCAGCCTCCTGGACCTCTCTGAGCAGCAGTGCACACGGAGGCTCAGAGTCACTCGACATGTAGTCGTGGACATCTGCAGCCTCTTTCATACCGAGCTGCTCCTGGCTGGCCCGAGCAGCATCTTCTTACCTGTCGCTGTCAAAGTCACCACTACCCTCAACAACCTCTCCTCCGCATCCTTCCAGGGTGCCACCGGGGACATCGCCGACGTCTATCAGCCGCCTGCACAAATACACCTATACCCACTCTGCAGTGACACAATGGGTGGCATCAGTTGTGGGTCTTCATAGTGATCCTCAGGAAAGGGCATTATTGCACAAACCAGACAAGATTCGCAAAGACGTGACAGTAGTGCTGCCAATATATTATGTAATGTGAGTTGGTCAGAAATTTAATATAAGTAACAACCATGACAAACCCTCAAACACCCTTGTGCATCCCCTTCATGCTCACGACACGTTTGCCTTACGCTGCCTACTGCACATATGTGATGCATGCCCTGTGGCTGCAGCACAGGTAGTGGCAGGTTGAGTGAGGCTGGCCGTGAAAGAGATGCATGAGAGGGTGAGTACGAGATAGAGCCATGAGATTGTATGAGGATTGGGTTGAGTGGTAGTGGTGGGATGAGTACTGGCGAGGTGAGTAAGTGTAGGTAAGATGAGGATGAGGTTTGAGTGGGTATGAGGGGTGATGTGACAGAGTAGTATTGGCAGTGCAGAAGGAGATGTGGGTTGGGGGCGGTGATGTGGCAGACGGAGTGTAGGGGAAAGAGTAAGTGTACTCACTTTGGCTGACCTACTGAGGTCATTGGAGCGCCTCCTGCACTGTATGCAGGTGGGCGATATGTTGGTGGTGCTGGTGACCTCCTCTGCCACCTCGAGCCAGGACTTCTTGGTGGCAGAGGCAGGCCGCTTCCTCCCGCCCGCCGGGAGGAAGATCTCTGTCCTCCCCCTCCTCCTCACCCCATGTATTGATACATGGAATGAGGCATCATTAAACTGGGAGCAGCCTTCCCCCTTGGCTGCTCCATGCTGTGATTTTTTCTATTTGTTGCAGCATCTGTCAGTGGAGGACTGCCCCTTTAAATAGAGCTCCTCCAGCTGACAGATCTTACTGCGCATGCGCAGCCCACCCGACGCGCAGATCAGCAGTGGGGAACCCAGAGGACCAGGTAAGTGAATCCAATTGGGCTACGATCGCGCGGGGAGCTGACTGATTTCGCCGGGCGCGTTACCCACGTGCCCGATAGCCCCCCCGCCGAGAACCCGCAGCCCTGCTAACATCGGGCCCATTGTGTCCAATTCTGGGCACCACATGTTAGGAAGGATGTGAAGGCCTTAGAGAGGGTGCAGAAAAGATTTACTAGAATGGTTCCAGGGATGAGGGACTTCGGATACGTCAATAGACTGGAGAAGCTGGGGTGTTCTCCTTAGAGCAGAGAAGGTTGAGTGGAGATTTGATAGAAGTGTTCAAAATCATGAAGGGTTTAGTTAAAGTAAATAAAGAGAAATTGTTCCCATTGGCGGAAGGGTCGAGAACCAGAGGACACAGATTTAAGGTAATTGGCAAAAGAACTAAAGACGACATGAGGATAAACTTTTTTACGCAGTGAGTAGTTATGATCTGGAATGCGCTGCCTGAAAGTGTGGTGGAAGCAGATTCAAACATGGCTTTCAAAAAGGAATTGGATAAATACTTGAGGGGAAAAAATTTGCAGCGCTATGGGGGAATGGCCTCCTTCTGTGCTGTAATCATTCTATGCTTCTATTCTATAATTACTCTTTTACCAAATAACTTTGCACCAGATTTCCATGTGGGTTGACCATCATGTGCCCCTTTCCTTTTCAATGGATGACTGTTAGACCATTTAGTTCAGGCAAGAGTACTGCAAAAAAGTGTTCGATTTACACATTATTTTTTCTTGACTTGAAAATAAAAAGAACTCATATCTTAGTGTCCCTTTGCATAATCTTTTGAACTGAGATCTTTGAATATCTCTTACATGCACCCTCAGAGTCTGGCTCACTGTTGTCATATGGAAATATGTTTGAGCTAATTGAACTAAATGTCTTGAAGAACTTAATTTATTTGAAGAAGCCTGAGGCTCTTTCTTTAGGCCAATAATTATAATATTAATTATTTCTATCATCCCATCGATGGGGGTGTGGTAAGCAACACTAGCACTGTTTGGGGAGATGTTTAGCAGATCAGGGTTGACAAAAAGGTCATGTAATTTTTGTCTGCCATGACACCCCATTAATGGTTTGACGTTAATCACTGACAATGAGCTCCATTTCCCTTACAGTGGCAAACCTATGATAGCAGCCAAACAACCTTAACCTGACTAGATTTAGTTTATAAGCCATATCATAAATAGAAGTGAGTTGCTTGCTTCTGAGTTAGCAACTATTCTGCAGATAGAATTGTCTGTTAAAACTCAACCTAAGGCAAAGACAAAAGAAATGTCATCAGAAGCTAACAGGCATAGCCCATTTTAAACTCACAATGCAATGGTAAAGCTCAACTTCATATAAACAAGATATAATACCGAAATATCTATGACATGAAACAGACTGGAGCTCATGGCCATCATAATTTCTATGAACAGCATCTTGGCTGATGTCCCTGTACTAGCCTGGAAGATGCTGAAGGTAAACACTATGGAGGTTAAATTGGTTAACCCCCGAAAACGGGTGTTGGGATCGCGGTGGGCGATTACCCCGCGCCCGGTCGTTGAGACGCAGGCAGCGCGTAATATTCATGCGGCCTGGTGATTTCAATGATTGCTGCGTGCAGCCAACGCTACCTGCGCTGTTGATTTGCTGCACGCACCAGCAGGGGGCCCCGATATTGGGAGTGGCTAGCACTACTTAAAGGCAGCCTGCACCTCTTAAAGGGGAGGTGCAATCTGGCTGCAGGGAGACCTGGAGTTGGTGTGGCAACTAACTCTGTGGTGGAATATACTAAAGAATGGCTGGGCCTGCGAGAGAGCTTACATCAAGGTTCTCAGACGACGCAATAAAGGCCGTAGTGGAAGAGGTGGAGGCACAGAGGGGCATCCTTTATCCACATGGGGGCAGAAGGCCCTCCAGACACATGCTGAAGAGGCAGTAGGAGGAAGTCGCGCATGAGGTAAATGCCAGGAGCATCGCACCATGCACATGGATGCAGTGCAGGAAGAAGTTCAATGATTTGACATACGTGATCAAGGTGAGTGACTTCAACTGTCAAGGGGCATATCCTACCAACTGCACCACTAGCCTCATCCACTGCTCCAAGGACGACAACTCCCGCCACCCACCTACCAACAAACTCTTTCCATCAGTACGCAACTCTTCAAATCAGATGCTGCATCTCACTCACACACATTACCACTCTTGCAAGCCACACACCCACAACTCACAGGTCACGCACACTGGCAGCTATTCAACCATGACTGCCACATCACCCAAACATCTTACAGGACACTCACTGACACACTTCCCTCTTTCCTACAGGAGAAGATGGCGCATAACAATAGGCAGCAGGAAAGACCTGGGGGAGGACAGGCACGCCTACACATCCTCACCCCCCATAGAGGAGACAGTGCTGTCGATCATTGGGCGAGCCGTCACTGCAGCCGTGGCCAATGGCAGTACTGGAGGTATCAATGATGAGGCTCTCTGCCTGCATACCTAATCCTCCTTCTCACTCCCCACTTCTCCCTCAGCTCACAATCTTTTCTGACTCACATGCTGCAGACGGTGTAAGTATGCACGTCTTACTTTCTCCTCTCTCCTCACCACAACTTAACCAGTGTCCCTTTGTCATTTCAGATATCCAAGAACTGGAACTTGCACTGAGGAGGTAGAGGAAGATGACAGTGATGATGCAGACACATTGTCACTCCATCTTCCACTCACAGAATCATAGAATCATAGAATGGTTACAGCACAGAGCGAGGCCATTCGGCCTATCAAGCCCGTGCCGGACCTTTGTAAGAACAACCCAGCTAGTCCCATTCCCTCGCTCTTTCCCCATAGCCCGTCAAATTTTTTCCCTTCGAGTATTTATCCAATTCCTTTTTGAAAGCCATAATTGAATTTGTTTCCACCAGCCTTTCAGGCAGCGCATTCCAGATCATAACCACTCGCTGTGTAAAAAAGTTTTTCCTCATGTCGTCTTTGGTTCTTTTGCCAATCACCTTAAATCTATGTCCTCCGGTTCTCGACTCTTCTGCCAATGGGAACAGTTTCTCTTTATTTTATCTAGACCCTTCATGATTTTGAACACTTCTATCAAATCTCCTCTCAACCTGCTCTGCTCTAAGGAGAACAACCCCAGATTCTCCAGTCTATCGATGTAACTGAAGACCCTCATCCCTTGAACCATTCTAGTAAATCTTTTCTGCACCTTCTCTAAGGCCCTCACATCCTTCCTAGAGTGCAGTGCCCAGAATTGGACACAATACTCTAGTTGTGGCTGAACCAGTGTTTTATAAATGTTGAGCAAATTTTCCTCTATGTACTTTGTACTCTATGCTTCTATTTGTAAAACCCAGGATCCCGTATGCTTTCTGAACCTGTCCTGCTACCTTCAAAGATTTGTGCACATATACCCCCAGGTCTCTCTGTTCCAGCAATCCCTTTAGAATTATACCATTTAGTTTATATTGCCTCTCCTCATTCTTCCTGCCAAAATGTATCACCTCACACTTCTCTGTGTTAAATTTCATCTGCCACGTGTCAGCGCATTGCAACTCAGAGGCTGACACTGCGTGTACTTTAGAGGCTAGGTTAGAGGAGGGATCTGCACGTGTTGAGACACTGAGCCCAAGTGCGCAGGAGCCAGGTCGGGGAGAACAGATACCACTGGTGTCAGCTTGCCAGAGGGCGAGGTCGTACACTAATCCTGCCGCGGAGCAGTCAGATGATGACTTTGATGGGCCAGGCTACAGAAGAAGGCTGATGGGCATTCAAAACCAAAACCTGCCAGAAAGCCTGCACGAAATGTCAAGGGGCATGGAGGAGTCCAGTTCCAACTTGGCACAGGGCTTTGTGCAGAGCTTGGAGCCTATCCTTGCTAACATGGAATGGGTGGTCACCTCTATCAGTGCACCTATGGAACCCAACATGATGCAGCGTCTGATGACCGTTATCACAGCTTCCATTGCAGCACAGACATCTGTCATCCAAGGTCTGACTGCTGCCTTGGAAGCTCAGACTGCTGCATTTGGAGCTCAGACTGCTGCTATCATGGCTTTGGGTTCCACAGTGGAACAGGGCTTCCAGGGCATCACAGCAGTCCAGCAATCTGTTCTCCAGCAGATCACCGGGATTGCTGAAGCGCCGCTGTGGGAAAGTGGCAGTGGCGCCATGGAAGACGAATCTGCTGTCCTCCCTCAGGATGACAGCATTACTGCTCCCACCCCTGTCACTCCGCCAGTGCCCTTGCTGTTGCCTGTCAGCCAGCCGGCCCAGACTGCTGCAGTCCAGGCCGAGATGATGCAGTCTGAAGCCGGGCCCTCCCGGCCCAGAGCCACTCGAGGTCATCCTCCAAGGCCATCTGCACGCTCCTCCATTGAAGGTCAGCAGCCTCCCACCACCCATGCTCCAAGGAGCACTAGGAAAGGTAAAGGCACACAAATAACAGGCACTAAGGGCATGCACAAAGGTGAACAGTCTTATTTTGTTTGAAATATTACATGTGTTAATTTATAAATTTGGATTTGAATATGCATTTGGTGGTGGTTTTCATTTCTGCGATGAGCTGAGGAAGGAAGCAATGTGTAATCATAATGAGGACGATTTGATGGTCATGTGAGAGAGGAAAGGCAAGGAGTGTAGGACTGTTGGCGAATGGGGAGGTGTCGTTGAGATTACTGGTATCGTGCATTAATAATCTGATCAAGCAGAGCCCTGGCAGACAGGGCCTGTCTATCTTGTTGCCTCCCTGCCTCTTCCTCCACTTCCTGCTGCACTTCTTCCTCCTCCTCCTCCCTCTTCTAGCAGCTTGTCCTTCACTGCGTGGCCTCTCTGTATGCTCCCAGTCATGTTCAACTCCGGCAGCAACCTTGTTCAGTACAATATTTTAAATGCCACTAACAGTACTGCATGACCAGTCAGACCACTCTCTATATAATAGTGCAACTGTCTCCAAGTATAGGTAACTTCCACAAACACCCACAATTGTACCAGCAGCCAGAATAACTAATCCAGAAACTAACCTGTAACTCCTGCATGCTTCCTTTAAATAGCACTGGTGGGAGGGATCCTTCATGTCCTTTAACTCCTGTTCAGCTGTGCGAGGTTAGGACAGTGCGTTGGCTGGAGCCGGGAGTTCAAAAATGGTGCCAGTGCTTCAAATCAGTGTTGCACACTGATTAATGTCCTAATCTCCCTACTTTACATGCTTATTAGGCAATTCATTAGACAACCCCCTTTACCAAGATGGCGTCCTGCGCACATCATGCCGGAAGAGTGTCTCGGACGCCATTTTCAGAGCTTAGGAGTCTGCATAACGCATACAACGGGCGCTACATGGTCTAATTTAGTCCCCATTGAGATTACAACGTCTAAAAAGAGTCAAAGAGATTAAAATGAGAGACTTACCTTGGCAAGTCATTAGATTCCTTCCTGCATTGAGGCCATGTCCTTGGAACAATACTGCTGGCATTGACCTGCTCAGCCACCTGCCTCCATTGCTTCCAGCTAATTTGACGGGATAACCATCGCCCATCAAAGAGGAAGAAGACATCTTTCCTTTTCTTCATTTGCTCGTCGAACACCTCCATGGCTGCATCAGAGAATGTGGAGGCCCTGGATGACATCATGATGCCTGCTGCTTCAATAACACACTTTCCACTGACCATCTTTGAAAAGTATACCTCCCCTTAAAGGGCTGCAGGCTGCCTTTAAGTAATGGCCACCTACCAGATTTTACACCCTTCCAATCAGTGAACTGCCTATAAGGAGCACGATTCACCTGCTGCATTCAAATGAGGTCTGACTATGAAAATTGATAAGGTCTTCTTCCAACCTGATTGGGAGGGTGGGTAGAGCATGCTCCACCCACTTTCCGCCATATACATGCTCCATATGAAAATCGACCCCCGAGTCATAGAACTGACCATACTAGAGTAAGTTGGGATTAATTTAAATAACAAATGTGAATTTTCACAAAACAAATTCCTGCAACACAATGTCGATCAGGATAGGGATAAACCCAGAAAAGGTACAAACAATCAGAAATAGATTCAGCTTCAAATATTCGTAATGTTCAATCTTTCCTTGGCACAACTAAATAACTTGGAAAATTCCCTCCAAATCTTAAAGAGATGTCAAAACCAATCAGAGTTGCTGCCCAAGTACATTGGGTGGACATGGCATCAACCCCATAAGATGGCACTTAAATACAAGGAGACAAATGCAGTTCCCTGCTGGTGTTAACATTGCAAACCAAAGCATGATATAATTGTATCAGCAGACGAGCCTTCATAATAAATGGGCTTAATTCTTTCTGTAGAAGCAAACTGGTGGACACAGGAATCCACTTACATATACTCCACATTCATTAGTGAAGACAGAAGAGAGCTATTCACAAATAAAGTAGGAAGAGGTAAAATATGAAATTTAAACAGAAAATATGAGAAATACACATCAGATCCACCAGTATGTGTAAAGAGTAAAGACAAGTTAACATTTCAGACAAAGGGTCTCGGCGAACCCATCTTCTCTTATTTTAGATGTTGATGAACCCGTTATTTATTTCCAACATTTTCTGTTTTTATTTTTAATAGATAAGGAAGCTTTGGCAATAACTTGGGCATGTTTAGTGATTCATAAACTATCTCATAGGGAGAGTTTTACACATTGAAACCAACCCCAAACCTTTGAAGCCTTTGCTTGGTTCAAAGAATTGAGACAAACTGCCACCAGGAATACATCAATTGCAAGTGAGATTGATGAGAAATAAGTGGTACTTTTCACATGTCAATGGTATGTGTGAGGCATTATGCACACACCTTAAACTTGGAATGTGTTAAAATATATGTATCTATGCTATTTCTTTACTTAATATATAACAGTCAATATCAAATGTGCGGCCAATATAATTTTGCCATGTTAAGGTTAGCTGGAGCTAAAACTTCTGTAAAATTATGTAATTATGACCTTGGAATGCTAGGTGGTGCTGTTGGGCTACATGAGTTACATCCGCAGGATGAGGAAAAAAAATGGATTTTTGCTCATGTTTGTTTTTCATGCGTACAAGTTACAGTCACTTGAATGTCGGACAGAAAATAGCCGAAAAGATGTATTTCCTACTTTGTCCTTTTAAACATGAGCAAACATTATCCTGTCAAGGTTGTGCAAACTGGCACTGAATTTCCTCAAGGGTACTCCAGATCAGCTGTTATAACTTCGGCAGAAGATCGGCACAAACGTCCTTTGTGCATGTATCTGGCATTGCATGAACCACCAAGAAAATATCTGGCATATGTGTAAGATTTTCAATGAGTCCCAAGTCAGTCATGTAGCCGAAGACATAATGGGGGTGAACTCCCTCAAGAGTTCTCTCACTCGGCTGCCCAACTTTGTGGAAACCCTGGAAAAACAACATAAACATAATTTTTCCTGGGTTTCCATGGCACTTCCACCAAAGTTATGCCAGGCAATCAAGAGAAACCCCCAAGGTAATTCCCGGCACACAGTTAACGGCAGCAAACTGCACCACATGCACTACAGGGATGGCTTGTCCATGCTGTAATATACTGTGTTATTGCTGATGCAGTCACTGTGTGTTACTGAAGCCTCTAACCTGAATGAAATAACATAAATCATGTCGGAGTTGGTGGTCTGGATTTTCTAGTTACCAAGGGGTACAGAGGCTGTACAGCAAGTGAAATGGGGCTGGAAGGCCAACTGCTGAAGCCCCATGCTGAAAAATGTCCATCATTATTTTCCTGCAATGGGTTTCCTTTTGGAATTTCATAGTTCCTGTGTTTTAAGGAACAGGGGATGAGGATATGGAGGAAGAGTGGATGGAAGCCAGGAAGTATGCAAGCAGCATCTGACCTGTGGTTATCTATAATAGAAGACCTAAAGACCAAGGAGGTCTTATCTGGATTTTTCCTATAGGTAATGTTTGAGAAGGCTGCAGTTCCCCCCGAATGTAGTAAGTGAGATATGCCAGTCTTTGGCACCTGATCTGCAGCTCCTTTCCACCAGGGGCTTGTCAGTGGGGAGGAAGAAGGAGGAGACAAGCAATGTCCTGATCATGAAGAGAGAACCCGTGAAAGAGAGGAGGTGGCAAAAAGCAAAGTACTGCAAATGCTGGAAATCTGAAATTAAAACAGAAAATGCTGGAAACACTAGGCAGGTTGGGCAGCATCTGTGGAGAAAAGGAATAGGTTAGTCCAATGTTTCAGGTCATACTGACTCTTCGTCAGAACCCAAGAATAGGTGGCACAAGACCACCAAGTGCCAACAGCATACAACATCAGGCAGGAAAGTAGCACCAACATTTTCCAGTTGAACAGTAGCACTAATTCTACATAAAACAAAATGACAGATTCCTTGTCTTGCCCTCAGATAACCATTATACAACTCTGTAATACATTTAATATCCTTTCAGGGAAAGGACTCTTTCAAACCTTGATTGATTAAGAAAGGGAAGATAGATTATGAAAATAAATTAGCAAAAAATATAAAAACAGATAGCAAGAGTTTCTATAGTTATATAAAAAGAAAAAGGGTGGCTAAGGCAAACGTAGGTCCCTTAGAAGATGAGACCAGGAAATTAATGGTGGGAAACATGGAGATGGCAAAAATGCTGAACAAATATTTTGTTTCAGTCTTTACGGTAGAGGACACTAAGAATATCCCAACACTGGACAAACAGGGGGCTCTAGGGGGGGAGGAGCTAAATACGATTAAAATCACTAAGGAATTGGTACTCAGTAAATTAATGGGACTCAAGGCGAATAAATCCCCTGGACCTGATGGCTTACATCGTAGGGTCTTGAGGGAAGTGGCAGTAGGAATTGTGGATGCTTTGGTAATAATTTTCCAAAATTCTCTGGACTCGGCAAAGGTCCCGGCAGATTGGAAAAATGCTAATGTAACACCCTTATTTAAAAAGGGTAGTAGGCAGAAGGCTGGAAATTATAGGCCAGTTAGCTTAACATCTGTGGTGGGTAAAATTTTGGAATCTATTATTAAGGAGACAGTAGCGGAACATTTGGATAAACATAGTTTAATAGGACAAAGTCAGCATGGCTTTACGAAGGGGAAGTCATGTCTGACAAATTTGCTTGAGTTCTTTGAGAACATAACGTACAGGGTGGATAAAGGGGAACCAGTGGACGTAGTGTATTTAGACTTCCAGAAGGCATTCGACAAGGTGCCAAATAAAAAATTATTGCTCAAGATAAAGAATCACTGGATTGGGGGTAATATTCTGGCATGGGTGGAGGATTGGTTATCTAACAGGAAGCAGAGAGTTGGGATAAATGGTTCATTCTCGGACTGGCAACCAGTAGCCAGTGGTGTTCCGCAGGGGTCGGTGCTGGGTCCCCAACTCTTTACAATCTATATTAACGATTTGGAGGAGGGGACCGAGTGTAACATATCAAAGTTTGCAGATGATACAAAGATGGGAGGGAAAGTAGAGAGTGAGGAGGACATAAAAAACCTACAAGGGGATATAGACAGGCTGGGTGAGTGGGCAGAGATTTGGCAGATGCAATACAATATTGGAAAATGTGAGGTTATGCACTTTGGCAGGAAAAATCAGAGAGCAAGTTATTATCTTAATGGTGAGAAACTGGAAAGTACTGCAGTACAAAGGGATCTGGGGGTCCTAGTGCAATAAAATCAAAAAGTTAGTATGCAGGTGCAGCAGGTGATCAAGAAGGCCAATGGAATGTTGGCTTTTATTGCTAGGGGGATAGAATATAAAAACAGGGAGGTATTGCTGCCGTTATATAAGGTATTGGTGAGACCGCACCTGGAATACTGCATACAGTTTTGGTCTCCATACTTAAGAAAAGACATACTTGCTCTCGAGGCAGTACAAAGAAGGTTCACTCGGTTAATCCCGGGGATGAGGGGATGGACATATGAGGAGAGGTTGAGTAGATTGGGACTCTACTCATTGGAGTTCAGAAGAATGAGATGCGATCTTATTGAAACATATAAGATTGTGAAGGGGCTTGATCGGGTGGATGCAGTAAGGATGTTTCCAAGGATGGGTGAAACTAGAACGAGGGGGCATAATCTTAGAATAAGGGGCTGCTCTTTCAAAACTGAGATGAGGAGAAACTTCTTCACTCAGAGGGTAGTAGGTCTGTGGAATTTCCTGCCCCAGGAAGCTGTGGAAGCTACATCATTAGATAAATTTAAAACAGAAATAGACAGTTTCCTAGAAGTAAAGGGAATTAGGGGTTACGGGGAGCGGGCAGGAAATTGGACATGAATTTAGATTTGAGGTTAGGATCAGATCAGCCATGATCTTATTGAATGGCGGAGCAGGCTCAAGGGGCCAATTGGCCTACTCCTGCTCCTATTTCTTATGTTCTTATGTTCTTATAACCTTCATCACCAAACAGGAAAGAGAACAGGATGCCACCATTTAAATAATCCACAAACACACCAATCTGCCAAACATTTCCACACTTACTGATTGTCTCTTCATTTTATCCTATTACTATTTTGTATCATTTTCCTACCCCATTTGCCTAAAAGTGTTTTTACACAGCAACCTAACTTCTTATTCCTACATGGCGCTAACTCAGTGTCAGGAGGTTATGAAGATGGTGGCTGGGACTGTACTGATGGAGCCCTCAAAGACTGAGGTGACACTCATCTCAATGATGCAGATGGCCTTGTAAGACCTGCTTCTGGTGTCACATCACTTGCACATCTAATCCCTACCTGACCTAGACCAGAAGCTCTGCCCTGTGCTGACATTGGAGAGGGCTGGATTGATGCAGCCGCAATGTCAGTATCATGAGAAACAGTGAAATCTGCGACCACTCCTTGCAGCTAATGGGTGCAAATGGTCTGTGTGTAAACAGATCAAATAGTCCCAATTAAGTCATTAATATCCTGAGCTACGGCAATCTTCAGGGTATCATGCATGGAATCCATGGATGCAGTCATGGTTGCCACTCTGGAAGCCACTCTGACGTCTTGTTTCCGCAGAAATTTCCCGGAGAGCTGCATTCACCAGGATAAATGCTTGGTTAATTGAACCACCTGCTTGGGGTGGGTGTCTGAGGTAACTAAATCACATTTCCCTCTCTCCCAGTGATGCAGCACCAGTGTTTTAAACCCACTCTGCAAACTAAATTAGCCTGCCCCACCCAGGAAAATGCTAACATCTGCTGGTGGGATTATATGGGCAGGCAGAAGTGCTTCCAATGAACCCAAGAGAATCCAGGCCCATGATACATTCCTTGCCTGCAGCATCATTACAAGGAAAATAGCCTTTGTAACTTCCCTCCTTCTTCAAAGATAAAAAAAATGCTTGGGAAAAAGCTATTTCTACAAAGAGTGTGCCACTTTGTAAACAGTGAGAGAGACTGGAAACAATTACCTTGCTCTTCCCTTCCCTCCAGAAAACACAAGGACTAAAAGAAGTGAAACTTCAGCATTTCTGTCTAAGAATTAACAGAAGATTTGTTTGCAGCCTATAGATCTGTCAGTACAATACAAATAGTTTCATTTCAGCAAGTTGGCATTTAGGGAGTGCAGATATTTGCTGGCACTAGGTTAAAGTACTGATGTTTTCCTTCCTTTCACATGTCACAGTCTATATCTTACTAAATGATTCCTAGCAGCACATGTACACTAGTCATCACACAATGTGGAACTTGCACTGAGCAATAGATCAGCAAAATCAGCTAAATTACATCCCTGTGGCAATATCTACACAATTAAAACACCTAAACCCAAATGGCAGTATAACCAATCAAATCAAAATGTACAACAATGCTATTCCTCTTTGAATCCGTATTAATTATATTTTATATTTTATGAATTTTAACAACCAAATGGGAAACTCGCTAAATCATTGTTTATTTAATAAATTTGATTGATATCCTTAACTAAAAACAAGGTCTGATGTGATACTCAACCACTTTCAAAGATTGAAATGAGACCTAATGGAGGCATAAGGTAGTCTAGTATCAAACAGAGTTGGCTATTTGTTTTCCCAGAAATAAAACTTCCCTGGATTTCATGAATAGGAAAACTCAAAGGTTTTGGTAGCGGGGCTGACTCATGAGTGTGGTGAAAATCATAAGACCCATAACAATGTAAACTAAGTAGGTTTAATAGGACCCAAAATATAAGAGGAGTGCATTTTCTGATTGACCAATTTCATGTATGAACTTTTAACACACTTGTACTACATCCTTTTGCAGGATTTAATCAATTTATTTGAAACAGGTTAATGCCTGACTAAAGGTAACACACAGAGGAATGTAGTATGAGCAAGTTAAATGCTTGTACCTGAACTTTGTTGATCAGAAAATATACCTTTAAATGCTGGAGAACACAAATTTCAGGCGCTCCGAGGCCAACTTTGAAAACAAACTCTTAGGCCTGGAATTTCCTTGGACCTGCTTCCACTCCAGTGCCATAACTGCACCAGAAATGCAGCAGAAACATTTTGGTGAAAACGCAATGATTGTATTCAGGGGAAGTTTCACAAACAGGGAAGGGGAAAATTGACAGAACTGTTACTGGTGGAGGAACATTAGAACTTTGAAGTTAGATGATCAGTGTTGGAAAATATTATTACTGTTACCAAGGATTGATAATCCTTTTCAATAATGTGCCACATGGTTTGGACATGAGTGTGTTCATAACAGCAAGCTTTATTACAGACCCAAAAATGATGTTTTAATACAGTTATATCAAACAACAAGCCTTGTACAACTTGTTTTTTCCCGTAGACTTCAAGGTGATCAAGCTTGGCCTCCGTAGGGTTGTGGACCACTGAACGTCTTGAAAGCTCTAAAATTAGGGACCCATGTGCCCTGATTTCATATTATTCGGCTGCTATGTTCTGCTGATATCAGTTCTATGGTGATAGACTGCTTTAGAAGTCTGAATGATCAGTTCTATGATGCTAACTGTTTCAGCAGTCTTTCAACGATCCAAATCATTTCAAACGTTCTTAGTAATTGCATCCCTTATCTAGCTGCAGAATTCATAGGTCGCATCTATTACCACCACTGCGGTGGAGCTAACATAGTCTGCTATTGTCACCGACAATACTCACCCAACCCTTTGTTTGGAATGTGTAATTTGATCCAGTCTGCTGCAGAGTAATTCAAGTTCTCTGCAATGTGTAATTTGATCCAGTCATTATCAGGCAGGCTGCAAAGTTCAGACATGGCACAGTGCTAACACAACTGATTTCAGAGAACAGACAGCGCAGACACTTCCGAGTTCAGGGAACACACAGCGCTGACAGAACCGAGTTCAGAGAACGCGCAGTGCTGACACTACTGAGTTCAGAGAACACAAGGCGCTGACACTACCGAGTTCAGAAAACGCACAGTGCTGACACTACAGAGTTCAGAGAATGCACAGCGCTGACACAACCGAGTTCAGAGAATGCACAGCGCTTACGCTGCCGAGTTCAGAAAACGCACAGTACTGACACTACAGAGCTCAGAGAACACACAGCGCTGACACTACCGAGTTCAGAAAATGCACAGTACTGACACTACAGAGTTCAGAGAACGCACAGCGCTGACACTACCGAGTTCAGAGAACGCACGGCGCTGACACTACCAAGTTCAGAGAACGCATGGCGCTGACACTACCGAGTACAGAGAACGCACAGCGCTGACACTACCAAGTTCAGAGAACGCACAGCGCTGACACTACGGAGTTCAGAGAACGCACGGCCCTGACACTACCGAGTTCAGTGAACGCACGGCCCTGACACTACCGAGTTCAGAGAACACACAGCGCTGACACTACGGAGTTCAGAGAACGCACAGTGCTGACACTACCAAGTTCAGAGGACGCACAGCGCTGACACTACCGAGTTCAGAGAACGCACAGCGCTGACACTACGGAGTTCAGAGAACACACAGCGCTGACACTACTGAGTTCAGAGAACGCACGGCCCTGACACTACCGAGTTCAGAGGACGCACAGCGCTGACACTACGGAGTTCAGAGAACGCACAGCGCTGACACTACGGAGTTCAGAGAACACACAGCGCTGACACTACCGAGTTCAGAGAACGCACGGCCCTGACACTACTGAGTTCAGAGAACGCACGGCCCTGACACTACCGAGTTCAGAGAACGCACGGCCCTGACACTACCGAGTTCAGAGAACGCACGGCCCTGACACTACCGAGTTCAGAGAATGCACGGCCCTGACACTACTGAGTTCAGATAGGAAGGTGTGAGGCCATGGAGGGATCTCGACATGAGGATGAGATTTTTAAATCAAGGTGTTGGTGGACCGGGAGCCAATATAGATCAGCGAGCACGGGGGTGATGGGTGAACGAGACTTGCTGAGAGTTAAGATATGTGCATCAGAGTTTTGGATGAGCTCAAGTATATTGAGGGTGGGAGATGGGAGGCCAGCCCTGACAGCATTGGAATAGTCAAGTCTGGAGGTAACAAAGGCATGGATGAGGCTTTCAGCAGCAGTTGGGCTGAGGCAGGGGCTGAGAAGAGCAATGTTGTGGAGATGGATGTAGGTGGTCTTTGTGATGGAGAGGATAAGCAGTCAGAAGCTCAGCTCATGGTCAATTAGAATGCCAAGGTTACGAACAGCCTGTTTCAGCCTGTGAGAGTGTCCATGGAGGGGGATGGAATCAGTAGCGAGGGAACGGAGTTTCTGGCGGGGACCGAAGACAATGTCTTTGTTCTTCCCAATGTTTAATTGGAGGAATTTGCTGTTCATCCAAGACTTGATGTTGGACAAGCTGTCTGACAACACAGAGGCAGTGGAGGGGTTGAGAGAGGTGGTGGTGGTGAGGTAGAGCTGAGTGTCGTCAGTATATATGTGGAACTTGATATTATGTCTTCGGATAATGTCACCAAGGGGCTGCATGTAGATGAGAAATAGGATGGGGCCCAAGGATAGATCCATGGGGGACTCTCGAGGTAACAGTGCGGGGGTGGGAAGAGAAGCCATTGCAGGGGATTCTCTGGCTACGCCTGGATAGGTAATTTTGGAACTAAGCAAGGGGCATTCCCACACAGCTGGACAATGGAGGAGAGGCGTTGGAAAAGGATGGTGTGGTTAACCGTGTTTAAAAACTACTGAAATAATGATGAGAAGGGATAGTGCATCACGACCACAGTCACATAGGATGTCACTTTTGACTTTGATCAGGGCCGAAAACTGATCGGAGAGGTTCAAACCTGGAGTTGAGGGAAAGATGGCAGATAGGTATGGGGCCTTTACTCCACAGCTGCAGATAATACACTGTGTATTTTGGATCACAGGTGATAGCTATTGGGAACTACAGGGAACACAAACTACACAATGCCTCCTCTTCACTCCTACAGTGGCTCTGCCAGTTGGGTTATGTGTATCTATGAATGTTGCTGATCCTCCTTCCATTGCTCCTTCTCGTCTTCATTCAAGGAAAAGAGATCACAAGATAACAATGGATGAACAAGGCCATTTGGCTCACCTTGAATCAAGTGTTGATCCCTCTTTGTGTGAAGAGTGATTTCTTGATATCTTTCCTACATTTGAATCTATGTTGATTTCTCATATACTCGTGATCCTCCTTGTGGCTTTTCTCTGCACTGATCACAGCACATCAGTAGCTTCCTTGTGCCTCGATGACCAGCACTGCATAAGAGAGTCAAGGTGTGATCTGAGCAGCAGACTGTTCACAATTTCCTCTGACATAAAGGCCTGGACTTTTCCAATGGAAACTGCCCACTTCTGGGTGGTGGTCTGGCAAGTGAAGTGGGTCAGGGCACTTTAGCCAAAATTCCACACCAGAACTGGCCCCCTCGATTTCTGCCATGATTTCCCTCCCATGACCCCTCTGTGGTCCTGATTATTCTGCTGGCAGTGCACCCACTGGAAGCAAATGAATGGGGGGTGGGGGTGGGGTGGGGGGGTGATATTTCTAAATTCAAACACATGGGCAGTAACTGTTGCCACTACAGAAGCTCTAATACCCTCCTCCTAATGTTTGGCTGGCGGCTATATTGATCTCCTGGACTGCCTCAGGAACATAGGAATAGCAGTCGGCCATTCAGCCCCTCGGGCCTGTTTCACCATTCAGTTAGATCGTGATTGACCTGTATCGTAACTCCATCTACCAGTCTTGGTTCCATATCCCTTAATACTCTTGCCTAACAAAAATCTTTTAATCTCAATTTTGAAATTTTCAATTGGCCTACTCTCAACAGCTCTTTTTTGGGGAGGGGGAAAGTTCCAGATTTCCACTACCCTTTGTGTGAAGAAGTGCTTTCTGACATCATGTCTCAACGGCCTAGCTCTAATTTTAAGGTTATGCCCCTTTGTTCTGGACTCTCCCACCTGAGGAAATCGTTTCTCTCTATGTACCCTATCAAATCCTTTAATCATTTTAAGCACCTCAATTAGATCACCCCTTAATCTTCTATACTCAAGGGACTACAAACCTAGTCTACGCAACTGTCCTTATAATGTAACCCTTTTAGCCCAGGTATCACTCTAGTGAATCTATGCTGCACCCCCTCCAAGGCCAATATATCCTTCCTGAGGTGCGGTGCCCAGAACTGAATGCAGTACTCCAGATGGTGTCTAATCAGAGGTTTATATAACTGTAGCATAACTTCTACCCCTTTGTATACCAGCCCCATTGAGACAAAGGCCAACATTACATTAGCCATTTAAATTATTTTTTGTACCTGTCCACTAGCTTTTAGTGATTTCTATATTTGGACCCCTAAATCTCAATGCACTTGCACAGTTCCGAGCTTCTTGCCATTGAGAAAATACACTGATCTATTTTGCTTAGATCTACAGCGGATGAACTCTCACTTTCCCACATTAAATTCCTTGGGCTCGATTTTCGGGTGACAGAGCGGGTGCATTTGGGCGGGGGAGATCCAAAAATCGCCTAAATCCCGAGCAGGTTCGGAGCCCGGCTCCAACCCGCCGACTTCCGGGTTCCCCAGTGACGCGTCCGGGTGTGCACGTGCCTCCCAAATGCAGAAGTCCCACCGGCAATTAAAGCCAGCGGGATGATACTTTGCATAGTATGTCAGCTAGTTGAAGTATTTGAAGTATTTAATTGTCTTGACATTTTGGCAGGTGTGCAGTTTTGAAGCATCCTCAGTGTGTTTCCCGTGCTGTGGGAAACACTCCCTGTTGCAACAGACGTGTTTCAGCCAGCAGCCAGTGGGAGATGCAAAGGATTATTTGACAGGTGGAGAGAAAACCTCATTTATTGTAGCAGGGCGCTCTGTCACTTCAGACAAAGTTTTGGCTGCAACACCTTTGTGTTTCCACTCAAAATTGTTACTTTCCACCCAAAACTCTGCTGTTCAAACACAGTTACCTACTTTGCAGACCCCCTCAAACTCACACCGTCAGGATGGGGGGCATCATGGCTGCATTCACCACTACATCCGAGGACGAGCAACATCACCAGCCTGGCCAAGCACGATGTCCACCTCTGCCATGTGGAGCTCCACAACACAGTGCTGCGCCACAGGCACCTGCACAAGAGGACAGAGGGCAACAACAGAGAGAGCAACGTCGCAGGAGGCACTACCCTCGCCACAGGGTCTACAGACCGAGGCTCAGCTAGATATAACGACAGCCACATCGCTACCAGGTCTACAATTGAGCATGTTATAGGGCTGCTCAAAATGCGCTTCAGGTGCTTTGATCGTTCTGGGGGAGCGCTTCAATACGCACCAGACAGAGTAGGAAACATTCTAGTCATGTGTTGTGCCTTGCACAACATGGCACAAAGAGAGGGGTGCCGCTTGAGGAGGCCCCATCCACATCTGCCATCCACATTGAGGAGGAGGAGGAAGAGGAGGAACTCATGGGCAAAACAGCGGCTCATCTGGCTGCTCGTGAGGCCAGGGAGTCACTGATATGTGAACAGTTCTCCTAACATCAGACGGTGTGAAGAGTCCAGTCCTCACACCACCTGGATAGAGCAGCGCCCACACCAGCGCCACCACCCCCACCCCCACCCCTCCTTGCACAAAATAGTCGTGCAACTACACATACACCCACTGTAGAGTGACCCAATGGGTGGCATCAAGTGTCGGCGTTCATGGTGAACCTCATGAAAGGGCCTTATTACAGAAGCCAGTCAAGAATGGCCAAGATGTGGCAGTAGTGGTGACAATAATAATATTTAATGTGAGTTTAACAAAAAGCAAATATAAATAAAAAACATGACCGACCATCAAACACCCTTGTGCATCCCCTTCGTGCTTACAAAACCTTTGCCTTATGTTTACAACTACTTCTACGTGGTGCATCCCCTGGGCTGCAGCAGAGGTAGTGGCAGGTTGCTCTTGTTCATGCCCTGACCAATTAGATGCTTTGTGCCTACGCACTCTGGGTTTTGGTGCCCATGAGGGCCTCTCCAAAGACTGCTCCACCTGCACCTGTTCAGGGGCAGACTAAGCAACCTGGAGAGGAGGCAGCATTACGGGTATTGGTTGAGAGCGGGGGGCAACGGGTGAGAAATGGGAACGCTTTGAGTGGCGTCCCCACTTCCATGTCCCCTTTCACTATCATTCCTCCCCTTGGCCAGGGCCACATCACTTCCACCACTCTGCTGGACAACAGTTTGGAGGACATGTGTGAAGCCCTGTAAGACCAGTGCTAGTGTATCTGCCTACCTGTTTAAGGCAGCAGAATGTTGTTCACTGTGAGTCGGAACAGCCATTGTCAGGGCCTGAACGGACTCATTGGTGAGCCGTGCTTGAAGTTCAATGGAGGCTAGCTTTCCCTCTATCGCAGACATTCCCGCATTTACCCGCGACAGTATCTCAGAGATGCCCTCATGTCCCTGTGACAATATCTCAGAGATTGCCTTCCGTACCTGTGCCACCATTCCACTCATGCAGGAGTTGGAATCCTCCATCCTCTGAGCTATTATGGAGAGTGCGGTGGCACCTGTTCCAGCACCTCGCAAATGTGCTGCTGCCCCTCGATCATTCTCCTTTTAAAGGATGGCTCCCAGGGTTCAGTATCTGTGTCCAGCTGAGCAGAGCCTGGAGAGGAGTGCTCCCGCCGACGCTGACTCTCCGCAGCTGCCCCTGCCACCAGTGTCTGCTCGTGCTCACATATGTGTGGTAACTCACCATGCGAGACCCCAACTAACTGCGGACTCTGACCCATCAAGGTGTGAGTATCTGCGCTGGTGGGTGGCTCGCTCAGATGTGACGGTGCACCCTCAGAGGCCGGCAGGTCCTCTGAGGAATCGCCCTCTGTCGTTACAGCGGTAAGAGAACAGAAGGCAATATTAAGCATGATCACAGATGTGTCATGTTGCGATGAGCATACTGAGGTGCTGAAGATGGCAAGGCATGTTAACATCAATTCATATTGTGTGTGCTGAATGTTAAAGTTCTGTTACCAGCCGTTTGTCGGGTGCCAGTCTCGGCGTCCCCGAGGGACAGGCACTCGAGGGTGCGGCTCAGCTCCAGCGCCTCCTGCTCCGTGTCTGTGAAGACGACGATCTGTTGCCGCCCCCCTCCGGTCCTCGTCCTCTCCCGTGCATTCTGGGCTCTTTTCTCCTATAAGGGGAGAAAGTACAGATGCGTGAGTGAGTGATGGTGACGTGGCCAACCGATTAATGCATTGGTTTGGGTGAGCCTGACCGTGAAAGAGATGCATCAGAGTGTGAGTATGAGACAGAGCCATCACATTGGATGAGGATTGGGTTGAGTGCTAGTGGTGGGATCAGAAATGGGGAGTTGAGGAAGTGGTGAGTAAGTGCAGGTAAGTTGAGGATGAGCCTTAAGTGGGTGTGAGGAGTGATGTGATAGAGTAGTGTTGGCAGTGAAGAATGAGTTGGGGGGGGGTAGGGGCGGTGATTGGAAGTTGGAATGTAGGAGAATGAGTAAGTGTACTCACTTTGGCTGACCTAGTTAGGTCATTGAAGCGCTTCCTGCATTGGATCCAGGTGCGGGATATGTTGCTGCTGCTGGTGACCTCCTCTGCCGCATCGAGTCAGGCCTTCTTGGTGGCAGAGGCAGGCCACTTCCTCCCGTCCGCCGGGTAGAAGACATCCCTCCTCCTCCTCACTCCATCCAGCAGCACCTGGATCGAGGCATCGCTAAATCTAGGAGCAACCTTTCCCCTATGCTGCTCCATTGTGCTGTGTGGGTGTTTGCTTCAGGAGCAGCCATTGGAAGACTGCCCCTTTAAATAGAGTTCCAGCTGACAGCCTGTGATGCGGGTCCGCAGTTCGCCCGCTGCGCAGCTTTTGAACGGCAAACCTGGAAGCCACATTAAGTGGCTCCAATTGACCCGCAATCGCACGGGAACCAAACATTTTTTATTGGGCGGGTTACCCACGTGCCCAATCACCCCCCCACCGCCCCCCCGCCGCTGCTATCCAGCCTCCCCACTAATACTGGAGCCCATCTGTCATAGTTTTCCCCATTCACCTAATCTATTAATGTCCCTTTGCAACTTTCTGCTCCTATCTACATAATTTATATGCAAATATAACATCGCTATTCACAAATGCAACACCGCTATTCAAGAAAGGAGGGAGAGAGAAAACAGGGAACGACAGGCCAGTTAGCCTGACATCAGTCATTGAGAAAATGCTGGAATCTACTTAGAAAATCATAATATGATTAGGCAGTGTCAACATGGTTTATGAAAGGGAAATAGTGTATGGCAAACCTATTAGAGTTTTTTGAGGATGTAACTAGCAGGGTAGATAGAAAATAGGAGCAGGAGTAGGCTATTCGGCCCTTCAAGCCTGCTCCACCATTCAATATGATCATGGCTGATCCTCTATCTCAATACCCGCTCTCTCCCCATACCCCTTTTGTGTCTAGAAATCTATCTATCTCCTTGTTAAATATATTCAGTGACTTGGCCTCCACAGCCTTCTGTGGTAGAGAATTCCACAGGTTCACCACTCTCTGAGAGAAGAAATTTCTCTATCTCAGTCCTGAATGACCTATCCTGTGTCCTGAGACAGTGACTCTTGTTCTAGAGGGAAACATCCTCCCTGCATCCAGTCTGTCTAGCCCTGTCAGAATTTTATATCTTTCAATGAAATCCCCTCTCATTCTTCTAAACTCTAGTGAATACAGGCCTAGTCGACCCAATCTCTCCTCATACTACAGTCCTTCCATCCCAGGAATCAGTCTGGTGAACTTTTGCTGCACTCCCTCTATGGCAAGTATATCCTTTGTTAGGTAAGGAAACCAAAACTGCACACAATACTCCAGGTGTGGTCTCACCAAGGCCCTGTATAACTGCAGTAAGACATCCTTGCTCCTGTACTCAAATCCTCTTGCAATGAAGGCCAACATACCATTTGCCTTCCTAACTGCTTGCTGCACCTACATGTTTGCTTTCAGTGACTGGTGTACAAGGACACCCAGGACCCTTTGTACATCAACATTTCCCAATGTATCAACATTTAAATAATACTCTGCCTTTCTGTTTTTCCTTCCGAACTGGATTTATCCACATTATACTGCATCTGCCATGTATTTGTTCCATTCACTCAACTTGCTAAATCGCCTTGAAGCCTTTTTGCATCCTCCTCACAACTTACAATCCCACCTAGTTTTGTGTCATCAGCAAACTTGGAAATATTACATTTGGTTCCTTCAACCAAATCATTGATATATATTGTGAATAGCTGGGGCCCAAGCACTGATCCCTGCGGTACCCCACTAGTCACCGCCTGCCACCCCGAAAAAGACCCATTTATTCCTACTCTCTGTTTTTTGATTGTTAACCAATTTTCAATCCATTACCACCAAACCCAAGTGTTTTAATTCTGCACACTAACCTCTTATGTGGGACTTTATCAAAGGCCTTCTGAAAATCCAAATAAACCACATCCACTGGTTTTCCTTTATCTATTCTATCAGTTACATCCTCAAAAAACTCCAGTAGGTTTGTCAAACATGATTTCCCTTTCATAAATCCATGTTGATTTTGACTAATCCCATTGATATTTTCTGTTATCACAGCCTTTATAATAGACTCTAGCATTTACCCTGCTACTGATGTTAGGCTAACCGGTCTGTAATTCCCTGTTTTTTCTCTCCCTCCTTTTTTAAATGTCTTTGTGTCACTGATTACATCATTAATTTTCTCCTGAATCTGCAAAAAGTTGTCAACCATCTACTTCGAAGACACTAAAACTTGATGTTGTTCATCCAATGTCCCTGTCACTATCCTTGTCTCCCCTATCATAATGTCCTTCGCACGACTTCATTATGTTCCCACATGCTTCCTACATCTATCCTGTTTCAAGTGGCCGTCCATGATGTAGCCCCTATACCCAACATTCAGCCACTTTCCAACTTTATCTCTGTCCACTGCAGGGTGTGAGGTTATTCCTTGGGTCTGCATCTACATCTCGATCTGAGTTTCTCGCCATAAACTGTCTAAGTTTCTTGGACAACATCTGTTGGTGGAGCCTCTCATAAGTTTCACTGCACAAACCTGGTTACAGTGCAATTTTTGAAAAATTAAACAGAACAGGGAAGATTTCAAATCTCACATTATTATGTAGGGTCTGGCATGTTTTGAAAACCAATAAACTATTGCTGGGGCCCTTGTCCGCAACTGGGCATCCGGTAGAGACCGAATGGGCAATTGCACCTCGACTCTGCATTCTAGATTACTTTAAAGCAGAAGGACCAGGATGACACCCTACTGGCTCCTCTACTGGGTATGCAATCGGCATGTTGCTTTCAGACCTGAAGGAAATTGAGAGAGCTAGTCGTAGCCTGTGTCCCATATAGAGTATGCCAAAAGGCCCAATGTCTCAATCTTTACTGGTGTTCGCACTCATCCGACATCAGTTGATAGCAACCGGTTCTTTTCCCTTGCCGATACATGTACACATCAATCAAAGCCCTTTGCCTGCTGGGGACATGTGCTAAAAAGTCCAGTATTGACCATGACCTGGTATCATTGGTGATATAACTCATGACACAGTCCCAGCTGTCCTGAAGGTGTTCAGCTTCACCAAGGGGCAAGATGCAGCTCAACAAGATAGCTAGCAATAGGTTCATTGTTCAACCTTGGTAATATGTAATATTCCTGCAAGATGTAATATATGCTCTTGGTTACTATCTGACACAATTATTTATTTATTTATATGGTAAGCGTAAAACATATGACTTGCATTGACCAAATTAAGGAAACAGTGTTTTGTACAAATGTAAAGCACAAAAGTTTTCTTCAAATCTCACATATTTTGGGGGCACAATCTTAAATTGAAATAAACTTATTTGACAACCTTATTCATGCTTTCAAGCACCTTAAAAATATTGATCCCTGTAATGGGTTATGAACTCAGATAGTGGCAAATTTTATGTGATAATTATGGGTCTCGAGCCCAAGAATATCAACGTAGTTTAAATAACTAGCTGTAGTGGCCACTCAGAGAAAAACAGTCATATAATTTGATAATTTAATCAAACACACAATCTATCAATTACTCCAAATTAGTTCAAAACTAAAAACAGAAGGACTCAACATCTCAAAAATAATATGCTTATGGAAAAGATATTGATAAAGAGGGTAGAGTTGACACCAAAAACAAACATCACACAGATATTTTTAATAGAGACTTTCAAACAAAAGAAGTGCTGTAGCTTGTTAAACGTTTGTAGCATTCTTAATGTTAAGCCATCAGTAAATTTACTGCTTACTAAATCACAGATTAATTGACACCCTCCTGACCTTCCTCCTTGGTTTCAGTTGAGGGGGTGTCACGTTGTATTCTCCTGAGGCAAGCCACTGTGGTCTTGCAATAGGTCGAACTCGAAGCTCCATGTTTGTTACATTCATAGGATTGGGGTGTGGCCACCAGTCATCAGCACTCTAAATCTCATGCTGGCCATGCTACCCTTAAGTTCGGGTCTGCTATACCGTTTTAACTGATTTGAATGAACCAGCAATCGTGGGATTGATGGTGGGTCCCTGACAGTGTATTTTGTATGCCTGTGGACTTAGTTTGTCGATAATGGGATAAGGGCCTTCAAAATTTGGTTTCCATTTTCCTTCACACCTGTTTAGGCGGACCATCACTTGGTTGCCTATATCATACCCTTCTGAATTAGTCTGAGTCCGGCCCAGTGGGCCTATTCGGGCGTGTCAATAATTGCACTTGTTGTAAGTGCAGTTGTAACTGCTGCATCCGGGTGTCCATTTTTACGCCCTCTAGCTGAGGTGCTGATAAATGCCATCCACACTTCAGGGAGGCACATCTTTCTACCGGTCATTATTTTGAACCGGTTATACCCTGTGCTTTTAGAAGGAGTGCCTCAAGTGGCCATTAGAAGGAGGGGTAGTAAGCCATCCAACAGTTTTCCTGAATCGGAGAGGGACTTGGCTAACCTATTCTTTATGGTTCAATTCATTCGTTCCACTATTCCTGCCACTTGAAGATTATATGGAGTATGGAATCGCTGCTGAATTCTTAATAATCGCATAACTTCACCAGTGAAATGGGTTCCTTGATCTGATTCAATAGTTTCTGGCAACCCCCATCGGGTGAATACATGTTCATTCAGGACCTTTGCTGTATGATGGGTGGTGTTTCTTACCACAGGAAAGGCCTCCATCCATTTCCAGAAACAGTCTACCACTACCAGGGCATATTCCTTCTTTTGCGCAGTGCGAGGCAAGGACCCAATGTAGTCAATCTGCAGGCATTTCCATGGCCCTGTTGTGGCTTTATTATGTTTCGGTGGAATTTAAATTTTTGGGCCAGGGTCATACGTGGCATATGTGGGATACATTGGTTTACCACTTCCTTAACAGTGTCACCCATTGCAGGCCACCATATGTTCTGGAGTAGCCTCTGACTCAGGTCACCTCCCTTCTGATGTCAGCTGGATCTCCAAGAAGATCGCGCATATTGACACAGACATCAAGTTTCTACAGAGCTGCAAGAAAGCAGACAAGATCCCAAAAGGACTACAGATCACGAACCCAAGATAGAGTCCATACTCTCAGCCTATACTCAGCACACAGCAGACCAGCTACGAGACACCGCCAAACAGACGAGGCAACGGAACTACGCTGCCTACATGAAAACCAAAAGCAGGAAGCTTGAGAAACTCTGCATCACCACCAGCATCAACCAAGCCTCCCCCGGTACCACGGTTGCAACCACAGGTGAGAGTGACTGCTCTTGACATCAAGGCAGCATTTGACCGAGTGTGGCACCAAGGAGCCCTAGTAAAATTGAAGTCAATAGGAATCAGGGGAAAAACTCTCCAGTGGCTGGAGTTATTCCTAGCACAAAGAAAGATGGTAGTGGTTTGTTGGAGGCCAATCGTCTCAGCCCCAGGACACTGCTGCAGGAGTTCCTCAGGACAGTGTCCTAGGCCCAACCATCTTCAGCTGCTGCATCAATGACCTTCCCTCCATCAGAAGGTCAGAAATGGGGATGTTCGCTGATGATTGCACAGTGTTCAGTTCCATTCGCAACCCCTCAGATAATTAAGCAGTCTGAGCCCGCATGCAGCAAGACCTGGACAACATCCAGGCTTGGATTAATAAGTGGCAAGTAACATTCGCGCCAGACAAGTGCCAGGCAATGACCATTTCCAACAAGAGAGAGTTTAACCACCTCACCTTGGCATTCAACGGCATTACCATCACCGAATCCCCCGCCATCAACATCCTGGGGGTCACCATTGACCAGAAACTGAACTGGACCAGCCAAATAAATACTGTGTCTACAAGAGCAGGTCAAAGGCTGGGTATTCTGCGGCGAGAGACTCATCTCCTGACTCCCCAAAGCCTTTCCAAGTCAGGAGTGTGATGGAATACTCTCCACTTGCCTGGATGAGTGCAGCTCCAACAACACTCAAGAAGCTTGACACGATCCAGGACAAAGCAGCCTGCTTGATTTGCACCCCATCCACCACCCTAAACATTCACTCCCTTCACCACCGGCGCATAGTGGCTGCAGTGTGTACCATCCACAGGATGCACTGCAGCAACTCGCCAAGGCTTCTTCGACAGCACCTCCCAAACCCCTGATCTCTACCACCTAGAAGGACAAGAGCAGCAGACACATGGGAACAACACCACCTGCACGTTCCCCTCCAAGTCACACACCATCCCGACTTGGAAATATATCGCCGTTCCTTCATCGTCACTGGGTCAAAATCCTGGAACTCCCTTCCTAACAGCACTGTGGGAGAACCGTCATCACACGGACTGCAGCGGTTCAAGAAGGCGGCTCACCACCAACTTCTCAAGGGCAATTAGGGATGGGCAATAAATGCTGGCCTTGCCAGCGACACCCACATCCCGTGAACGAATAAAAAAAAAATGATTTGCAAAATTTGATCAAAGAATTATGAAATCCCTGGGGTAAACAGGTCCACTTATGTTGCTGCTCGCTCAAGGTAAAAGTGAACTTATGCTGACACTCTTGGGTCAGGGGAATGGACTAAAATCCATTTGAAATGTCCAGCACTGAGAAGACGGCGGATTCCGCCGAGGTCTTCCTGGGGATCTCGGGGGACGAGGCAACTGTTGGGGTATGGCCAGGATGTATTTGTTAACCTTCCTGTAGTCTATGGTCAAATGCTATGACCCGTCAGGTTTCCTGACTGGCCAGATGGGGGAATTGTAGGTGCTGTCCGTTTTGCATAGTACGCCCTGATCCACTAGTGAGTGCAGCACATTCATCACTGGTCCTTCTGCCTCCCTTGGGAAGTAGTACTGCCTCGCTGGCCGCGGGGGATCAAGTTCTGGTATCTGGACCTCACGATCCATCCTACCGCACTCGTTCTTATGTGTAGCCCAGCAACCGGCATTCCCCAATATGGTGTCAATGTCCACCTATTCGTTTTGTAGAAGGCGCCTTAGATCATACATTTGTTTTATCTCCACACACCAGATCTTCCCCTCATGTTGAATAACTATTACTTATTGTCTTGCACCTTTTTCTACTTGCCACAGACAGCAGTTAACTATATCCACCATAATGTCATGGCTACCTAGCCAGTCCACTCCCAATATACCATCCTCTGGCTCTCCCTGCTTTCTAGTGCGTACTATATTATGATGCGTAGTCATATTTCCTATGGTTAATCCAGTTTTTTTTTAATTCATTCATGGGATGTGGGCGTCACTGGCAAAGCCAGCATTTATTGCCCATCCCTAATTGCCCTATTGCCCTTGAGAAGGTGGTGGTGAGCCGCCTTCTTGAACCGCTGCAGTCCGTGTGTTGAAGGTTCTCCCAGATGGTCATTGCCTGGCACTTGCCTGCCGCAAAAGTTACTTGCCACTTATCAGCCCAAGACTGGATGTTGTCCAGGTCTTGCTGCATGTGGGTATGGACTGCTTTATCATCTGAGGGGTTGCAAATAGAACTGAACACTGTGCAATCGAACGTCCCCATTTCTGACCTTATGATGGAGAGAAGGTCATTAATGAAGCAGCTGAAGATGTTTGGGCCTAGAACACTGTCCTGAGGGACTCATGCAGCAATGTCCTCGGGCTGAGATAATTGGCCTCCAACAACCACTACCATCTTCCTTTGTGCTAGGTATGACTCCAGCCACTGGAGAGATTTCCCTCTGATTCCCATTGACATCAATTTTACTAGGGCTCCTTGATGCCACACTCGGTCAAATGCTGCCTTGATGTCAAGAGCCAGTCACTCTCACCTCACCTCAACTCTTTTGTCCATGTTTGGACCAAGACTGTAATGAGGTCTGGAGCCGAGTGGTCCTGGCAGAACCCAAACTGAGCTTCGGTGAGCAGGTTATTGGTGAGTAAGTGCCGCTTGATAGCACTGTCAACGACACCTTCCATCACTTTGCTGATGATTGAGAGTAGACTGATGGGCCAGATTGAATTTGTCCTGTTTTTGTGGACTGGACATAGCTGGGCAATTTTCCACTTTATTGGCTTGATGCCAGTGTTGTAGCTATATTGCAACAGCTTGGCTAGAGGCGCATCTAGTTCTGGAGCACAAGTCTTCAGCACTACAGCTGGGATGTCGTCGGGGCCCATAGCCTTTGCTGTATCCAATGCACTCAGCTGTTTCTTGATATCACGTGGAGTGAATCAAATTAGCTTCTATGATGGTGGGGATCTCGGGAGGAGGTCGAGATAAATCATCCACTCAGCACTTCTGGCTGAAGATTGTTGCAAATGCATCAGCATTGTCTTTCACACTCAGGTGTTGGACTCTGCCATCATTGAAGATGGGGATGTTCACGGAGCCTCCCCCTCCCATTAGTTGTTTAATTGCCCACCACCATTAGTCAAAATCTTTTCCCAAAGGTAGGGGAGTCTATAACGAGGGGGCATAGGTTTAAGGTGAAAGGGGAGAGATACAAAAGGGTTCAGAGGGGCAATTTTTTCACTCAAAGGGTGGTGAGTGTCTGGAACGAGCTGCCAGAGGCAGTAGTAGAGGCGGGTACAATTTTGTCTTTTAAAAAGCATTTGGACAGTTACATGGGTAAGATGGGTATAGAGGGATACGGGCCAAGTGCAGGCAATTGGGACTAGCTTAGTGGTATAAACTGGACGACATGGACATGTTGGGCCGAAGGGCCTGTTTCCATGTTGTAAACTTCTATGATTCTATGATTCTATTCACGACTGGATGTGGCAGGACTGCAGAGCTTTGATCTGATCCGTGGTTTTGGGATTGCTTAGCTCTGTCTATAGCATGCTGCTTCTGCTGTTTAGCATGCATGTAGTCCTGTGTTGTAGCTTCACCAGGTTGGCATCTCATTTTTAAGTATACCTGTTGCTGCTCCTGGCATGCTCTTCTACACTCCTCATTGAACCAGAGTTGATCCCCTGCCTTGTTGGTAATGGTAGAATGAGGGATATGCCAGGCCATGGGGTTACAGATTGTGCTGGAATACAATTCTGCTGCTGATGATGGCCCACAGCCCCTCATGGATGCCCAGTTTTGAGCTGCCAGATCTGTTCTGAATCTATCCCATTTAGCACGGTGGTAGTGCCACACAACATGTTGGATGGTGTCCTCAGTGTGAAGACGGGACTTCGTCTCCATAAGCACTGTGAGGTGGTCACTCCTACCAATACTGTCATGGACAGATGCATCTGTGACAGGTAGATTGGTGAGGACGAGGTCAAGTAGATTTCTCCCTCATGTTGATTCACTCGCCACCTCCCACAGGCTCAGTCTGGCAGCTATGTCCTTCAGGATTCAGCTAGCACCGTCAGTAGTGGTGCCACCGAGCCACTCTTGGTGATATACATTGAAGTCCCTCACCCAGAGTAAATTCTGTGCCCTTGCTACCCTCAGTGCTTCCTCCAAGTGGTGCTCAATGTGGAGGAGGATTGATTCATCAGCTGAGGGAGGGTGGTATGTGCTAATCCACCTAAAGTTTCTACTATTTCCCCTTTCTCTCCACCTCCTCCAAATCCTCCTAACTCTATAAATCCCTTAAAACCAAACTGTTGTGGTTTGTCTCTCCACAGACACGTTTGAGATGCCCCGGTGTGAACTAGTAGTACTCTGGAATGGCCTCTTACCCAAGCGTCAACACGGGGTTTGCTGTGGGGGTCCATATGTAATCGACTAATGGACCCGTTTACCAGCGAGGCTGAAAATCGTCAATTGTATACTGGCCGCAGTCATCTAGATTGGACGGCTGGGTGCTGTCTATCTGCCCTTCTTTTCAGGTTTACCCATATGCCTTTCCAGTTGTTCTACCTTTTTCCTCAAGTGTTCTTTCTCTGACTTCTCTCCCTCACTACTTCCCTTTGGGTGAGCTGTGCTTGTCATCTTCTTAGGCTATTCTCGGGATGAAATTACCTGTCTGGCCACATTGCCAGCAGTCTGGTCCTGACCGGTCTCTGGTTAGAGCAGGAAGGGGGCAGGACGGTACTGCGATCTTCCCTCGTTCCTCCAGAGTGGAGACATTGGGCCTCTCTGGGGTTGTACTGCATGTATTTTGGCTGCCCCTGCCTTGTGCTGTTCGCATTTGCGGTTCATCCACCCCATTACCCATGCCTCATTATGGGTTTCTAGAATGGGGGATCACATATCATTAATGGTTCCGTATCTATCATTTAATGCCCCTGGAGATACTGGATCCATTGCTTTGTGCCAGAGATGCCCAAATTCATCCGATCTACAGTAGGGAAGGCGCCTTTATAGTGGTTCCATATATGGTCCGAAAAAACCTGTAGGATTTCGCTAGGTTCCTGTCTACATTCTAATAGCCCTTTTAAGGCCGTTCAGTTTGAATTTGTTCCATGCCCCTTAACTTGCCATACAATCCCTTTTGCTTCATCCCAGGTTCCTTCTCCATTTTTAAGGGTTCCTGGGATTGCCTTATATACCTCTGGGTGGCATACATGAAGTAATAACTTCACCCTTTCCTTAACATCACTGTCGTGTCAATCAGAGGCTTGTTCGATCATAGCCAGACTGGTACCCGGGTCCTCTTGGACCTTTATGGCTGAGATGTTATGTGCCATCTCTTTTAACTGTCGGGCATCGTAGGGGCTGGCCGTCTCCCCTGTGGGTTCCCCTATTGCATACCTTTATCGGCATCATTCCAGCCATGGGACTTTGGCCAGTGTCTCCCTCATAAGGCAGCTCTCTCTCCCTTTCTTCCTCTTTCCTTCTCTTGTACGTCTTGTACTCATAGGCTGCCAAATCCTCTCGGGGGAGGATATCATTGGTACTAATATACCTTTTGGCAAACATTATACCCTTGTGTTGTTTCAATTGCTCCTTTAATTCACTAATCTATTTTTTACATTGCTCGTGATTGCCCCATTTATTAGCCTTACGCACCCACCACAGTGTGGACCCTAATTCCTCCACGTATACCTCGAGTTTCCCCGCTAGCTCCTTTTGTTCTGCTAGATCCACCATGTACTCTCCCACTCACCATGCCTTATTGCTACTATCTGTCTGCAGCCGTGACGCCGCGAGACTTTCACGGCACAGTGTTTTGATGGCTAACACTTTCTGACTTTCTTCCGTTTCTAGATTATGCTGTTTAATCATCTCTCCTTGCCTACTTAATTCTGTCTTTAATTTGGTTACCTGTAGAGTTTACCACAGTGAGAGTACTGCTTTCCAATCATCTTTCTTAAGTTTCTTTTCCTGTAGCACATCTGTAGCATGACTTCTATCGGTATCTTTTATCAATGTTCTACATAACCCTAATTTACCATCGACATATTTCTGAAGTGTCGTCACCAAACCTTCTTGCATCTCTGCCATGGTTTCCGCAAAGATATATATATATCTCTGCCCCGAGGAATCGGCTACTGCTTTTTGGTTCCAACTGTACACTCCTCCCCAGACGTCTAATTACTTTGGAGCGGCCTTATAAGAAGTCTCACATATTACAATCACTTAAACAACTTGTGCCCACCCAGGGATATCACTATGTTGGAAAATATTATTGCTGCTACCAAGGGTTGTTAATTGATTAGGGACTAAAAAGGAGACCTACACATGGAGGCAGAGGGCGTGGCTGAGGTATAAAATGAGTAATTTGCATCTGTCTTTACCACGGAAGAAGATTCTGCCAAAGTCACAGTAAAAGAGGTAGTTGAGATGCTGGATGGGCTAAAAATGGATAAAGAGGAGGTACTCGAAAGGCTGGTTGTACTTAGAGTAGATAAGTCACCAGATCCGGATGGGATGCATCCTAGATTGCTGAGGGAAGTAAGTGTGGAAATTGTGGAGGTACTGGCCATAATCTTCCAATCCTCCTTAGATACAGGGGTGGTGCCAGAGGACTGGAGAATTGCAAATGTTACACCCTTGTTCCAAAAAGGGAGTAAGGATAAACCCAGCAACTATAGGCCAGTAAATTTAACCTCGGTGGTGGGGAAAAATTTTGGAAACAATAATCAGGGACAGAATTAACAGTCACTTGGACAAGTGTGGATTAAATAAGGAAAGTCAGCACGGATTTGTCAACAGCAAATCATGTGTAACTAACCTGATTGAGTTTTTTGATGAGGGCACTGCGGTTGATGTTGTGTACGTGGACTTCCAAAAGGCGTTCGATAAAGTGCCAGCAAAGTAGAAGCCCATAGAATAAAAGAGGCAGTGGCAGCATGGATATGAAATTGGCTAAGTGACAGGAAACAGAGAGCAGTGGTGAACGGTTGTTTTTCGGACTGGAGGAAGGTAAATAGTGGTGTTCCCCAGGGGTCGGTACTAGGACCATTCTTTTCTTGATATATATTAATGACTTGGACTTTGGTACAGGGAACAATTTCAAAATTTGCAGATGACACAAAATTTAGAAGTGTAGTGAACAGTGAGGAGGATAGTGATAGACTTCAAGAGGACATAGACAAGCTGGTGGAATGGGTGGACACATGGCAGATAAAATTTAATGCAGAGAAATGCGAAGTGATACAATTTGGTCGTAAGAACGAGGAGAGGCAATATAAATTAGTGGGTACAATTCTAAAGGGGGTGCAAGAACGGAGCGACCTGTGCACAAATCGCTGAAGGTGGCAGGGCAGGTTGAGAAAGTGGTTAAAAAATCATACGGGATCCTGGACTTTATAAATAGAGGCATAGAATACAAAAGCAAGGAAGTTTTGATGAACCTTTATAAAACACTGGTTTGACCATAACTGGAATATTGTGTCCAGTTCTGGGCACCGCACTTTAGGAAGGATGTGAAGGCCTTAGAGAGTGTGCAGAAAAGATTTACTAAAATGGTTCCAGGGATGAGGGACTTCAGTTATGTGGATAGACTGGAGAAGCTTGGATTGTTCTCCTTAGAGCAGAGAAGATTGAGAGGAGATTTGACAGGTGTTCAAAATCATGAGGGGTTTAGGCAGAGCAGATAGAGAGAAACTGTTCCCATTGGCAGAGAGGTCGAGAATCAGAGGATACAGATTTAAGGTAATTGGCAAAAGAACCAAAGGCGACATGAAGAAAAACTTTTTTACACAGTGAGTGGTTGCGATCTGGAATGCACTGCCTAAAGGGGTGGTGGAGACGGATTCAATCGTGGCTTTCAAAAGGATAAGTACTTGAAGGAACAAAATTTGGAGGGCTACAGGGAAAGGCCGGAGGAGTGGGACTAACTGGATTGCTCTTGCAGAGAGCTGGCAAGGGCTCAACGGGCCGAATGACCTCCTTCTGTACTGCAACCATTCTATGATTCTATGATTCCATGATACTAATCCTTTTCAATAATATTCCACACGGTTTGCACATAAGCGTGTTTGTAACAGCAGGTTTTAATACACGCTCAAGAACAATGTTCTAAAACAGTTATATCAAACAACAAGCATTTCCCGCAAATGTCAAGGTGATCAAGTTTGGCCTCCGTAGGGTTGTGAACCTCCGACTGTCCCTAGAGCTCTAAAATTGGGGTCCCATATGCTCGGTTTTTATATTGTTCGGCTGCTATGTTCTGCTGATACCAGTTCTATGATGATAGACTGCTTCAGCAGTCTTTCAATGATCAGTTCTATGGTGCTAACTGTTTCAACAGTCTTTCAATTATCCAAGTAATTTCAATTGTTCTTAGTAATCACATCCCTTATCTAGCTGCAGACTTCATGACCCAGCATGTCTTTGTAACCCAGAGATGAGAAGCTCCGTCTCCACAAGTACCACTGTCTTGGAAATGCCTGGGGCTTGTTGGGATACTTGACTATGTTTTGGTATAAACCATATTCTTGCAACCACACAAGAAGGAAGTTTTGTAGCTGGTAGGAAGACAAACAGGAAAGGCTGTAGGAGCTGTTGTGCCACAATCAGGTTAGTAAAGGCAGGGCAAGGAGGCACATATGTCATTTCAGCTTTATATAGACTGACAAAGAACAGCAATGGACGTATTATTTCTTCAAGGTGTCATGCACATGTATATAAAGCTAAACAAGCTTTTGTGTTTTTGGATGACTTGGAGAAAGAAGCCAATGGCTCAGACGGTCAGCTGAGCTCATCAAGATCCACAACTCTTGCCCCACCTTCATCAACTCCATTATGGAACCTGATCTGCTCCAGCACCAGCTGGTCCTTCTCAAGATGTAGGCACCTTGAGAAGGACATGATGGGGATTACAGTTCCAAAAGGCTTACAGAGACAGTCAGCAGCTCTGGCATCTCAGGTAGTAGTTAGAAAAAGTACCAGATTAGATAGCTGTGCAAGATTACTGGCACCATAAGAACATAAGAAATAGAAGCAGGAGTAGGCCATATGCCCCCTCAAGCCTGCTCCGCCATTCAATCAGATCATGGCTGATCTTCGACCTCAACTCCACTTTCCAGCCTGATCCCCATATCCCTTGATTCCCCTAGATCTATCTATCTCAGCCTTGAACATATTCAATGACTCAGGATCCATAGCCCTCTGGGTTAGAGAATGCCAAAGATTCACAACCCTCTGCATGAAGAAATTCCTTCTCATCTCAGTCTTGAATGGCCAACCCCTTTTCCTGCGACTATGCCCTCTAGTTCTAGTCTCTCCAGCCAGGGGAAACAATCTACCAGCATCTACCCTGTCAAGCCCCCTCATAACCTTATATTTTTCAATGAGTTCACCTCTCATTCTTCTAAACTCCAGAGAGTATAGGCCCGTTCTACTCAACTTCTCTTCATAGGACAACCTACCCATCCCAGGAATTAATCTAGTGAACCTTTGTTGTGCTGCCTCTAAGGGAAGTATATCCTTTCTTAGAAACGATTGGTTGGTGATGTGCTGCAAAATTGTTACTACCAGTCAGGAAACAAAATAAATGTTCAGAAACTGGTACAATTCATATCTTAACTTGCAATGTTTTAGAATGGTTTGCAAGTGTCTGGGCTGATATTTGATAAATGGGAGCAATGTGGTTTGCTGGGAATGCTGAAGATTTTTGGCATGTTGGATTCTGAGGGAGAGGCAGTGGGACAGTGTTGTTAGGACTGTTAATGCAGTGGGAAGATGTGGCTCTCCAGAGAAGGTGCCCTGAATCAGTTGATCAACAGCAATGGATTCTCTTGGATTGCCTTTCCTTGGTTCTGCAGGCTACCTTCATTCCCCTGATACTTTCGGCTATACTCCTGCTCCTACACAACAAGCCCTGTTTTTAATGTCAAGTTATATAGCATGCAGCACATCATCGCTCTCCCGGACCCTCGTGCTGGATTGCACTGCGGAGCCCCAACAAACCTGTCAAGGCATCTGGAACGATCCTTCAACGTTCCAGTCCTTGCTTTATTATAATCCTGGTTCAAGAATGGAGCTGTTTACGTCCTGAGGAACTGCACAGGTGTCAACAAAGGGTATCCCTTATCACCCAGGGTCTAAGCAGGCACTTGTCATTTTGAAATAGCAATGGCGCCGTGGACTGCTTCAAAATAAACAAAACATGGCAGCTCCCAGGGAAACAACGCTAGTGGTAACAAAATCCAGGTTGACTCTCCAGTGCCATACTGAGGGAATGCTGCACTGTCGGAGGTGCAGTCTTTCAGATGAGATGTTAAACCTACCCTCTTAGGTGGATGTAAAAGATCCCATTTCGAAGAAGCACAGGGGAGTTCTCCCTGGCGTCCTGACCACTATTTAACCGTCAAACAACATCACTAAAAAAACAGATTCTCTGGTCGTTATCACATAGAATTACAGAGAATTACATAGAATGTACAGCACAGAAACAGGCCATTCAACCCAACGGGTCCTTGCCGGTGTTTATGCTCCACACGAGCCTCCTCCTTCCATACTTCATTTAACCCTATCATCATATCCTTCCATTCCTCTCTTCCTCAGTGTTTATCTAGTTTCCCCTTAAATGCATTTGTGCTAGTCGCCTCAACTACTCCTTGTGGTAGCAAGTTCCACATTCCAACCACTCTCTGGGTAAAGAGGTTTCTCCTGAATTCCCTATTCGATGTATTGGTGATTATTATATATTTTGCCCCTAGTTCTGGTCTCCCCTGCAAGTGGAAACATCTTCTCTACGTCTACCATATCAAACCCTATCCTAATCTTAAAGACCTCTATCAGATCACCCCTCAGTCTTCTCTTTTCTAGAGAATAGAGCCCCAGCCTGCTCAATCTTTCCTGATAGGTATAACCTTTCAGTTCTGGTATCATCCTAGAAAATCTTTTTTGCACCTTCTCCAGTGCCTCTATATCCTTCTTATAATATGGAGAACAGAACTGTGCGTAGTACTCCAAGTGTAGTCTAACCATGGTTCTCTACAAGTTTAACATAACTTCCATGCTTTTCATTTCTATCCCTTGAAAAATGAACCCCAGAGCTTTGTTTGCCTTTTGTATAACCTTATTAACCTATGTTGCTACTTTTAGTAATTTGTGTATCTGTACCCCCAGATCCCTCTGCTCCTCTACTCAACAATGACTTTTATTATCCAAGCAGTATGTGGCCCCCTTATTCTTCCTACCAAAATGTAATATCTCACACTTATCTATATTGAAATTCATTTGCTAATCACATGCCCATTCTCCAAGTTTATTAATGTCTTCCTGTATTTTGTCACAGTCCTCCTCAGTATTAACTATACCCCCCAATTTGGTGTCAATAACAAGGAGACTAACATGGTGGGCATGGCATCAGAAGAAGAGATCAAAAAAGATGTAAACATTTGAGATAGAACGGGGGGAGATAATTGATTAACTAATCAAACTTATCCTCTCTAAGTTTGATTAGTTAATCAATTATCTCCCCCCGTTCTATCTCAAATGTTTTTACATCTTTTTTGATCTCTTCTTCTGATGTCATGCCCACCATGTTAGTCTCCTTGTTATTGGCAAAGTAATTATTTAATATTTCTGCCATTTCACTGTCACTACCTGTGGGTTTATCATGTGTAACCCTTAGTGGCCTATCCCTATCCTGATTTTTCTTTTGTTATTTATGTGTCTATAGAATACTTTATTTCTTTTTATGTTCCTTGACAATTTATTTTGTAGTTTCTCTTTGTCTTCCTAATTGTTTTTTTAACTTCTTTCCTAATCTCTTCATATTCCCTTTGTCATCCTTTCCTTTATTGTTTATGTACTTAGAGTATCCTTTTTCTTTAGTTTCAACTTTGTCCTTATTTCTTTATTCATCCGTGATGTATTATTACTGGCTTGTTTGCTCTTGCTTTTTAATGGGATATATTTCTCCTGGACTCTACTGATCACCGCTTTAAATGTTTCCCACTGCTGTTCTATTTCTTTGTTTATCAGTAAATTTTTCCAGTTTATTTTCCCTAGTTCCATTCTCATCCCCTGAAAATCAGCTTTTTTTCCAATATATGCAGAGGGCATGGCTGAGGTACTAAATGAATACTTTGTATCTGTCTTTGCCAAGGAAGAAGATGCTGCCAAAGTCACAGTAAAAGAGGAGGTAGTTGAGATACTGGATGGACTAAAAATGGATAAAGAGGAGGTACTAGAAAGGCTGGCTGTACTTAAAGTACAGCCAGCCTTTCTAGTACACCGGCATCTCCACATCGTACTTAAAGTAGAAAGTCATCCATTCCAGATGGGGATGCATCCTAGGTTACTGAGAGAAGTAAGGGTAGAAATAGCAGATTTGTTAAAGGCAAATCATGTTTAACTAATTTGATTGAGTTTTTTGATGAGATAACAGAGGACAATGCAGTTGATGTTGTGTATGTGGACTTTCAAAAGGCGTTTGATAAAGTGCACATAATATACTTGTCAGCAAAATTGAAGCCCATGGAATAAAAGGGGAAGTGGCAGCATGAAATTGGCTAAGTGACAGGAAACAGAGAGTAGTGGTGAACGGTTGTTTTTCAAACTGGAGGGAGGTGTACAGTGGTGTTCCCCAGGGGTCAGTACTAAGACCACTGCTTTTTTTGACATATATTAATGACTTGGACTTGGGTGTACAGGGCACAATTTCAAAATTTGCAGATGACACAAAACTTGAAAGTGTAGTAAACAGTGATGAGGATAATAATAGACTTCAAGAGGACATAGACAGGCTGGTGGAATGGGCAGACACATGAAATTTATTGCAGAGAAGTGCAAAGTGATATATTTTGGCAGGAAGAATGAGGAGAGGCAATATAAACTAAATGGTACTATTCTAAAGGGGGTGCAGGAACAGAGAGACCTGGGGGTATATGTACACAAACCTTTGAAGGTGGCAGGACAGGTTGAGAAAGCGGTTTAAAGGATCCTGGGCTGTATAGAGGCACAGAGTATAAAAGCAAGGAAGTTATGATGAACCTTTATAAAACACTGGTTCGGCCACAACGGGAGTGTTGTGTCCAATTCTGTGCACTGCACTTTAGGAAGGATGTGAAGGCCTTAGAGAGGGTGCAGAAAAGATTTACTAGCATGGTTCCAGGGATGAGGGACTTCAGTTACGTGGATAGACTGAAGAAGCTGGGGTTGTTCTCCTTACAGCAGAGAAGTTGGAGCGGCAGAGGCGGCCGGAGTGGACCTAGTGGAGCATCAGAGGCGGGGGAGTGAATGAAATAAAGCCCAGGATCGAATACCTACTCTCACTCGGAGAGGCGAGTCTTCCGGAGACAGTCAGTGGGAAACGAAAAGAAAACAAGGAGTAACGTCATAGGACAGCAGGTAGGTGATTGGCTGGTAAGTTTTACAGCTTTTTGCCCTCTGAGTCAGGGAATTGGGTAAAATTAAATTAAAAGCTGGAAGCGTAAAACTGCTGTTAGTTAATTAAATTTAATAGCTTAAATTAGTTTATTAACTAGACTAATAAAACTATATGTAGGGGAAGGAGCTGATTGGCTGGTAGCTGGTGAGCGTTTCTTTTTCTGGAAGTGTTTTTTTTAAGGCTTAATTTATTTTTGTTAAGTTTAGTAAACAACAAAATAAATCGAGGCATGGCAGGGCAGCTCACACCCGTCGAATGTACGGCCTGTGCCATGTGGGAACTCCAGGACGCTTCCCAGGACTAACTGGATTGCTCTTACAAAGAGCCGACACGGGCTCGATGGGCCGAATGGCCTCCTTCTGAGCTGTAACCATTCTATGATTTCATGATTCCATGCTTCTTATTACTTTGGTCTTTGTTGTTTGTGGGACCTTGCTGTGCACAAATTGGCTGCCACGTTTCCTACATTACAACAGTGACTACACTTCAAAATTACTTCATTGGCTGTAAAGTGCTTTGGGACAATCTGAAGTCATGAACGCTGCTATATAAATGAAAGTCCTTTCTTTCTTTAATCTGCAGCTCCTTGTAAATACCTTCAATTATCTTCAGTTAAACCACACCAAAGATTTGTTGCTCTCACAAGTTATAGAGATGTGGGCCAGGATCATTAACCCTCTGCAGAATCTGATAATGTAAACCACCAAGAGAATGTCATGTATCATGTGGGGTAAAAATCAAATCTTTTTATGTGGGTAAATAGCTATCAACTATGATTATTTGTTCAGGACTAATTTTTAAGATGATTTCTTTAAAATTATGTCCTTTTTGCTTTCTTATTAACTTTTATGTTTGAAAAGTGGGTCTGGATTTAATTGATGGCTCGATTCTTTCAATGTTGCTAATAAAATGGAAATATTTTGGATACCACATCAAACATGACCTCTTTATGTACCATTATGTACTCTTTTAGATCAAAGCAACACTTAAATTGTTGATTTAAAGTATGCTGTGCGTAAGAAGCAGCATACCCATGATATAGTACGAAGCTGGCCAACTGTAAAATGGCATCTGCCAATGTCCAGCATTCTGGTTATGTGTGATATGGTTGTTCATAATTCCAAAAATGACAGCAAAATTTTTTCAGCTATTGCGTTGACCAGGATCTGGAAAGAGCATGTTGGAATAAGAACACAGAAACAAGTGTAGACCATTCAGCCCCTCAAACTTGTTCTGTGACTCAATTAGATCATGGCTGATTTATACTCCATTTACCTGCCTTTGTTCTATACCTCTTGATACCCTTACCCAACAGAAGTCTATCGATCTCCAAATTAAAAAAATTCAATTGACCCATCATCCACAGCCTTTTGGGTGAGTGAGTTCCAGATTTCCACTACTATTTATATGAAAAAGGGCTTCCTGATTTCACTTCTAAATGGACCAGCTCTAATTTTAAGATTGTGCCCTCTTGTTCTGAATTTTCCTCAGCAGAGGAAATAATTTTCCTGTATCTACCATATCAAATCCCTGTATCATTTTAAACACCTCGATCAGATCACTTCTCTACCTTCTAAACTCAAGGGAATACAAGCCAAGTTTATGCAACCTGTCCTCATAATTTAAACTTTTAAGCCCTGGCATCATCCTGGTGAATCTGCAATGTACCTCCAAGGCCAATATATCTTACTGAGATTCGGTGTCCGAAACTGAACGCAGTACTCCAGGTGGATTCTGACGAAGGCTTTGTAGAACTGAAGCATCACTTCCTCACTTTTCAATTCCAAACCCTTTTGAGATAAAGATCAACATCCCATTAGTCTTTTTGATTACTTTTTACACGTCTACAATAGCTTTTAGCGATTAGTGTACATGGACACCTACATCCCTTTGCTTCATCACAGTTCCTAGTCTCTCACCATGAAGAACACACTCCAATTTATCTTTCTCAGATCCAAAGTAGATGGCCTCACACTTCCCCTTTTTGAACTCCTTTTGCCATAGTTTTGCCCACTCATTGGGCATCATTTTAGCACCCGCTATCGGGTGCGTTCCTGGCGGGGCGGCTCCGAAAATCGGAGAATCCCGGAGTGGGTCGGGTGCCCGACTCCAACCCGCCCACTTCCGGGTTCCCCACTGACGCGCCAGCGTGCGCGCGTAGCCCCCGCTGGTGGGAATTCCGCAGGCAATTAAAGCCAGCGGGGTTCCACTTGAAGCTATTTATTTTGCTTGTTCAGGTCATTAATTAACCTGATTAAGGGATTATGTGAGGAGGGGTGGGATTTTATAGCAAACTGGGACTGTTTCCCGTACTGGGGGAAACACTCCTAGTTCAAATGGACCTGTTGCAGCCATCAGCCTGTGGCAGATGCAAAGGTTCATTTGACAGGTAGGGGGGGAGACCCTCACTCATTGCAGGAGGCAACTCTGTCACGTGGGACAAAGTTTGGCCTCCACCACCCTCCTCCTGATAATCAAAGTCACCAACTTGCACACTTACCCCGGGGTCCAGAGACATGTATCTACCTTGCGGACCCCCTCAGATGTACATCTTCCGGATGGGGGCCGCCGTAGCTGCAGTCATGACCTCCTCGGAGGGCGAACAGCATCACCAGCCTCACCAGCCTCGCCATCCACGCCGTCCACCTCTGACACGTGGAGCTCCACAACAGCGTGCTGTGACACATCCACCTGTACAGCAGGAGGGAGGGCTACCGCAGAGAGAGATGCGTCGCAGAGGGCACTACCCTCGCCACAGGGTCCACAGACCGAGGCTCAGCTTCCTGGACCTCTCTGAGCAGCAGTGCACACGGAGGCTCAGAGTCGCTCAACATGTAGTCGTGGACATCTGCAGCCTCCTTCATGCCGAGCTGCTGCTGGCTGGCCCGAGCACCATCTTCTTACCTGTCACTGTCAAAGTCACCACTGCCCTCAACAACTTCTCCTCCGCATCCTTCCAGGGTGCCACCGGGGACATCGCCGACGTCTCTCAGCCGTCTGCACAAAAGAGCCCTGCAAATACACCTACACCCACTCTGCAGTGACACAATGGGTGGCATCAGTTGTGGGTCTTCATAGTGATCCTCAGGAAAGGGCATTATTGCACAAACCAGACAAGATTCGCAAAGACGTGGCAGTAGTGGTGCCAATATAATATGTAATGTGAGTTGGTCAGAAATTCAATATAAGTCAAAACCATGACAAACCCTCAAACACCCTTGTGCATCCCCTTCATGCTCACGACACGTTTGCCTTACGCTGCCTACTGCACATATGTGATGCATGCCCTGTGGCTGCAGCACAGGTAGTGGCAGGTTGAGTGAGGCTGACCATGAAAGAGATGCACGAGAGGGTGAGTATGAGATAGAGCCATGAGATTGTATGAGGATTGGGTTGAGTGGTAGTGGCGGGATGAGTACTGGTGAGGTGAATAAGTGCAGGTAAGATGAGGATGAGGTTTGAGTGGGTATGAGGGGTGATGTGACAGAGTAGTGTTGGCAGTGCAGAAGGAAGTGTGGGGTGGGGACGGTGATGTGGCAGATGGAGTGTAGGGGAATGAGTAAGTGTACTCACTTTGGCTGACCTACTGAGGTCATTGGAGCACCTCCTGCATTGTATGCAGGTGGGCGATATGTTGGTGGTGCAGGTGACCTCCTCTGCCACCACGAGCCAGGCCTTCTTGGTGGCAGAGGCAGGCCGCTTCCTCCCGCCCGCCGGGGGAAAGATCTCTGTCCTCCCCCTCCTCCTCACCCCATGTATTGATACCTGGAGTGAGGCATCATTAAACTGGGAGCAGCCATCCCCCTGGGCTGCTCCATGCTGTAATTTTTTCTATTTGTTGCAGTATCTGTCAGTGGAGGACTGCCCCTTTAAATAGAGCTCCTCCAGCTGACAGACCTTACTGCGCATGCACAGCCCGCCCGACACGCAGATCAGCAGTGGGGAACCCGGACGACAAGGTAAGTGGATCTAATTGGGCTGCGATCGCGCGGGTGGCAGACTGATTTCGCCGGGCGTGATAGCCCCCCTGCCGAGAACCCACAGCCCTGGTAACATCGGGCCCATTTAGTCTGTCTACGTCTCTTTGTAACTTCCTGCTCCTATCTACAAAACTTACTGTACCTCTTAACTTAGTGTCATCTGCAAACTTGGATAGACTACTTTCTATTCCTTCATGCACATCATTAATAAATATGGTGAAAAGCTGAGGCCCCAGTACTGATCCCTGGGAAATACCACTTGTCACATCCCACCAATCAGAGAATGTTCCCCTTATCACTTCTCTCTGTCTCCTACCTCCCAACCAATTACCAACCTATGTCAAAAGATAACCTCCAATTCGGTACACTTTCATTTTTACCAATAATCTCTTGTGCGGAACCTTATCCTATGCCTTCTGGATGTCCATATAGACAACATCCATAAACACTTCCCTTACCACCATGCCAGCAACCTCCTCAAAAAATTCAATTAGATTAGTCAGACATGATGTACCCTTCACAAATCCTCGTTTTGGCAGCAAACAGCAGAAACTCTGGGGCATTTTAAGGAGCTTGAGTTTGTTTACAATCTCTGCCTCCTGCATGCTGAAGAGCCTAAATACTCAAGCTCCCTAAAATGTTCCTTAAAAGACCGTAGCCTTGAAATTCTGCAGGGGTTCCCACCCGAGTTATAAGCTATCTACATGAGTGTGCTGCCTCTTCCACAGAGCATACTTCAAATGAACAATTGTAGTGTTGCTTTAATCTAAAAGAGAACCTCCATGGAATTTCAGGGCCATTTTCCTTTCTGAGATACAGTGGGGTAGATTTTCAACTTGGCACCCAGGTGTAAAAATGGCATTGCCGACCGGCCGCTAGCTATAGAAGCAGCCTGATTTTTATTCCCATTGATTTTCAAAACGGGCAGTTTCTATAACTAGCGGCTGATCTGCAACTCCAGTTTTACGCCCATGTGGCAAGTTGAAAATCTATCCCAGTGGCTTTACAACAATCCATTACAAGATCTTAAAATAGGTTCCAATGAAGAAGGCCTTTCAGCCCATTTGATGTTACCTTTCAAAAGTAGCAACCTTACTACATTCCCATTCAATGAATCAACTATCCTGGCATCAACTATCCTTTCAGAGAACCTATTAAGGCTGTTGATTGCCTGCTTTATAAAGAAATACTGTTCCTGGTGGGGCATTCTGTGTCATAAGAGGCAAAAAATGGCACAGATCCTGGCGAATGGGAAAGATACAAAGATCAACAAAGGGTCACAAAACAGATAGTAAGAGCTACAAAAAGAGAGTATGAAAAGAAACTCGCAAGGGATATCAAAACCAATACAAAGAACATTTATAGTTATATTATGAAAAAGAGGGTGGTCAGGAGCAGTTTTGGCCCCTTAAAAACTGAAAGTGGGGATATTGTCATTCACAATGGGGAAATGGCGGACATGTTGAACAATTACTTTGCGTCAGTATTTACAGTAGAAAAAGAGGATAGCATGCTGGAAATCCCAAGAAAACTAATATTGAATCGGGGACAGGGACTCGATAAAATTAACATAGGTAAAGCAACAGTAATGAAGAAAATAATAGCACTAAAGAGTGACAAATCCCCAGGACCAAATGGTTTCCATCTCAGGGTTTTAAAGGAAGTAGGTGAGCACATTGCGGATGCCCTAACTATAATCTTTCAAAGTTCTCTAGATTCAGGAACTGTCTGTCTAGATTGGAAAATTGCACATGTCACTCCGCTTTTTAAGAAAGGAGAGAGAGGGAAACCAAGGAATTATAAACCAGTTAGCCTAACATCTGTTGTGGGGAAAATGCTGGAGTCTATAATTAAGGATAGGGTGACTGAATACCTCGAGAATTTTCAGTTAATCAGATAGAGACATCATGGATTTGTGAAAGGTAGGTCGTGCCTGACAAACCTGATTGAATTTTTTGAAGAGGTGACTAAAGTAGTGGACAGGGGAATGTCAATGGATGTTATTTATATGGACTTCCAGAAGGCATTTGATAAGGTCCCACATAAGAGACTGTTAGCTAAGATAGAAGCCCATGGAATCGAGGGAAAAGTACGGACTTGGTTAGGAAGTTGGCTGAGCGAAAGGCGACAGAGAGTAGGGATAATGGGAAGGTACTCACAATGGCAGGATGTGACTAGTGGAGTCCCGCAGGGTCTGTCTTGGGGCCTCAATTATTCACAATATTTATTAACGACTTAGATGAAGGCATAGAAAATCTCATATCTAAGTTTGCCGATGACACAAAGATTGGTGGCATTGTAAGCAGTGTAGATGAAAACATAAAATTACAAAGTGATATTGATAGATTAGGTGAATGGGCAAAACTGTGGCAGATGGAATTCAATGCAGGCAAATGTGAGGTCATCCACTTTGGATCAAAAAAGGATAGAACAGGGTACTTTCTAAATGGTAAAAAGTTAAAAACAGTGGATGCCCAAAGGGACTTAGGGGTTCAGGTACATAGATCATTGAAGTGTCATGAACAGGTGCAGAAAATAATCAAGAAGGCAAATGGAATGTTGGCCTTTATATTTAGAGGACCAGAGTACAAGGGGGCAGAAGTTATGCTGCAGCTATACAAAACCCTGGTTAGACGGCACCTGGAGTACTGTGAGCAGTTCTGGGCACCGCATCTTCGGAAGGACATATTGGCCTTGGAGGGAGTGCAGCGTAGGTTTACTAGAATGATACCCGGACTTCAAGGATTAAGTTACGAGGAGAGATTACGCAAATTGGGGTTGTATTCTCTAGAGTTTTGAAGTTAAGGGGTGATCTGATCGAAGTTTATAAGATATTAATGGGAACAGATAGGGTGGATAGAGAGAAACTATTTCCGCTGTTTGGGGATTTTAGGAGTAGGGGGCACAGTCTAAAAATTAGAGCCAGACCTGTCAGGAGCGAGATTAGAAAACATTTCTACACAAAGGGTTGTAGAAGTTTGCAACTCTCTTCCGCAAACGGCAATTGATACTAGCTCAATTGCTAAATTTAAATCTGGGATAGATAACTTTTTGGCAACCAAAGGTATTAAGGGATATGGGCCAAAGGTTATGGAGTTAGATCACAGATCAGCCATGATCTTATCAAATGGCGGAGCAGGCACGAGGGGCTGAATGGCCTACTCCTGTTCCTATGTTCCTATAACATCCCTCTTCATTAAAAAAATCCTAACTTCTCCTGTAATTCTTTTGGTGATGAACTTTAATTGATGTCCTCTAGTTACCAGCTCACTGATTAATGGAATTAATTTTATTATTTGTATTTAATATTCCGTAGTGTCTACTTGGCTCAGTGCTAGTTCTCTCACTGCTGAGTCATGAAGTTCACGGGCTTAAGCCCCACTATAGAGTTGAGCACAGAATCTAGTTTGAAATTTCAGTGCAGTACTAACAGATTGCTGCATAATTGGAAGTGCCATCTTTTGAATGAGAAGTTAAACCAAGGCTTCACCTATCTATGCAGATCAATGTAAAAAATTCTATGGCACTCGGTGTCCCGGGTAAGATTTATCCATAACAGATTAACTGGTCATTTACCTCATTTTATGTGCAACCTTGCTGTTTGCAATTTGGCTGTTTTATTTACCCATAAAACAGCAATGCCCACAAGTATTTCATTGGCTGTAAAATGCTTTTGAGACATCCTGAGAACAAAAAAGGACTCATATAAATGTAAATTCTTTCTTTCTTTTTCCTATCAAAACTTTTCAGAACTTTGACCACCTCTATACGATCTCTTCTTGACCTTCTCTGCTCAAAGGAAAGTAGCCCTAGTTTTTCTAGCCTTTCTTCATAACTGTAACACCAAGATGAAACATCAGTCCTAAGGAACGGAACTTTTTTTCTTCTTGTTCATCCATATTGGCTGCCCAGTGTCAGTGTCAAGTACTTCTAGGTTAGATTGAGCTTGGGCCAGCTGCACAATAAAGCTCACTGCTCTGTCCAACCAATGTGCCTTTACTCTGAGTTCAGTATTGTAGCTCCAATCCCTGAGTATGACTTTTTACTTCCCACTATAGCCATTTTATTTCTACTTTATTTTTGCTCTATTTTTCTTCAGTTTCTTCAGTTCAGTGAACAAGTTAGTAGAGAAAACTACTACTGAAACGTCAAGTTGAGGATGAAAGCAGTTGATCAAACTTTGAGTTTCGTGCATGGTAATTCAAGTGTTGAGACAACTTATCCATTTTCTTCTCGCAGTTGTGCTAACAGTCCTATAAACTTGTGATATCATAAATGTTGAATGGCTGAATTTCTGCCAAACTAGTAAACGTTGTATGAGTCTGAATAAATTAGGTGACTAATACAACACTACATAGGAACATAGGAACAGGAGTAGGCCATTCAGCCCCTCGTGCCTGCTCCACCATTTGATAAGATCATGGCTGATCTGTGATCTAACTCCATATACCTGCCTTTGGCCCATATCCCTTAATACCTTTTGTTGCCAAAAAGCTATCTATCTCAGATTTAAATTTAGCAATTGAGCTAGTATCAATTGCCATGAAACACTAATAAGGTCCAAAATTCCATGGGCCAGCAATCGCAGCAATTATGTCAGGATTGTGCCTGCTCGGAACTCCATTGTTGACCCCGGTGGTTGTCCAACGTTGGATGAGGTTAGATAATTAGCCTGTTATTGGCAGACACCTGAGCCAAGAGGGTACATCTGTGGTGCCTGCCACAGTCTGGTAAAGGTACCCAGGCTTGGGGCCTCCACTGCCTGCTTACGAAGGGGACCAAATTTAAACATTTTAAATTTTTTCTTGGCGGGTCCAAGCCACGATCTATGCTGGATACCACTGAAAGTCCAGGGCACAGGAACTCCTGGTGTCGGGAGTCCCCACCCCTGCACAAAATGTGTTTACAGAAAGAGGACTGTTATAGAAGAGATGCCTTATATGCTTTTGTTAAATAGGAAAGAACCTTCAACTATACATGAGCTATGCTAAAGCTGGAGTGTTACAGTTCGTAGTTCCTGTACTTTTAATGAGCCACAAATTACTCACCCGAGGACGTCATATTGCAACCTCTCTGACCACCGGCGAATCGATGAAGTAAGTTCGCGAAAGCGCACATGCATAGTAAAACCCCAAAATCATGAACTTGATCCGATTGGTTCACCGGCTTTTTGACAGTTACAAATTAAAGGGACACCCACGCTACAATCAAACACAATTATTAAACATTCGTAAACTTACCCATCTGCCCAGCTGAAACTAAGCTACTTACACCACCAAAAGATAAAATGGAAAATACCAGCCCTACACTACTTTTTGAAAACACAGTGACTGTTAATGACTGCGAAACAAAAAATTAAATTTTAAAAATGTGAAATGTCAAATTACTCTTATTTGCTATGACGTATTCAAATTTATTTTTCAGGAAATTTTGCCCTAAATTTGCAATGGAAAGGTCGGGGCACGAAGTAGTGTAAATTATGCCTTAAGTCACTGATTGCGCCATTCCAGAAATTTCCAGCTGGCGTATTTGCTACTCAAACTTTCAACAGCCTCCAGGCTCAATACCTTGTGATTCCCACCAGTCTCAGCTGATCTTGGTAACTGCTGCACCTTGTGTTTGTTTTGTGCAAACTTACCCCGAGTGTAAATCCAGGAAATTTAGGGCTCAAGTATCACTGAACATCATTCTAATATATGTTAATTAGGTGGCTGGGGACTCGGTGAGCAGATTGCGGGGAAGGGCCAAATTTTGCGAGGAAATGCAGGGGTGGGAGGGGCTGATCAATCTTGGGGTGAAAAGCGATGGAAACCACTGGCCAGAATAATATTTGCCCTGATTAAACACAGCACACAAAAACAGCATGGAATTTCAGAGCCCAGTTATTAAGAATATCATAAGTTGTTAGAGGGTATTCTGAGAGGCAGGATCTACAGGCATTTGGAGAGGCAGGGACTGATTAGGAACAGTCAGCATGGTTTTGTGAGAGGAAAATCATGTCTCACGAATTTGATTGAGTTTTTTGAAGGGGTAACCAAGAAGATAGATGAGGGCTGTGCAGTAGATGTGGTCTACATGGACTTTAGCAAAGCCTTTGACAAGGTACCGCATGGTAGGTTGTTACATAAGGTTAAATCTCACGGGATCCAAGGTGAGGTAGCCAATTGGATACAAAATTGGATTGACGACAGAAGACAGAGGGTGGTTGTAGAGGGTTGTTTTTCAAACTGGAGGCCTGTGACCAGTGGTGTGCCTCAGGGATCGGTGCTTGAGTCCGCTGTTATTTGTTATTTATATTAATGATTTGGATGAGAATTTAGGAGGCATGGTTAGTAAGTTTGCAGATGACACCAAGATTGGTGGCATTGTGGACAGTGAAGAAGGTTATCTAGGATTGCAACGGGATCTTGATAAATTGGGCCAGTGGGCCGATGAATGGCAGATGGAGTTTAATTTAGATAAATGTGAGGTGATGCATTTTGGTAGATCGAATCGGGCCAGGACCTACTCCGTTAATGGTAGGGCATTGGAGAGAGTTATAGAACAAAGAGATCTGGGAGTACAGGTTCATAGCTCCTTGAAAGTGGAGTCACAGGTGGATAGGGTGGTGAAGAAGGCATTCAGCATGCTTGGTTTCATTGGTCAGAACATTGAATACAGGAGTTGGGATGTCTTGTTGAAGTTGTACAAGACATTAGTAAGGCCACACTTGGAATACTGTGTACAGTTCTGGTCACCCTATTATAGAAAGGATATTATTAAACTAGAAAGAGTGCAGAAAAGATTTACTAGGATGCTACCGGGACTTGATGGTTTGACTTATAGGGAGAGATTGGATAGACTGAGACTTTTTTCCCTGGAGAGTAGGAGGTTTAGGGATGATCTTATAGAAGTCTATAAAATAATGAGGGGCATAGATAAGGTAGATAGTCAAAATCTTTTCCCAAAGGTAGGGGAGTCTATAACGAGGGGGCATAGATTTAAGGTGAGAGGGGAGAGATACAAAAGGGTCCAGAGGGGCAATTTTTTCACTCAAAAGGTGGTGAGTGTCTGGAACGAGCTGCCAGAGGCAGTAGTAGAGGCGGGTACAATTTTGTCTTTTAAAAAGCATTTGGACAGTTACATGGGTAAGATGGGTATAGAGGGATATGGGCCAAATGCAGGCAATTGGGACTAGCTTAGTGGTATAAACTGGGCGACATGGACATGTTGGGCTGAAGGGCCTGTTTCCATTTTGTAAACTTCTATGATTCTATGATTGTAGGACTGTATTTCATAGAGTAATATTCCACTGGGCTCTGATTCCAATAATAATCTGTTCATGCCTCATTCTAGTTTACAATGTCACCTGAATCCCTTGATATATTACTGTCTTATTACATTTTCTAACTTATGTGCTATCCAGTATATAATAAATTATCATGAAGGTTATTAAAGTGTTGCTCTAAGCAAAATGTTTTTATACCAGATGTTTTTCAAAGTAAGCTTTGCTGTGCTTGCATGCCTCAGTGCAAAGCACAAGTACGTGATAATATTTCACTGATTTGATTGCTACTATGCTACAATTTTTTCATTCAGTGTATTAACAATGATTAGCTACCTACCTAGAACAAAGGCAGGGAAATGGCACACTAATGGAGACATCCTGTGCACCAAAGAACATGCAAAAATCATTGAATATTATATCAAGAGAAATATTTTCATAAGCTGTTTGCAGCTGCTCATGTGCCTTGTGAGTGTCGGTGATAAATCCAGTGTTTTTTGGGGGCGGCCAGTAACTGGAGCTTTTGCTGTTTCCATTCTCTTCTGCTGGACAGTCCTTTGTGAGAGCAGCCAATTACTGAAAGAGCAGAATGTGCTGCAGTCAGGAAGTGGTCATATGAAATGTTGCCCATTTATTCTGTGGCATAAGCTTTTCCAGGCTGAATCAGCTGTGTAAACTCTGACCTCAAATTTGTCCTCAGTTTAAAAATTGCCAACTAACATTAATGATGTATGAATATTTTTTTCTTCATGGTTTTGATTAATTTAATTTGTTTTTTGTTTCACCAGTAAACATTGAGTTCAGTCCTGCACATAGAAATGTTTATTGTTTCATTCATTTATTTTACTTCACTGGCCTGGCAGAGAACAATATTTTGGCTTTCATTGCAAAAGAAGCATTTTATTGTTAGTAGTGGAATTAATTAGAGAAAGGAAGTTTTGCGTCTTGAAAGTTAACTTTCGTTGGGAATAACCAGAAATGTCCACCAGGCTCCTGTTCCAAACTGTTGCTCCATTACATTGTTGTTTTCTTTCCTATCTCAGAAACTAATATTTGTACAACAGTCTGTTTAATTTGTTCGACTAGCTTGGCAAATATACTTCCCAACATGGAACTGAGCCACACAGGCTATGAAAATTGTGGTGTATGCTGTATTAACTGAGACTAGTTGTAGGGGCACTACAATTGATGTCAGCAGCCCTGTGTTAGAGAGGGGGAAAAGGAACTGGGAACTCCCAATAACCCTGTTGGGAAGTATGAGACAGATATTGCTGAATCTGCTCCTGGGTATATTGGATTGCCTGGGCACAGTGATAGAGGAATATCAGGTGGGAAGAACTGCATGCCCATATGAGAGCCTGCCTGACTTCCCATCCATTTAAATTAATAAACAGAAAATCCTGTGGGCTCCCTTGCAGATGTTTGATCCTGCCCGTTCGGATATCCTCTATTGCTTGCACCCAGGCCATCCAATATACCCAAGGCTCGATTATTTTTACCACCGCCCTCCCAGCAGGAACTGTGGGGGTGATGTAAGATGGCAAAGGGGCTTTGCGCCACGTTCCTGACTCATTCCCGCCCCCACCATTTTTACTTACCTGACCAGGTCCGGGTAAGTTCTTTTTTTCTAAATTTTTAACGGTTCCTTGTGGGCCAGGAGGAGCTGGATACAGTAGCAATCCTTCCATCATTACAGTACACCTCCTTCAGGGAACTCACTTTGTCTCGGATAAATTTCCTCTCCTTATTAATAAGCATTTTATCTCATCTACTTCTGTTCTCGCTTCTCTGCCCTTTGTCTTACACTTCACTCACTTCCTTTCTTTATTTAATGGCTTTAGACATTCTCTGTATATTGACCGTTCCTTATTTTCAAATTCCTTTTCGTTCCTTTCTTTGCTTTAACTTGAATTACTTTCCTCTGTACTCCTGACCTGTGGTTTTCTTTGACTACCTTGTTTAGTTAGCTTTTCTCCTTGTTTTTCCTTATTTTGGGTTTATACTGTAGTTCACTTTACTGAGCATTTCTATTTATCTAATCTTGCCTGTCAGAGAACTCCCCTCATAGATCAACAGGTGTTATCGACATCAATGGAAAACAAAATCAGGAGAGGTGTAAAACTTGCTGCCAATTGGCTAGCGCCCATTTTTCGGCCAGAGTTAAAGTTAAAATTACCCACAATAAGTTTACCCACCTGAGCCATTCAAACCAAGATATGGAACTAGGGAACTATGATATAGTGGGAATATCCGAAACATGGCTAAATAGTGAGGATGGATGTGAATTAGAAGGCATAAAGTGTTCAGGAAAGACAGAGTGGACAAAAAAGGAAGCGAGGCCCCTGGGAAGTAAACAAAGGCGACCCCGTGGAAAGGCTAAAATACCGAATGAACTACTCTGGGTAGATATCTCTAATGTAAAACAATCCAAGCTAACACTAGGGCCCTGATATTTACAGGGAGGTGGGGAGAGAGCAGGGGGTGACTTTTAGTAACTGGGAAACCCGGAAATACAGGGAACGTGAAGGTCCTACCGAATTTAACGGCAGGACCACATTTGAATTTTTTTCTCCATTTTCCGCCCGGCAGCCAGACACGTTGAGAAGCTGGCTGGCTGTCGGGCGGGAAGACCTGCGGTAGAAGGCCTCAGCCGCGGACCGGGGAGGAGGCAGGGAGATGGGGAGAGATCACAGGGGTGGGAGAGGGCTGAAGGAAAGATTCCAGGTCAGCATCAGGTTGGCCTGGAGATCGCGGGTTGGCATCGCATCGCGGGGACGGGATCTGGAGATCGCGGGGAGCAGGTCAGCCGATCGCAGGGCTGGAGGTCTCATTGAAATATATAAGATTATGAGGGGGTTTGACAGGGTAGATACTGAGAGATTGTTTCCCCTGGCTAGAGAGTCTAGAACTAAGGGGCATAATCGTAGGATATGGGGTCGGCCATTCAAGACTGAGATGAGGAGGAATTTCTTCATGCAGTGGGTTGTGAATCTTTGGAATTCTCTACCCCAGTGGGCTGTGGATGCTCAGTCGTTGAGTATATTTAAGGCTGAGATGGATAGATTTTTGGACTCTAGGGGAATCAAGGGATATGGGGATCGGGCGGGAAAGTGGAGTTGAGGTCAAAGATTAGCCATGACCTTATTGAATGGTGGAGCAGGCTCAAGGGGCCATATGGCCTACTCCTGCTCCTATTTCTTATGTTCTTATGGGGAGATCGTGGCAGGTTAACTTGGGAGCTGGGGGGAAACACTCCTGCTCCTCCTGACCCATGAGCAGTGCTGGAAATGCACTTAACCTGCTGGATCCGGCAGTTCTCACCTCCTGTCGGGTTTCCTGATCCCTGGGAAACCTGGCCCACAGCTGTTAAATCTAAATGGCTGCTAAAATCTGAGGCACACAGCCTCATTAACATATTTAAATTACTGACCCGCCTCTCGAGAGCAGGTTTTTTGCCTGCCCCCCCAACCCACCCTGGTTAAACTGGAAGTAGGCCCGTTCGTGACGGGTTGGGGTCGGGTTTCACATTTTTAAGAATTTAACCTCACCACGACCCTTTCCCGTCTGTCCTGGGGGGGGTTAGAATTCCCCCTAGGGGTATGCTACAGGCATATGAAGGAGGAAAATTTGCTCTAGGAAAAGATAAAGCGTTTGTGAGAACAGGAAAGTTAATTAATAACCTCAACATTTTGCATCAATATAGCATTTTAATGTTGAAAAACATCCCAAGGTGCGTCACAGAAGCATAATCAGACAAAATGGATGCCGTGCCAAAGGAGATATTAGGAGGTTGGCCAAAACCTTGGTCAAAGTTGTACATTTTTTGGAGGGTGTTAAAGGCCACAAGAGGCCAGAAGCAACCTGCATGTAAATCTCTAAACGTTTTAATTCAATTTTTTTTTAAAGTTTGTTTAAGATTGGAAAAGTTTTTAAAGGTTTTTTTTCTAGTCTTTGTGATTTTTTTTAGATTTTTTAATTTTAAAAAAAGTATTTTAAGGTATATTTAAGTATTTTAAAAGTTTGTTTTTAAAAGTTTAAAAGAAATTAATGGGGACTCTCCTCGCCCTTCTCCTGTTCCTCTGCTTTGAGGAGAAAGATAAAGGAGGATCAGGAGGACCATTGCAGAGATACCAGGTACATCAGCATTGTAGGAGGCCGCTTGCTCGCTATCTGCAGATCCCAGGCAGACTATTTCACTGTGGCCCCTTGGCAATGCTTCAGGAGGCTGTGCATCCCTCACAGAGCAGCACCTGAGTTGTATCAGCTGTCCTTGTGGAAATAAAGCTATGCGACTTAAGTTAGCGGCTCGCAGACATTGAGGTCTCCTCTGGAACTGCAGAGGCTCTCAACTGGAGATCATTCTGCTACTCCTTTGTGCAGGCGTTCTCCCATCTTGCTGCAAAACATGCCACAAATATCCTATCAGTGACAAAAATATTTCACTGACAACATACCTGACATTCTTCTTACTGATTAAGGCCACCACATTATCCCATGGTACTTACTCTGGTGTGCCCTTTCAGTATTAGCCTCCTACTTCTCCTACAATAGCAGGAGGTTCTGAGGTGGCTGACTGATGATTTCCAGCAGAAGCCTTGGGGGATTGCAGTGGTCCTTCCTTGTCTTTGGTTGTGGGCTGTTTCCTCTTCAAGATAAAAGTAGCGAGAGTGAAGATACTCTGCATAGATCATATGGAGTGTAATCCAGATTTAATGGGGGTGAGATGGCACTCACTGCCAAGGCCATCTCCTTCGTGGGCATCCTTTCCTCAGGCCCTAAAAGCCACCAAAATGGCCTAGGCCTCTCCCGAGCACCAACGGGTGGGCAAAGCAGCCACTTTGCGATTTGAAAATCATCCCCTGTGAATCCATTACTATGATATGTGGGTGAGTTTGCTGCAAAATAGAGAACAAGTTACTTTACAAATTAGAAAAGAACAATTTATGGAATTGAACTTGCATTTATATAGTGCCTTTAACATAATAAAACATCCCAAGGCACTTCACAGGAGCGTTATCAAACAAAATTTGACACCAAGCCACATAAGGCATGAATAGGAAAGGTGACCAAAAGCTTGGTCAAAGAGGTAGATTGTAAGGAGCGTCTTAAAGGGGGAGAGAGGTAGAGAGGAGGAGAGATTTAGCGAGGGAATTCCAGAGCTTAGGAATGGTGGAGCAATTAAAATTGGCAATCCGCAAGAGGCCAGAATTGGAAGAGCGCAGAGATCTCGGAGGTTACAGAGATTGGGGGGGGGGTGGTTGCTAAGGGTGATGGGTGAGCAGGATTTGTTGCGAGTTAGAATCCAGGCAGCAGAGTTTTGGATGAGCTTAAGTTTATGGCGGGTGGAAGATGGGAGGCCAGCCAGGAGAGCATTGGAATAGTCAAGTCTAGAGGTGACAAAGGTACGGATGAGGGTTTCTGCAACAGATGAGCTGAGGCAGGTGCAGAGATGGGAGATGTTATGGAGGTGGGAATCGGCGGTCTTGGTGATGTGGTCGGAAGCTCATCTCATTGTAAAATAGGACGACAAGGTTGCGAATGGTCTGGTTCAGCCTCAGACAGTGACCATGGAGAGAAATGGAGTCGGTGGCTAGGGAACGGAGTTTGTGACGGGGACTGAAGACAATGGCATCGATCTTCCCAATATTTAGTTGGAGGAAATTGCTGCTCATCCAGTACTGGATTTTGGACAGGCAGCATGACAAATCAGAGAGAGTGGAGGGGTCGAGAGAGGTAGAGCTGGGTGTTGTCAGCATACATGTGGAACCTGATGTCATATTTTCATATGATGTCGGCGAGGCGCAGTATATAGATGAGAAATAGGAGGGGGCCAAGGGTAGATCCTTGGGGGACTTCAGAGGTGCCGCAGGGGGAAGAGAAGCCTTTGCAGGTGATTAACTGGCTACGACTGGATAAATAGGAATGGAACCAGGCGAGGGCAGTCCCACACAGCTGGACAATGGAGGAGAGGCATTGGAGGAAGATGGTGCGGTCAATCATGTCAAAGGCTGCAGACAGATTGATAAGGATGAGGGATAGCTTACAGTCATATAGGATGTCATTTGTGACCTTCATAAGGGCTGCTTCGGTGCTGTGGCAGGGGCGGAAACCTGATTGGAGGGATTCAAACATGGAGTTGTGGGAAACATGTACAGATTTGGGAGACAGTCAGAGAAAAAAGAACATAAGAACATCAGAAATAGGAGCAGGAGTAGGCCATCTGGCTCCTTGAGCCTGCTCCGCCATTCAACAAGATCATGGCTGATATTCTACCTCAATGCCATTTTCCTGCACTATCCCCATATCACTTGATGCCTTAGAGACTGTGACCCCTGGTTCTAGAATCCCCAGCCAGGGGAAACATCCTCCCTGCATCTACCTTGTCGAGCCCTGTAAGAATTTTGTATGTTTCAATGAAATCACTTCTCATTCTTCTGAACTCTAGAGAATTAGGCCTAGTCTACTCAATCTCTCCTCATATGACAATCCCGCCATCCCAGGAATCAGTCTGGTGAACCTTCATTTCACTCCCTCTATGACAAGTATATCCTTTCTTAGGTAAGGAGACCAAAATTGTACACAATGCTCCAGGTGCGGTCTCACCAAGGCCCTATATAATTGCAGTAAGGCATCTTTACTCCTGTACTCAAATCCTCTTGTAATAAAGGCCAACATATCATTTGCCTTCCGAATTGCTTGCTGCACCTGCATGTTAGCTTTCAGTGACTCATGCACAAGGACACCCAGTTCCCTTTGAACATCAACCATTTAAAAAATACTCTGCATTTCTGTTTTTCCTACCAAAGTGGATAACTTCACATTTTTCCACATTATATTCCATCTGCCATGTTTTTACCCACTCATTTATCCTGTCTATACCCCTTTTAAGCCTCTTTGCATCCTCCTCACAACTCACATTCCCACCTAGGTTTGTGTCATCAGCAAACTTGGAAATATTACATTTGTTCCCCTCATCCAAATCATTGCTATAGATTGTGAATAGTTGGGGCCCATGCACCGATCTTTGCGGTACCCCACTAATCAGAGTCTGCCAGCCTAAAAAAGACCTGTTTATTCCTACCCTCTGTTTTCTGTCTGTTAACCAATTCTCAATCCATGCCAATATATTACCCCAATTCCATATGCTCTAACTTTGTTCACCAACCTCCTGGGTGGGACCTTGTCGAAAGCCCTTTGAAAATCCAAATACACCACATCCACTGGTTCCCCCTTATCTATTCTACTAGTTACATCCTCAAAGAATTCCAATAGGTTTGTCAAACATGATTTTCCTTTCATAAATCCATGTTGATTCTGACAAATACTATTATTATTTTCTAAGTGTCCAGTTATCACATCCTTTATAATAGATTCCAGCATTTTCCCTACTACTGATGTCAGGCTAACAGGTCTGTAGTTCTCTGTTTTCTCTCTCCCTCCTTTCTTAAATAGAGGGGTTACATTTGCTACCCTCCAATCTTCAAGAAGCATTCCAGAATCTATAGAATTTTGGAAGATGACAACCAATGCATCCAATATCTCTATAGCCACCTCTTTCAAACCCTGGGATGTAGATCATCAGGTTCTTGAGATTTATCGACTTTCAGTCCCATTAATTTCTCTAGTACTATTTTTTTACTAACACTAATTTCCTTCAGTTGCTCATTCTCGCCAGACCCTTGGTTCTCTAATATTTCTGGGAGGTTTTTTGTGTCCACTTACGTGAAGACAGACAGAAAGTATTTGTTTAATTTCTCTGCCATTTCCGCCTCTGTCTGTAAGGGACCCATATTTGCCTTCGCCAGCCTTTTCCTTTTTACATACCTAAAGAAGCTTTTACAGTCCGTTTTTATGTTTACCGCTAGTTTACTCTCATATTTTATTTTCCCTTTCTTTATCAATTTCTTGGTCCTCCTTTACTGAATTCTAAAATGCTCCCAATCTTCAGGCTTACTGCTTTCTCTGGCAACTTTATTTTTTTATTATTCGTTCATGGGATGTGGGCATCGCTGGCGAGGCCAGCATTTATTGCCCATCCCTAATTGCCCTTGAGAAGGTGGTGGTGAGCCGCCTTCTTGAACTGCTGCAGTCCGTGTGGTGAAGGTTCTCCCTTCATGTGGTGAAGGTTCTCCCTTCTCTTTATATGCCTCTTCTTTTGATTTAATACTATCTTTCATTTCCCTTGTTAGCCACCGTTGGACCACTTTTCCTGTTGGGATTTTGTGCCTTAAGGGAGTATATATTTGTTGCAAATTATGCATTAATTCTTTAAATGCTAGCCATTGCCTGTCTACCGTCATATCTTTTAATGTAATTCTCCAATCAACCACAGCCAACTTGCGCCTCATACCTTCGTAGTTTCCTTTGTTTAGATTTAACACTAGTTTTGGATTGAACTACATCACTTTCAAACTAAATGAAGAATTCTATCATATTATGGTCACTCTTCCCTAGGGGCTCCTTTACAACAAGATTATTAATTCACGCTTTCTCATTGCACAATACTAGATCTAAAATAGCCTGTTCCCTAATTGGTTCCTCAACATCCTGATCTAGAAAACCATCTCGTATACATTCCAGGAATTCGTCCTCCACAGAATTAGTGCTAATTTGGTTTGCCCAATCTATATGTAGATTATAGACCTCCATGATTACTGTATTACCCTTGTTACATACACTTCTAATTTCCTGCTTTATACCCTGCCCTACATTACCATTACTGTTTGGTGGGCTTTTAATAACCCCCACCAATGTTTTCTGCCCCTTGCTGTTTCTTAGCCCAAACTGATTCTGCATCTTGATCTTCTGAGCCAAAATCCTTTCTCACTATTGTACTGATCTCATCCTTTATTAACAATGTTACCCCACCTCCATTTCCTCTTTGCCTGTCCTTCCTAAATGTCGAATACCCTTGAATATTCAGTTCCCAGCCTTAGTCACCGTGCAGCCATTTCTCCTTAATGGCAATGATTATACCCATTTACTTCTGTTTGTGCCGTCAATTCATCTACCTTGTTGCGAATGCTGCAAGCATTCAGATAAAAAGCCTTTAATCTTGCCTTTTTAACATTTTTTCCTATTTTGACCTTATTTGCTGCTGGCCTTTGTTTCCGCTGCCTTCCAATTTCACTTACTACTTTTCTGCCTTCCACTTCCAGCTTTGCTACTCTACCTTCTGAATCTCCATCCAGGTCTCCATCCCCCTGCCAAGCTAGTTTAACCCCTCGCCAACAGCACTAGCAAACCTCCCCGAGAGGATATTGGCCCCGGCCCTGTTGAGGTGCAACCCGTCTGCTTTGTACAGGTCCCAACACCCCAGAACCTCTCCCAATGCTCCAGCATCTAAAGCGCTCCCTCATGCACCACCTTTCCAGCCACGCATGCATCTGCTCTATCCTCCTATTTCTATACTCACTAGCGTGTGGCAATGGGAGTAATGCAGAGATTACTACCTTTGAGGTCCTGCTTATTAATCTCTTTCCAAACTCCTTAAACTCTGCCTGCAGGACCTCATCCCTCTTTCTACCTATGTCATTGGTACCGATATGGGCCACGACCTCTGGCTGTTCACCATCCCCCCACAGAATATTCTGCATTCGCTCAGTGACATCCTTGACCCTGGCACCAGGGAGGCAACATACCATCCTGGAGTCATGTCTGTGGCACAGAAACGCCTGTCTGCTCCCCTAACTATAGAATCCCCTATCACTATTGCTCTCCTGACCTTTCTCCTCCCCCCCGTACAGCTGGGCCACCCATGGTGCTATGGTCTTGGCTCAGGCTGCACTCTGCAGAGGAACCCTCTCCCTCACCATATTCAGAACTGAATACTGGTTGGAGAGTAAGATGCCCTCAGGGGACTCCTGCACTACCTGCCTGCTCCTCCTTGTCTGACTGGCGGTCACCCATTCCCTCTCTGCCTGCACTCTCTTAATCTGCGGGGTGTCCACCTCCTGAAACGTGCTATCCACGTAGCCCTCAACCTCGCAGATACACTGCAGTTGCTGCTGAAGGTCCGAAACCCGGAGCTCAAGCTCCTCCAGCTGACCACACTTCCTGCACGTGTGGTTGTCCAGGACACGGGAAGCGCCCTGGAGTTCCCACATGGCACAAGATGTGTATTCGATGGGTCTGCGCTGCCCTGCCATGCCTTGATTTATTAGATTAATTAAACTTAACTGGAAATAAACTAAAGACTTAAAAAAAAGACACTCACCGGTAAAGAGGATTTTAGGATTCCTCCTCCTCCACCCCCCCTCCCCAGGCCAGACTAAAGCTATTCCTCTATTTTTTCATTTGAGAGCCTGTTTAATATATGTGTGATTCATGCATTCCTATCAACATATACGCAGTGCAAAGTGTAGGTTCGCTGAAGTTCACATAAGAATGCTTAACACTTCATTCAACGTTGCCGTGTGTGCTATTTCTGTTCAATGGGTTAGTGCTTGCATAAAACAGAGCACATGGGAAAGTCATATGAGCATGTTAAGCTTTGCTGATCTGAAATATCTCTGAAGAACCGTATAGATCCACAATCGCAATTAGTCCCAAATCTAGTCCAACAAACTATAGTTTATCAATGAGTACTTCCCAAACTTCCTTAGGAAGCTATAGGTTGTGTTTTCTTAACCTTTATATCTACAGTGTTGCTCTATTTTGAGCTCAAATTCACATCCAGTGGCTATTTCAGGAAATAAACCATTGTGACTCCGTCCCGATCTGTTTTAACAGGAACTGAGCTGCAGAAGGAAAGTGATGTAAGGAGCTAAGCAGTGAATAGCACGGATTTGTCAGGTGGACATTGATAAATATATACAGCTGTGGATTTCAGAAACTTTTTTTTAGCGATGATTACCAAACTCAAAATCTACATCTTAATTGAGCTGAATTGCACTTAAATTTAGAGATTCAATGGGGCCAATTGTCCACTTCTGCCCAAAACGGGCACAAAATTGGCAAAGCGCCCAAGCCACCTCCCAGAACCTCATTTGACTACTGCCGATGAACTGTTGGTGCCAAACGGCTCACCAATTGTGGGAGGCTGGTAAAACAGATGATCTGAATGGAGCTGGCTGCATCATTGGTGTTAACAGGATGGCAAAGTTATCAACCCCATTTTGAGGCTGTTACTGTCAGGTGAGGTCACTCAAAATCGACCCCAAAGTGTTTGTAAAGATAAATGAGTCCTCTATGTATCTGATTGTACTGGTCTGCAATGCCATGACTGTAACGTACAGATATCATATACAACTTCATACTCACCGTGGAATGCTTTCTGATCTTTAATTGCTTGTCTGGAACCCTTTCATTGACGATAGATGCAACCATTAAAGACTCTCAGTATCCTTTATGGCCCGTGAATTAACATCCATTAAATTTACTGCATGGAAAACCATAGGCTGTGGTCCTACAATTTCCTGACTTCGTCTCAATGTCATAATCATAGAATTAGCACATATTTCTCTATTTCTAATTTCCATGTGTTTTTTTCTCCAGCTTTGCCAACTTGCATTCTCAGTTTTTAAACCATTTTAACGAGTTTTTGAATCCCCACCTATCACAGCTCCTCTAACTCTTTTAAAGTCTTACCATTTAGGATATATTTCCTCTGCATTTGCTACAAATATGAATAAAAAGACTTAAGAGACAGCCTGATTAGTAATAATGACAGTTAAAAATTGCTTGATGCTGAAGTAAATACATTTTATAAGTCAGAGTTATGTCTTCATGAATATGAAGTAGAGTATAATTAGCACCTGTACTCAGCGAAATAATCATTTTATTATTTGAACAGCTGAATGTGACAAACACATGTTGTTACATCGGATATTTATAAGATCACCCATTTTATTATGAAATTCTGTACTATGAGAATCCAAGTTTACAGCACAAAAAAGGATTAGCATTTGTTGCAGATGTTTTCTGCTATTGATGCATTTACAATTCAACTCCCTTGGCAATCTCAGAAAGTAAGCATGTGTGTGCCAAGAACAGTATGTTTTCTGGCACATATTTCCTACATGTCTCTTTCTTACAAACATCTCTTGGGCATTATGTTCCAATGATTAATCATTAAGGCAAATATAGTCTGAGTTAGTTCCCAGAGCTTATCTGTAACTCACACAACAGAACTCAATTAACAACTAAGAAACAATAGTTACATGCAGAACTAATTTGCTTTTCCTTTAAGAAGGGACTTTCCTCCCATTAATAAAATGACTATGGGGCAACATATATATTTTTGATTTAAACATTTCTCTTCACAAATAAATGTGTGTACATAAAATAAAGACATGAGGCTTTCATGGGGGCAAGCCAAGTTTTATCTCTTATTTTAATCTTCTTCTTGTCTCTTATATATTTGCAAAATAATTTCATACCAAATAAATGTGTTCGTTGCTGATGCTGACCTCCTTCAGGGAGTTGTACAAAAGTCAATTGAGGATAACTAAAATAAGAATTAGAAGAGGCGAGAGGCCAATGAGAAAACAGTTTGTGACAGCAGCCTGAGGGATCTAAAGAAATAGATTTAGCTGTAGATATAGTGAATGGAAGTCAAGATAAGTGCGTCATCTAAAGAGTCTAAAGGTATAAGGAATAATCAGAATAGATTTACAAACAAAAGGTCTCACACTATGGGCCCGATGTTAGCAGGCCTGCGGGTTCCCGGCGGGGGGGCTATCGGGCGCGTGGGTAACGCGCCTGGTGAAATGAGTGCGTCCTGCGCCCGATCACAGGATAACTGAAGTCATTTACCTGTGGTTACGGGTTTTCCGCTGCTCAGCTGCGCGCCGGCGGCCTGCACATGCGCAGTGACGTCTGAGTGATGGTGGAGCTCTATTTAAAGGGGCAGTCCACCAATGCTCCTCCTGCTGCAAACAAGAAGTAGCACACCATGGAACACCCCAGGGGTAAGGCTGCCCCACGATTTTCTGACGACTCACTCCAGCTGCTGCTGGACGGGGTAAGGAGGAGGAGGGAGACGTTGTTCCCCAGCGATGGAAGGAAGTGCCCTGCCTCCGCCACCAGGAAGGCATGGGCGGAGGTGGCCGCGGAGGTTAGCAGCAGGGGCAACACCACAAGAACATGTATCCAGTGTCGCAAGAGATTCAATGATCTCACTAGGTCCGGCAAAGTGAGTACACTAACGCATTCTCCCACACTCCGTCTTCCACATCACCTCAAACACCTCACAACCCCTTCTGCACTGCCACCACAGCGCTCCCGCATCAATCCTCACAGCCACTCAACTATCATCCTCACCGTGCCTGCACGTACCCACCGTTCCTGTCCCCATTCGAACACTACCACACACCCCAATCCCCATACAATGGGATGGGCACGTGGCACACGCATCCTCCCATCCATCTCCCACACGCTCAACCCACCCACACCAATGCTTGAAGCGTCTCACAATGCAATCATCACTCAATCACGCATCTGTGTTTTACCTTGACAGGAGAAGAGATGCAAGAACGCCCGGGAAAGGGCACGCACCGGAGGGGGCCCGCCACACGAGGTGGTTCTAACGCACGCAGAGCTGGACGCCTTGGAGATCAGCCACACGCTGCATTGCCTGTCCGTGGCGGATGGGGAGGCTGGAGCTGCAGAAACATCCGGTAAGGGAAAGCTGACACTCAGCACTCATGATCGTGAATGATCTTAGCATCACTTGGCATCTGCCGCACCTCTACGTTTGTCCACATGCCTGATATTGCCCTTTGTTCTCTTGCAGGGCCGTCTGTGAGCGCCGTGTCTGTGGAGGGCGATTCCTCAGAGGACATGCCGGTCTCTGAGGGTCCATCGTCACATATGAGCCAAGCATCCACCAGCGCAGATACACACACCTCGGTGGGTCCCCCTCCTCAATTTGTTGGGATTGCACATGGTGAGTCACCGCGCACATGTGAGCATGAACAGACCCTGGTGGCAGGGGCAGCCGCGGAGGGTCCGCGTCGGTGGGAGCACTCTTCTCCAGGCTCTGCTCAGCCGGACCCAGATGCTGAACCCAGGGGGCCACCAGTCAAAAGGAGAGTCGTCGAGGGGCACCAGCACATTGCCGAGGTACTGGAAGAGGTGCCACGCGCACTCTCCACAATCGCGCAGGTGATGGAGGAGTCCAACTCCTGCATGAGGGGAATGGTGGCACAAGTACAGGAGGGTATCTCTGAGATAGTGTCGCGGGTAGGTGCAGGAACGTCTGCGGTCGAGGAAAGGCTAGCCTCCCTTGAGCGTCACGCACAGCTCAACATTGAGTCCATCCAGGCCCTGACAACGGCTGTTCGGACTCAGGGTGAGCAACATTCTGCCGCCATAAACAGGCTGACAGATACATTAGAGGTGGCCTTGCAAGGTCTCACACAGGTCATCCAAACTGCCGTCCAGCAGGGTGGAAGGAGTGATGTGGGCCTAGGCAATGAGAGGGAAGATGGTGAACGGGGACATGGAAGTGGGGATGCTACTCAAAGTGCCCCCACATCTCACCCGTTGCCCCCCTCTCAACCAGTACCCGCAATGGTGCCTCCTCTCCAGGTGGCCGAGTCTACCCCTGCACAGGTGCAGGAGGAGCAATCTGTGGAGGTGCCCTCACGGGCACCGAAACCCAGGGGGCGTCGGCCCAAAGCATCTACCCGGTCAGGGCACGAACAAGAGCAACCTGCCACTACCTCTGCTGGAGCCACAGGGGTAGCACCACGTAGGGGTTCCCGCAAACGTAAGGCTAGGGTGTTATGAACATAAAGGGAATGCACCAGGGTGTATGACAATTTGTTATGTTTTTATTTATAGTTGTTTACTGCACATGCACAATAAACACCACTACTGCCACCTCTTGTCCATTCTTGAGCGGCTTGTGCAATAGGTCCCTTTCGTGGGGCTCATCATGACGACGAACACCTGGTCCCACCCATTGGGTCACACTACAGTGGGTGCAGGAGTAATGGCACCATTCTTCTGTGGAGGGGGCTGGTATGGCCGCTCCTCTGTGCACGTGATGAGGTCTGGATGCCTCAGACAGTCTGATGTTAGGAGAACCGTTGACATATGAGTGCCTCCCTGGCCTGATGAGCATCCAGGTGAGCCGGTGTTCGGCCCATGGGTCCTTCCTCCTCTTCTTGCTCCTCCTCCTCCTCCTCATCGTCGTCCTCAATATGGGTGGCGGATGTGCATGGGGCCTCCTCCAGCGGCACCCCTCTCTGTTGGGCCATGTTGTGCAGGGCACAGCAGACAACTATAATTCGTCCCACTCTGAGTGGCGCGTATTGAAGCGCTCCCCCAGAACGATCAAGGCACCTTGCATCTTGAGCACCCCTATAGCCTGCTCAATTGTAGACCTGGTAGCAATGTGGCTGTCATTATATCGACGCTGCGGCTCGGTGATGGGGTTCCTCAGAGGTGTCATAAGCCACGTGTGCAGGGGATATCCCTTGTCGCCGAGGAGCCAGCCGTTGCCGGTGTTGGGTGAGTGGAAGAGGGGCGGGACAGTGGACTCCCTGAGGACGAAGGCATCGTGGCAGCTGCCAGGGTATCTGGCGCACACGTGTAGGAATCTCTGGCGGTGGTGACAAATGAGCTGGGCGTTCATGGAGTGATACCCCTTCCTGTTGATGAACAGTCCTGGCTCATGTGGAGGTGCCCGTATTGCTATGTGGGTGCAATCGATTACACCCTGCACCCGTGGGAAACCAGCCACAGCATGGAATCCAACCGCCCTCTCCATCTGGCTGCGGTCATCCATGGCGAAGTTGATGTAGTGCGAGGCCATGTGGAACAACCCATCGGTGACCTGCCTTATGCACTTGTGTGCAGAGGACTGACAGACCCCGGTGATGTCCCCGGTGGCACCCTGGAAGGATCCGGAGGCGAAGAAGTTGAGGGCAGTGGTGACTTTGACGGCGACAAGTAAGAAGATGCTGCTTGGTCCATCCGGGAGCAGCTCGTCATTAAGGAGGCTGCAGATGTCCGCGACTACCTGGCGACTGACTCTGAGCCTCCGTATGCACTGCTCCTCAGAGAGGTCCAGGAAGCTGAGCCTTGGTCTGCAGACCCTGTGGTGAGGGTTGTGCCTCCTGCGACGCATCTCTCTCTGTGGTTGCCCTCCCTCCTGCTGTGCAGGTGGATGTGCCACAGCACTGTGTTGTGGGGCTCCACGTGTCTGAGGCGGATGGCGTGGCCTGTGAGGCTGGTGATGCTGTTCCTCCTCCGAGGAGGTCAAGACGGCCCCCATCTGGAAGGTGTAGGTCTGAGGGGGTCCGCAAGGTCGGTAAGAGTGTCCTCACACCGGGGTTGCGGTTCCAGGTCGGTGAATCTTCTTGTTAGGAGGAGGGTGGTGGAGGGCAACCTTTGTCCAATGTGACGGAGTGGCCTCCTGCGTTGGTGAAGGGTCTCCCCCCCCCACCTGTGGAATGCACCTTGGCAGCTGCCACAGGCTGCTGGCTGCAACACGTCCGTTTGAAGTGAGAGTGTTTCCCCCAGTATGGGAAACAGTCTCAGTTCAAGGTAAAATCCCACCCTTCCTAATAAAACAGCTCAATCAGGCCTGTAAACGACCTGAACGAGCAAGATAAATACTTTCAAGTGGCATCCCGCTGGCTTTAATTGCCTGCGGGATTCCCACCTGCGGGGTCTGCGCGCGCACGCCGGCGCGTCCGTGGGGAACCCGGAAGTGGGCGGGTTCGAGACGGGATCCGGTCCCGCTCCGGGATTCCCCGATTTTCGGGGCCCCCCCACCGAGAACGCACCCGATAGCGGGTGGTAAAATCAAGCCCTTGATGTACTTGAAGTACTTAATTTTGTGCACATTGAGGCAGGGATCCGATTTTCAAACATCCTCAGCGTGTTTCCTGTGCTGTGAGAAACACTCCATGTTGTACCAGACATGTTTCAGCCAGCAGCCAGTTGGACATTCAAATGCTTGTTTGACAGGTGGGGATAAAAGGTGAGTTATTGCAACAGGGCACTCAGTTCTTTCAGACAAACTTTTGGCTGCAAGATCTTTGTGTTTTCACTGAAAATTCTTACTTTCCACCCAGAATTCTTCTGTTTACACATATTTACTAACTATTCGGACCCTCTCAAACTGACACCATCAGGATGGGTGGCGCCATGGCTGCATAAACCACTACATCCGAGGATGAGCAACCTCACCAGCCTCACCAGGCACGGCGTGCACATCCGCCACTTGCGGCTCCACAACACAATGCTGCGCCACAGGCACCTGCACAAGAGCACAGAGGGCAACAAGGGAGAGAGCGACGTCGCAGGAGGCACTACCCTCACCACAGGGTCTACAGACCGAGGCTCAGCTTCCTGGACCTCTCTGAGGAGTAGTGCATATGGAGGCTCAGAGTGAGTCGCCAAGTGGCCGCATAAATCTGCAGCCTCCTTCACGCCGAGCTGCTCCCGGCTGGACCGAGCGGCATCTCATTACCTGTCGCAGTTAAAGTCACCACTGCCCTCAACTTCTTCCCCTCCTGATCATTCCAGGGTGCCACTGGGGACATCGCCGGGGTCT